>NC_044909.1:31778700-32400575 GCF_001633185.2 Quercus lobata | reverse complement strand
TGTAATATGATGCCTACAATCAGAAGATTTTATTTCAGATTATTCACAACATCCCAAAAGAATCTAGGAATGTAACAACAACAGGTTAGTTACTCAGTAAAACAACAATGTAGAGAAGTGAAAGGTCTTGAGCATGAGAAGAGAATGCTACTAAAAGGGAGGGGGAGGGGGAGGGGGGGGAAGGTGGAAAATCAAATTCAAAACACTTCTTTTCAAACTAAAACAAATGCTCATTTAAGGAAAAACTTTAAAATAACCAGGCATGGCAGTGATTTAGAAGTCAAATGATGGGGGAGTTTGAGACCACACATGAGCGGGTGTTAGAATAATGGTTTTAATGATTAAATTCATCCTTTCCTATCAACTTAAGCTAATTTATCATGTGTAATAACAACAATATCAAAATTTTACTCCCAACATTAACAAATCTTAAAATAAAAATAAAAAATAGAGCTTCATCAAGTGATCAAAATCACTGATATTTTGCTGATGACCGTGAGTCCATGGGGACTTTGACCCTCAATCAATAACATACATACATAAATAGCGAGTGCTTTATCTATTCACTTCTTTGTATCTTTTTGTTTTTCTCATTTTTACCTTGACACTGCATTTTATAATTTTAAGAAAGTGGATGGATTTCAGTCAAAGCAGTCACATCAATGAAGCATAACAATATGGATATAAGGTTTACAAACATGCAAAAACAGAAACATCCATCAACATCAAAGCTCGTATACTTTAAAGAAGAGAATTTTCCATGTTGCTTCCTCACCTGCTTAAAGTTTGGTGCAAGGCCTATGTGATACAATAACAGTAAAGCATCCAGAAGTTCTTCTTCTGTTAGTGTAGCTGAAGACACATTACATTCCCTGGGTACAATCATCACATGTTGGACCGGACGATAATCCAATTCAGATTCAGATTGATCACTGGAGCTAGGCTTATTTGCTATCTCATCATTCAAAGTTCCAGCACTACATTCTGTAGCAACATGAGCCGATCTCTCTGGAATATGGTTGCAATGGCCAGTAGAACTTTTGGCTGTGTATATAATTGGATCCTTTGAGATTCTTGTGAAGTCATCATACCGTGAACTTGAACAACAACATGGTTTCTGCCTGGTTAAATGAGTTACTCTGTTTTCTTCATCATCCATACAGCCTTCCTCCCACCGGATCACCTCTGCTTCCTCATTCTTTGCAGGATTTGATTTCAATAGATGATTGAATGACCCTCCAAGCCTAGATATGCCAGTTCGATGAGGATCATTTTTCAGAAACAAGTACATGGGAAAACTTTGTTGGCCGCCCCTATGAAGAAAACCAACATCAGGGTCAGTTTCGCAGCTCTTCAACCAGCCACAGACGTCCCCCGTACCAAATCCTTCAGATAGAAAATGGAGTATGACTGTGTACAAAGAAACAAGAACAGAGTTGCTTGAAAGTCCAGGAGGCAGTACATTACGATCTGCTCCTCTATTCTTTAATAAAAGATTCTGTAAAAATTTCCTGAACACTGAACCAGGCAACTGAGGAGGTGCAATAGGTGGTATGAATTGAATGACCAAGCGACAAAGGTCCCTATGCTTCTCCTCTATCTGCAAATAGAATACGTGAGTCAGTTAATGGAAAATCATAACACCAGCATCCAAGACAAATATGCGTATTTTATGCACCTATGTATACTATAGAGAATATACAATTGAAGGAACCCCCCAAACAGTCAAGAAGTCATATTGAATATTTTGCTCCACAAGGTCAAGCCTCAACCATGATAAGCTCTTGTACAAAGAACTTAGAGAATACACTTTAAAAAAATCAGTACATTCCATATGTGAGTAGTACACATAATCGACCTGTCAGGGTGCAGCCTAGTGGTTGGAGGCTTGGGATAAGCTGTATAACCAGACATCATAAGATTGATCCCCACTAGGAGTTCCCCTGGATTACCTGATACACATTTCTGGCAGGTGGGGTCGAGTATCCGTGGTTTACTCCCCAAGGGTGGGTCCAAAGGGCCCTGCCTTGGTAAGGTTCCACATCATCAAAAAATATTTAACTGATCGACACCACTCAAACAATAGCAGTTTGCCAACAATTCAAACCTACAACATATAGTTGGAAGAGGACTTCTTACTACAAGTCAAAGATTAAATTACAAGCAGACAAATAAAATGTGTGAATTACTTCAACATGGAACTAAGTAACTTTGCAGCAATTAAAAAAAAAGACTTCAACCCATTGCCAATTCTTGGTAGCGCCATTTATTAAATAAAAACAGCCATGCCTTCAAGTTCTCACACAAATATGGCCCATCTGTACTTGACTTCTTATGGAATCCCACATAAGTTGGGTATGTACTTGGTTAGATTATGGATATAAGTACTTGTTGGGTTTCTCCACCTACAAGCTTAAGCTTTTAGGTTGAACAACTTAGTATGGTATTAAAGCCCACTTTGTTTATTTTTGGACCATGTGCCAAGCTTATATCTATTTGTTTTAGTTAGGTCTTCAGGGTCATTTGTCATGATTTCAGTTTATTTGAAGCTTAGACATAAGAGATGTCAAAGAATCCCACATTGGGTGGTCTGTGCTTGATTATTGGTATATCTACTTGTTGGCCCCTCCACCTACAAGCTTAAGATTTTAGGTTGGATGCTGTAACACCTTCTAGACACCTCAAGGTCGGGCATGTTTTCACAACTTCATCAGTATGAATAAAATTTCCCACTGAACTCTAAAAGATAGGTTAAAAATTCAACTGCTACATTTTTTATGCTAGCAACATAGCAACTGGGTGACAACATTCATGTTAAACAAAGACAAAAGGTCTGCTTCATTCATTATTTCAAAAAAGTAAACTGTCCCTTAATAGATTAAATTTAGAAGCACCAGCATCTTTAATTGTAGAAATAGTAAGAGTATTGTGCATGTCTCATATGCTATACCTTGTGAATATGCTATATCAAGATCCCATGCCAACTACCATTTGTAATTGTCAAAAAAAAAAAAAAAAAGATACAAGAGGGAGAGACAAAAAGGTTATTTGACAAATGGAGAGTAACAATAATAAATATCTGAACTTGAACACGAATATCAATCAAACAAATAAAAAATAAAATAGGAAAATAAGAGTTTGATTTGGGTAAACATAAGTAGCCCAAATTCACATGTGCAACAAGGTTTTTTTTATGTCAATAAGCATGCTTACAAGAGAAGAGACACATCCAAACCTTGTATCCTTCCCTATAAAATGCCTAAATTACCTCTGGGAAAAATGGCGAACACAAAGAAGTTGTAAGAGTTACAACAGAAAATTCAAACTCATTTTTGACACGGGTTTAGAACAAAAATTTAACTAAAATATCATCTCATTTCTCCTTGTTAGCTCGATATAGAATGGTAGGCTGCTAAGTACTAAGTTGTAGATTCCAATCGTGAGTGAAAAGACTTGATTCATCTAAATCCTTCAAATTCAGATAGAAATTTTTATTTGACTTACTTAGAAAGATTTGCTTCTATTGCATTCTATCTCATGGTAATCACATTATGTGATATTTGGGAACTGACCTTAATATTTTTTTAAGGGAAAATTACACTAACCTCCCTCCATATTTTGCAAACCTACATGCATCCTCTCCTGTTTCAAATTACACATTAACCTCCCTTATGTGTTCCACACAGATCACCATCCCATAAATAACTGATGGGATATTTTGCCTACATCAACGAATTCATTAGAATATAAAATGCCAATTTTTCCATTAAAAGTACAATGGACACTTTTAGGGGAAATTAAAACATGGCAATAAAATATATCGATTTAACATCAATTATTTATGCATTAACACTCATGCTTCTTACAAATTTTATGCACTATTAATAAACATGCTTGATGATGCCATTACAGAAAGTAAAATGCTTCAAGAAATTTGAGTCTCATTGTAAAAACATAAAGAAAATATCCAAAATTTCAAAACCAAAAGAGGAGCAAGTGGTCAGTTTATCAGGGAAGCAGCAGGATTAGTCCAGTTGTTTGGGAGCAAGCTTACTCAAACTAATATTAGCTCCCAACGGTTGGTGCAATACATTCTAAATCGAAACCACTGGCCATTGCACCTATAAAAGGAAAATTGGTATTTTACACATTGCAACCAATTTCCAATAGTTTCTGATTACGTCAGCAAATATCCCAACTTTTTTTTAATAATGTAGGGAACCTTTCTAAAGAAAAGCCCTTTGGACTCACCTCTAAAGAAGTGCAAGCTAAATGAGACGATGAGGCAAAATTCAGCATGTTACTCAAATTTCTTAACTAGTATTTGCATACTTCTATTTTTGGTATTATATTATTAGCATTTAAAAATGAAATTCTTTGTCTTTCACTGACTACTTTTTCACTTTTTGGATCTAAGGTAGCATGCATACACACACAAAAAAAATATATATATATATATATATATTTAATGTAGTTAAAAATGCACCTTACTAATTGCTTTGGATAAAGCAGTAGTTGTCAAAATCATGCCACTCTCACAGGACACGTCCTCAGATGAACCAGGCCACCACACTGAAGGCATCATGCACTCAAGATCCTCCTTGTTTGGAGACTTCAGTGAAAGAAATCCTTCAAACAAGAATTCAAAATCTAATGACTTCCACCAAAGCATCATTAATTTTTCTCGTCTTAAGATATGACAGGCCAATGCAAGATAAGAATATGATCCTGAATATGGGCATTCTGCTAGAACAAATGGTGCTGTTTTACAACCACATGAAAGGGCATTTATCAGGTGCTCAAATAACAAATGAGATTTTTCAAATTCTAGAAAGATGTCGATAGCTCTATCCAAGCTTAAATAATCATGTGGTGCCTGCACTCCAAACACTTCCATCATGAATGACAGAAATGGACCTCGACCTATATACTCCAAACTCCCAGCATCTGCTTCAAGTATAGAGAAAAATTCTTCACATATCCCATGGAATACAGGATCAAAAAGTTCTTCAAATGAAACAAACCTCTTCAATCTCCTCAATTTCTCAACAGAAGCATGGTCACCCTGCTCTTTCCGTTGCATATCCAAAAGCCTTGACAAGCATTGCAGCAACTGTGTAGCAAAAGAAGTTACAGAGGAAGGAGCTTGAATTGGGAAATATCCTTCAATCGGGTACTTAAAGGGGCGGGACCCAAAATTTAATTCGCAACGTTCACCTTGAGAAAGAGAAATTGCTGGATAATACCCAAAACCAGGCCCCATTTTGCGAATCTCATGAAAAGCCACTCCAAGTGAGACGCCATTCCTGTAGAATGAAATCTCATCATAATCCAAATCTATGCAACATCCAATGACATCACCAACAACCCATGACTGACCATATTCCTCAGCTTTGTTATTCCATTTCCTAACCCTTCTTCCATCAAATGCATATGAATCATCAGCATCACCTACACCCTTATGTTCAGTGAAAGGGCAAGAAAGAGTTACCCATCCAAGCTGTTGTACACCTGAAGTTTCTAAGATAACTTCATACATCCATTTTCCTTTCCAAACACAAGCATTAGCCCTGGCACTACTGAACATTGCTAAGCTCTCTACAAGCAATGGTGACTTAATAATTCTTATATCACCACAAATGCTGATATCTTCAAGACCAATGACAAGGGGACCACAGCCATTATCAAATATACAAAGTCCATCCCTATTTCTAACCAAAGAGCCCGAGCTCTCATAAAACTTTGAGAACTCACTCTTTGCAATAGAGCGAACAAAATTGCTGTCAACTGGACTAGTCAATGGACCAATTGATTTGTGAGGGAGACCAAATACATATTCAATCATTCGCTCCACAGACTGGTGACAAAAATCATCACAATGTGAAACAAGACGGGTTTTTGACGAATTCTCTCTGCCATCCTCACCCTTCAAGATTACAGCCAAACCAGAAGAAAGCCCACCAATCCGTAGGCCGTCTTCTGCCATTGGCAATATGCAGAATCACTACAAAACCCTCAATTTTCACAGAACACAATCAAAATCTTCAAAATTCAAATATCCTTCCAGAAATATTGATCCTTTCTAACAACACTTTGAACTCTTGTAAAATCGCCATCCTCCTGACCCTGAAATTTCCAATTCACAACACATATGATTGCAAACACAAGCTACAAAGAACTGTTTGGTTGCTAATAAAACTAAAGGCCAAAAAACAAAAACTAGCAAACACACAGTCCATTTGTTTGATTATCAAACAATAAAATAATTTAAGAACAAAAAATTATTTAGCATAGTTAACTAGGGAGCCCGAGAATATGAAAATTTCTCATTTTCTTTGGTTCTGCTTTTTCTTCCTCAGTTTTCTTGGTAACCAAACAGATATCAAATTCAAAAATTCAAAATGAATTTAACTTTTAATAACTTAAAAAACATAAAAATTCAAAAACTGTCTATAAAGAACTGTTTGCTTGCTGAGAAAACAAGAGGCTAAAATCAAAAATCAGCAAATACAGTCTCTTATTCTTTTTTTTCATTTCTTTTTTTTTTTAAGAAAATGTTATCTATTCATTTGATTTACCAAACAATACATAAAATTTACTTAGCTAAGTTAAGTAAGAAGCTCAAGAATTTAAAATTTCTAATTTTATTTGCTTCTGTTTTTTCTACCTAAGTTTACTCCACAACCAAACATAAATGAAATTAAAATGAATTAACTTTTAAGAATTTATAATACAAAAAAAAATAAAAAATTTCAAAAATTATCTATAGAGAACTGTTTGCTTGCTGATTAAACTAAAGGCCAGAAAACAAAAACCATCAAATACGCAGTCTATTCGTTTGATTTACCAAAAAATACATAAAAGTTACTTAACTGAGTTAAGTAAGAAGCACAAGAATATGCAAAGGGCTAGTTTTATAGATCCTGTTTTTCTTCCTAAGTTTTCTCAGCAACCAAACATAAATCAAATTAAAATGAATTAACATTTAAGCAATACATAAAACATTCAAAAACAATCTATAAAGAACTGTTTGGTTGCTGAGAAAACTAAAGACCAAAAAACAAAAACCAGCAAATATATGGTGTTTATTCGTTTGATTTACCAAACAATACATAAAAGTTACTAAGCTAAGTTAACTAGGAAGCCCAAGAACATGAAAATTTCTAATATTATTTGCTTCTGTTTTCTCAGCAACCAATTCGAAATAAATTTCAAAATGAATTGACTTTAAGAACTTACAATACGTAAAAATTCAAAAACAATCTATAAAGAACTAGTATTTGCTTGCTGAGAAAACTGAAGGCCAAATACACACAGTCTATTCGTTTGATTTACCAAACAATACATAAAAGTTACTCAGCTAAGTTAACTAAGAAGCACGAGAACATGCAAATTTCTAATTTTATTTGCTCTTGCTTTTTATTCCTAAGTTTTCTCGGCAACCAAACACAAATCAAATTCAAAATGAATTAACTTTTAAGAACTTACAATCCATAGAAATTGAAAAACAATCTACAAAGAACAGTTTGGTTGCTGAGATAACTAACCAGCAAGTACACACTGTCTATTCGTTTGATTTACCAAACAATACATAAAAGTTACTCAGAACATACAAGTTTCTGATTTCTATTGCTTCTCCTTTTTCTTGGCAACCAAACAGGAATCAAAATTCAAAATTTGGAAACGAAAATTGAAAGTGAATTTTAAAGTTATAACAACTTACAGGTGTGGCTCATGCTCTTCTTCTTTTCTCGCTTCGGAACAGTGAAAGGCGGCGGAGGCAAGGCATGCTAGGGTTTTGCAGAGACCGTTGATTGAGAGAGAAAGAGAAAGCTTTTAAAGAGAGAAAGCGTTTTAGAGAGAGAGAGAGAGTGTGTGTTTTGGATTTTCTAAATGTTCGCCAAAAGTTTGGGGAGAGATGTGAACGAACGAACCGAAGCCATAGGTTAGGGACTGTCAGACAGAGCAGCCGCGCCAAGCCAACTCAACTGTGAAAGAGAGAGAGAGCGCTGAATCGAACGAAATTGACCGACACGTGTCCACCTCGCGTGGGACTTACGGGTTGCTGACGTGGAGGCGTCGGCTAATGTGCGCCAACAGGTGCAAACCGCCCTTTCTGCTTGAAAGAGAATTGTTCTGTTCTGTGACTAGGTCAACTCGGCTATTTTCAAAGGCAACGTTATCACTATTCACTACATAGTGTGCTGCTCAGACGGGGATCAAGGAATCAATGATTTTTTATATGCACTTGTGACTCTGATTATTTCAACAGATTTTTTTTTTTTTTATCAACCATTAATTTTGCTTAAATTATGCAAAATATATTAATAGTCCGTTTGAATTGAGAGAGAGGGAGGAGGAGTAGAGTAAAGTAAAGTAGATTTAGCACAAAATTAACTTATTTTTAGCTAATTCTACTTTACTTCCCTCCACTTCTCCTCATTCCAAACAAGCTATAAGACCATATAATTTATAAGTATAACTTATCATAAAAGTGTGAGTATTGTAGATTAACTTATATTTTTTGTTGTTTTAATGGAGAAATTAAGAATTTAAAATTTTCAACCCTCAATTATTATCATACATTTAAAAAATAAATAAAACAAAACAATGTAAGTTCATGCGAATGAACTTAAACTCTTATTATATGATTGTGTTTGTTTAGCAAAAAGAAAATTTACTTTTTTATTTTTTGTCTTAGTTTTTTCAAACTCTTGTTGTCACACGTTTGGTAAACAAAGACTAAAAATTATAATTTTTTACCTCATGTTTAACAAATGAGAAATGATTCACAATATTTTTACAACATATTTACAACAAAATTTAAGTGACAAGTTGTTACTGGTTATTATTGTTAGGTTAAAAAAGTAATCTTAGTTCTAAATTCAAATTTGAACCAATAACAACTAAGCACTTATGATTTGTTGTAAAAATATTATAAAAATATTGTGAACGTAACACTTCTCTTAACAAATGAAATATCAAAATGTAGTAATAACTTCACGTTTGGTGGAGATTCAAGTTTGTATAGCTAATCATACCAATTTGTCCAAAAATGTAGTAATAACTTCACAATCTATGATCTGTTTGGATTGGGGGTATAGAGTAAAGTAGAGTAGATTTAATACAAAATTAACTTATTTTTAACCAACTCTACTCTACTCCCCTCCACTCTCCCTCCTTCCTCCCTTCATCCAAACAGGCCACTGGGTTGGTGGCTAAACCCTTTGTTAATTCTTTTTTCTATGGTAGCAACTATCTAACCCGGCCCCTTGTTTTGTTATAGTTTTTTTTATTGATATTTCCAGTACATATATGGATAACTTGGTTCCCCTTGTTTCTCAAAAAAAACTTGGTTCCCCTTATTAATTTTATTTGGCCATATCCATGTCGTTTATAATACTTCAAATGACATGTTTGATTTACTTGTTAAAAAAATTGACATGTTTCATTTCAGTCGTCTTCAGGTGACCGTTTGAAGAGGTTGTTCCATTATTAATAATACTGTAATAAATTTATATATATGTATATATATATATATATCCAGCTGCAAATTAGAGCTAGCAGCCTAGCAACATCAGTTGGCTGTATTAATGGACAAAATTGATTTTTACTTGCACTTGATACTAATTCAAACAAAAAAAATTGACTTGGTTCTAGATTAAAACCTTTATAAACTCACAAAATTGTTTTTTATTTTATTTAATAAAGGTGAAATTTGTTTGAAAGGTACTCTGATGCCTCTCAAATCAACTAAATCCAAGTCCACCAAACATTTGAATTACCGTGGAAATTCATTGCCTTGATTGGATTTTTTTTTTTTTTTTTTGGAAAAAGGTACTTCATAAATAAACATTAATCACCTAATAAGGTATACATCCTTCTTCTTTTTTTCTTTTTCTTTTTTTTTTTTTGAGAATAATAAGGTATACATCTTATCCTATGTAGGAGGCAAAATTTTAAGCCAATTATAAAATGTCACACTAAAATTTAGTGACAAATTCTAAATTAATATGTCATTAAATTAATTAAATCAAATGATGACATGTGTCATCCAAATTGATTTCACATATTAAAATTTGCCACATGTCACTTGGCCCATAAGATAATGATAAATTTTCTATTCAAAATGGATGAATAATTATCTTTATTAAAATAAATAAACAAAACAGAGATAATTATTTATCTTTATTTATTATCTTTATCGAAATATGATCTGTGGGTACCTAAGGCATGCTTGGCAACGTCCTAGGCATGTTTGCAACGTCCTCGGCTGTTCTCGGCATGCTTTGCAACGTCCTTGGCCGACCTTGGCATGCTTTTAACCTAGACGTCCCACATCGAAGGAAAATCCCTCCACTTTCTGCCTTATAAACTGTGAAGCAAAGGGAGTAGTATACCACCAAACATCTGATCAGAGGTTTGGTGGTACACTACTCCCTTTACTTCACTCAAAATAGATAAATAGAGATAATTATCTCTAAATAAAAGTTGGGCCAATTAAGAGTTTACTACATATCTTCAAGCATATCAGTTAAAAGTGAAGTTTATTATCTGAAACCACTATAAATAGAGGATATCCCCACTTGAAGGACAACAAATCTCAAACAAGGTTAAAGCCAGAGGACCATTGTTCGAGTCAAGACCTCAACGATGATCAACGAAGATAGAATCAATGGACAACCAAATAAAATAAAATAAAAAAAATTTCGCGTTCAAGTCAAGATCACAACAAAGATAGAATCAAAATGAGCACTTTTTGTAAAAGAATCAAAAAACAAAGATTGTACTCACTACTTGATTAATGCAAAAATATATTTGTGACACCTTTTTCAATTTGTTTAATTTTCTACCATTGTAAAATTTGTGTTTACAGCCTAATGTAAATAAAATTTGAAAATGAAAACTACATTCAATGGAGTATTTCAAAAACATCTTCGGCCTTCATTCATGTCCCTTATAACCAAAGCATTTATACATATTATAATATATATACGTTTTCCCTGACACTATTTCATCAGCATTTGAGAGCACTCATATAATAATAATAATGTAAATTTTACATAATTTTGCCTAAAAAACCCACATCAATCAAATTATGATTGTGTAACATTACAAGTTTATTACAGTAACCATATAGATTTACATGGACACTGTAATGATGCAGTTTGGTTCCTATGCCCAAAAGGTAATAGGATTTAGGCCCAAATAGCACAATACAATGAATTTATAAAGAGTGGGTTAAAAAACTAGACTCTAATGAGTTGGATAACAATTATAGTAAATTCAGATGACAATAAAACAAAGATAAACTGGTTTTATCCAAAGAAAATTGTCATTGGCTCAATCCAAGGAGTTTAATTCTTATATATGATTCTTTTGAATTTGATTACAAATCCAGATCTTGTTGCTATAATGTTTTTCTCTTAATCTTTTGATCCCTCCTCATCAGGGTATTATTTCTCTCTTATACTGTTTGCCTTATTTCATCTCCACCCTCCACGTATAGACCAAGTTTCTAACGTTGATCCTTGTCCCATCAGCACATTCCTGAAATCTTTGGGAGTAGTTATAAGGCTGAAAATTATTATTTAGGTATCACTTCCACATTAATGCGGGCAAAGAATTAGCTATAAAGCATTCAATGCAATGGTAGCAGCTTTCTCTTAGATATTTTATAGTTCCCCTTTATCCTGTTCCTTCATGATATGTATCATTATCAATAGAATCTCCAGAAACGTTGCTCTGAATGACATACCACATCTTCGGACCTTTGCTTTGTTCATCTGCGGAGGCATTCCTCTTCGGACCACCTTCTTGGACCCTTATGACCAAACCCCATTTTTTCATTCATTAATACGGACTTGCATGACAGCGTTTACCCGTCCTCAGACTACTAGATGTTATTAGACTAGGCTCCCGGCCTAACATATACATAGATATGTACTATTGGGCCTAACATACCTACAGTCACTATTTATTTTGTATTTATTTTTTTTACATATCTCGAGGATAGAGAAAAAATTGGATAGTAGTTATTATATGTAAAAAAGATGAATAATTAAAAAAAACAAATTTGTAAAATGGGTAATCTAATATTGGATGTTTTGAAAAATGAATATGTAAAATAGAAAATGTAAGTTTTTATACTAATATAGACATAATCTTTTGCACGAACTGATGTAAATGCTCTGAGGAATTCTATTTATTAGTTGCATCATTGCATGCAATAATTGTTTCTTAAAAAAAAAAAAAAAGTTGCATGCAATAATTTTAGTTGTGAATAAAATCTGAATAAATAAATATTATTTTAAAATATAATAAAGGAATTAATAGAGAAAGAATAATTGCAAATATGGTATACTAATTTTTTTTTTTAAGCTTTTGAAAAACCCACTAAATTGTGCCTGAGTAAGAACTAAAAGGAGAATAAGAGTGTGTTCTAAAAAACACACAGGAAAAAAAAAGCATAAGAGCAAGTACACCCAACTATTCCCCAGATGGTGATTTTTCCTGTAGATGAGTATTCTGCACTTCGCAAATGGTAACACTACAGTTCACTAGATGCGCACTCAAGAGTCAAGCCTTTAGATTCCCCTATTGATGCTCTTGGTCACTCAAGGTGCGTACTGCACACCACCCGCGCATTATAAACGCTCCCCCTATTATGAGTTTATGACCTCATTATCGACTTTTCGCCTCCGTTCCTTTCCTTTGTTCCTCGCAATCACATATATACAATTATACACTACCTTTTTAGCTTTTCCACTACCACAAAAAGCGAGTCAAACTTGATTTGCTTCATTACGTTTAAGCTCAAACTCTTTGCATCAATAAATTCAAAATAATAATAATAATAATAATAATTAAAAATTACTTGGTGGCAAACAGCATCACGTGTTCAATTAAGGGGTGTTTAACATTAATTTGGTTGAACAACTCATGTGATTTGCCAATTGCCAGATTTGGACGTGTTCCTTTTTATATCAATGGTTGTCGTGGGTTACACGTTGAACTAGAGGACATTTTGGTGGTGATTCATGACAGGAAGCATCCAAAGAGGGATCCAGATTCCAGATGAGGTTTTTAGAGCCCATTTTTTGCTTCTTTTTGCATGCTGTATGACATGATTAATCAACGAATATTCGGTAAACGGTCTCTTCTTCTTCCTTCTATTTAGGTTCACCTATTTATACCCCAGGTCAAAATTCTATCAATCGTATCTATCGTCACATCAATTTTACTGTAATGTCAATTTATTAGAGTTGTGAAATAAAGTTTGTAAGATTTGAGTGATAGCCTGATAGGTTAACAGTAATTGCATTATTTTTATTTATGATGTCTTTTGCTCAAATCTTACACCTTTCATTTCTCTACTAAGTCTTGTCTTTCAAAGTGATTGCTTTGATACTCAATTTAGTGTGAAGAGTGAATGAGATTTGTTTATTTTATTTTTGATAAATGCGATATTATTTCTGTTAACGTGTATTAGGGTATGTGGTGTTGTGAAATTTTAATGTACTCGCAAGTGTAATTTATTAACCTGTACAGAAGTATAGTTAGACAAGAACGAGGTCGAACCCACAGGGACTTGTATGAACGTAGGAAAATTAATTAAACCTTAACCAAATTAATCATAATCTAGTTTAATAAAAATTGGTTGTTTGTAATTAAATAAACTAAGCAAATGCTTCTCAAAAAAATAAATAAATAAACTAAGCAAATAATAAAATTAAGCAAATAGTTAAACTAAGCAAAATATATAAAGCAATAAAAAGATGTCAACAATCAAGGGAAATGAATTAAGGTTTTGGAATCCACCTTGTAAGTCATATCATCATATATTTATGATCATTAATTTTTCCCAACCACTGCATGATAATCTAGAAATCAATCTTGCTATCATGAAAAATATCATCATTAAAATCCTTATTTTAAAAATCAAAAGCATGTTTTTCTTCGCTTCTTAAGTATAAAAATCAAATCATAAATTGTATCCATTGACAGACAAATCACAAGCGATATCCAATTTTATAATCAAGAATTAATAAACCAAGCATTCAATTAATTAAGACAAATCCTAAATCATGAGAAAAACATGATTGAACTCATATCTAGAATCTCATCTTAGTCAATTAATATGAAGCAAGAACAATTTAAATCATTAAAGAACAATTATTGTGGGAAAAATCAAATCACATAAATATTACTGATAATCCTTAACAAGGTTTCATCTTCAACCCTAAATATAAATTTAGCTACTCATAGTAATTGAACTAAAACACAAAAATAAAATACTAAACATTAAACTAGACAAATAAAATAAAACTAACTGTCATGGAAGAAAACCAAAGAAGTAGCCGCACTCTCTATACATTCAGCCCTCAGCCCTAACACTAGTCTCAGCCCCTCTGAATTTTGCCCTAAAGAGCCTTTAAATAGGTTAAGGACTCCTATTACAAGTTGAATTCTCATTTGGAGAAAATCCCAGATTTTTAGGCTTCACTTAACCGACTATTTTGGCCTACTTAACTTCAGAATTCGGACTTTTGGTAAACTACAAAGTTGTAGCCCTTTAAGTTAAAGTTCCATCCCAACTTGAATCATCTCGATTGGACATTTGAGCCAAAAGTTATGCCAAAAATACTAACTAATGTGTAGTTTGGAATCCTAATCCGAATTGGACTTGGATTAGGTGCAAATTTCCTTTGATTCCTTACTCCAATTGGACTTAAATTTAATTGAGTTGGCCTTCTTTAACTTCATCATGGCTCTTGTAAAAGTAAAGTCCATTAGCTTCCTTCTTTGCACACATCCACTTATTTAATTTCATTCTCCTACAAAAGATAAATTCACGCAATAAGATTCAATTAAGCACAAAATTGATTATTCAACATTATTCCAAAACCAAATATAAAATGCATGAATTAACTCAAAATAAGTATGATAATGCTTTCTAACAATGATATAAATATGCAAAATTAAGCTATTATCAATGCACATCAAATACCCCCAAACCTACATTTTGCTAGTCCTCGAGCAAAACAGATAAAGAGTAAAACAAAACAAAGAAAAATGAAATCCTAACTAATCCACTTTCGCTGGAATTTTCAATTGCATTTAGCGTATGCAACTAGCCTTTAAACCCCTAGCTTACACTAGTGGACGAGTTGTAGTCTTGTGAGGGTTTGCAGGGAATATACCCACAAAATTCTAAGAATGAATACTAAAATAAACAAACAAAGAAAATCAAACTTTTTTTTTTCAATTGCCTTTTGCAAAGAGGATTAGTTCAAGTTCAAAAACACTACATATGCTAAAGAAATTTCTCATGCCATCAAAACTCAATGTGAGTGAAATGTGGTAGCCAATCCAAACATACTTTTAGTTTTAGAATAAATTTGACTCAAATCTCTATTTGAAAATTTGTTTCAACTCAAATCTTTCTAGTGTTATCACTTAACAAATGAAATCACTCTGAAATGGGGTGTAACACTCTTAACAATATATATGAGCGGAATAAAGTAAACAAAATCAAACATCTCACATATAAATTCCGTGAAAAACGCTTAATCAAGAAAGAACAAGTAGTTTCATGAAAGGATGCCAAAAAGAATTTATACCACACTTTTTATTCAGTCATATCAATATCTGAACTATACAACCTTCAAGATCAAATAAGGACTTTATTAGGACGTAATGTAGTGTAAAAGTAAAAGGAATGAAATAAAAATGGGTGAAGGTAAATAATAAGAAGTGTTTTCAAGATTTGTCAGAATGTCAACTTTTTTTGGAATTTCCATCCAACAATTTTTTTTTCACCTCTTCTTCTTCTTCAAAGCAATATTCCTTCCTTACATTTCACTTCTCAAAATTTGATGAGAACCCTTTTTATTTTCTTCTTTTTGACATTTTTCCTTTTTATTTTCTATTCTTTTTTTCTTTCTTCTTTTTTTTTTTTTTTAATTCTTTTTTTTTCTCCTTTCTTCTTTGAATTCTCGCACAAACCACCACATTGAAACAAATTGATCAAATTCCATCTTGAAACACTATGGATAAGGGCTTTAAGAAAGAAAGACTAATTAAAAGGCTCAACAAGGTGACTAGCGATAATGTATCAAAAAAAAAAAAACACATCTATGGCTCAAAGTAGAAAAAAAAATGGCCTAATCTCATCTCTCAAAAACTAGTATAGTCATTCAACATCAATGACTTCAAAAGATTCAAGTGTGGCATAAAATCATATATTTTTTCTTGGCCAAAAGAAAAAGCAATGAGACTACAACAAGGGAAATATGTTACACACTTCCAAATGAATTTAAAGATTAGAAACAATAAATAACCCTCCAAAAATAATGATTGGCTCAAAACTCATAAGGGTTACAATCTCCACATTGTTATCATCAAGATTTTCTAATCATTTTTATCCTTCAACAACAAGTTGTGTCTAAGTGGCTACGTGCATGTGCAATGAATTGAGCATGAAAGTAATGAAATTCTTTAAGCAAGAGTAGTATAACAAACTCAAAACATAAACCTCAAGCTAGGCAAAAGATTTTTTTTTTTTTTTTTTAACACAACAAAACGAAAAGATAGAAATCTATGTACATCCCCCCCAAACCTAAACCAAACATTGTCCTCAATGTTAAAAATGATACTCTCAAATATATGTCTTGAATGAAAAGAGAACAAAATATTAATATGCAACATGAGAACCAAGTAGAAACAAGTAAGGTAAGGAGAAGGAGGAGATGTACCTTGATCAAGCTAATTGTTATAAATTTTAATTTTTATCAAATATCAGCTAGAACAAAAGAAAATAAAATGAAACAAGAAAATAAACACAAAGATTAATCTAAAACCATAAAATAAACAAGAATTTTTTTTTTGCAAAAAGATTTAACACAATTGGAGATCAATCTTGATAAACAGGACCATCCAAACCCCAACAACACCATGGAGATAAATAATGCATATTATGAATGGACTAGTCCAATGATATTGTAACTTACCTGGGTCAAAAATATGTTGAGAAGCTTTTGCAGTGTCTTTCAAGTGAATTCTATGCATAACCACAAAGGGACTAATATCCTTAATATCAACAATTTTCCAACCTATAGCTTCCTTATGCACCTGAAGTATACTTATCAATTGGTGTTCCCAAAAGTCATCCAACTTTGGTGGTTCTACAATATATGGGAGTGAGGGTGAAGAAAGTGGAAAAGGGACCACTTTTGGTTGCCAGCTATCAATACTTAAGAGAGGAACAAAATCAAACAATGCATTGACCTCTTCAATTGATTTTTCAGTATCCAAATTGCAATAAAAAAGGGTTAAGCAAGCCTTTAGGGGATCCTTACAACTTGATTGTATGAAAGTATCATGGACTAGGCTCCCAATCATGTTAACCTCATATATATCCTCATTGTCTAGTACTTGCTTACTTATGTCAAATATATTAAGCTCAACAGTCATATTCCCAAGAGAAATCTTCATTACACCACTCCGATAATTGATCAAAGCATTAGATGTGGCTAAGAAAGGGCGACCCAAAATGACATGGATTTGTGTACTGGCATTTAGGGCAGGCTCAGTGTCTAACACAACAAAATCAACAGGAAAATAGAATGCATCCACCTTAATCATCACATCCTCGACAATACCTCTAGGGATTTTCACAGACCTATCAGCTAATTGAAGTGTCATTGTTGTGGGTTTCAACTCCCCCAAACCTAGCTGTAAGTATACTGAATATGGCATTAGGTTCAGACTTGCCCCCAAATCTAGCAAAGCTCGCTCAATGAGACGGTCCTCAATCCTGCATGAAATTGTAGGAGATCCAGGGTCCTTACATTTCACTGGATATTTATTCTGAATGATTGAACTAACTTGCTCTATCAAAAATGCCTTTTTAGGGACATTTGTCTTTCTCTTCATTGTCACAAGATCTTTTAGAAATTTGGCATAAGCAGGAACTTGCTGAATTGTATCAAGGAATGGAATGTTTATTTGCACTTGCTTAAAAACCTCTAAAATGTCTTCAAATTGTGCACTTTTCTGAGGACTAATTAACCTTTGAGGAAATGGAGCTTTAGGAACAAACCTCTTATCAAGGGGGGAATTAAGATCCTGAATTGGAGTGGCGGGTGGGTTGTCCTTCTTTTCTCTATGATTATCATGTGAACTATGAGTTCCTTTTTCCTTTAACACAATATTTTCGTCATCCTCCACTTCTGGCATTTTCACTTGATTATCAACTTGCTTACCTGACCTAAGGGAAGTAATAGACTAAACATGTTCTTGTCCATGAGTAGAACTAGAAGAACCATTAATTGCATATTGCCCTTTTGGATTAGGTATAGGTTGACTAGGAAACTTTCCTTTTTCCCTCTCTCCAACTTAGGTTGCTAACTGGCCAACTTGATTTTCCAACTTTGAAATAGCTTGAGCATTCAAATGGGTGGAACTTTTCATCTCTTTAATGGCTTGGCTAGTTGATTGCATGAAAGTTTTGAGAGACTCCTCCAAAGATGGTTGTTGTCTTGGTAGTGCTACAAACTGAGGTGTTGATTGAGAAATGGGAGGATATGCTTGAATAGGTGGACGAAATTGATTTTGTTGATGCACTTGTTGTCCACCTAGATTTGTGGGAGGCTGATTTTTCCTCCATGAGAAATTAGGATGGTTCCTCCAATTTGGATTGTATGTCTCTGAAAATGGACTAGCAAATGGTTTTCCATAATTATTCAGTGCATTTGCTTGCTCAGTATAAAAATCAGGGTACCCAGCTGCAGAAGGACACATTTGTGTTATATGCATAGGACTTGCACAAATAGAGCATGTTTCACTTTGAACTTGATTGACAGAATTCATCCCTCTACCTAAAGCTAAAGCCTCAACCTTACGAGTGAGATTGTCCAACCTAGCTTTTATGTCTAAATCCTCACTGACTTCATACAATCCTCCTTTCTTAATTACAGAGGCACATCTCTCTTTACGGTTGGAAAAATCCCATTGTTGTGAACTATCAGAAAAATTCTCAAGAAATTTGTATGCCTCATCATCTACAAGACTCAAAAATCCACCACCATTCATGGATTCAATCATGTTACGATTTGTCTGAGTCAAACCATTATAAAAATATTGTACTAGTCTCCATGTTTCAAAACCATGATGGGGACACTTTAAGATCAAGTCCTTAAATCTCTCCCAACTCTCATAAAATTTCTCTTGTTCATCCTGATAAAAATCTGCAATTTCTCTCCTCAAAGCATTGGCCTTGGCCATTGGGAAAAAGTTAGAGAGGAATTTTGTGACCAATAGTTCCCATGAAGTGATAGATCCAGGTGACAAAGAATTAAGCCATGGTTTTGCCATATCCTTCAAGGAAAAAGGGAATAAACGCAAGCGAACAGAGTCATCAGTAAAATTCTGAAACTTACAAGTAGCACAAATCTCAAGAAAATCATTCACACGCACATAAGGATCTTCTCTATCCAATCCATGAAAAGTAGGAAGAAGGTGGATTATCTATGGCTTCAACTCAAAATGTGCAGCAGTGGTTGCAGGCAATACCATGCAAGATGGAGGGTTGGTGGTTATGGGTGAGAACAACTCCCTAAGAGTTTTTAAATCATCTCCTGTTTCTCCCATTGTGGATGAATAATCAAAACTAACAATACGATTTTCTTTATCACGTATCCAAGTTCTCATACACCAAGCACAAAGAAAAAAAAAATTGTTTAAAAAAAAAAAATAAATAACTACAACTAGTAAAAGGAAAAATTCAATTAAGACCTAATTTATTTTCCTAACCAAGTCCCTGGCAACGGCGCCAAAAACTTGTTGTGAAATTTTAATGTACTAGCAAGTGTACGAACCATACCGAAGTATAGTTGGACAAGACCGAGGTCGAACCCACAATGACTTGTATGAACGTAGGAAAATTAATTAAATCTTAACCAAATTAATCCTAATCTAATTTAATAAAAATTGGTTGTTTGCAATTAAATAAACTAAACAAATAATAAAATTAAGCAAATAGTTAAACTAAGCAAAATATATAAAGCAATAAAAAGATGTAAACAATCAAGGGAAATGAATTAAGGTTTTGGAATCCGCCTTGTAAGTCATATCATCATATATTTATGATCATTAATTTTTCCCAACCACTGCATGATAATCTAGAAATCAATCTTACTATCATGAAAAATATCATCATTAAAATCCTTATTTTAAAAATCAAGAGCATGTTCTTCTTCGCTTCTTAAGTATAAAATCAAATCATCAATTGTATCCATAGCCAAACAAATCACAAGATATATCCAATTTTATAATCAAGAATTAATAAACCAAGCATTCAATTAATTAAGACAAATCCTAAATCATAAGAAAAACATGATTGAACTCATATCTAGAATCTCATCTTGGTCAATTGATATGAAGCAAAAACAATTTAAATCATTAAAGAATAATTATTGTGGGAAAAATCAAATTACATAAATATTACTGATAATCCTTAACAAGGTTTCATCCTCAACCCTAATTATAAATTTAGCTATTCATAGTAATTGAACTAAAATACAAAAATAAAATACTAAACATTAAACTAAACAAATAAAATAAAACTAACTGTCATGGAAGAAAACCAAAGAAGTAGTCGCACTTTTTATACATTCAGCCCTCAGCCCTAGCACTAGCCTCAGCCCCTCTGAATTTTTCCCTAAAGAGCAAAGGTCAAAGACTCTTATTACAAGTTGAATTCCTGTTTGGAGAAAATCCCAGATTTGTAGGCTTCACTTAACCGACTATTTTGGCCCATTTCACTTCAAAATTCGGACTTTTGATAAACTACAAAGTTGTAGCCCTTTAAGTTAACGTTCCAGCCCAACTTGAATCATCTCGATTGGACATTTGAACCGAAAGTTATGCCAAAAATACTAACTGATGTGCAGTCTAGAATCCTAATCCGAATTGGTCTTGGATTTGGTGCAAATTTCCTTTGATTCCTTGCTCCAATTGGACTTAAATTTAATTGAGTTGGCCTTCTTTAACTTCATCATGGCCCTTGTAAAAGATTTTTAGGCTTCACTTAACCAACTATTTTGGCCCACTTAACTTCAGAATTCGGACTTTTGGTAAACTACAAAGTTGTAGCCCTTTAAGTTAACGTTCCAGCCCAACTTGAATCATCTCGATTGGACATTTGAGCCTAAAGGTATGCCAAAAATACTAACTGATGTGTAGTCTGGAATCCTAATCCGAATTGGACTTGGATTTGGTGCAAATTTCCTTTGATGCCTTGCTCCAATTGGACTTAAATTTAATTGAGTTGACCTTCTTTAACTTCATCATGGCCCTTGTAAAAGTAAAGTCCATTAGCTTCCTTCTTTGCACATATCCACTTATTTAATTCCATTCTCCTACAAAAGACAAATTCACACAATAAGATTCAATTAAGCACAAAATTGATTATTCAACATTATTCCAAAACCAAATATAAAATGCATGAATTAACTCAAAATAAGTATGATAATACTTTCTAACAATGATATAAATATGCAAAATTAAGCTATTATCAATGCACATCATGTGGGCTTTAGGCCCTCATTGTTTATTTGTATAGCACACTTACTTGTACTGTACACTTTGCCTTTTATATAAAAGTAGTTATGTATATTCTATTACTTGAGAAATATAATACATTTATTCAGTATTTCTAACATGGTATCAGAATCATTGCTCTAACATTTTCTTAGCAGTCTTGTCTTTATTTGTATTGCTCCATTCTCAACATCGCTTCCGCCATCACAACAACCGTCGCAGCCTTTCGTCTTTGAACCTCTGACATCTTCCAGCTGTCATCCTAGGGTTCCAGACCTACAGTTGTTGCCGTTAAGGAGTTTCACACCGCAAAGACTACTGCTTTTTGTATCACCGCCACGAATATTGCTTCGATTAATTTCCTGTAGGTACCACGTGTTGCTCAAAGGTTCTATGCCGTAGCTCACACGCCCCACGCGCCTCCATGCGCCACTGCACATCTAGGTTGTATCAACATGCGCTCCCACGCTCCGCGTCTTTAGGTCACACGTCTCAACACTGCTACTGACATCATTCTGCCAAGTCAGCCCTAATTACCTCATAGCTAATGTCACTTGCTTGCGTCAGCTGCTGATGTCATCGTTGACTTCTACTGATGGACCGTTGACTTTTCCATAGTTGATTTTTTGCAATCCAGGTGCTCCTTACCCAATTATTCGCGTAGATTTCATTTTTGCAGTCTTTTTTTTTTTTTTTTTTTTGCATATTTTGTTTCTAAATGAAGAATAAGGATAAGTCTTGTTCCTTTTGCAACAATCGTCGCCAACAATCCAACAAACGTTTTTGCAATTTTTGCAAACAATTTGGCCATAATATTGAGACCTGCTATCAACGCAATAAATTAGTTGTTTCCATTTCTACTGTTACGGTTGCTAACACTGAGAGTGTCCAACCCATGGCTCCCATTTCTGCACAATCTTTGTCTTCTAGATCCATTTTCATCATTTCCAGAGATAACCTTATAAACATCATCGCTAATGTCATTCGTATGGTTGGTAATACGTCTTATTCCTTTTCTCTCTCAGCTTTATTTGGTATGTCTCCTACCTCTTGGTTTATGGATTCTGTTTGTTGCAGTCACATGACACCTCACTCGTTCTTATTTTCTGACCTTAAACCTGCGTCACACCCTCTTAATATTCACATAGCAAATGGTTCCATAATGTCTAGTCATAATATAGGTTCCGTTTCGACCTCTAACCTTTCAGTTCATGGGTTCTTTAATGTTCCTAACCTTTCTTACAGTTTATTTTCTGTGGGACAATTAGCTGAGTTGGGTTATTGCATTATATTTTATTATTCTTGGTGTATTGTGCAGGATCCAAGGACAAAACAGGAGCTTGGGATTGGTCCCAGAGTTAGATGTATGTTTCCCGTGGACAACTTTCGTCTTCCACTTGTTGCTCTTGTTTCTGTTGCTGCAGTTTCTTTTATTCTTTCCCTTGCACTTTGGCCTGCCCGACTTGGTAATGCATCTTCCTCTCGGGTACAACACTTGGCTTTTAGACGTTTGTTAGGTTCAGTGTTCACAGAAAATTTTGATTGTATTTCATGTTAATTAGGAAAACAACCAACTTTGCCTTTCAATACTAGTGAATCAATGTCCACTGATATCTTTGACCTAATTCATTCTGATGTCTGGGGGCTGTCCTCTATCTCTAGTATTGATGGATCTCGA
The DNA here is from genome assembly GCF_001633185.2 of Quercus lobata. NCBI lineage: Eukaryota > Viridiplantae > Streptophyta > Magnoliopsida > Fagales > Fagaceae > Quercus > Quercus lobata. The sequence continues at coordinate 32,377,294 of NC_044909.1, read as the reverse complement.
TATTTTGTTGTCTTTGTTGATAATTATTCCCGCTATAGCTGGATTTTTCATATGAAACATCGTTTTGAATTATTGCAAGCATATTCTAATTTTGCATAAATGGTTAAAACTCAATTTTCCAATTGTATCAAAATTTTTCGATCTGATAATGCTTTTGAGTACACTCAATATGCTTTCTAAATTGTTTTGCATTCCTATGACACTATTCATTAATTAACTTGTCCAGGTACCTCTCAGCAAAATGGTAGAGCCGAACGAAAATTTCGTCATATTCTTGACACTGTTCGTGCTTTCTTTCTCTCTACCAAAGTTCCTGCTCCTTTTTGGGGTGAAGCTGCTCTTCATGTTGTTCATGCTATTAATTGCATTCCAAGTCCTGTTATCTAAAATCAAACTCTATATATTTGGGTCACCTCCAAACTATCACCACCTTCGTTCATTTGGTTCTGCTTGTTTCGTTCTTCTTGAGCCATATGAGCATAACAAACTTAAACCTCAGTCAAGACTTTGTTGTTTTCTTGGCTATGGCGAAACTCAAAAGGGGTATCGGTGTTATGATCATGTCTCTTATCGTCTTCGTATCTCCAGCAATGTTGTCTTTTGGGAACATCGCTCCTTTGTCGAGCTCTCTCACTTCCGTGCCTCTCTATCTTCCTCCTCTATCTTAGATCCTTTTCCCAGATGAAGCACATATTCCTTCTGTAACTGCTCCTGATCCTCCTGTAGTTGCTCCTCATGCTTCTATAGATTTCTTTCTCTAACCACTAGATACCTTTGATCCATTTCCTAATTCACCCTTTAATGAATATGTGGAAGATGCATAGGTTAAAGACGAGCTACCCAACCTTGAGATTGGATCCCCTACTCCTGCTCTGCTTAAAGATCTTGCACAAGACATTCCACCTCATCACTCAACTTAGGTAAGATCCATTCTTACACATTTACTTAATTATCATTATTACACTGCCCTTACTACACTGCATGAGCCTCACACTTATCGTGAGGCTTCCACTGACCCTTATGGCAGATTGTAATAAAAGAGGAACTTGAGGCATTATCTAAAAACCATACTTAGGATTTGGTGACTCTCCTCCCTAGGAAATTTGTGGTTGGTTGTAAGCGGATTTACAAGATTAAGACTCACTTTGATGGGTCCATTGAACGCTACAAATCTCGTCTTGTTGTAAAAGGTTTTACATTGCACTACAAATCATTGTTACACTGCCCTTGCTACACTGCACGAGCCTCACACCTATAGTAAGGCTTCCACTGACCCTTTATGGTAGATTGCAATGAAAGAGGAATTTTATGCATTATCTAAAAACCATACTTGGAATTTGGTGACTCTCCCTCCTAGGAAATTTGTGGTTGGTTGTAAGGGGATCTACAAGATTAAGAATCACTCTGATGGGTCCATTGAGCGCTACAAATCTCGTCTTGTTGCAAAATGTTTTACACAGGACTATGTAATTGACTATGAAGAGACCTTTGCTCTGATTGCTCTAATCTTATCTGTTCGTGCCCTCTTAGCTGTTGCTATTGCTAGTAAATGAGACATTTTCAGAAGGATGTCAAAAATGCATTCCTTAATTGGGATTTAAGTGAAGAAATTTATATTCAACCTCCTTATGGTCTCTCTGTTGAATCAAATAAGATTTGTCACTTTTGACGTGTACTTTATGGCTATAAATAAGCTCCACGAGCTTGGTTTGCCAAATTCAGTTATACCATCTCTCGCTTAGGTTACATGACCAGTTATTATGATTATGATTTATTTCTTCGTTGCACTGATAAAGACACTATTTTACTTCTCCTGTATAAGAATAATATGATCATAACTGGTGATGACCTTAGTGGCATTCAATAACTCAAGAATTTTCTCAGTCGGCAGTTTAAGATGAAAGATCTTGGACATCTCAGCTATTTCTTGGGTCTTGAAATCACTCATTCTACAGATGGACTTTATATTACTCAAGCCAAGTATGCCTCTAAACTCTTATCTCAAGCTGGACTCACTAATAGCAAGACTATTGACATTCCAGTTGAGCCTAATGCGCATCTGACTCCCTTAGGGGATAAACCATTATCTAATCCATTTTTTTACAGATTCTTGGTTGGCAACCTAGTTTATCTCACCATCACTCGTCTAGACATTTCCTATGCTGTTCACCAAGTGAGCCAGTATCTATTTGCTTCACGATCGACTCACTATACTACTGTTCTACGCATTCTTAGATACCTAAAGGGCACTCTCTTCCATGATCTTTTCTACTCTACTCAGTCTCATTTTGTTCTCCGTGCATTTTCTAATGCTCATTGGGCAAGAGATCCCACTGATCAAGTCCACCACTAGTTATTGCTTTCTTCTTTGATTTCTTGGAGAAGTAAGAAACAAACTCATTTGGCCCGCTCCAATACTGAACTAGAATATCGTGCCCTTGCTGATACCACATCTGAGCTTCTTTTACTACAATAGCTTCTCAAAGACTTAGGTGTGTCCACATCCTTTGCTACTCCTATTTATTGTGACAACCAAAGTGCCATTCATATTGCTCACAATGATGTCTTCCATGAACAGACTAAACATATTGAGATTGATTGTCATTTTATCTGTTATCATCTTGTCCATGGTGCTTTTAAGCCGATCTCAGTCTCCTCTAAAGATCAACTTGCAGATATCTTAACCAAGTCACATCCTAAGGGACATTTTCGTACTTTGGTTGACAACCTCAAGTTGTCTCACATCCACCTTGTGTTTGAGGGGGGCTGTTAACATGTATTAGAGTATGTGGACTTTAGGCCCGCCTTATTTACTTGTACTACACACTTTACCTCCTATATAAAAGCAGTCATGTATATTCTATTACTTAAGAAATACAATATACTTATTCAGTATTTATAACAATTTCAACATATGATGTTTGCTCATGATGATTGTTTTTTATCATCAAGTTAAGATACTAATTGATTTTATATGTAGACGTCAATTGAACCCTAAATCCCTTATTCAATAACAAATTACTTTACTAATTGAGATAATTGTAACCCATAAAAAGTGGATAAGAAATTAGATACCAAATGCTAATCTTTTTTGTGCTAAAAAAATAACCTTATAATTAAATGACTGACATACACACCAAAAGTCTCATAGCACAATTAGTTTACATTCTCTTGGTGTTTCCAAATCGGATATTCATTGTTCGAATCCCCCTTCCCCCAATTATTGAATTATCTACAAAATACAGGCATACACCTATTAGACACTTTGAAATCTTCATATATATTAATAAGTAAAGCTTAGAGAAAGATCAATTATAATTTGAAATTGGAATTCAATTTTGCGTCATGTGCCTAAATTTATGTGGGACCACATCATAATTATCCACTTAAATTTGTGCCATTTGTCCACTTAATTTTTTAATATTTGTGCCAAATGAGTTAATGAGTGCAAAATACTAAGAATATAATATTAATGAATTATAAAATTCAAAAAAAAAAAAAATCAATCACATATACTCAATTAAAATCACCACACAATAAAGATCATCACATGTTCTATTTTATTAAAAATTAGAAGAAAAAAAATTGTCATAAGTAGCATTAAATTTAGGTAATAATTTTAATATGTGATTAATTACATTTACTTTAAAAATAATAATTTGACTACTTATTTATATTTTTATGATAAAAATTGTGTTTAATTTTAAATATATCCATATGTATGCATGTGTTACATGCTATTCTTTTTTTTAATAATTTGACTAATTATTTATATTTTTATAATAAAATTTGTGTTTAATTTTAAATGCACTCATGCGTTTGCATGAGTTACATGCTAATTCACATTAAGGTGCATGTGTTGATATCCATTTTCACGACACCTACAAGCTCGATTCAACTAAGCCTAACTTCCTTGTGGACTCAATTCATGTATTATATTTATTTTATTCTTTTAAGCATGACCCAAGCCCATGCGACATATTGAGGAAATTGAGGAAGTGTGGTGTGGAGGGTATATGTTGGTTTCTTTCAGACATTTTGTATGAGCATAGCATATGTGTGCTACCAAGTGGGAAAAGGACTCTAATAGCATCTCATGCTTACAGGGGAGGTCTTATGCTCCGGCTATTCGTGGCCCAAGTTATAGCAACTAGATTCAGTTGCTAAGAGTTGCATTTGACTAGGAAACAACAACCCTTAAGTTAGGGCCGCTTTATTTCCCATATCATGCTAAAAGCATGTCAAACTATTTCCTAAACAAGAGCAACCCAAGCCAAAACACCAAATTAGTGTCATGGGGGCTAAAAACCTCTTTCACTACCTAAAAATTAGTCATTAAGGACGCCTCAAGGCTAGTATAAAACTCTCTGTTCAACTTAAAAACAAGTAAGCCATGTTCTACCTATATAGCTAAAGCTTTAGAGAAAAAGCTCATTTAGCCAACAATGATTCTCCCAATTATGAAGCTTGGGTGTAGAAATACTGGTATAGAGGAATCTTCCTTCTCTTTGTCACAACCTCTCTTAATTTTATTTTCTTGATGTATGTGGCTCGAAGTTTCAAACCTATTGTTTTATGCATTTTTCTGCATTTTTGTTATTGACATTTTAATTTCTCTCTTGTTAAAGCACCACGAGCCTCTATTTACTAAGTGTGCATTTGGATACCGCTTATTTTACTGAAAACTAAAAATAATAAAATAATAATAAAAAAGTTATTGTAGAGGCGCACACAAAAACGCAAATGCAGCTGATGTGAGACGTATCCAAACAAAGCTTATGTATTGAAATTTTTGGTTTAATACTCTCCACAAATAATCACTTCTAAATAACCTAAGAAGAGATTTGGATCGTCTTGCATTTTTTGCCCTTGTCGTAAAATGTCCCCAATAATGTGTAATTTATAAACCATAATCAGTTGTCGAGAAATTATGTTGGGGGGGGGGGGAGGTAAATGAAACTAATTAAAAATAACTTTAATTTATAAATTTCATCTAAGCCAAACATTTTGCTTACTTTTTTTTGTGGATCTTGATAACCAAATAGTAAAATGGGTGGAGGAGCTCAAGCTTAGCAAATCCAAGATTGGATCTAAACATAACTTTACCCTTAATTATTCTCACAACTCATAAGTTATTCCAACTACATAAATTTGAAAGTAGAGAAAGTAAAAAGGCCATTCACTTCATATTCCATTATCATCCAAAATGTACTGTGGCTTCTCCAAAATGCATTATACGCATATATTTATAGCATAGGTAAAGAAGTTAGTTCGATATTGACCAATTTAAAGTTGCACTTTTATATTAAAAGTTAGAAGCATTCATTGTACCACCTCACACCTTTGGCACGATGGAGTGCTTGTAAAGTGTGAGGGCTAAAGATTAGAGTTCAAGTATTCAAAAGGGCCACACATATACATTTTAATTATGCTAGAGTTGATTTTTTTTTTTATCTTATATCCAAAAAAAAAAAAAAACATTCATTGTAAATTACCATTTAACACGACCACATGCACTAAACAATATTTGAAGGCCAAAAAAGAGTCTCAATGTAATTTTAAGTTTAGTGGTCTCTTTGAAGATTTAGTAGGGATTGTTTTGTGGGCTTGGGCGACATAAGTTTTTCTTCTTCCTAAATGTTATACTTGGGCTTTACGAGAGGCAAGACTTATCCCATGATGTATTCCCACATCAACATATAAGAATGTTATATGAATTGGTAGTGGATTAAAGCATTCACATCAACCTGTCTAAATTTTTTCTTCTATTTTAGTATAAGAATTGATTTTTCCTATTTTACATAAACAGTTTGCATAAACACCAACATCATATTGCTTATTATACATGCTATTTTCTTTAAATAATCATATATTATTATTTCCCTACCAACACACTATCTATCTTTATTTGGTGGATACTAAAGAGAGTAAGAGAATAGATAGAGAGAGAAGGAAAACAAAACATATTAAAACAATAAAATAAGAAGTTACAGTAACCGTATATATTTACACAATTAGAACACTTGCATCAATGTTTGTATAATATAAAAAAGTACCACATTTTAGTCAACCAAACCCAAAATTCACTCACATTAGGTCATGTAAAGTTGTGTAGAAATACATGATTGATAATGACCATGAAAATTTACATTAACACTATTCATTTTGGATTTAGTTTTTTATAGCATAGGACACAAGTTAAACATATATTGATGAATTTAAAGCTGCACTTTTATATTAAAAGTTAGAAACCTTCATTCTAAATTACCATCTAACACAATCATATGCACTAAACAATACTAGGGGGCGGAAAATAAAAAAAGTTCAATTAAATTTTAGGTTTAGTGTGGCTTTGAAGAATTAGGATGGATTGTTTTGTAGGCTTAGGTGAAACAGGTTTTTCTACTTCCTAAAAGGTTATACTTGGGCTTCACATGAGGCAAGACTTAGCCCATGATGTCTTCCCATATCATCATATTATGTATGATGGTATGAAAATGTTACATGACTTGGCAGTGGATTAGTTGTGATTTTGGGACGAGCCGAAGGAGGAGCTGGAGGTGTGGAGCAAATATCTCCTTGCCAATTTTAAGTTTTTTTTTTTTTTTTTTTTTTTTTTTTTTTGCTTGCATTTGTTGACTCTGGGAGACAACATTTACTGTTATGAACAGTGTATGCACTGTTCACGCATTGTGTATACATTGTTTACGTATTAAAAAAATTAAAAAAGGGTCCCACGATACTATTTACACATTTAAAAATTATTTTGCTACAGTATTTTCAGTTTCAGCAACAATAAGTTCAATCCAAACGGACCTTAAGTATTGAATGACAATATGATATGCTTGGGTGTGAAGCAGCACTTAGAGTGGATTGACCAAGACACACTTTTGATGACATCAAACCCCCTTAGTAGAGGGTTTGGAATTGATCGTGGATCAAGACAATGTAGGAGACCTCTTTATTGGAGCTATTTATTTAATGGTAATTTTGGAAATTATTTCAAAATATTAAACATTACCAACAAGTTCGACTTAATTCAATACATGCATCCTTATTATTACATGGAGTTTCGTCCCACAATATTATAACACACCCCATTAATTAACATTAATTCCATGTGGAACCAATCATAATTATTTACTCATAATCATATGTGACCAACTTTAATCATGTTCACCCTATAAAAAAAAAACTTTAATCATGTTAATGTATTCCAATGGTCGAAAACTAGAGTTGACCATAACTTTCAATTTGGTAATCTGATTATAGCACGTGACATATCGTTTTAATTGTTAAGACTTATAGATTTGTTTTGCATTGAGACTTTGGGAACTACCACCGTGCACCTTTGGTGCGGTGGTCACTCCACAAGTATAAATGCTTGTGGGGTGTGGGGGGCAAGGGCCGGAGTTCAAGTTTCTAGGAGGGAGTTCTATACACATATACACTTAAATTAGACTAGAGTATAAATTTTATCTTGTAAAAAAAAAAAAAAAGAGTTCGGGAACTCAATAGTCCAAATCATGATTTTGCCCTTAAGTCATATAATGACAAATTTGCCCCCTCCTATTGAGGTTAAACGAATGTAGTAAAATGGGGTGTTATACATATTCTAACTAGGGATGGCAATTTTGCCCCACCCCGCTTGACTAGCCTTTCCTTGCTTTCCTGCTTCGCCTTATGTAGGTTTTCCCTGCCTCACAAAGGTGGTGAGACAGGAATGGGGTGAGAGTTTAGCCCTGCGCCACGGGGCGGGACGGCGATGGGTTTAGACTTTTTTGACCCAACCCGCCCTGCTCCACATTGATAAGGGTTAAATTGTAAATTTTTCATACCCTAAAACCCTACTATTTGAACAAACATATCATTAACTTATTTTATTCTATCTAACAAGGCTTTTTGTCCTTTTTTTTTCCCCTCTCTAACAAGGTTGGAAATAAGGTACCAATTTTAATATTTTATTTTATCTTTATTATAAACAAATTTATATACTATTGAATCATTGATTTTTGTATTATGAGATTTTTGTTTTTGTTGTGATATTGTCTTGTTAAACACTTTAATAATATTATTCGATTTTTGCTAAAAATTAGTTTGATTTAATGTGATAAATTTATTTGTAATTTCAAGTAATTAACGAAATAAGTTTTATTAAAAACAATTATAATAGTTGTGGGTAAATTAAAAAAATGTAGAGTTTTACGGGGTGGGGCGGGACTTCGCACGGGCCCTAAGGGGCGGGGATGGGATAGAAAATTTTCCCCGTCATGCGGGGACGGGGCGGAGATGAGGTAAGACAAAACCATGGGGGGTAAGGGCGAAGACCCCGTCTTTCGGACCTGCCCCGTCCCACACCATTGCCATCCCTAATTCCAACTGAAGGAAATATTCCCTTGGGAGCCTAGTTTAGCTTATTACCGCGTTTGGTCCATTGCAAGGTGATGACAGGGTTGGTTGGTATGGATGGTGATTGAGGCTAAGCTTCTTGAAGATAATTGAGGACATTGCGTTGATGTTTTGTATGGTATATTGCCAACATTATATTATGTTGAATCTTGTCCCAAAACTCATGGACTAAAGGGTATAATTGTTTAAGTGAGAATTATACTTTACCACTCTAAATTATATTATTGATTACACTTTGCACCATAAACATTTCAAATGCACATTTTTATACTCTAAACTATGATTTTTGTTACACTTTGCACCCCAACATTAAGTTTGATGTTAACTTGGATGGAAAAGTATGGTACAATTTGAAAATATCTAATTGCTATTCTTCTCAATCTCTTAAAAACAAATGAGAAATTATACTTTACCACTCTAAATTATACTCATGCTTACATTTTGCACCATAAATTTTGAATTTTAGTCAAAGTTAACAATAAACTTAATGTCGAAGTGTAAAGTGTAATAAGAGTTATAATTTGGGATGTAAAACATGCACTCAAAAAGTTTAGAGTTTAATGTATAATATGACATATAGTTTAACGTGATAAAGTTTAATTTTGTCCACATGCAATAAACCATTTTTTGAGGTTTGAAATAATACTTAACCTTTTCCATTGCTTTAACAATGACCTTTCATGCTTACCAATTTTTGTTTGTGTAAATAATGAATATCAAAAACTTATAGAAATAAAGTATTTGTTTCAGAATGAAACAACCATGATTACTTACTTTATATATTTACGCGTAGTTTAAAGTTTTTTTTTTCGTGGGTTTACTATAATCATTAACAAAATTTTTACCCAAAAAAATATGACACTTGTTAAACAATAAATACATAATCACAATATAATTCACAACAAATTTCATTGTTGTGGGAATTTACAAACCTTTAATGTTGGATAATAAAATAGTGACAGTAATTAACCCATATGAGAATCAATAACATCCTACTAATAGTTGTTATTCAGCCAAAAAAAAAAAAAAAAAAAAAAAAACTCAATAGCTGTTAAACTTGTTTTCAAAACCGATTATTTGTTTTTTTTTTTTTGATAGGAAAAACCGATTATTTGTTAAACACACCAAACACGTGTATCTTTAATATACCCACACAGAATTACTTCTCCGTGGGCGAAACAGAAATACGTTGTCCCATCTCACGTTTTCGCATTTACACTGGCCTCGCCGTTGTCCGTACGCTAGTTTTTTTTGTATTATAATTTTGGTCTCAGCCCTGAAAATTTGAATTATTTCGATCCCATCTCAAACCCTATACCTTCCGCGCCTATCTCTCTCTCTCTTCAAATTAGGACCAGCGTTTATTTCACGCCCAAACAAAGCCCTCTCAAATATATAATTCTCTCTCTCACAAGGCATAACTCATAAGTTCTTATTTTTCAAATCCGGATCCACCGCTTTCGAATCAAGCCCCAAACCCTATTTCCCTCTCTCTCTCTCTCTTTAGGTTTTCGCTTTGCAATTTGTGAGCTACGAATAACAATGAGGAAAGGAGCAAAGAGAAAGGCGAGCCAGAAGGAAGAAGCAAAGCCTCAAGCTCAACAACAGGAATCGAAGAAAGCTACTTCTCAAGCTAAGCGGGTCAAAGCATCCAAGTCCGAAACTGAACCCGAGTACTTCGAGGATAAGCGTAACTTGGTAGTAGATCGATAATTCCTAGTTATTATTTGCAAATTCAATCTACTTTTGTAATAATACATAGTTTGTTCCTTGGATTGGTTTATAGTAGCGAGCCTTTTATTTTCGATATTGTTTGTATTGTGATTTGTGTTGATTCTTCAAGCTTGGTAGTATAGTATATTTGCATTGTATGAATCTGAAAGTGATCAGTTATTATCAATTTTTTTAAAATCTGCGTTTAATTTAAGCTTTCAGCTAGCAAAAGCTAATTCTAAAGAATTTTATTAATCTAGAGGCTTAGTTGGATGGAATTTTTGACTTTTTGGTAATTGAGTTATGCTATTTGTTAAGTTTTTTTTTTTTTTTTTCCTAAAACTTAACAAATAGCAGAACACAATGACCAAAAATCTTAATAATAAGTTGAAAATTCCATCCAACTGAGCATAAAGCTTTCTTAGAATAACATGTTAGGCTTTATCCTTTAGAATTAGATTTTGTTTAACTGAAAGGTAAATAGGCGTTTGAGGATGTGGAAAGTTCGGGAGACCAGCTGCTTGCTTCTTTTAGTAGTTCTTTGTTTGACCGATCTCGGGCTTGGGGACTCACATCTAGTGATTCCCTTCCTTTGTTCATTAGTTCCTCTGTTATTTTCTTTTTTCTTCTTTGTACATTTTGCCTTCTTTGTGCTATTTTTGCATAAAGTAGCTTTATCAATACAGTTTTTATTATTTATTTTAAAAAAAAGAAAAGAATTGTAAATTGTTGCTCTTGCTTAGCATTGTTGTCTCAAAAGATAGTTATTAATTGATAGTGCTCTGGCTTTGTCTTAATGTTGTTTTGTGCAAGGAAAATTTCATTGTGATGTGGGCATGTTAAAGGCGTGAACCTAAGTGGAGCTTGCGAGTTTGTGTTTTTGATTATGTTTTATATTTTGTTGTGCTTATGCAGGAAGATTTATGGAAGGAAGTATTCCCTGTTGGGACAGAGGTTTGCTAATTCTTTTTGGTTCTCTCATCTTAAGTTATTATAATTTGTCCTGTTAAGGCTAATATTTTATTGTGAAATTATAACAGTGGGATCAATTGGACGCTGTCTACCAATTCAACTGGAATTTCTCTAATCTAGAAGTGAGTTACAAACATTTCTTGGACTTCAATATTTCATTGAGGTTTTCCTCACTTTTTTTGGTGTAAGATTACTTTAAAGGGCTCGTTAGAATGGTTAGTTCTAACAGAAATGTTTCAATTGTGGTTAGGAAGCATTTGAAGAAGATGGAAAGCTATATGGGAAGAAAGTTTATCTCTTTGGTTGTACAGAACGTGAGTAGCTTACAGATTTCTTATAAATCTTGGTCTGGAGTCCATTCTTGAATTACCGAGACAATATATTGCATGTAGAAGTATATCTGATTGTATTTCAGATTTTGTACAAAGTTGCTAGACACTGTGTAATGCTTATTTCTCACTTTCACTTAATTTTTCCATCACATTCAATTCTCACAATATTTTCTGGTACTGCAGCTCAATTGGTCTCTTTCAAGGGTGAAAGCAAAGTTATCTGTATACCTGTTGTAGTGGCTGTAAGTTAATCAGTATTGCCTTTTGATATCAGTTTGTATTGAAGATTATATGTAATTTTGGTGATGATCAATTGTATTTAATGTTAATTTGTGGAAGTTATTTTCTTAGGCTTGCAATTTCTCAATTGCTTAATAATGTAGTAACTTTGTTGGGGCTTCAATTTTCTATTTTTATTATTATTTTTCAATTTTAAATTAATAGTGGCTCCTTGAGTTGCAATTTTCACTGGGTTTATATTATTTATACATATCACCATGTGGCTTTTGGGTACTTTACATTTGCCTCATTGATTTTCCTCCAAGCCTTCAGCTTCTTCAATCTGCAAACAATGGTAAAACCTATGCTCATATTTTTAGATGCTTGAGGCTTCTCTGGTATAAACCATGTGGCTGTTACTTTAAGGCACAACTTTGAAATCTGGAGTTGAAGGCTTGGAGCATTGTATCTTGGATGCACAATTTACTTGATCCTGCCTCCATAGCTGTGGTATTTATTTTTTGAGAAAGGACTTTTGTTGTCAATTCTTTTGCAACTCAATTGCAATTTTTTGATGTCTTATGCTTTATACACAGTTAAATTTTGTATATTAAATTATTTAAAAAAACTTGTATGTTAGTTTGATTGATAATAGTTTTTTAGGTTTACATTGTGGATGTTGTTTGTGAGAAGGGGCTTCGCCTTGAAAATGTTTGTCAATATTTTAGTTCATTTTTATCTATTTTGATCAATTAAAATTTTTTAACGTCTTAGACTAACTTTCAAATGAAATTTGTATTAATTGAACATGATGCATTTCTATCTATTTTTTAGGTTTACATTGTGGATGTCGTTTGTCTTATACTTTCTGCATTTCTACCATCTGTTAGCTTTAATTCTTGAGATATGTATTTGTTTCATGTTCAGAGTGTTCATCATTGTGAGCACAATGCTCTTCTATTTCAATAAAATTCCTATTACCTATAAAAAAGGAAATTTGTATTAATTGAAATTAATATAGTTTGTATAGGTTTTTAGTCTGACACTGACATATCAAAATTGATCCTGAACATCTGAACTTTAGAGCATTTCTTTAATTTTTTGCCCAAATTTATTGCCTCACCATTTTTACCTTTTTAATTTTGTTTTATTATATCCTGAGGACCATCATTTTGTAATGTGTATTATTGTTTTCCTACCACTTTTTGATGCAAGCAAGTGTTTTGGTCTCTATTTCACTGTTCTAATACTTTCTTGTTAGGCAACAAATAATTTTATTCTTTAGTGAGTGTTGTTAGTGCTAATAGATTTTTTTTTTCCATAACTCAACAAATATTTCATGTTTCTGGCTTGTTAATCTGTTTTGGATTCCTGTTTTACAGGTTGTATCTCCTTTCCCTCCCTCTGATAAGATAGGGATTAACTCAGTTCAGAGAGAGGCTGAAGAAATTATCCCCATGAAACAAATGAAAATGGACTGGGTTCCCTATATTCCTCTTGAGGACAGGTATGGGATCTCTATTGTTTATTGCTGGGTTTTTTGAACTGATATCATAACATATTTCTTATGGGCATCTTCAAAAATTTATTTGTTGATTTCTTTGTATTAAGAGGATGTTGTGGGTGTATAGCTAATATACTTCATCTGTCCCCTTTGTTTTGTTTTGTTTTGGTGGTTTTTGTTTTCTCCTCATTGATACAATTTGATTTTATTTTATTTTTTTGATGTCATTGTAAATATAATACTTCTACAGAGATAGCCAAGTTGATAGGCTGAAGTCTCAAATATATATATTAAGATGCACTCAAAGAAGGTACCATTTTGTCACTTTCTCTCTTTCCCTCTTTATATATATATTCTCTATCTCCTGCATTTAGTGAAGGTACTATTTGGATTCTTTCTTTCTTTTATGTTGGAATGACCCTATTAGCAGATTAGAGGCTTCCTATGGTTGATATAGGTAGTTTATGACTAAATTTCTGGTTGTGGATGAAAAAAAAGGTGAAATTGATTTTGTTTTTGAAGGGTTTCATTAATTGAAAAGAAGTAGATGTTACGGAAGTTTCTGGGAACAGTTAATTGGGAGTGTGGCTATGTGCTAAATTAGGGATCACAGATGTAAAATGTGAGGGCTTTGGGTTTGCAATACCATAGGCAAAGGGAGAGGGTCTGGGATTGAAATTAAGAAGGAAATCTAAAGTCAGGGGTGCTGCTGTTCTGGGCCAGTGATAAGTACCAAGAAAACAAATTTAAATCTTCTTGGATGTTATATGGTCTTTGATGGTTTGTTTGTAAGAGTTTTTAACTAGGATTTTGAAACACAAAAAGACATTTAGCAAACTTTAAGGATTTTACATAGGGTTCTTATATATGACAAGACTAAACCAGTTACTATCATAAAGAAGCTAAAACCTAAGATGTAGTATTAAGAAAATAGCCTAAGATGGGTCCCATTTGATCCCCATATCGAATTTAGACAATTAAAAAAAAAAAAAAAATTTGTCTTTAAGCTTGTTTGCTATTGATAAAGCATTATTTTTGCTAATGGATTCAATTTTAATTTGGATACTTGTTTGTATGAATTGTTTGTGCAGGGCTGCTTTAAAGCATTTGAAGATAGACCGTCTCAAGAAATATGAGTACTGCTTGCCTTGTTAGTTCTCAAACTTCTTATTGATCTTTGCTTGGATGATGAACATCTTTTTATCAATGACTTCAATGTAAAAAGTTCAAATATGGATTAAAATTTCTGTGTTTCTTTCGTTGGCAACTATGTAGACAATCCTGGAAGATTCAGAATAAGATATATTTTACTTGGCCATATTTAATCACTTTATTTGGTTATTAAGGCGTACAAAGATTCCCTTCATGTTTATCTCTGTTCCATAACATGTTACTTTGCTAGCATCTGATGTGCTTCATTATTTTGGCAGATTTCTACCAGCCATTCAAGGAAGATGAACTTGAGCAAAGCACTGAGGTTCAGATAATTTTCCCAGTAGAACCAAAGCCGGTAAGTTACAAAATGTGATGGAAAAAGAACTGATGCATATGATGGTTTGGATACAGATGAATTTATGTTTACATACAGTCAGTGATGCTCATTGGAGTTGGAATAATTGAGATAGATGGACTGCACAATTTTTTTTTAAACTGATCATTCTCTTTTGGTTCCTGTAGATTTTCTGCGAATTTGATTGGGAGTTAGATGAGCTTGAGGTACAGAATTAGCCTTTTTATATTTGCATTCTAGTATATCTAAGACTGCTACAGTTGTGAAGTTGTAATAATGTTGTCTCCTCACTTCAATTTATTTTATACAAATATTATTATATTGATGCCAATTATCCCATTCCTGGGTGATTTTGTGCCCAACATTGAGTTTCTGCAGATTTTTCTCCTTTCCTTTGATCTTGGGATTACTATTCCATTTGATGGACTTGTCCCCTAAATTGTTTCCCCTTGCATTGATTTTATGATTGAGTTTTGTTTGCTTACATTATTTGCAACTTACTGAATTGCACCTATAATTTGTAGGAGTTCACGGACAAGCTGATCCAGGAGGAGGAATTGGCTGAAGATCAGAAGGATGCCTTCAAGGTAAAAAACTAAAAATGAATGATATATGAACAACTAATTATTTTTCTCTCTCTATAAGCCTTTACTTGGGGTTTGAGCTGATGCTTTTTTTTTTGTCTTACAGGAGTTTGTTAAGGAGAAAGTTCGAGAAGCAAAGAAAGCTAATCGTGAGGTAGTTTATCTGGCAGATACAGTTGCAAGTTTCTCTGTTTTAGGAGCATAAACTCTGTTGAGCAGTTTTACTAATTCCATCTTTTGTAGGCAAGGGAAGCCCGGAAAAAAGCCCTTGAAGAGATGACTGAGGAAAGTAAGGTAGCGTTTGAGAATATGAGGTTTTACAAGTTCTACCCTGTACAAACACCAGATTCTCCTGATGTATCGAGTGTTAAGGTAAATTTTTGAAAATCATTGCTCTATTTATTAAAAAAAATGCTAGGATTGCTGAACTATTATTAGAACCTTTTCTTGTCAAAGCAGCCTTGCCTTAACCTGCAAAACTGACGGTTTTGAGTAATAATAATTTCTCATGTCTTACTTTTATTTGTATTTTCTAGAATAAGGTCAACAGCTGTTGGTCCAAATGAAAATTCTTTCTCCCATAAGAATGGGTGAAGGGTGAGATCGTTGGTTTAAAACCCACTGGGTGTATACAACTTGCCAATAAAAAAAAAACCCTTATTACCAGAATAAATGTCTTTAATCGGTATAGAGATGTATTGCATGCTGACAAAGCATGTAAGGTCAAGATGCATTTGTTGTTAACTCTACCTTTTACACTTGTTGTAGTCATACCAGTTTGTGGTCATTTTGACTGTGATGTTTCTAGTTGTTTATATGGGCTTGAATGTGTTAATCTGATGGAGTAGGATCATTTCTGTTTGACTTGGTGCACTTAGCTGAATTTTTACTAGTCATGGTTTAGCAAAAGTTTGCTATTTGCTAATTCATTTTGTGAATGATTGAATCAGTTGATTGAGTTTGTCTTAACCTGGAGGATTTTATTAAAGGTTTGAACTTTAGGATTCTATGAAGGTTTTACTTATTCAAAAAAAGAAAAGAAAAGGTTTCTATGAAGGCTTCAACTCTCTAAAAGGTTGTACCCAGTGCACAGTGTTTCCACTTTTGCAGGGTTTGGGAGAAATGATTGGTCTACAGTTTTATCTCCAATTTTTTTTTTTTTTGGGGGGGTGGAGATTGATTCCCAGACTTGAACCCATGATCTGTTGGCACTTGCCATTGCAGCAAGGCCCGACCTTTCAGGTTTCAACTTTCTAGTCAGGCCCTTTACAGAAGAATACAGAAAACTGCATTCTTTTGTATTCTTAGTCTTTAGAAACAGAAAAAAGTATTCCGGTCACAGCATCGAGTTGTGGCCTTATTTTGTAGGAGTGCATTAAGTTTTAACCACTCCTGATCCTGCCTCCTTTCTTGCATGCCAAAGAAGAAATATAAAATAGAAGAAAAGGGGCCTCTAAAATTGCTATTCATGCTTTAATCGTACATAACAGAGTTTGGGCATAAAATAATCTTAGAACCTGAACATCTGATATGACAATTCACTTCAGTGTCTACTATAAGCGTGCTTACATGATGCTGTTAACATAGTCAAATCTTCTGTTCCTTTCCCTCTTGTCCTAATTAAATGTGAAATTGGTGCTTACTGCATATATTATTCTTTAAGGATAATTGGCCAAAAGAACACTTTAAATGAATGACTCAAGCTTTCAGTGTTCATGTATTTCTCAAACTTGGACTCCTTTTTAATTATTTGCTTCAATTTGTGTGGTTTTAGTAGGACCAAATAAACATTATCTCATATGAAGCTTGTATTCTCTGATACTAAATATCTGGCTACCTGGCTTGACAAAAGTTTACTGACTGTTCTTATTTTTTTTCCCTCTAAAAAAAAAGTTATGTTTCTTTTTTAATATAGTTTTTTCTCTTTATTGTGGAAGCTTGGGGTCTTAGAATTTATATACACTTGAAATATAAAGGCTAAAGTATACTTTCGACCTTAAAAGCTTAATATCATTTTCAGTTTGGCCCTTTACTTTTTAAAGTTTTCATTTTAACTACTTATAAAAAAATTCATTCAATTCTATATGTTTGATTCCATTTTCATATTGGTGTTGTCGTTCATTTTCATTAGTAATCTGACTGTTACATGCTCTTCGTTTTTAACTATTTCATGGAATACTATCACCAAAATGCAGTGGAATGTAGGAATTTTATTGTTGTAGTGGAAAAAACATATTTTGGACGGTCATATATGAAGTGTCAAAATAATATTTTTGTGCCATGAAGGGTCAAAATTGAAAAAAAAAAAAAAACCCCATACTTTAAGGGTAAAAAGTGTACTTTAGCCAAACATATTGCTTAATATGATTAATGAGAATAGGGCCAAAATGAAAAGTAATAATTTAAAATGTAACGCTTCATAAGATGTATCCTTCTTAAATTTTGGGATTGTATGAACGTCACTTTCTTCATGTCAAATTCAAATTAGCAAAATTTCCAACTATGTTTGCACATGCAAAGTAAAACAAGAAAAGAAAGAAAGCTGAAATAGTCATTTGGTTACTGTCATTATGCCTAGGCAAATTTTCACATTTAAACATAATAAAGTTCCAATTTTTGCCCCTGAAAAACATAAAAGATGTAAGTGGAACTTTTTAAATGAGGGACAAAAATTGAACTAAAAATTTTCATTAGAGGTGTTCCCTATGGAAAGTATTTGTGGAGAAAAGCATCCTTGGGAGAGAAGAGTGTTGTCTTATGGTCTAGTCTTGGATTGGTTGCATATTTTTTGTGAGGGCTTTATGACAGTTTTATGGAAACGAGATTTTTGTTTATCAGAGCATTACTACGAAAGGTGGCCATGTCTTTCACAAGGTTTTAACTTTTAACTGACTTTGTATTGATTAAATTTTCTGATTGCTGGTTTTATTTTTTTGCCTTGCAGGCTCCATTCATAAACAGGTATTATGGGAAGGCTCATGAGATTCTGTGATTGGTCTCAAGACCAATGTGCCTGAGAGATGATCTAAGCCCACTATGGTAGCATCAAAGCAGTTCAGATGCTTAAAGATTTTGTTTATTACGCAGAGAGTTGGGAGGCAAGCCCCTGTTGCCTCATCATATATTTCCTTGATCAGAGTTTAGGTGTCTCAAAAGATGTAAACTAGTATTAGTTTCAGAAGTTTTAGATCAACAATTGTGGTGCTCTCTCACCCTAGGAGGAAATTGTAAGATACAATCTTGAGGCTTTTCAAATTTCATATAAAATTTTAAGCTTCCCGAGTTGCAAACTTGCGACGGAGTTGGAATTCGGATTACTAAAATGTCAAACTTTACAAACAAATAAGAAAAGTAACGATCTTTTTAAATATTGTTTCTCTTTTAACCAAGAGCAAATCATTACACTTAATGAAATGCGACGTGTAATCTGCAAGGTACAAAGAGAATATGTAAGGGCGAATTCCTTTTCCTGAGGCTGGGAATTCTATAAATGTACAAACCCGGGGTTTTCCTATCGTAATTTAGTACCTACTACCAAGTATGGAGCTTCACAAGTAATGTCCTATTTACATATTTTCATTATTGGCGTACCTTGAAAGAGTCTGCCTAATGAGAGCTAAGAACAGTACTTGTCTCTCCTAACATACAATTTAATGTCAGCCACAAAGATGACCGATGGCTGGTTAAAACTTTCACCTCAATGCAAGGAGCAACTCCACGTCCATTTAGTTTTAAAAAAAATCACCAGATCTAGTGGTATCTGTCTCTCCACAATAGGGAGAGTGCAAGTTTGAACGCAAGGGTTTTAATCGCTTTGAAACTAAATACTTTGCAGTAGGAGTTTATCTTTTAATATATGTTTGGTAGATTGCGCTTAAACCCTACAGGTTAGACATGGTTTCAAAATTAAATTTCACAATTTCAAAAGTTCTATAATTAAATCATACAAATGTTATGTTCATAACATTTTCACAAAAAATTATAAGTGATAAGTTGTTATGAATTGTTATTAATAAATAAAAAAGTAATTTCAGTACTATGTTTAAATTAAAATCAATAACAACTTCTCACTTATAAATTGTTGTGAAAACCAAAGGCTTTGTAGTTGAATTGACACTTTCCTATGCACAAAGTGCCTGGGGGTCTAGGGGGGAAAGGGTTCGAACTGCGGGGTTAACAGCATATTGTAATTATCTCTAAAAAAAAAAATTGTTGTGAAAATGTTGTGAAAATATTGTGGAAGTAGCACTTCTCATTTAAAAAAAAAAAAAATTTAAATCCAGACCATAAACTCATTACAAGTGAAGTTGTTAAAAGATTATATTTAAACTAAACAAAAATAACTTATATATAATAAGCACATGAGTTGAAATAACCTTACTTTATCATTTTGTTTTAGCATCTTCCTGATTATGTCATGCAAATAAATTTATCATTTATGGTTTGAATTAAAACATTTTGGAAAATTTATGGTTTCTAAAGCGTTAAGGTTTACCTATGAATTATGGGGCTTAAAATGTAATTACATTAAAAACAAATTATACTATTTTCGTTTCAAGTAGCAACTTGTAACAACCAATTTACTGTAGCTTAGTGAAAACTTAATTGAAATTGTTGGTTTGAGACCCTCTCATGGAAGATGGTATATGGTGTGACGGGTATATAACGTTTATCTCCTATGGGGTGAGTTCTACACTGGTTTACACTAGTTACACCAAAAATTCCTCTTATGGAGAGAGAATTAAATTTCTTTATTAAATTACAATTTTGTCCTTAAGGTTTGCAGTTAAAATAATTTGGTTCACCAATTTTAATTCGGATTTCAAAATGTTCATTCAATCTATTTTGGCTACTAATCTAGCCATTAGTACTAATAAAATGATGTTGTTTCTTTTGGTTTAATTTTTTTTTTCTATTAACAATTAAATTTGCCATCAACTTGAATGAAATGGCTATTTTGAAAACGGAATCAAATTGAAAACCGACAAAATTTTTGAGTGGAAAAAAGTATAATTCAATCAAGGAAGATAAAATATATGTTCTATTATACATTCAAATAATGAATTCAGCTAACCATCAACACCAAAGTTGAGATGGCCGAGTTGGTCTAAGGCGCCAGATTAAGGTTCTGGTCCGAAAGGGCGTGGGTTCAAATCCCACTCTCAACAATGTTTGTGTTTTTTACTTTTTCTTTTTTCACCTCTAGTGGTATGGTCTTAACTAAAGTCCTAAATTCTAGCAAAAGAATTTCCAAATAACAATATAGCAACCAAGTAAGCATATAGCCCAAGCTCACTAGTTGCCTTTTTATTATCCAAGTTTGATTGTGCCTCAAACAATAAAAAGAATATGTTAAATTAATTTATGAAACATAGAAAAGAATCCTAGACAGGAATATATTGAACTAGCAAGTTAATCCAGAAACTACAAGAAAGGGAGAAGGCAACTGTCATTCAAGGCAATTCCATATTTCATGAGAATGGATCCAAAGCTTTAGGATTAGGATCAGACATTTAATAGCAGCTCAATTTAGAAGCAGCAAGAAAAAAAAAAAAAAAATCAAAAGAATCGAAATAAAGTTGGTATTAATTTGATGAACACTTCATGTGCATTTGGAAAAAATTATTTTTTCCAACTTATTTTATTATTTAGCTTATTTTTGCTATTATTCAAAGGTCTCACTGCACTTTTTGATACTATTCATAGGTCTCATTGTACTATTTCAGTTAACTTTTACCTTTATTTACAGTACTTTCAGCAAATTTTTTTCAGTTTTAGCAAAATAAACGGATCTCAAATAGACCCTTTATATGATTTTGCAAGATTTTGCCATGACAAAACCCAAATACAATGCCCTGCATATGACGTATCATCAACTATTAGCTCAACATATGATAACCTCTTGGCTTGAAAATCCTAACTTTAAACAGTAAAATTTATATCTGATACAGTTTCCAGTATTTTGCAAACTTAAACTGCAAAAAGAATAAAGAAATCAATGTTTTGTTCAGTACTATAAACCACCACAGTATCTCTTTTTTCTCTTTGCCAAATGAACACCAAAATTTGTATGTTATTGTGGTTTCTCAAAACTCAATTTGAAACACATCTAGATTGTTACATACAAAGACAGTTGATGAAGATTTCATATATATATTTTACAACAAATTAGTTTTGAGTTAAAACTTAAAACTCTAAGTTCTCTTTTTCTTCCCATTCTCACAGCAATCAAATAAATGGCTTGTAATGCCCCCACCCAAAAAAAAAAAAAAAAAAAAAAAAAAAAAAAAAAGATTTGCTGGGACGAAAGTGCATGAAGATAATAGATCACGTTTCGGCTTTCCTTAGATTTGACCTCACAATAGAGTTAAATATTCTCTTGTCAAAAGAATAATTGATATCAAATGTTTATTTTTGCTCTTATCACCTTTAAAAAGGATTTCTTTGGTCTCTAAACAAATGTGTAGTTTGGCACTCTAAAACACAGGCTTATCATTTCAACAGAAATCAGACAAGGAGGAAAATATTT
The DNA here is from genome assembly GCF_001633185.2 of Quercus lobata. NCBI lineage: Eukaryota > Viridiplantae > Streptophyta > Magnoliopsida > Fagales > Fagaceae > Quercus > Quercus lobata. The sequence continues at coordinate 32,355,522 of NC_044909.1, read as the reverse complement.
ATGGACATAGTTCTCTCTCTCTTTTTTTTTTTTGATAATTCAATCGTTACAACTTACAAAAAAAGTGGGGGAGGGGGGGTTGGATTCAAACTTTGGTTCTCCTTATAAAAGGAGACCAAGCTATGTCACTGTGCCAGACTAAAACTAAAATACAACAGCTTGATGTTACAAGGATATTATAATAACTGATACATTAATAAATGACCCAGCTATTCCAGCAGAGTTTTCACCCAAAATACAGCAATTGTCGGCGGCTTTTGATATAGTAGGGAGTAGAGACTAATAAGTTATGCAGCTCAAAGATCCAAAAGTAACATTGATACATAATGTGTAAAAGCTCTTCTTGCTGCTCCAAACTATAGTTCATTACCAGTAATTAGATAATCTGTTACCAGCAGCAAAATGTGATCTTTCCACTCACCAAGACTTGCAAAAGGCACAAGACCACAGAATAGTGGTAGAAACAAGAGCAAGATGGCATAGAACAGAAATCGGCGGATCCAGTAGGGAAATATTGCATTGCCTTTTGTCCCTTGAGATGAATTTACAGAACCATGAAGGAAACGGAACAAGGTTGATGTACAGACATTAGAGAAGAAGTGCAGCACACAGAGAATCTCCCAATATAGGAGCCAATAATATCCACTCCCTCCCAGAGTATCTACACAAAGCTTGCCTGCAAAACCACAGGCAATTCCTAACAGCAAGAGCATGACCGTAACAGGCATTATCTGTTTTGTAGTTGATGAGCGCTGGAGAAGCAACAAAGCAATTGCGATAATCATGAAGACACCAAACAGCATTCGACTCACAACTTGAACCTGACACCGAAGGACATGCAGCCCTGAATTGAAAGATGCCATTGGGCTTGGGATCCACCAAGACTTGGACTCCTGAAACAGGAAAAGCATCACCAAACATTTCCTAGACAAGTAAAATAGCATTGGGAAGAAAATACAGCCAAAATAAATTGTCATAAGTGGAGTGTTGTCTGGCTGAAGCAACTGCTACTGATTTTTTATTTTTATTTTATAAGCAAGCAAGTGCTACTAATCTCAAGAATATATTTGAAGATTTGGATTTTTTTTTCAAAATAGCAGCAGCAGAATTTTTTTTTTTTTGAGCCATTAAGATAAGACCTCAGACAAAACAAGTCCTAAACTAATTTTGGAGAACTCACATTGTTTTGCATGTATCATTCTATTTTGGATGAATGTATTTTTGGGATACCAATTTCATTGATAAACCACATATTTTGACAAATACACCTATTTCTTATTGTTTCCATATTGAACCTAGAAGCACATCTATGATGTTATGTTAGCAGAAATTAAAGAAGTTGAAAGCAGAAATAAATTGTACTTGCCTTGGGTGAAGGTGTACAAGATTCAGTAGCTTCAGTAATCCTTTTGTATGAAAACACATAAGTGCCATATAACAGGGAAGCTGACATGATAAGCAAACCAGCAACAAGACAGTCTATGCACTTTCTAAGCAGCTCAGAATGTCTTGTCTCTTCTAACTGACTCTGGAATTTTTCAGCTTTAAAAGATGCCTTTGATATTCCCATGGCTAGTTTTGACCTCTCTAAATGATTCGAATCATAGTTAAGAGCCAGCTGTGTCTCTTTCAACTTCAATCTTTTCATAGTAAGACCAAGCTCCAAAACTTTAAGGTTATTAGAACGAGCTTGCTCTATGAGAGAATTCTGAATACTGCCATGCATGGACTGCTTGATTGCAGAATCAGATATGCGCGGAAAGACACAAGCCACTTGATTTGTTTGCCCATGAAGGGCAAGTTCCTGAGTAATGGAACCAGTTAGCATATTCTCTCTCACCTCTTCAATGGTATTTAATAGATCCTGAGTTGCAAAATTTTGCAAGGCTGCATCTGACTGAAAATCTTCTACAATGGAGTTGTTTGTACATCCTCCCTTATCAAGAGTCACAGCTGGAGTAGGGCCTTCTTCATTAAGGTTGTTGAAATGATGTCCCCCACTTTTTACATGTGATTCATTGATCAATCTAAGGGTCCTCAAGGTGCTCCCAAATGACTTCTCAAAGTTCCTCATAAAACAATCAAAATTTACACCAAAGACCTGCAGCCACATAGGCAATCAAGAAAAGAGGCAAAAAGATACCACTTTAGCAGCTTGTATATGGGTGATGTTGATATGAACTTCAAGGGGAAACTTAACTTGAAAAACCAGAGTCATGGATGAGTCAGCAGTTTAAGGTCTGGCTTACATTGACTAAAGATTCTCTGACAGCCGAAGTGCAGATCTGCAAGTAAGAATAAATCAATTTAGAAGACATGTCTAGAAGGTTGCAACCCCCACAGTAATGAAAAGTTACCAACTGTAGACATTTGACATGTGAATCACTGATGCCAAGGATCAATGATGCCCTGATAAGCAATAATTAAGAGCCCCACTGAAATATTCAGTGATCAAATTAAAGCTTTTGGGGCATGCCAAGAATGGTACATGGGAAGGACCCATGAATGCACATATCCTTTGGTGGAAGGCAAAGTTTAATAATCACAATATCTGATAAGAGGGCTATAAGAATACCGTTGAAAGATGATCGATAGACATCCTTCCACCTGCTGTGTCTTTCGTTTCCAGAACCTAAAATCAACAAGTACAACATTCATTTGTTAATGCATAATTTTCTCTTATGGGATCTCACATAAAAAGTTTGATAGTATGGTATAGTATAGGTTAATGTGTGGGAATCACTAGAGCAAGACGCTAAACACAAATAACTTGAGCCACAGATACTGGCTTTTAAAGTGCTCAAAGACTTTTATTCAATAGGGACCATACAAGACACAAGACACCAAGTCTCAGCACTGATTTTATATGACCCCATGCAGTGCTTACCCCATAAAAATTAAAGCTAATAAAAATGAGAGAATTGACACAGAGCTCATAGAAGTAAATTGAAAACTTAAACCATCACATAATTAAAACAAAAAAAAAAAAGCCTTCATATTAGGAACTTAAGTTCAGACCAATAATTTTGAAGATGCCCATAGGTCACTCCACACACACATCAAGACGTGCAAAAGTTGCTCTCTTCGGTTTTTTTTTTCCCCCTTTTTCCTTGTAAGTGAGAGCATGAAATTAAAAATTTTAAAGACGGATAAAGTCCCTCAAACCCTAACTTTTCATACAGTACTATCATGTAACAACTTTCTTTGACCTTCAACTGCATTCAATCATTCACAAAACCCAACATCATATGATAAAAATAAGAATAAAGAACAAGAATTGCAGACAAACCCAGCATCAAAATGAAAACTTTCCCAATGATCATCCAAGCAAATCACCCAAAAAAAAAAAAAAAAACTCTATGCAACAAATGCCTTGTTTCAAAACATAACCTATCACTGAATTGTTACCTCAATCTCAATGAGCAATAGACTTTCAATGCATTTAAACATTCATAGATATCAAAACCCCCAAAAAGCAAAACCCTTTAAACCCAATTCCAAATTTCGAAACTTCCCATTCAATCAAAATTCAACAGCATATGCTGCACATCTGACACAAGAGTAAAGAACGAGACTTTACAATCGAACACAACATCAAAATCGAAACTTTCACAATAACCCACCAAGCAAATCACCAAAAAACAACAAACCCAATAATCAAAATAACAAAAAAACCCAAAATTTTCAAACTTGATCAATGAAATAAATCACACACAAAAAGGGGGGGGTCAAAATTTCGAACCAGAGCAACAACAGCTGCAATCGACATTCCGAGAGGGAGAGCGATGGCGTCCACCTTGCCGAGATTACGAGGCGACGCGGCGCCAAACAGAGGCCTAGGGTTTCGGCGTCTGAGAACCACGCGCGTGCTCGAAGATGATGAGGATGAACATGAAGACGAGGAATGGTTATCATAATCTTTAGATACCCTTTTCTTGTTATTGTTGTTCTTCGTGATCAAGATAATATTTTTCTTCTTCTTCTTCTTCTTCTTTTTCGTATTCTTATTCTCTTCACCGTTGTCGGTGGGACCCGTGGTCGTGGCTATAAGAGGAGGAGGATCTTGGACCATCGGATTGGCAATGGAATCGACGGCGGGAATGGAGGATTGTTGAGGCGAAGAAGAAGGAGCCTCCAATTCCATGGAGATGAGAAGGGAGCGGGACGGTGGGAAAGTCAATTTTGAATGTTGCAATTATTATAAAAATAAAAAATAAAAAATAAAAATAAAAATAGGCTGAGTTTGGGAACAGCGGATTGACGGAGCTATTGGCATTGCTTTGTTTTTCTCTCCTTTCCCATCAGCGAGTTCGTTCCACGTTGCGTTTTAAGTTTCCTGGCTTTTTTTTTTTTTTTTTTTTTTTTTTTTCACGACTTTCCCCGACAAGAGATACTGTTCATGTACGGTATATAAACAGTAACCGCAACTTTTGACTGGTTTTTTGTGAATAATGTATTCGTGCACTGTTTATGGACCTAGAAATTTCATTTTTTTTAATCAATTTTTTCATTAAAAATGGGTCTCATAGTACTATTTACATATTTAAAAGCGAAGAAAAGAGGGAGAAAAACTATAACAACAGGACTTTTTAGGTTTCAAATTACAATGACAATCCTGGTAGGTAAATACTGTTTAGTTGCTATTTCCTCTTTATATTGAATTTTTTTTTTCCAATTAACCTTAAATTTTTAAGAATTTCTTTAGTTGTCACGTTTCAATACTATTTGGGAAACTAATATCTCGAGTGTTTAAAATTTGGGATCAAAGGTATAAATCGAGCTATTAATCCTTGAGTTCGGGGTTTTTCATACAGATATGTGGACAAATTTTCCACGGGGAACCACTTTTACCATGTAGAAGTTGAGTTTATAATACTCGATTATAAACTCGAGTTACAAAATCTTTATTTTTGAACGATCAAATTCACTCAAACACGCTTTCAAAAATCTCACTCAAACACCAAAAACACTCACTCTCACACTTTTAAACATGGTTTCAAAAAACTCACTCAGACACCTAAATCACTCACTCTCACACTCAATTACTCTCCTCCTTCAGACACCCAAACCCTCACTCTACTGGAGACGATCCCCTTATCGGCGGCCACTCATTTAGACACCCAAACCTTCACTTTATCGGAGATGCTCCTCTCATCGGCGGCCAGAAAACCCTCAGTCAAAATCCCGTTAATCTTACCCTTTTGTCAAAATCCCTCCTTGTTTGTCTCCTTTCAACATCCCACCAACGAAAGCTCAGATCTGTTCCATAGAGCACCCAAGTTTCAATTTTTAATGCATGCTTTTTCATTTTTATGTTCATTTATAGTTGGACCCAATTTCTTTGTTCTTCTGATGGATTTTATTTGATGGATTTTATTTGGTTTGTACCCATTTTTTGTTTCATTAATTGTAACCTTGGAACCTCTACTTAAAAGCTCCATAAGAACATTGTGGGACATGCTAAATTTTTGATGAACAATATTACATTGGAATTTTTTCATAAAGCTTGGTGGTGATTCTAGAATAACTCTAGGTGGTGAAAGTTAGGGTTTGTTAATTTTTGAGTTTTAGTGCGGTGATGTTGGTTGAGGATTCAGTGGTGGTTTTTAGGGTTTTGGGCAGTGATAGGGGGATTTGTGCCCATGGGATCATGATAGTTAAGTGGTGGTGATAGGCTGATGGCTTGATAGGTTTTGCCTGGGTGTGTGTTCGACTTTGTCATCGATTGTTGATGACAATAGTTTTTATTTATTTATTACATTTTGGATGTTTTGGGCTGTTGTTGAGATGTGAATCTAGTTAGCTTTGAGATTTGAATGGTGGTGCTTGTTGGCTGAGTTGTAGTGGTTTGGTGATGGTGGCTTGACAGATTGTGGGTTATTGTAGTTAGTGGGCTTGTATGATTTGGTGGTGGTTGGGTGGTTTCTTAGGGAGTAGATACTGTGAATTGGATTGGGCTTTGCTTTTATACCAAGTTGATGTAGCACAAGTTCAAAAGAAATTGAGGGATGCAAATAGAACTAAAAAATGATTGCCCTTTCTAGTAGCTAGGTTTTGATAAGGAAAATAATTAAACCATAAACATAGTCCCACATAATCCTCAATTATAATAGAATTACATTAATAGAAAGCAATGTTAGGCTCGTAGACTAGTTTTTCTAGATCTTCTTAATCACTCTCCTGCCTTTATACATAAACAATGAGGGTTTTATTGGGGGCACTTGGCAGCAACATGACTAAAGCCTTGAAATTTAAAGTATTTGACTCAAGATTTCAAAGTGAAGGATTCATTAACTATTTGATTTTTGTCTCTTTATGGTTATTTTGCTTTGTTTTTAACATTTTTACGTGCATTAAAATGTTACGATGTGTTTATATGATCTCACACTAGCACTCTTTACGATATGGATCCTTAGATCGGTGAGGAACCAGAGATCATGTGCCTTGATCCCATTGATGCCTCAATGCTGACTTAACAACCACATCATTAATCAATTGATATTTGGAATGGTGAGGTGAAGTATCTAGTTCTAACAACTGCTTTAATTTTTATGTTCTCTCTGAATTTTAAAGTTCTTTCAAAGCTGTATATCTAGTTCTAACAACTGCTTTAATTTTTATTGATTTTGCAGGAACCGAGGCCACTTGATTGTCGTGGTCGCTTTAAGGAGATGGCAAAAATATTGCTGCTGAACAATCGAGTGATTGATATTATCAAGTTGGTGGATTGTATAGGCTCCCGTCTAGAGAGATAGATCATGGTCTAATATTGGCCTTAGTTGAGCGATGGCAGTCGGAGACCCATATGTTCCATCTTCCATATGGTGAGATGTCAATCACCTTACAAGATGTGGAGGTTATTTTGGGACTTCCTATAGATGGTGAGGTCTTGGTTGGGCTGACTGGGGGGGGGGGGGGGGTTGGAGCACTATTTGTGAGGAGTTGCTTGGTTTTGAAGTTTTGGAAAATTTGAATATTTTGGTAGGGCAAAGAATTCTCATCAGCTAGCTTCTTCAGCACATTGCAAACCCATTGCCTGACGATGCAATGGAAATTCAGATACATCAATATGTCTGGTGCTATATTTTAGCGCTATTTCGGGATACGATTTTCATGGATAAGTCGGGAGATAGGGTGCATTTGATGTTCTTGGAGTTCCTGTGGAACCTTCATGATCCGCCACAATATAGTTAGGGTAGTGCTTGCCTGACATGGTTGTACAGAGAGTTGTGTCGGGCAAGCCATAAAGAGTTAAGGCAGATTGGTAGGGCGATGCAATTGGTCCAGTATTGGGCATGGGCGAGATTCCCATTCTTGTGCCCGAAGATAGAGCCCTTACCTGTATTTGGTTATGGCCTAGCACCAAAAGCTCCACTTGCATTTAAGTAAGTATTTTCATGATATTCACTTGTTATACATTGTACTTTTCTTAGTAACTAGTGGTATTATCTTATTTACTCATAACTGTAGGTGGGTGTGGGTGCCAAGCCTAAAGAGTAGCCCATCCGGCGTGGTGTTGGTTCGCTATCGCAAGTAATTAGTTAGAATGCAACCAGGTAATAATATAGCTCCAATCTTGTTTGTAATGTCTAACCTTTCACTTACTAAAATAGAGGTTAGATGGTACCTTCAAAGTGTGGGGGTGTGGCTGTTTTAAAGAGTAATAATATCTTAATAGGAAAAACATGGTTTCTATTTCTAAACAACAATATTGTTTAGAAAGTTTGTAACTATATTCATCTCTCTCACTTTGTGTGTGTGAATTAAGAACTTGATGCTACTACTACTTTGTTAAACTAATCGGATCAAATGTGAGATGATGACCTTGGTCTCTTGTTTGGGAAAAAGTTTACAATTCTAATGTTAGGTAATAACTCCAAAAACAGTGATACATGTAGAACCAAAGAGTCTAGGGCCACTATCTTGTTGAACTTTGTAATTTTTTCACCTCATATTTTGAGCTTTGTGACTTGCAAGTTGCAAGTAGCTTGGGACGGGTTGGGCCAAGAGGGGTTGATGTTGTTGGTTTTGTTCTTTTTCCTTTTTCTTTTTTTAATATAATTTTATTTAAAGAACTCCTTTTATTATTTAATGTTCTTATTGTTTTTAAGTTTTTGGATTGGTATTCTTTGAAAAAGAAAAGGAAGAACAGACTTTTTAGTCTATAGAATTTTGGATACAAGCAGTTGTTTAGTAGCAGTATGGTTCCCCTTTCACCTACAAATATATTTATTCTAGTTTTGACCTTCCTAGCTATCTTTTGTTTGCACTTTGGGCACAATTGAAGATTTGTTATGCTAGATTAGGAGTCCATTTGGATTTTTTTTAATGAAAATTAGTTTTAAGTATAATTGTATATAGAGAAAGTGACTTTTTTTTTTTTCTTTTTAAAAAATTGTGCATGAGCAAATATGTTAAAAACTAAATGGACTTAAAGAAAAGGTTGTTGTTTGCCAACACTATATGGATTTAAATAATAAAAATAGAAGAATATAAAGAGTTCCTCATACCTGCTCCCCTTTCCCCTCAAATTTTTTTTTTTTTTTTCATTTTTAGTTGTAGAGTAAATATTCATGCAATTCATAAGATAGTGGAATAACTTTGCTAGAAAGGAATGAATATTTTTATTTGCATTTTATATAATAAAGATAAGATGCAAGAAATATTTTGATAGTGGAATGGAGCCAAGTCAACAAACCATTCACTCTAACTCCAATTTTCTAAATATTGTTGTTTAGAAATAGAAACCATGTTTTTCCTATAAAGAACAATGTGTGTGTATGTGTGTGCGCTTAATACTTCCAATCTTGTTTTTAATATCTTCTTATTTAAATATTTGGTAACTTAATTGCTCTTTTTCTAGGTAATAATATAGCTACATTGTGTTTTCTTCAAAAAGTGCAATTTGCATTAATATGAAAGATGCCTAATGTTTTTTGTCTACTGTAGGTTATGTGGCAGCCATATGAGGCAGACTTAGACCACCTTCTTGCCTTTTGCATTGCAGGGAGGGATATGTGGAGGGCAATCGTGCCATTTGTGTGTTTCTGCATAGTTTAGACACACCACTCGAATTGTGTCCTTCGATAGTTTGGGTTGACACAGGCGGAGCCTGCTCGTGTTGAACCAATGCAAGACTGCATGTAATAGAATTGCGTGGGAAGGTAGACAAAAATTAGGGGGAGGTACACGCAGGGTATATTCATGAAAGGGATACTCGACAACAACAAGTCCATCATGCACCTCCTTAGATTGGTGATATGCCTCGTGATCATGCATATTTCCGTTGGTACCGTCCGATCACTCGAAAGTATGTCGACTGAAATAGTGCTAAATTAGATATAATGGTAATGTGTTCTAATTAGATTTTTTTGCCTTTTTTTTTCATGTTGTAAAGAGTGTAGTAGATCACTAGATGTATGAATGTAGAAGCAAGGTATATCCATGAATGGGATACTCAACAACAACGAGTCCATCATGCACCTCCTCAGATTGGTGATATGCCTCGTGATCATGCTGGTACCGTTCAATCACTCGAAAGTATGTCGAATGCAATAGTGCTAGATATAATGGCAATGTGTTCTAATTAGATTTTATTGCCTTTTTTTTTTTTTTTTTTTCATGTAAAGAGTGTAGTAGATCACTAGATGTATGAACGTAGAATCAATTGATTTCTTTCTTTGGATTTGGAATATTAGCAATATGTTCTAGTCATAACATATTGCCTAAATAAGTACTAATATATACATTCTGTAATTGATATATAAAACTTTCAAATCTGATCCTAATGGTACCTTTTCCATTTAGATTGAAAGCCACTTAGCACTATTGAAGCAGCTTCCTGTAGGTAGCCTAAGACACATGCATGTTGTGGATGTCCTAAAGGCTGTGTATGAGCTTGGTCGTGTTGTTGCGGCAAATGGCCAGGCAAACAATGGACGTGAGACTGAATTAGTAGCTACTGCAAGCCCAAGCACAAGCGTAGCACCTGTAATTAGGGGCCATGGTTGGCGTGCTACTGTAAGCCCAAGCCCAAGCGCAGCACCCATAATTAGGGCCATGGTCGGCGTGTTGCAACCCCTCGGGTTGTAACTAGTCCCGAGATCCCTGCACCCACCCCGCACACATCTCCTCAGCTTGAGGTCCCTCTACCCATCCCATATGCATCTCCTCAGCTCGAGGTCCCTCCACCCACCTCACCTTTGCAACCCAATTTTGATCTTGGTATTGTATTCAATTTGAACCCTCCTATGCACTTCACAACACCCTCATACCTACCCACTAGCTCCAATGCACCCACTTTGCCTATAGACCCACCCCATATTGGACCCATGACAATGATCCCTACTCCTAGCCTCTATACAGAACTGCATAACCCACCCACTACGGATGTCACTCACACAATTACTCTTACCTTATCCTCAGCCGACCCTCTAGGACCTCCAGTTGGGATTGACACTCAATAGCCAAATATTGATGTACTGGACGAGCATCCCCCTCATCAACCCTCACCCTGACGAGGTAGACCGCAATGCGCTAGAAGAGCACCCACTTGTGGGACATGTGGACACAAAATAGGACACAAAGGCAACTCTATGGTATGGTAACATTAATTACAATGTAATAATATATTTTGTAGTTGATAGTATTCTTACCATTATACCGAAAGTTGATTGTATGCATCTAATGTCTTTGCAGTATGATGATGAGCCTGAGGATGATGCCCTGTAGCCTCCTCCGCCGCCCAAACATTACATGAGGCTTAAAAAATGCAAAAGTGGTTAGTCTACCATCTAAGGTGAGGACTCATATGGGAATTATGCCCTTGGTATGACTAAGTTCTTATTTATTTTTCATTTTCAATTTTGATTGATATTGACTTACCACTTGGTTCATATGACTTACTACCTATAGGTAGTTGTGGAGTCTGAATCTTAAGTTTTCAGTATTACAGCTGGCATTCATCTTGTTGTGATGTGTCTTTCTCATTTTTTTTGACTTGTAGTTCTCGTTTACAGGAAGCCAGTGCAACAATCTCAGGAGCAGGTGTTTATGGGAAACTCATGATTATAATGTCAAATACCAATGACAATGACTGACATTTTCCTTTTGGCAGCGAGTCCCAGTCACAGAGAAGTCTGGACGTGTTCACACCAGTGCTGTTTCTGTTTCTGTTTCTATCCTTCCTCAGGCTGATGAGGTACTGAATTTTCAGTTGAAATTGTAGGACACCATTATCTGAATGTGGGATCCAACTATATTTGAGAGTTGTGTTTGGTTTCCCTTTCCCAGTTGGAACTTCCTTTTGAGCATCTTTAGGTCACAAGCAACTTATTGCTTTTCCTTACTCATTTGTCAACAGTCTGTGTAATGTCTTAAGTATGAATATTTGATTGATGTTTCTCTTGTCACTGAGGTTTCTATTTTTATACAAGGAATCATTCCCTTTATCATACATGTTTGGGTCTTCTGCAGGTAGATGTCCAGTTGAGGAATGAAGATTTGAGAATTGATACCTATAGATCTGGTGGTTCTGGTGGGCAGCATGCAAATTGTGTTGTCAAGTTCAACTTTGGCCCTGATTTTGAATTCTTTCCAGAGGACTTTGATGGACGTCCAGTGTCTAAGCCCTTGGTTGAAGTTCCTTATCATGGGTTTGATAACCGAGTTGAAAATGGAGCATCAAGTGAGAAGAAACATTAGCCAGCAAGCGGCTCCTTTCAACCTTAACTCTTGCGGAGATTGGAGATGGATCTGAGTTTAACATTGTTGTCATTTTAGCTGTTAAAAATAGACTAACAAATTATTTGATGACACTGTAAACTTGAATTTTTCTATGAAAGAGAGAAAACGGCTTGTTAAATATAATAATGTCGCTTGAGGCCAATGATATTTTTATATTTTTACTCATGATTTTAGTGGATATTTTGGTTTCAACTGTTGTGAGATCTCTCTTGTAATATGTTATTATGAGTGCTCTTGTATTCCTTTTTGCAATGATAGGATTGGAGAGTGGAGTTTTGGTCGCCAAAACTTTATTGGTGTGGTATAGCTGTTTGGGTCGATCTTGGGTTGCCAGAATTTTTCTGGGGTGGTGGAAAGATGCTAGAGATTGCTATTTACGATGATGTGTATTTTTTAAGGAAATTATGACTAGAATTGTGAGTAGATATTTAGGGGTGTGCATGAGTTGGGTTAAGGGGATTTTTTGACCCAACCTATCATGGTGGGCCAAAAAAAATTCAACTTAACCCAATTCATCACATAAATCTAACCCAACGCACATGAGTCGAGTTGAACTCATGGGTTGGACAAATTTTATTATTATTAAAAAATTCAACCCAACCCACATGAGTTGAGTTGAACCCATGGGTTGGACAAATTTTATTATTAGGGTAAATTCCAGAAAACTACCCTGAGGTTTGGGGAAATACCACTCAGGTCCAACACATTTTAAAATTGACCAATTAGGTCCCTAAAAGACATATTAGTCACTAATACCCTTAACACTGTTAAACCCTCCGTCATTTTTCTTTCCCTCACTCAGAATTCTCAGTCTCTTCTCTCTGGTTCCTCTCCCTCTTTCAATCCCAGCCAAAGCCATAACAAAAAAACCCAAATCTTACCACAAAACTCAAAGCCAAAAAGATATAGAAACCCTTTGAAGAAAAGAAGAAAACTCATTTGACACAATTCAAAGATCAATCATCTGCACACTCGAAAGCCAAAAATAAGATGTAAAAACAAAAACCCAGATCCAAAAACAGCTCCAAAACAAGAAACAACACAAAGATCCATTGATTATTGAAGCTGGGGTCACACGGTGGGATTTGGGGTAAGATTTGGATAGCCATCAACGCCATCCAAACCATCAAGCGAGCTCACAAGTCCTCCTCCACCACACCCGATTACTCCCCCATCCTCTCTCGCCTCCTCAAATCTGACCTCCTCGCTACCCTACGTGAGCTCCTACGCCAAGACCACTGTGCCCTCGCTCTCCACACCTTCTCCGCCGTCCGATCTAAATACAACAATCCGGACTTGTCCCTCTACGCCGACGTGGCCCCCGCTCTCGCCAGGAACAGAATGGTGGAAGATCTCAACCGTCTGATCTGTGACTTGGAGACAGATTGTGGTGGAGGTGGGATCCAGTGTGACGACAAGGGGCTCATCGGGTTGATAAAGGCGGTGATTGGTGCTGATAGGAGGGAATCGACGGTCAGGATTTACGAGAGTGTAGAGATGATATAGTTTTGTTGTAAGATGTGGGTTTTTTTGTTATGGCTTTGGCTGGGATTGAAAGAGGGAGAGGAACCAGAGAGAAGAGACTGGAGAGAATTCTGAGTGAGGGAAAGAAAAGTGACGGAGGGTTTAACGGTGTTAAGGGTATTAGAGACTAATATGTCTTTTAGGGACCTAATTGGTCAATTTTGAAATGTGTTGGACTTGAGTGGTATTTCTCCAAACCTCAGGGTAGTATTCTGGAATTTACCCTTATTATTATTATTATTAAATTGAGTAGAAAAAAAAATATATATTAAAAAAAACCAAAAGATTAGTATCAATATAACTCCTTAAAGGCAAACAACACTAATGACTAAACCATAATGGTAATTTACTAGGGTTTGTGTAAACTAATTGGTTTTTATATAAGATAGGAAGAATTGGTTATTTTTAAAAAATTATTAATTATATAATATATTATATATTAAATATATGGGTGGGTTGGGTCGGATTTGGAATTTTATAACCCAAGCCCAACTTGACCGGCTATTAAAAAATTTTTTGTAACCCAACCCAACCCACCAAGCCCTAAAAACCGACCCAACTAGGAGGGTTGGGTTGGGTCGGGTTTGATTTGGCAGGTTGGCTGCACACTCCTAGATATTACTTAAACATATGGCATTAAATTATTAGTTTGGAGGACTGTTAGGCATTGCTAACATGGTCCTCCAAGTGCATTAAATAATTTCTCATGAAATGGCTACTATCTCAAGGTTAAGGGGTAATACTATATTTTTCACTACAAAACTATGCTAACTCATAATTAATTTACAACAAGTTACCTCCTTGCCTCGATAAATGATATGCTTGAAAACTGCTTCCTAGTTAGTTGCAAGCCAATTTGACTAAGACTAGTTTTCCATCAACCCTATTCTACCTACAAGGGTTCACACAAGAGTAACAAGAGGGAGACAAGTTTTTTTTTTTGGTGACTGATAAACAAGTGAGAGAAAATTTATATACAAGCTAAGGATTAGTCAGGGTTTGGGCCCAATAAAAAATAGCACAACTCTCTCTCTCTTTTTTTTTTTTTTTTTTTTTTTTTTTTTTTTTTTTTTTTTTTTTTTTTTTTTAACGTGTTTTACAGCGACTCTGGTATAGAAAAAAAATATACACTTAGAGTGGATTGGGTTAGCAAACCTCTCAAGAATCTGAAACAGAGAGAGGTTATAGAATATTAACAGTCTAAATATTCAGTAATTGTCCCAAAACCAGTCCGAATTCAGTAACAGGTGACCTGAGATGGTCACCACTTGGCCATGACCACATCAGGGTTAATTTTGATTGTGCAAGTTTCCCAAGCCTTAATTCAACTGGTGTGGGAGGTGTCATGAGAAACAGTGCTGGTAAAATATTAGCAGCCATGGCCCAGAGGCTTCCATTACCACATTAAAGGATCAATTACAAAAATCATTTACTAGTTTTATCAATATGTCCACTAAATGAATCAAAATTTTATGCATTATAATCAGTTTGGGGGGTTTTTCTTCTTTTAAATGACTGCAAATCTTTCTTTTTCTATCTATTGATTAAGTAATTGGCTTCGAGTTAACTGGTATGCAGGCTAGAAAAGTCGGAGACCTGACACTTCATTGATGAAACAATGATTCTTGCAGGAGCGCAATGTCTCTTGTATATCTGAAACTTTTGCAATTGACATCAATGCCAAACTCGATGAGTATTTGTGAAAGGAAAAAATAAGTTACACTTACCACCAGTCTCCGCATGATGATTAAGTTTCTTTGGATTTGATGAAGCTAATTTCGGAGAAAGGACATACGAGAGTGCCAATACATTATGATTTATGAGCAACTGAGAAACATCATTGCAATTATATTGGTACATGTTTGTTGCTGCTATGCTTGAACATTTTTTTAGCTAACGCAATGGTGTGCCATCTTTTTAGATTAATAGAATAATACAATAAATTTAGTAAGAGAAGTGAGGGTGGACATTCATGCTGAAAGTTATCCTCAAGAGAAAAGTCTAAAGAGCAAGAGAGCACTAAAGAAGTTGAAGGGTGTATCTAGTGATGTCAATATGAAAAGAGTATTATCCAAGACCAAGAGCAAGATATGGTCAAAGGACTTTTGCACTCAAAAGTCCTGCATATCAATGATGAGAAACTTTGTTTTTGAAGAGGTCTTACTAGTTCGAGAAACTTTGTTTTATTTAATTCTTTTGTTCTCATACCATTAAAAAAATTTATTCCCCTATTGGTTGTGTTCTTTTAGGAGGAAATCTATGATGAGACAGATCATTGGGAGTTTATAATTTGAAAGTTGCTTTTTCTACTGAGACATACGGGCAAACAACAAGCTTCTTTTACTATAGAGAGATACAGGCATACAACATTATTCTTTAAATCAGAATGATTACTGACAATAGGAAGATGCTAAAGGGTTGTTCTATGATTTTTTTAGACTTTGGAAGTGAATGACATTTTTCCCCTTTTCTTTTCTAATGCCATTAAAAAATATAATAATTACAGGCCAGAGTTTAATTAGATAAAAGCCCATATAGTATTTATATGACAGTTAAAGGCTAATTTGGCTAAGAAGCAATGTTATCAATTCCATAATAATAGTAGAACATGTTGGGTTACACGTGTGAGTGAAGTCCCATATTGAATAAAGATGAGAAGAATGAGTGGTTAATATAACATAATTGAGCACATACCCATTGGGCTTAGGCCTTTTGGGTTAAAGTGTGTCTCTATATGTTATATTAATTACTCAAGGAAGCTCCCCAAGGTGTTTATCTCCCCAACAAGTGGTATCAGAGCCCATGGTGATGTGCGGCGAAGGTGGTGATGTGTTTGTCTCAGTGGATGCTTTTTTATTTATTTATTATTAATTTTTTAAGTTTGTTAATCTGATGCGTACATATGACTTTAGTGTACTCCCTCCATAATATTCTTCTTTCATATATGCAATTTTTTTCTTCCTTTCTTAAATTGTAGTGATTCAATGCGTAGCCAGATTGCATATTCAGGAATCAAGATAATATACATGATAATTTCTCTTTTTTTTTGGCTGAAATGGTAAACAATAATTTTGATAACTTTAATACTACAAAAAAGTATCTAGTTTAAATTTAATTTAATTTAACTTTTTTTTTTTGGTGGTGCGTGTCAAAATTGCATGTATAATTTTTCAATGTTTGTAATACGCTGGGGGCATATTAGGTCTTGCATTATTCATTAAGGAATTGACGTTGGTGTTAAATGAACATGATGAGATGTTTCATCGGTAGAAGTTCTGCATACTTCTACGCCAACTGCAATTGTATTATTTGCTAAGTATTTGTGTACTTTACATCTTGAATACAACTATATGGATACAACTTCTTATTGGTGATGATTGTTGATACCCACTTTTGATAAAAATGGCCCAATAGCAGAAAAACCCAATAACTGGCAATAAGGGGTGCAAGAAGAGATTAGTAGGTAATGGCAGAAACAAGGGTTGTAAAAGCCTAAAAGGAAAGATAGAAAGAAATAAGGCCCAACCGGCGAACTCGGCAAGAAATAGCAGCAGGCAGGCCCACAAGCCCAAGAAGAGGCAAAAGTGGTGCAAGCCCAATAAGCCCATGTCATCCTTCATAAAAGATAAGCAGGGGCAGAAAGGATGCAGGAGCAGAACGAGACAAAGTTGAGTAGCAATGGTAGAAGCAGTGTGAGAAAAAAGAAAACAAAAACAAAAACAAAAAGTAGTGGAACAACCACGCTATGGTCGAAGCACCACCAGCCTACAGAGGGTGTGGTTTGGTGGAGGGGGGAAAACAACTCATTTTCGGTATCCAGCTAGGGCCTCTTGAGGGAGATACTTTGCTGGGATGACATCTTTTTCCAAAATAAGTAATAGATGGTTGAAACCACTTGATGCATACCAGAGAGGTAGGTAGAAAGAGACACTTTACCCATCAGAATGGGAATGAAAGGCTCATGGCAGAACCAAACGAATTGAAATTTGTCATGGAATGGGTAGTGGAAGAGAGAGAAAGTACTGGGCATGCCCAGGTGTAGTGGAGGTCGAGCAGCCAATAGGTTAGTGGGCAGCTTTGAAGAGTTGTTCACAACAGGCAAAAGTAGTTGGTGAGCAATGGGGGTAAAAAAGAGAAATCTCATAGGATTAGTTCGGTAAAAATAGAAACAGTATCCATAAATAGGGGGATGGCGACTAAGGCAAGAAATAGAGAGAATTGAAAGAGAAATAATAGAGGAGAGAAAGAGTGAAGTAAAAGAAAAGAGAGTAAATACAACAAAAAAGGCATGCATCAATAGGCTATATTTTCCATTCCTCTTATAGCAAACCCACTCTTTGTAACTCCAGTAGAACAAAAAGTAGCTATTTAGACCCGTTCTCCAAAATGCATAACTTTGATGGCTTAGCCTAATAACAAGGTTGTCCAAGTTAGAGTTTGGGCTTTCTTTAGTTCAATTCTTGCAGAAAAACTCATTATTTTACATTCTGATGTATCATTTTGCATTATGCTATATTGGTTATGTTAATTGCTTCCCTGACTAACCTTCCTGCTATAAGATATTCGCTCTTAAATTTATAAACGTGTACTGACATTTGTGGACTAATATACATATATTTGTTAATACTCGTTGTCTTTATTTTGGATGCTGGGTTTGTGCAAAAACGGACCCTTTAGCAAGGTCTGGCTAGAATAGTGGGTCAGGCCCAACTCTCCGACCCATAGTAGAACGGGCCCTAGCCTAGTAGAATAGGCCTTAACCCGTTAACTCAAAAAGCACCTACAATGATTATTATCAGCTTTATAAATCTTCTTCATAGAAGTAAATGATCTTATGTCTTTTTATTCTTTTGTAGCATTTCATGTGTAACTTTCTTAGTCTTTTCTTTTTTCTTCTATTATATTTGTTTTGCGCTTCAAATTTTTTTTAATATATTTTTCAATGTATACTCAACTTTTTGCCTTTAGTTAATTTGTTTTAAATTCTAATATATAGTTTTTCATTATCAATACAACAAAAATAAGGCTGCAATAGTGATACTATTTCTAAAAAATTGAGCTACAGTGAATGACACCTATGGCAGATGTGAGGGATGAAACCTAGGACTTGCAAGCCTAATAAGAACCTACTAACACAATAACCACTAGACTATGATGTGTCGTTTTTGGATTTAATATTTTATTTATTTTTAGTTTAGATTATAGTTTTCAATTTATCTTATTATTTGATAATTTTATTAAAGGTTCAAGAATTATGCTTTTTACATGTGAACATACAATTTATTAATTTATGTTGAAAATGATTTTATTTTAGATGATTTTCAGTGAACTATCATCTATAGCAGACGCGAGGGATGAAACCTAGGATCTGCAAGCCTAATAAGAACCTACTAACACAATAACCATTGGGCTATTCTTTGTTGATGTGCCATTCTTGAATTCAATATTTTATTTATTTTTAGTTTAGATTATAGTTTTTCAATTTATCATATCATTTGATAATTTTATTAAAGGTTCAAGAATTATGCTTTTTACATGTGAGCATACAATCTATTAATTTATGTTGAAAATGATTTTATTTTAGACATTTTTTTTTAATTTGAAAGATTTCTAAACACAAAATTTTTAAACTTGTTTATGCTTTTATTATTTTCTATTCTTATAAAAATGGTGAAAATTCATTTGAAAGTTCTTAAAAAAATTTTAGACATATTTTTAGTAAAATTTGTTTAATGTTTGTCATTTTAATACCTTTATTTGTATTTTATTATTATTAATTATGATATTATTACAGTTCGACCTCAGTTGAACCTCAATACAACCTTAAAAACCTTGAACCTCTTCTTTCTATGGTTCATCGAACGATCTAAGTCTGAAAACCATGGAAACGAGTGAAGCCAATGTATCAATGAAATTAGCATAAATTATGAATACTTAGTCCAGTTTTTTAATAATTCATGCCCAAAATAAACGGCTTTTCAAAATAAATTACGATATTTTCTTGAGTGTGTGTTGCTTAACAATGACATTATATTCATAAAAGAAACAATGTATAAATTAGTAAACAATCAAAATTTAATATATATTCTCAAATTGAAATAAATGGCCAACCACTATTGATAATAGATTATAAAATTAGTTTTCAAGATTGTAAATTTCTTATATGTTTTTATTATTTTTCAAATTAGTTATTGAATAAGGCATTTGTAATATTGTTTTATGTTTTGGGATGTTGATATTGTGTAGAAATGAAACTTGTGTATTTGTTTTACTTATCTTTTGTGCTATTTTGTTTTGGTTAGTAATGTTGGGGTTTGTATAATTTTAAAATTATTGAACAAGTATTAATTTGTTTAGCTGAGCTCATTTTTTATATGAGTGGTAAATTCAAAGTAATGTATTTTACATTAAGTAATTTTTTTCGTAACTTTACAAATGGCAAATACATGTTTTTTTCATTTTATTTATTTATTTTTAAAAATTCATGTGAAAAATGAGGGCCAACCCGACTCGATCCACAACCAGATTGACCCGACTGTTTCTAACCCACTTAAAAAGACCTTTTTTTTACTTGCAACCAGATTGAACTAACCGTTTCTAACCCACTTAAAACGACCTTTTTTTTACTCGCAACCAGATTGACCCGACCTGAACCCGCCTATTTGCCACATCTAATCAAGAGTGAACTCAATAAGTTGAAACTGTTTATATAAAAAAAAAATCATTTAAAAAATGTAGACATTGAATTATTTATGTGTAACAATATTATTAACTTTCTAAAAAACAAAAAAAAAGGTATGTGGAAAGAGGGTGCTTATCCACAACATGTAAGAATGACTTTTTTTTTTTTTTTTTTACAAGGTAGAAATTCTACTCTAGCTTAATCTAAGTGTATATGTGTGTGAAACTTTCTTCTGGAGACTTGAACCCCGGCCCTTGCTCTCCACACCCCACAAGCACTTATACTTGTGGAGTGACCATCGCGCCAAGAGTGTGCGGTAAGAATGACTTTTTCTCAATTATGTCAAAATCCTAGTTGATATTATTATTACAATATTATGTAATATAGTTCCCTTTTTTATAGTTAATACCAAGGTACATGGCAATATAGTTACAACTTACAACAATATAGTCCACAAACATCAAAATCCTAAAAATAACAAGGAATTTATTAATCCTGTAAATCATGATAATAAACTATTTAACCCCATAGTTACAACAACACCAACACCATGCAAACCAACGCATCCATGTTCAACAAATAAAATCATGAATCATCTCGAAATTAAATCCCAAAAAAGAAGAAGTAATAAACAATTTAATCCCACAATTTCAATAAGACCACCACCATGCACAAGCCCACAAAAATTCACCAGTTGTGTGGTTGAATGAAAAGGGCAACCAAGTTAAGCGAGAGTTGAGGATGCAAAAAAAAGCAAGGCGTAAGATAGACTCGGAGAATATTGAACTATAGATAGTGGTCTGGCGTAAAAGCTCCTATGTGCTCTCCATGAACAAATTTAGGAGCTCTAGGATTTTTTTTTTTTTGTTAGGTGTGTTCTCTTTCCTTTTTTTTTTTTTTTTTTTAATGATTCTGAAAAGAAAATTTTTGAGAGAGGCATGTCATGTTTCTTTTAAAAAAAAAAAATCAGTGATCACTACAAAAAACGTGGGCTATAGCCGTGTTTTTTTTAGCCACGTTTACAAAAACGTGGCTATAGGTTAAGTCTATAGCCACGTTTATAAGTGGTTTTATTTGCATTTTTAAAACGCGGCTATAGGTTAAGTCTGTAGCTATGTTCATAGGCTATAGGTCCAGCCAATTATTTATTTATTTTTTTTTAAAGGAGGACCTATAGCCATGTTTAAAAAACACGCCTATAGCTAACCTATAGGTCCGGCCAATTTTTTTATTTTTTAAAAAGAGGACCTATAGCCA
Organism: Quercus lobata; assembly: GCF_001633185.2. Taxonomy (NCBI): domain Eukaryota; kingdom Viridiplantae; phylum Streptophyta; class Magnoliopsida; order Fagales; family Fagaceae; genus Quercus; species Quercus lobata. Next base: position 32,334,314 of record NC_044909.1, on the reverse strand, counting down.
TGTTTATGAATGTAGCTATAGGTCCAGCCAAATATATATATTTTTAAAAGGAGGACTTATAGCCATGTTTAAAAAATGCGGCTATAGTGGTCCCTTATAGCCACTTTTTATAAATGTGGCTAGAGTATGTCCTATAGCCGCGTTTCTAAAAACGTGGCCATTGGTCCTAGCCTATTGCTGCATTTGTAAAAACGCGGCTATAGACCCCTTAGGCATATAGTTATGGGTTTTAGGCCACGGCTGAAAACGCGACTATAGGTCAAATTGTCTTATAGCTACGTTTTTAGGAGCTATAGCCGTGTTTTAAAAACGCGGATATAGGACTTTTTTTTGGTAGTGGATGTGAACAATTGTAAAGGCTCCAAAGCTTATATGACACAATATGAGGAAGATAACAAATAGTCCCGAGTAAATTTTCCTTGCCCTAGTAAGGTGATTTTTTTTGGGGGGGGGGGGGAAGGTGGATGAGTTTTGCTTCCCATGCCCCCCCCCCCCCCCCCTCTCATGCCATTGCACCCTTAATGTGTGTACATTTATTTTATGTAATACTAGTGTTGAGGCACGTGCAAGGCACATGTAAATAACTATTAAAGAATATTTATAACAAATCATTCTTCAATTCAAAACTAATTTTCTCTAAATCATTAGAATGAGGGACCAATAATTATTTACAACAAATTTACTATTAAAAGATTTTGTCCAAATGGATGATAAAAAGAAAATTAATAAGAGACTATAATTTGTGTTTGATGTTGTGCAGGTGAAACTTTGATCTCCAAAAGGGCCCAAAGCTATGGACTTGGGCTTGGGCTTGGAGGATAAAGCCCACTTCAATTAATTTGTTCAGAGATGGGCATGGCATACCAACTTGTGGATTCCTAGGCCAAGAGCCTGACCTGGGATGGACAAGCCCAATCAAAGATAAAAGACAAAGAAAAACACAGATAGATTATGCAAAGAAAAAAAAAGAACTTTGTATTAACGCTCCCTTAGTTTGGTTGAGGAAAGTGTCTCTAAACAAGTTACAACACAAGTCTTAGTTGATAAACTCTCCCTTCTCTCCCTCATTTTTCTGATCCCTTTTTTAGTGGGGATTCCCTTCCTTTTATAGTAGTCTGTCTTTAATCATGGACCTCCAGCTGTAGGGTGGTGGTTATTGATCAAGATACTTGTCCCATCACCTCCTTTTGGGGGAAGTGCAGGGTGAACTACAGATTGTCCAAGTATTGTTCAGGTATCACCTCTCTCATTAATGCAACTGTCTTGATTGATGTAGAGCATTTAATGTAGAGGTGATGGGTGTTTCCCTAGCACGCTTGCACCCCCCCCCCCCTCCTTTTTCCTCTTTGGTGCCCACGTATGGGTATCTTCCTCGGTCTAGGTCCCTTGGCCCGTTGATAACCCATCTCACTCCCTTCGGTGTGAAGGTAGGTCTTCCTTAGTAGGACTATCACTCTTGTCTGTCTGCCTGGCTTAGAGGTTCCTTAGGCTTGGCCCACATTTTAAATATTTGTTAAAATTTATTATTATTATTATTGTATTAGCCAAATAAGTTTCAAGTGTGTCAGTTGTGCATGTCGTGCACTATATACATTTTCTGCTAGTGACTTAATAATAGAGACCAAATTGACCATAACTACTACCAAAATGTAGGAACTACATTGACAATGACCCCAAATTGAGTCAGAATATGTCATTTTTACCCAAATTGCATTTCTTTAGGTATAAAATGAAGTTTCCTTAACAACAATTAAAACAAAGTACATCAAAAGATATACACCAATTAAATTACAAGCCATCAAGAATATCAAGACAATAAGAAAACCCTAAATGCAATTCCTTAGGTGCTATATATATTAGGTTGCGTAATTAAAGTTAAATACATGGTTGCATTGACCAGTAAAGTGTAAATGATATTGTCTATTTTAAGGACAATAATTTTTTTTTTTGGAGTAACCAGTAATACTTATTAGAACACACATGAAAATAATAATAGTGTTTTAAACCAGATTTATAATATAAAATAATCAGGTAAGCAATTCATCTGTTGATTATCCTCACTTTTTAATAACAATATAGTTAATACCCAACTAATTTGCATAATAAGCATTATACATGGAACACAACACAATTTTAACAAAAATATTTTTAAAATGCAACTAAGCAGGTAAGCAATTCATCTCTTGATTATCCTCACTTTTTAATAACATATGATATAGTTAATACCCAACTATTTTGCATAATAAGCATTACACATGGAACATAACACAATTTTAACAAAAATATTTTAAAAATGCAATGCACATTACGCTGCATCAGCTTGTAGTTACCCAATATATACCTATTCCAGTTCTATAAATGAAAGATAACTTGGTCAATTTGAAGTGACAAGGCTCCTAAACTTCAACTATTTCGCATAATAAGCATTATACATGGAACATAACATAAATTAACAAAAATATTAAAAGAAAATGTGATGCACGTCATGTTGCATCAGCAAGTAGTTACCCAACATATATCTATTCCAATTTTATCCATTTGTTTTGAACTTGATGAAAGATAACACAATCAATTTGAAGTGATTAGCCTCCTAAACTTGAGAGGGACAAAGAGACTTTTAGGGTTTAATTTTCTACTTACCACATATTTCTCATACTAACGTTTATATACATATTGGACTGGAATTCAAAAGACTAGATAACTTAATTATCTAATTCTATCCACAAGTCCTATCACCAGATAGTCCCTATCCAAATCCACAACTCAAATTCAAATAACAACTAAATTATGAAACTCAAATAACATCTAATACTTAGGCATTCTATAACATCAAAATCACTATCTTTTGGCAACTTTCTGCTATAGTTGCAGCTGCATCTGCATCTTTTGGTTCCTTGTGTACATGGGACATAACAAAACCTGACTTCATACCTCCTTTTTTTCATATTAGCCAATATGGTCCACTTACCTCCATAATCACTAGGCCATAAGCAAATTAGGAAGTTAGTAAAAATTCTTTTTACATGAGAAAAAAAAAATGGACATAGGTCTCACTTTCTAGTCCAAGAGTTTGACTGATTCATGACAAAAGTGTGAAATCAATAAAGAACCACATGAGTCATAATTGTGTCTTTAAGACTTTTTAATTTTTTTATTTATAGAAGAATTGTGTCTTTAATACTTCTTGTGCAACAAACACCAGCTACAGGGAAAAAAAAAAGCTTCAATTGTAGCACATCTTCAAAAATCCAATAAAATTTCACGAACCACCACACTTAATTTAAGGGAAAAAAAATTCTATAACAGAACAAGTAAATTAAGTTTGGTTAAAAAGAATCAGGTTTGGAGATTCTTGTGCACAGATCATAGTGTTACTATGGTGTCTTTCAATATATGAGTAACAGATTTGTTTTGTTTGTAACACTTACCTAAGGTCCACAGCTAACTCACTCATAGTCATAGATTTTGCGGTCTTTCCATTCAAGCGAATTATGCAAAGGATTCTAGCTATCCCGTTAAAAAATGTTATTAGAAAGAGAATAATGATAGCAACAATAGTATTTGTTCAAATTGATTATAAATAGATAACAAGATGCCCAAAGAGAAGACCACATGTCAATTCAAAACCTCAGTAATAAAAGTCATACAATATCAACAACCTAATAGCATAAACAGATGCAAATTCCATAAACCTATATCCTTCCTGCAACATCAATAAGCTTAACAAAGTGTGCAAAATTATTAGGTCAACATAGTTGGGCATGACTGTATTAATTAGCATTTAATTTAGCAATGTAAGCCTAAGAGTGTGTTTCGATACCGTTTATTTTGCTGAAACTGAAAACTTATTAATGAAAGTATTGTAGATAAAGGTAAAAGTTAGTTGAAATAGTATAGTAGGGCTCATGAATAGTACCAAAAAGTGCAGAGAGACCCATAAATAGTACCAAAAAATGCATGAAGAGTCATGCCCAACTATATTCATAACACTCTCGTCGATCGCGTTTCAGAATCATATTCAGTATATCCATCTCCCTAATCTGGTTTGCATTGCATAGCATAATGGACTACTCTCTTCATTCCATATGTATGGATTTATGTTTATTGATTACTAGATATCAATTATTTTACAACCTATTGCAATGATAAACATGAAATATTTATCTATTACAACGATAAAATGTTCCAATAACTTAACCCTAACTATTTTTGTCAATTATTTACAATCTATTAAAATAACTTGATACCACTTATGATCAATTATTTTACAATCTATTGTAATGACAAATATAAAGTTGCAATGAAAATAGCATTGTAATAACTAAATATCAATTATTTTACAACCTATTGCAATGACAAATATGAAATTATTTTCTATTACAATGAATAAAACGTTGCAATAAATTACTAAAAGATATTTGAAGTAGTAAATTTTTTATTGTAACTATATACGCTGGCAAAAATAAAGGGAGCCATGACCCCCTGACTTTTTAAAAATCCTATTTACAGCATTATCAAATGATCATGTTAACGGATACTTTTAGAACAATTGTTAATAAACCATATTGTAAAATTTTTGACACAACTTTTATAAGAAATATAAAAGTGTCCAGAACCCATCACTACAGAACATAATGAGAAGATAAATTAGGGTTAGGTTAGGGTTGAAAGGCAAAAATCTAATTACATGCTTAAAAATGAAATAAACCCTAATATATATATATATATATATATAATCGAAACCTCTGAAATTCTCAAAACCTCTGAAGCTCTCACAATTTTCCACGTCAGCACAATTTTTAAACAAAATTAATTTTGTTTAGTCCAAACTTAACAAAGAGTGAAACTCTATCTCTCTAACAAGTCTAACTTAAACTCAAACTCATCATTATCATTTTTTTTAAAACTAAATTAATTTTGTTTTGTCCAAACTTAACAAGGAGTAAACCACTATCTCTCTAACAAGTCTAACTTAAACTCAAACTCAAACATTGATACAAAAAAAAAAAAAAAATTGAATAAATCCTATATTAAGATTATCCTAAATGTGGCTTTATTTGGATAAATATAAAAATCATTAACTATTGATAAAGTTCAACTTCTTTGGATAAGAGAGGAATTCTACTGCAACTTCTTATACAACAATGTAGTAATTAAGATGCTTGGTAGGCATAATTATCATTTTTTTTAAACAAAATTATTTTTGTTTAGTCCAAGCTTAACAAGGAGTGAAACTCTATCTCTCTAATAAGTCCAACTTAAACTCAAACTTTGTGAGGTTAATCTTGAACACTATAAAAGCAATGCAAATCCCAATTTTTTTTAAAAGTTGAGTAGAGGTATGAGCTCTTCTTATGTTATTTTCTTCTCCTCTACTTTGTTAAAAAAAATTTATTTTATTTTATGGGTTTCATGTATTTTTTTAAAAAGTAATTTTTGTACATAAACCACCAAACTCATTTTAGCTGTTTTTTCAATACCATAATGGGAGTGATGGGCTTGAAACTGGAGCTACTGGGTTGAGTGTCGGCCTTAGGTTCTCTTTGTAGCCTTCCTTCAGATCTTGACCAAATTCTCCCCTAATGACAGGCTTGGTCGGGTTAATCAAAGCTAAGTCTCCATTCACATCAATCAATCAACCAAACAAACACACACAACATGCAATGCAATTTTAACATGGATTGGCCTAAGGGTAGGTTCTAAGTCATTACATTGTAGGGTGGTTTTGTTTTTTCCTTGTTTCCCATAGCTAGGATGTTAGACCTCCCAACTTGTAATGTAATGAACATTGCGTTGGTCCAAATGGCATGGTCTGTCCTTTACAGTCAACAAGAAATGATCCAATGACTTTAGGCTGTGAGTTGGTAAGTTTGCCACTGGGTACCCGAATCTAATAAAAATCGGTAATCCATGGTTACTACCACCACATTGTTGTTGAAAGGGGTGCATACATATTTGTTGTTTTGATGGCACACACTATGACAGTTAGAGAAAGCTCTTAACAAACAATACATACAACAAAATATCATACAATATCTCAACAAATATAAATAAACAAACAAACAACAATATCATGCAAGACCATGCAAAACAAGGGTACATATTTGGTCACTTAAGTCTAATACGAAACTTAACCCTTGACATCCCTAGTGGAGTCGCCACCGTGAGAGATCGGGAAAATTCCATGGTGCTCTCAAAAAAGAGATTTGGGTACTTTTTAGGGCATCTCTCTTTTTGAGTAAGTGGTGTGGAGTCGCCACTTATTTCATCTACTAGAGATCAATCTTATTCTTTAAGTACTAGTGGAACAAAGTTGCAACCCAAGCTTCAGATATCAAGTGTACTAAAGAGTAAAGCGTGAACTAGAGCAGATCCACATCAAAGAAGTCTGAGTGTTTTAGAGCTAGGTTTAGTAATCATAGTTAAGTTTACTATGAATTAAATATTCTTGACTGTAAACTTTTATTTGATAGTGGATTCTTCTTCTTGGGATTGGTCCCCTTAGATTTTTTACCTTGAAACTAGTTTGTTAATTAGTTTTTCAGGGTCATCATATCAGTGTCTTATTTACTTTTCCACTATGTGATATGTTTGATATATGTTTAACCTAAGATCTACATAATTGACTTAAGCAACAACTTGACAATAAAATTAGGTTAAACATTGTGTATTCGTGGGTCTAAAAACTAAAAAAAGACTTGCCTTGAAATATTGATATTTTCGTTTTCTCATTTTGATTTTACTACAAAAGAGATTTACAAATGTATACATTCAATCCATTTCTGGATTTTAATGTAAAGGGGTCGATTTCACTAATGCCAATAAACAAATTAAAATTTGTAAACAAATATAGCTTGAAATATCAGAATTTTAGCAATAAACAAAATTTGTAAACAAATATAGTTTGAAATATCAGAATTTTAGTTATTGATTTGTAATTTTTGGTTGTAAATTGTAATAGTCTGTAATCTGATTTGAATGATTCCACAAGTTTAAGTTTGTGAATATTTTTTTCTCCTTTAATTTTCTACCAAAGGATCCACAAATGTACCATCAAAGGATATGTGAAAAAGGTAAAGTAACTATATTTTCAATTTTCATATCTTTTTTTCCTTTGTACGTAAAGTAAACAGTTTTTTTTCTCTTTCTTTGTTATCTCTTTTCTAGGACTTAAAAAAAAATATGAATACTGAAATATATATATATATATATATATATGAAATCATATTTTTGTGTGTGAATGTGTTTATTTTTGGAGCTAGCCTCATGACACTCCTGTTTATCAATAGTTCTCAAAAACATAATATGATCGAAACATACACTTAAAACCATTGTTATTGATTCCGTTCTATTCCGGCCGGAATATTTCGTATCGGCATGCAAACCGGTACCATAATACCCCCTATTCCACCTCAGGTCAAATTTCGGCCTATTTCGGGGTGTTCTGGCCATTCTGGCAAATTTCGGCCAATTTCGGCCGAAATACAAATTTCGGCTGGTACTAGATTTTGGCTTTAAAAAAAAAAAAATCCTACCTTCTTCTTCTTCTTCTTCTTGGTTACAGACCCTTCTTCTTCTTGTTTTCTTTTTCTTCTTCTTCTTCTTCTAGGTTTCAGAGCCCCCTTCTTCTTCTGGTGGGTTTCAGACCTTTCTTCTTCTCTTCTTCTCTTTTTGATTTTTTCTTCTAGTGGGTCTTGCTGCCAGTCTGCCTTTTCTTTTTTATTTGTGTGCTGTACAGGTAATGTATGTGACTATTTGTTAGCCTCCTTACTCTTCCTTAAATGCTATGTCCTTTGTTTTAAATTTTTTATTTGTTATGTTTTTGCTAGCCCACACTCTTCTCTTTTGTCACTTGTGTTTTACAATTTGAATTTTTTCTTTGTTTTTTTTTTTTTTTGTGAGCCCCACATGACTAACAATAAAAATGAATGTTCCAACATGACTAACAATAAAAATGAATGTTCCAACCTTAACCCTCTTCCACTGTTCCAACTACTAATATTAACATCAAGTTTTTTTTTTTTTTTTTTCCTTCATATTATTACACTTATTATATTTCATAAATGATTGAACTGATACTTATTATTATTATCATTATTATTATTATTATTATTAGAGCTTAAAGATTACATATTAGTTGAAATATGTACTTATAACTTCTTTAAAACCCTTAGTAATTTATATAGGTTTTTTTTATTAATAATAATATATATTTTTTATTATAAAATAACGTAACTCCGAAACGCCCTGAAACAGTGTGCCGAAATAGGTCGGTACCAAAATATTCCGTTCCAATAGGCAAACCGAAATGGGGTCCAAAACGGTATTCATAACATTGCTTAAAACTAAAAGTGGAACGACTAGAAAATTATGACATTAAATAAAAAAAAGTCTTAGAGCACGTGGAAAGCGCGTGCAATGAAGCGAGTAGTAGTTAGATACTGACTTGGGTAAGTTTTTACCTTCACAACAAGAGGAAGAGTGGATTTAAAGGGCGATTTTCAATTTGATCTTTATTATTGTTGCAAGGGCCATTACAATCTGATCTAAAATGTTATTGAAGAGTAGTCGAGAAAGAGTCAAACGAAGAGAGAGAGAGAGAGAGAGAGAGAGAGAGAGAGAGAGAGAGAGGTGGTAGGAATACACTGAAAAGTGAAGGAGGACACATTGCTTGATTATGGTCACTAATTTTATAGCAACAAGTGAAGGTTGCTGATGTCATGAAATATGTACAATAAAGTACTTTCATATTTGCATATTTAACCTTACTTTTATGCTATTTTGTGATTGATTATAAATCATTATTGTCATATAAATAATAAAGACTATTCACGTGACATGCTAAGCTCAGGCATATGTGAAGCAAGAAGTAAAGAAAAGAAGAAAAAAGCCACAAAGGAAAAGAATAAGAAGTGAGCTCTAGTCTAGGGTAACTTAATTTATAAAAGAAAGAAAAGTAAAGAAAAAAAAAAATGAAAAAAGGGAACTAAGGAAGTTTCGTGGGATAAAAGATCTACAGGCTTTGAAAGTCTTAATTTGATGGACCTATCACCTATCCATTAATCCAACGAAATTGAAAAGAGTTTTTATTGGGCTGCTTTTGTTTTGGTTTTGTGAAGTAACTAGTAAGGGCTTAAGGTCAGCGTGTTGTGTGAATACCAGGTGCAAAACAAAGTAATAAACTATCAGGCGGTTTGTGGAAAAATATATATAGAGAGCAAACAGAAAACTAGTAGGGGATTGATAGGGCTATAACGTGAAATACATAGAGGCATATCGCAGTAGGTAGCCTAGCTAAATTTATAATTAAGATTGAGCATGAAACTTTGTTAAAGATTATTGGTATTTATTTATGAGATTTAAATTTTTTTTTCTAGTCTTTAATGATTTAATTGTTCTTCACTACAAAACGCGGGAGCCTTGGGCCGCGTTTATTTCAATTGACTAAGATAGCTAGGATTCTTAATATGAGTTCAATTATGTTTTTCTTATGATTTTGGATTTATCTTAATTTATTGAATGCTTGGCTTATTATTTCTTAATTTTAAAATTGGATCTCTTGTGATTTTTTTGTCAACTTATAAAATTGATGATTTGATTTTTAAGTTGGATATCTCTTGTGATTTGTTTTTAAATGGATACAATTGATGATTTGATTGTATATTTATGAAGCAAAAAAAAAGCATGATTTAGATTTTTAAAATAAGAATTTTAGTAAGAATATTTTTCATGATAGTAAGATTGATTTCTAGATTATCATGCAATATTTGGGAAAAATGAATGATTATAAATAATTTCTAATATGAATTACAAGGTGGATTCCAAAACTTTAATTCCTTCCTCTTGATTGTTTACACCTTTTTAATGCTTTAATAATATATTTGATTAGTTTGATTATTTACTTAGCTTTATTTAATTTTAAAATAAACAGTTTTTATTGAACTAGATTATGACTTATTTAGTTAAGTTTTGATTAATTAATTTTCCTACCTGTGGATTCAACTTTTTGCTTGCTCAATTATACTTTGGTACGATTTGTGCACTTATGAGTATTTATAAATTTCACAAAAGCCGCCAACTTAGAAATTGAAATTCAGTCAAGGAAATGGAAATCTTAGGAGTGGAAAGGCAAATGAAGGGAAGATGAAGCCAAATACAAGAGAGTTGGGTGAGATGAAAGACGTGAAACTGTTTCCAAATATCCCTTTTGCGCCTATTCCTCAATTCCCGTTTCCTCATTTCATATTCCTGGAATTGCCCCATTACTTACAATTCTTCTATTACCATCCAACCCTAATTGTTTGGAATTTCATTTGTAATGTTTATTTCTTTTTGGAAAAATTTCAAATCCAAAATTTATTTTTTATTCGTTTTACATTTGTTTTCGTCTCTAAAATGTGCTTTTAACCATGAAGATTGAGAGGAGGATTACAGAAGCCTAACGCAACTAAAGCTTAGATGGAGAAGTGTTAAGTTTTGAACCATGGGTAGGTAATGTGAAAACGTAACTAACTTCAGGTAGGTTTATTGTAATTTTTCTAATATTTTTTAAATTACAAATGCACATTTTGATATTATTTTGTGGTATTAAATGACATTACACTATTACAGTGAGTTGAATAAGAATTGGTCAAGAAATTAACATTGTGCATATTTGTGTTCAACAAATACCATAAAACAACATGCCTTATAACCATCTCATGATGAATTCAAAAAACACCGTGCTTTAATGCAATTAGAAAATTTTAATTAATATAATATTAAAATAATTAATCTGTCTTCACAATTGCAACTTTGGTTCTATTGGTCAAACTGCACAAAAACTTCTCTAATAAAAAATTACTAATAAAGTAATAATCATGCTAAGAGAGGGAGGGGGGGAGGGGGGAAGCATAAAGAAACCCAAATTAATTTCCATGTACAGCTTCAAAAGAAACGTCACATTTACACAAAAGAAATGAAAAAATAATACAGATTATACTTAAACTCTGTACTTAGTATAGATACAAATTAAACTCTATAATTTTCAAAAGTTTCAAATTATATCTTAAAATATAATACTATTATAAATTGAATTTTAAATAATTTCATCAATGACCTCAAAAAAGTTACCAAATTAAAGATGATATGTGGTAAGCTCTTACCATAAAAGAAAGTCAACCCAAATAAGTTCTAATAATCCCGCACTCCTACTAACCACCTATCACTTTAGAATAATTTTAGCAAACCTATACCACCCGTTACATTTTTAACGGGATTGTCGCTTATGATTAGAACTTATTACGGGATAAATTTAAGGAAAATGAATTTGAAATTGAACGATATAGAGAGGTGGAAAAGGGTCAATTACCATTAGGAGATTAAGATGGAAATCATAATCATATTTATATAAACAAAAGAACATAGTCGCAAAGGGCTTTTGCCAATCTGGTAGGCCTATATGACCAAGATGCAACCTATATTAGCATTTAAAGAAAACAAACAATTTTTATCGTATTCTATGGTAATAAGCAGTAAAATCATACCGAGTAGATGCAACACAAGCATCCAAGCATGAGCAAACGATGGCTTCACTATGACTAGCAAGGACAACCGTCAACTCAACTTTGACAATATTTTGTCCTTATATCTTGAGACTCAAACGATGAAAAGAAGCTCTCTAAAAGTGTGGTCCAAGCAAAAAAGGCCGGAAACAGATAAGGCTTTTAACATGAGAGTACTCACACCAAACCAAAAATGGAAAATCTTCTCCATTTTGATTATTTTCAGTTCAACTCTCCGCGCTCATGACAAGCAATCAACCGATCAACAATATTTTGGGTGGTACATCCACTACAAAAAAGTGGGCCTATAGTGGCGTTTTACAAACGCCACTATAGATACTAAAACGCCACTATAGGCCCATTTTTGGCTATAGCACTATTGTACCGTAATGATAAACCTATAGTGGCAGTTACAAACGCTACTATAGACCAATTATTTTTTTTAATTTTTTGGCGAAAACACCATTTTGGTCCTTACATTTTGGGGTTGCAGTCAATTTGGTCCCTACATTTTGAGAGCAATCAATTTGGTCCCTGCTATTTTCAAGTTACAATTAATTTGGTCCCTACCGTTAAATGACTAACGGAATCTGCTTAGGTGGCAAACGGAATACACACATGGCATAATCTAAATTAAAATATAAATAGTGCTTCCGCGTTAGCCTTCCACATCAGCTTTCTCTACTGTTAAAATTGCACGTGAGTCTCACATGACTCACTTATCAACAACATCATCTTCACTGGGCAACAACACAGACACGATTGAATACTTAATCCCAAAATGAAATTTTGAACCCTAACCCCTTCTTCTTCATAGCCATTATCACAGTCTCACAGCCATGATGAACAAAACTCCTCAATGAACATGAACTCCTTCTTCTTCATAGCCACATCTCTTCTCACCTAATCCCCAAGATCAAAGCTCCTTTCATCTTGCCGATTCCACCGATTCCACCGATTCCACTCTCATCTCGCCGATTCCATTCCCAATTCCCAATTGAGCTTTCGACCCTCAAAGAAACGAAGAAACAAAGAACCCAAACAGCAGGTGAGTTGTTATGTGTACTTTCTTTGTTAATTTTAAGAATAAGTATTTTAGAATATTATTCCACTTATAATGGGTTTGTGACATTTTGTTCATTAGAATGATGTATGGGTCACCATGTTTGTTCATATACTTTGTAGCTAACTAAGCTTTTATTTGGAGGCTTTCGTATAAGCATCAAAGTATAGGCATGGTCTTCAACATTCCCAAGAGTACGAGATTCTGACTTGCAATTTCGTTCAACTATTTTAATTTCCTTCTTTTTAATCTTTAAAGTTAATGGTGGATCTACCTTTCTCTTTTCTAAATAGATAAAAAGCCATGCCTATACTTTGATGCTTCTTTCTTGATCTAAGTGTTTTTTGGTTATTGCCTTGATTTTTAGCGTGTAAAAACAACTAGGTCTCTGTCAATTTTCAATTTTTTTTTTTCATGATATGGGGTTGTGGTTGTATTTACCTTCATGATGTTGAGAAAGTGATCCCTTTTTTTTTCTCTCTTTGTTATTCGATTATGATTATTTTTTTGATCTAATCAAATTGTACGTTTTTTTTTTTCTCATTCTGTTGGGTTTATATGGTGCTTGAGGAGTTTTAATTGGATATGGATGTTTGATTGGTTGATTGAAAAATGTGGGGAGGAAATAAGAATTGTTGAATATTCATGCAATTAATCGATTTTGGCCTTGTTAGAGGTATTTTGAAGAGAAAAAATTAAAATCATTTGATGGTTCTTCTATTCATTTTGTGTTTGTGCATCTGTCTTTGTTTGTGCTTGTGGCTGAAACTTAATAAGTTGAGGTGGAAAATACGTAAGAGTACTATAGATTTACAACCAGGGTAGGGGTAGTGCTTTAATCAAAGTTATATTATTTTAATAGGCCAACTAACACTATAAACTCAATTGCAGGTTGTTTGCTAATGAAAAAATTTTCAATGACTTAATGAAGAGATATATGAGTGCGACAAGCAAGACAAGGTGCTTATATAGCAGAGGCAGAGAGATTATCACACTTCAAGTTGCAAATTGTTAAAGAGGAAAAAGGTTTTGACAATGTGTTTGGCAGTGTCATTGGTAATATATGGGATCGGCATTTGTGTGATTGTAGTTTTGGTGGGTTAAAGGGCTAGGTTTATTGTACTTAAACTAAGAGAGAAAAAAACTAAGAAAAGTTTTTGATGTAGTGGAGTGTTTTTTGTAAATGTGTTTCCAAGTATCAATGCATCTGCAGGTGTTGTCTGATAATTTTGCTGGTTCTGTCAGATATATTTAAGGTTTTGAGAGTTTATTTGTTGTACTTTTTCAATTTAATGAAATGGCAATCTTATTCCCAAATGGTTTTTTTTTTCTGTTGTGTAATCTGCAGTTTAGCTTTAAGGGGTTTGAAAAATCAAGTAATGTGCAGATTGTGCAATAGCTGAAATTGTGCAATGCACTTACTACCAAATGCAATTGCATTATCTAAACTAACTACCCTGTGATGGCTCAACAAAATTGACAATGATTCCATTAATTCCACTGTATAACATAATTGCATTTGGCATCTCCACTAACTGCCCTGTGATGGCTCAACAAAAATGACAGTGATGCCATTAATTCCACTGTATAACATAAATGAACCTGTTGGGTTTAACTACCATTAAAAAAAAAAAATCAATCCCATAACTAGCAACAATAGATAACCTGTTGTGTGTTTAACCACAAATCAGAATCACATTCACAAACATATAACAAAATAAATTCTTATTCCATTGACAATAAAAGCCACTGTCTAGCTAATAAAAGCCACTGTCTAGCTTGTAAATAGTTAAGGACATTCCAATGGTCAACACAATTATAAAAACAAATGTGAAGAAGGCCTTACAAAAATCAAGGAGGTCATTAACATCAATTAAAATCATCTTAATATAAGTTCCAGCTAGTAACAAAATATTAAGCTACCATTTAATATTAAGCTGCTCTCCTCTACAAAATATCTCTAGTACATCCTGCTTACAATCCTGGACCATGCATAAAGGATTGGCTCTCTCTAAACCTCAATGCATCCATATACCTTGATGCATTTGTAGTGGCTCTTAGAGTCTCATCAATGATTGTTCTTTTTTTTGACTTTGTTGAACCCTTACAGCTATTTCTACTCGGAGTGGAAGTGGTAGCATTGGAATTGACTGGTGCACAAGAGAATTCTGCTTCACTGGTGGTAGGTGGTGCACTTGTCTGATTTGGTTCAATAGTGGGAGATCCACCACTTGGACCACCCTCATGCCCCTACAAACAGAAAATACAAGATAATCAAAACTACAACATTAAACAATAACAAAAATTGAGGAAAAAAAAAAAAAAACTAGATATATTAAAAATGGAGGAAAAAAAAAAAAAAACAATACAAGATAGTCATAAAGCCTTAGATCAAGTATTTACGTTCTTGGTGTTGGTTCTTTTCCTTTTTGGCCTTTTGGTAGCTCCTGGAAGTGAAGAATTTCCTCCAACCTCCCCTTTGCAACTTCTTTTGTTATGGCCTAACCTCCCACATGCCTTACACTTCTTAGAGACTCCTACTCTTCTAAGCTTGGTATGGCGGGTTGGTTCATCAGGTTCCTTTACTCTACTTTTTTTAGGCCTGCCAGGTGGTCTACGTTTAATGGGAGGTTGCACAAAAGGAAGTCCAGTTGATTGCCACATGGTCTGCCCATTGATTGGCTCTATCATTGGCTCATAGCATGCCTTATACGCATTGACTTTGTAGCAGTCATTTACATATTTTTCAGCATCTTCTCTATTGAAAAAAATACATGAAATGGCATGGCAGCAAGGTATACCAGTGATCTCCCATTTCCTACAACTGCACTTGTATTCAGCCAAGTCCACAATGAAGCTATTAACCCCATTTTTGACCTCAAACTTGGTATGACCAGCCCAACAAGCTAGCCACTTGCCACTTCCAAGCTTCTCCTTGTACAATCTCTTCATAACCTTAGTACACAACTCCGACTCAAATTTCAAGATTGTTTTCTTGTTTAGTTGAAATCGTCCCATTAAATACAATCTAATGTCCTCAAGCTGAATACACAAACAAATGGAGAAATGAATTATCACACTATTAAATTACAATTAAAGTGAAAATTTAGAAAAGAATGTAAATAAATTACCATGCTAATTATGGGCTTCCCTCTAAATTTCAAGATCCTGCTATTGAAACTCTCACACATATTGTTTAGTATCGTATCACTCATTGCATCCCCACGAAACATATGTCTAGACCAGATTGTTGTTGAATGGTCTTGCAACCAGTTGTATGCCCCTTCATCAATTTCTTTTAGTTCATTCATGACCCTCTCATATTCTTGGAGATATGTTGCTTTTGCAGCTTTCCAAAAAAACTCCCTAATAAGAACACCAGGGTGATTCTTTCTCAAGTTATTATACAAATGTCTACAACAAATCCTATGTTCATATTGTGGCCAATTGTCAGCAAATGTTTGCACCAATCCCTACCAAGACAGGGGTAAAGTCAGTAACTCTAACAGAATAATGTAGCTTGCTTTAAAATTCTCAAACATTAACCATGAAAAATAAAGTTGTAATACATACCTTTTGCTGATCTGATATGAATGTCCACCTCCTAGCTTCACCTATGTCTGCAAGCAACAAATTTAGAAACCAAGTCCATGAATCCTTGGTTTCGGCTTCTACAACTGCAATTGCTAGAGGGAAATATTCTTCATTGGGATCTCTAGCAACTGCAGCAATCAAGTGTCCACCTAACTTGGTCTTCAAATGGCAAGCATCCAAACCAATAATTGGCCTACATGCAGCCAAGAATCCCCTCTTACAAGCTTCTAGACACATATACAACCTTTGGAAATAAGGCATCCCAGGCAGCAAATCCATTTCAGCTGCTAAATCACCTTCATTGAAGGTTTGTACCTTCATAAGTATTGTACTACCAGGACTAGACCTCCTTAACTCTGCACAATAGTCCCATAGCTTGTTATATTGTTCTGTGTAAGACCCATCAACAAGTTCATGAGCTTGACCCCTAGCCCTACTTGCTTTGCTGGCACTTATCTGGACCACATATTTTTCATGCACAGCATCTTGAATTTCTGCAACCTTAAGCTCAGGATGACGCCTCACTTTTTTCACCAGCTTCTTGGCAAGGAATTTAGCAGTACACCTAGGATTTTTATAACTCCTACTACATGTATGTTCCAAGTTTAGTGTTTTGAGTTGGTAGCTCATCTCCCCTGAAATCTTTGCCAGGTAAGCTAAAAACTTGCACCCTTCTTGGCAAATAGCTCTAACCCTTTTCTTATCATTTTTTTTAAACCTGATCCCCCATCCTCCATGAACTGCATACTCAGTGATAGCATCCTTGAATTGCTTAGGTGAGATAAAAAGCATATCCTTCTCAAACCTAATATTTTCAGCTTTCAATACTGGCTTAAAAACGGGATAATTGCTCAACCTAATAGAATTATCAACATAATCATCATCATCATCATCATCATCATCATCATCATTTGATGAAGATGATTCATCAAGACTTAATAACTCTTCAGTCTCATAATCGGAGTTCATTACCTCAACACCCATTTGCTCCACTTGTTCAACCACATCATCATCACTATCCCAACTATCACCACCATCAGAATTTTGATTGAGGTGCATTAATGCTACATCTTCCTCTTCCCTGTCACTTTCACCACTATCGGTGACAAGAACAGGTTCTTTACCTAGCTCTAAACTCCTAGAATGGATCTCTTCAACTTCTACCTCGATAGGCTCATCAATTTGATGCTCTACAAATAAATCAATCTCTCCATATCCTGCAACCAAGTCTGCCATGAACATTGCATCATTATTATTCACAATCATGTGGAACGATGCATTATCAAGGTTCACACCAGGCATTCTATACCACAACTTGCTAAGTGAAGTATACCCAAACTGCTTACATATAGACTCAATCTCACATTTTGAACACATCTCAGCATTACAATTGTCCACTATTCCCACTGCACCTCCCATGTACTGACGAGGATTAAGAGTGAAATAACCACCATGATGCACATTCATAGTAAAATATTGGGTGTCCATTCTGCATGCAAAAATACACACAAGATTAAACAATAAAAAAAACCAAACAGTATAAATTCTACACTGGTACAAAAAACAATAATAAAAAACAAACAATAATTTCATTATTCATTTAATTTTCAATCTTAAGATTAAATAGCAGCCAACTCTAGAATAGTTACATTATTCTTTATGCAATTGATTGCAAAGTCATTTAGAGATTGGTATCTTTATCAAGTACATGTAAAAGCCATTGACTGTGCCTACCCATGTTACAAAACCTGCCACGGTCTAGTTTTCAAGTGATTGCAAATTTATTCAATGTCACCTCATGTGGCTGGAGAAAACAAATACTATTAATTCTATATTTTTTCACAAACAAAAAAATATATATAATGGAATTATGCAATGAATTTTTTTTTTTTGGGATAAGGATGCAAGAAATTTTTTAATAACTGACACTTTCACATGCTAACAAGCTTACACATTGACTACCTTGACCCAAGAAAGAAAAGCACCAACAAACAGTCAATGACAAAGCTAATAACAGTCAAACAATAGTTATAAAAATAGCAAAAGTGTAAAAGCACAACCAAAGACACGACAAAAAAAGGTGTCAATGTTGAGGTTTTGTGGTCCCCAAAAGGTGTAAAACACAAACCCATTATAAGTGGAATAACATTCTGCATTACTTATTATTAAAATTCTCAAAGAAAGTACACATAACAACTCACCTCTGTTTGGGTTCTCTGTTTCTTCGTTTCTTCAGGGGTCGAGAGCTTAATTGGGAATCGGCGAGATAAGAGTGGAATCGGTGGAATCGGCAAGATGAGAGTGGAATCGGCAAGATGAGAGGAGCTTTGATCTTGGGGATTAGGTGAGAAGAGATGTGGCTATGAAGAAGAAGGAGTTCATGTTCATTGAGGAGTTTTGTTCATCATGGCTGTGAGACTGTGATAATGGCTATGAAGAAGAAGGGGTTAGGGTTCAAAATTTCATTTTGGGATTAAGTATTCAATCGTGTCTGTGTTGTTGTCCAGTGAAGATGATGTTGCTGATAAGTGAGTCATGTGAGACTCACGTGCAATTTTAACAGTAGAGAAAGCTGACGTGGAAGGCTAACGTGGAAGCACTATTTATATTTTAATTTAGATTATGCCATGTGTGTATTCTGATTGCCACCTAAGCAGATTCCGTTAGTCATTTAACGGTAGGGACCAAATTAATTGTAACTTGAAAATAGCAGGGACCAAATTGATTGCTCTCAAAATGTAGGGACCAAATTGACTGCAATCCTAAAATGTAGGGACCAAAATGGTGTTTTCGCCTAATTTTTTAAAAAGGCTATGACAGTGTTTTAGAACGCCACTATAGGGCAAACCTATAGTGCACACTCACAAGTCATTGGGATAGATATTTATCCCAACGACTTGTGAGCGTGCATGTATCTCTTGTACACTTCAATCATATAGACATTTATTCCAAAAGATGTGCCTAGTGTTTAAAACCCAACCACAATCCACTGTATTTTTTTTAAAAAATAAGCTAAAGTGCAGTTTAATCCCTTGCTTTTAAAAATTAAGCTACGTATTCTTATATATGTGCTAGTAGGAGGCTGTAGGACCTACCTTCCA
This sequence comes from Quercus lobata, assembly GCF_001633185.2. Taxonomy (NCBI): domain Eukaryota; kingdom Viridiplantae; phylum Streptophyta; class Magnoliopsida; order Fagales; family Fagaceae; genus Quercus; species Quercus lobata. The sequence goes on along the minus strand of NC_044909.1, from coordinate 32,315,013 downwards.
TTTATAAAAAAAAAAAATTAAGTTACCCACTGCTTTTACTAGGGCTTTTCAAGTGATTTTCAAATGGTCCTATTCTTAAGAGGATTTTCATATACTTTGATCTGTCTGAAGGAAAATATTGTAAGAGAAGCGGAGGATTGGCCCTAATATTCCCTAAATTGATTGAGAGAATGCCTTTCTATGTTTAGTAGATAACTAGTAATTACTATTTTTCTTCAATATTGGCTACAATTGAACCTCAAAGTTAATAGAGCTAGACAAATAATTGGGTAAGTTTGGAGATTTTAGGTGCAAAAAGTTTATAGAGGCATAGAGGTTTAGGAAATCAGTAAAAGAGAAACATGGAAAATTTGACAAGATAATAAAAATATTGTAGCAGCTACTCCTTTTTTTTTTTTTTTTTAGTAGCTTGCTCAATGCTGACTTGCTGAGAGAACTTCTGTGGCTGAGTGCTAGGAGGTGAACTTCTAGGGAACTCTGCCTATTAAATGAATGTCATAAAAGGAGGGTTGAGAAAAGAAGACTCATAAATGAAAAAAATTGATTATAATTTGTTTGGAATGAAGACATTCATGTTGAAAACCGTTCCGCCATTCATTTTTGTGAACTTTTATTTAATGACCTGTGGGGGTTTGCTGTAACAAGGTCATAGGGCAAAATACTTTCTGAATTGAAGCCTGATATAACTTCTCATAAGGAATCTGTTAGGGATGGAGTCAATATTTCTAAAGAACTTAATACTACTTCAAACAACTTTGTGACGGCTTCTAAAAACTTTGACATCACTACTAAAAACCTTGAGAATTGAGGCTGCTATCCTACGTCTTTGCTCCATGCTAGACGCTTGTGCGGCATCTGCATCTCCCTAGTATGACTATTGTTTGTCTAGTTATTTGTTTATTTAAATGTGCTAATTTAGTCTATTTGTTTGTTTAAATGCTAATATAGATTATATCTTGTAAGTTAGGTGGATTGGCGAGAGTACTGTATTTGTAAGTTAGGTGGACTGACAAGACTACCGTATGAGTATGTTCTTTACTTACTAATTGTTGTTGATCCTTTTCCACTATATATTTCTATTTCAAATTCCTTATCGATCTTGGTACCTAGGTTTTATTGACATATCACTTCTATATCTTTCAATTCATTACCTAAGGTTTATTGACATGATCACGTACATCTTTATTTTAATAATATTCATTAATATTCCCCAATAAAATACTAATTGTTTTTGCTATAGATATTGTGCATTATTGATTACAGACGGCCAGACGGGATGATTCATGAAAGAAAATTTCAATTTTTGTAAATTTATAAACTTATCTTTTCTTTTTCTATTTTACTTTTTTTTCATATGATTTTTGTATTTTGGGGTAGTTGATATTTTATTATTGTTTAGCCATGCGCCACATTATACTCAAGAAAGGAGACATGGCAAAATCTATAACTTTGGGTGAATTGGGTATTTCAATTTAATTTAATATTGGTTTTATAAATTTTATTGTAGGATTTCATAATAAAATTAGAATTTCCATTTAATTAGGTTTGTCATTTTTTCTCACTTTAATATAAACTCTCTTATGATTTAGGTATTTCGGAGGCATATGGAGTGAATTGGATGGCTCCAAAGTAAGTCCGAAGAAAGATTGAAGTAGATGAAGTTGGAAGTTTTAAAGTTGGAAATGTATAAATACTAATATAAGAAGTATATGTTTTTGTAAATTTCTAAACATCTATCTTGTGGATGTCCTGGTTTTGTGGACATTCCTATTACTGTAGAATCAGTTACTTGATGCCCAACTTATTATCAATCTATAACACGAACTCCTTGGTGTTATTATCATTCCTTAAATTTATCTAGTAACAAGTTCTAATCATTAAAAATGTAACTTGAGGTAAAGGGTCTACTGAAAATTATTCTAAAGTGATAGATAGTTAGTGGGAGTACAGGATTATTAGAACTTATTTGATTGATTTTTCTAAGAGTTTACCTCATATCATGTTTTGGTTATTTGTTTGAGGTCAAGGATGACATTATTAAAGTTCAATTTCTAATACTCTTAGATTTTAAGATATAATTTGAACCTTTTGAAAATATAGAGTTTAATTTGTAACTATACTTAAGGTATAGGGTTTAAATATCATTTTTATTATTTTTTCCTTTTCTTACATTTGATATACTTAAAGTATAGTGTTTAAATATAATTTGTATTATTTTTTTCCTTTTCTTACATGTGAATTTTTTTTTTTTTTTTGAGTTGCACATGGAATTTGATTTGGGTTTTCTTTATGATTTCCTCTTCATAATTGTGGGGCTGGGAAATTTGAGGACCTAGCCCACTTTACATTCAGGGCCCAAAACCCAGGCCGAGGAGCCCTATAGCCGAGGACGATCTCACACTCAACACCTCACAAAACGCCTGAAGAAAAGGACAAACTCAGTACAAGGGCAGGACAAGGGAGAAAGCTGCCAACACCGCAGTATGGAGCCCTGCATCTGACAGACCCATACTCTACATCATGCTATTTAGCCTTTCCCAACCATCCCCAACCACTCTGATGTATGGATTGATAGGACAAGTCTATACCCCAAAAAGCAAAACTTACACGTGGACACTAAATGGGAAGAAAACACTAGTATAAAAGGAAAAGAAAGCCAAGGGGGAGGGGATCCCCGGAAAGAAAAAAAATCCTACAAAAGGGAGAATGGGAAGGATATGATGCTCCTCAGACGCAGTCCGAGGACTTAAACCCTCCTAGCTGCATCGATGTAAGGCTTAGCTATTCAAGCCAAGCCCACCTTTGTATGAGCTTCCATAAAAATCATGATCAGACCGTTGTCCGGTGACCAAGGTCCAGCCTTTCAAGCCCACACTCTACAAATCATATTGTTCGGACCCTTTACATACGAGCCCAATGTCATTCTTGGACCATTAAAAATCGTGTCCCTACAATAATTATTTGTAATTTTTAATCATTTATACAAATATCAAGATTATGAAAAAGGCTATAAATGTATAGAGATGTTTTTGTGTAGTTTAGTTACAAAATTGATTATAGCCAAATGCTATAATACCCATTAAAAAATTTAACATGACTATGTATTTTGGAAATTAAACCATTAGATTGCATTTTTTTTTTTTATATTCTTAACATGCATATCAAATTTTGTATTAATTGAATATTATTTACTATTTGATCCATAAACTTTTTTTTTTTATGCATAATCGTAGACTACAAAAATTCAAATTTAAATATTTGATTGATGACATAGTTATTGATTTATGATTTTTTAGATATTTTGCAAGCATATATAGAAGATATAAGAAAAAAAATATATTTCAATAGTGGATTTGTCAAAATTTACATCTATTAAATAAATATTGAGTGCAGTTGTAATCATTAAATAGACTTTGTCCAAACGAAAATATCAAGTCAACAACATAAACACAAGTGAAGACAAAGGAAACATAACATACACCCAACCACAAGCCGTTTTCCCAATTTTTTGAGATTAACTATGAATCATCAACATATTAGTTAGAGAAAGTTGGAGAAAGAGAAAAAATATATATATATATATATATATATATATATTTTTATATGTTAAACCCTATACTCTAAGTTTAGTTTCAAATTAACTTCCATAATTTTCAAAAGTTTTAAATTAAATCTTAAAATTTAAGACCATTATAAACTGAACTTTAAATAATTTCATAATTTTCATATTGAATACTGAACTGTTAAAAACGTTTCTATATTAACAGTTTGATCAAATTTAAAGAGTATAGCATGGACATTAGTGACCCAACTATGAAGCTCAGTGATGTAGAAATCAATTTGGCCTCTATTTTGTATATCATGTTGCAAACCCATTTTTTTGTTTTTTTGCCAGGAGATTACCCAAGGTGTTAGAAGCTCCACTCGAGTTGTTGGCTTAGCTGAAGAGAGCTTGCAGGTTGCACATGGCTCCAACAGGTTATCCATGTCTTCTGTAGCTTTTCATGGTTTAAGTAGAGTTCATTGAATTGATCTGGAGCAATGAATTTTACCTCATCTTTACTTGATTAGCTTCGGTGTAGGAGTTAGACAGCCCAAAAACCAAGACAACAGTGCCAGTGTTGGCTAGAACTGCGACTGGCATAAGGGAGGGAATTGTGTGGGGTCGTTCAATCCTGCAAATATTTTTCACCATTGTCCGATTTTCTAAGTGGACAAAGATATGTTGTAGATTCTTTCTTGTCAGTCAAGTTATCTTTAGCCTAACTAAAATTTTTCTTCATTTTCTGTAGAATTACTGGAAGTTTAAGCATATTAAATATAATTAAATTCCTTGTTAGACTGGTCAGTGATCTACTAATCTTCAACTTTAGGTAGTTATGGCACTTAATGTGGCATAAATCTAGATTCACATTTTATAATGAAATCATGTCTAAATCTATCTGAGGTTGAGAAAAACTAAAACTTGTAGTATTGCAGTCAGTAAGGTTACTATTACGTACATATATATGTGTAGATGTAACCTTGTATTCATCATGGAGACTAGTCTAAGAGCATGTGATACGGAAATTAATTCTTGTTGTCATTGTCTGCAATAGCCAGTTTTGTGTGATTTGAGCTAAACAAGGCATTTTAGCTATTTGGCAGTTGTGTTGGGAAATTGACTACAGAAATCTCATTTGTAATCTGCTTTGGAAAACTAGATTGACAAGTTTTGATACTGGGCGTTTGTAGTTTTAAATTTCCACTTAAACAAGATGCTTGTGGGTTATTGATATGTCTTGTTGATGTTATGACTATTTGAAGCATTAGAAAGATGGAGAAATGACTTGAAAAGAACCAGGGTGTAGTTGTAGAGATAGGGAAATAATGGATGATTTCACTAAGAAATGAGGCACATTTGTTACTGAGGGCTCATGGGAACTAACATTGCTTTAGTGACCCTGCATTCTATGCTAATGTTTATAAACAGGAAACTGTAGTAATTTCCTTTCATCACATTTTGCATTCCAATTGATAAAAGGGTTTTGTTAACAGTGCTCTTAGGTAGGACCAGCTCAAGGCATTGTGGGGGCGTAAGGGATACTTTAAGTGAGACTTATTCTTATAATTTATTTAATTTAAGGTTTTTTTTTTACCCATTTAAAATCTATTTTTTTTAGATGCAGAATTATAAATTGAAACGAATCCATCTAACTCTCAATTATTATATAATTAATATAAACACTATATATTGAGTGAAGCAACCAAATACTAAAAAATTATGATGGAAAATTTTAATAAAATTATATATTTGATATCTCTAAATAACATTTGAGTATAAATTTATTTACTAGTGAGAAATTAATGAATTCTTTCAGTATTTGTGTGTGAGAGATTAACTGAGAAAAACAAATACTCATTGCCATATTCAATAAAAAGATTTTTCTTTAGTTGTTTTTCTTTGATTAAAAAAACTATTTTTTATTTATTGGTGAATATTTGAGCTTAATACTTCCATTGGTACAAGGATGTCTCTATTGGTAAAAATTTGGAGTTTTATGTAGATGCCTATTTACCTCACTCATTGTGGCGACAATTATGCTCTTAGAGTATTTCTTAATGAGCCATTTAAAAAAGTTTTAATATCATTTTAATAAAAAAATATAAAAAATTGTCAAAAAATTAATTACATTTTTTTTATATATATTTTTAAAATAGTTTTCAAATTAATGCTGTTAGATCTTCTGTTAACTTTTTGATAAAATACCCAAGGAAGGAAGGTGAGATGAACCAAATAGCCGCTGCTGCAGAGTTTCCAACTAAATCCTACAATGTAAGGTGATCTTTTTTTTTTTTTTTTTTTTTTGAAAGCGTAAGGTGATCTATTTTTGATAAGCGTGTAAGGTGATCTTTTGTATAGAATCCACCTAAGCATATCATCATATCATAACAAGGGCTTTTTTGTTATTATTTTGGAGAAACATATAATAACATAGGTAAATAATATAAATTGTTGCGAAATTGATAAACCGCTACTAAAAACATGCAAAGCTCACCCCACATGGATATCGAGGGCTCTCTTCTCCAATTGAGATATGAGGGCTAATTTAATGTGGACTGACAAATTGCTGGTCCTTGCCAGGGCTCATTTAAAGATGCAATAAATAGATCTGGCCTTGTTTTGGTGGAGAATGCGAAGAACTAGTCCCTATAAGTTATAACAAGTGAATCACGACAAATTTCCTCGTTATTATTATTTTTTTTTACCTTACCACCGCCCCACTAAACAAAACTTTGTTTCTATCACTTGGAACTTTCTGTGTTTTACTTATTCTTGTCTTCAACTTCTCTCAAAACTATAAAGCTTCAAACTTTCAATTCAAATGTCCACTTGATTTCCCTTTTTTTTTTTTTTTTTTAAGATTAATTTAATTTTTTAAGTCTACTCAGTTTCTTATATTCCTGGGAACAATAAAAACATAGGCTCTCATAAAGACAGTCAGAAAAACACATCTAGGAGAATATAATACAAATAAAAGACTGTAGTTGAACTATAGGCCATATAAACTCCAAATCTGCAACAAGCCAACAGTTATAAATAGAATAAACCTATTCATTTAGTTTGATACTTTAAATCAACAGGCACTTACTAGAATAGCACTATGCTATAGCATCGAGTAGTGAAGATGAATGCTAAATCACAGATACAAGACCATATATACAAACAAAACCATTGATGAAGACAGAAAATTAAGCATGCTATACAAGACCATGAGACCCATTTGAGGATCCTTAATAACTATTTAGTCTTTTAGACCAGTAATTAAGCAAGATAATTTAAGAAGAAGCTTTGTTGGTTTGAGGACCTCCTCCACTGCTTATTGGCGGTCTTGGTGGCGGTTTTAAAGCTCTTGATGACCTTGTGACCTTGTCTGCTAACTCTTCCTGCATTACAAAAACACATTAAACCAACAAACCTCTTAGTGTGTATGTAAGTGTTTGTGTGTGTGTGTGTGTGAGAGAGAGAGAGAGAGAGAGAGAGAGAGAGAGAGAGAGAGAGAGATTTACATTGATTTTCATATCTCTTTCTGCATGTGAAGGAGGGTCTTGAGCTTCTTGTTCAGTTGTGGAGTGACTGGAATCATGACCAAGGCACTTAAGGAAAGCCTTGATGACTTGTTCGAAGAAATAGCAAGGGCAGTACAAATGATATGCTTCTTCTCTATTTCTTTGTTCCTCTGTCGAAGTCTCCATATCTTGTTCTTCTTCTTCCATTTCTTTTCCTGTCTTGCTCAATCCACTTCTTCTTCTGTCACAGAGGTATGGTGAAGTTATTAATGCACCTGCCACTTTGTATATATAAGGTGTCTTTAAAGAGACACCTGGCAGTTTCTACATAAATTGTAGGTAATAGAGGTCCCTTTAACTTTGATTTCCAATTTTTGCTGTGATTTTCTATTTAATTTTTAGAAAGAGATTTATGTTAGGAAATAAGAATGACAAAGTTTTACTCCAAATTATGTGAGAAGAAATTATTTCAATTCATAATGTGACGGTTTAAAAAATCATTCATATATATTATATCACATTATTCATTAAATCAGGCTCCTACTAATGGTTGAGCAGCTATATTAAATAATTTGTTGAATGATAATTCCCTCCATTTGAAATAAGCCAGGCTTATTTCCTAGTCACTTTTTTGTTGCTAGCCAAACAAAGAGCAAGAAATTTTACTTTTTTTTAACTTGTAAACAAAGTCGGTTTTTTGGGCGAAAATTCTGTCAATGGGAGGTGGTGGAGGGTGTGTTGGGTGGGATTTTATTCCTTTGGAGCAACATAATCGGTTCTCTTACTTAGGTCAAATGAATAATTTTCTTTATTTAAAATAAATCGACTTATTTGTTAGTCACTTTTTGTCTTATGAATAAGCAAATAAGCCAGCTAACTGAACAAAATACAGTCAAAGTACAGCAGAAAAACACGCAGGAAGGCAGGTTGAAGGCAGCAAGGTTGATTCCCCCCCTCAGTCAGATGGTATTTACAAACTTAATGTGGCTTTTTCTCAATCAAAACAGTCATCTTCAGTGGGCATTAGACTCATTATCCGAAATAATGTGCTGCTTGTGATAAAGGTGTGAAGGAGTTGAATCCACTGTGTACAGCCGCTTGTGTGGTGAGGAAAGCTTTATTGTTCTGTCAAAGTACCCGCTTTTCCCATGTGCAGGTGGAGTGTAATTTTGCAGAGTTGGTGGACTTGCTGAACTCTGACCGAATATGCTCTCTAGAGGTGGCATGGATTTTGGAAGATATTGTTATTATTAAGCATAGTTTTAATTTTATTTCTTTTTCTAGTATTCCTCTAAGATGTAATTGAGCTTCACTAGCTTTAGTTAATGCTGCAAAAGAAAAAAGAGGAGGTCATTGTTTGGTTAGAAGAATGCCTATATTTTCTCTTTCCCATTGTACAAAGTGATATACATCAATAAAATCTACTATCGTTTCTGCTCTTAAAAAAAAAAAAAAAAAAAAAAAAAAAAAAAAAAAAAAAAAAAAAATACAAGTATTTTTATTCTTTCTTTTTTACTAGTAAAAAAACAAAAAAAAAGTCATTTTTTGGGAGGTGAAAATTTATATTTATGGTATGATTTAAACTATGTATGTTTTCATTGGAGACATAAAGAAGTACTAATTAAGTTATAAAACTTTGCGAAAATGTTTTTATTCATTTGGAGTAGCATAAATTACATAATTAAGATTCTTTGCATGCAGAATATGTTATATCAAAAAAATTGTTATAAGCCAGCTTAATTGCAAATTTGCAGGTCATTTTTATTCTCAAAAAAGGCAAATAAGCTTACTAAATACACAACAAACATTTATTACTCTCTTTTATTATTATTATTTTTTAATAAAAAAAACTTATAAAAGGAGTCGTTTTTTGGGGTAAAATAAGGACATTCATTTTAATGGAGTGCAAAATACATGATTGCACTAGACTTGTGGGGATGTCTTTTTTCCAAAAAAAGACTTGCCAACTCATTCATTATTTAAGATAATGCCGACATTAACAAAAGAGATAATAGAACAAACTAATTATGGACATTTCCTCCTTTTTTTTTTTTTTTTTGGTTTTGTTTTTTGAGTGACTATTGATGCACCTAATCTTTTAAGTCAGGTGAATAAATCGCTGGACTATTATGTGTACGTAAGAGTCTTTCCTATGAATAACCAAACACTTGGATCTTATATTATTGAGACTGCAGGACTATGCTATAATGCTATCAGATGGACGATATTGGGGGGGTGAATTAATTGGTAATTTCTTGTAGTATCAACCAACATTCAATGTGGAATTTTGTGTGCAGAGTTGCAGACTTTTTACGCCAAGTTCTTTTGGCAAAATAAGAGTCTAGCTATGCATGATACGAATATGCAATATCCATATCATTTGATGTTTGAGATTTATGCTAAATTTAGATTTTGATAACTATCCATCTCCTAAAATATATCATAGATATCAAAGAGAGTGTTAATTTGATATACAAAGGATATACGAAACACTTTTTATGCTGGAATCATCCCTTTGGTATAGGAAGGATGGTGACTTTGTTTATCTGGGTACGCTACAAACTTTTTAGTTTAATCATTTAACCAATACATTTAACTCGCTCCCTCTCACGTGTGGGCCGAAACTACCTTTTAATAGGTGAGACCCAACACATGAGAATTTAAATGAGAGGTAGAATGGAAGAGATAATGATCGAACTCATGATCTCATGCTTTGATACCATGTTAAACTACCGATTGTTCCAAAAGTTTAAACTATTAGGATATGGTAAATTTAATCATTTAACCAATACTTCTAACACGAAGGATCAATAATGATATCAATTATTTATCTATATATACATTCATAAAGCACATATATATATCTTCACGAAACAAGCTTTTATGCTGTAATCATCCTTCTTGTTGTCACCTCCATCATAATCACAATCACCATTATATAAACTTTTGATAATATCATTATTTTTCTTATTTGGTTATCATATATATCTAATCCGCCCTCCCTCGGTTCCCCCACCCCCCCCCCCCTTCAAAATATATATATATATATATATCCAATCCAAAATTTGATTTTGGTCCCAAAATAACTAAGTTAAAGATTAATTATAATTGAATTTGTTTATGTATCTCAGAGATGTAGTACCCGTTTGGATTCCATTTGGATTGGATATATATATATATATATATATATATAATGCATGGTTCATGGGACATGAACAGTGCATTAAGGCAAATGAATAGTGTTTGGGGAGTAAACAGGAACCGATTTTTTTTTTTTTTAATTGTTTTCAGCAATAAGTTTTCAGTTTTTAGCAAAATAAGCAGTATCCAAATACACCCGTAATAGAACAACACATGCCTTTATTTCAGAAGCTTCTCACTATGGGAATACTATGGTTTGGATATATCACATCATCCTAACTAAGGTAAATATTTCTATAACTATTTTTACTTAAGGTCGCAAGTATCAATGTGATTATAAGGTGTGTCGATGGCTTTCTGCAAGCACTGATGGCCTTTATCAAGGTTTCTATTTTGCAATTTGGCTTTTTTTCAAAGGGGAATGAATTCGTTTTGGCTCAAGGAGATGGACTTATATGCCATCGATGTTATTGCTAACAACGCTACATAGATAAAAGAGTAATAATGATTACTGACGAACTACTTGCATTTACACCTTTACACTAAATCCTAAACTAGGAATAAGATAATATGATAACTAGTCAGAGACGTCTTGGATATGTGTCATGAGAAGCCCTCCATTTATACGTAGTTATTTCTAGAGCTAATAACCATCCCTCAAAGCGATGGGAGTATTTTACTCACTCAATAGCAACCACCTTCCTTTTATCTTCAAATCCTCTATTTGATTGACAAGTAGTTTCAAGTCTTCTATCTTACTGAATAACACATGGCATAATTGCCAACTTACGTGTATAATAATTTCCATAGCATATGATGAAGTCAAATTCGTCAGTTGATAGGTTCGTCCAGATGGAGTGTGACCAAAGGACTATGAGTTTCTGCACAAGATCAAAGAATTGTGTTTCTCTCAGGAAGATCACCGGTGTGGTACCAGCCAATGAACCTCCGATAGTAAAGTCAAATACTGAGAGAGAAAATGGTAAAGGATTGATAGAGCTAAGATGTTTGTAAGTACTTTTGCTTGAGATCTGATGTAGTTTATATAGGATTTCGCCTTTCTAGCCGTTGGAGGCTTTCAATGGTGGCTTAAATGCCTTATTGTAACGCCCTAGTAATTTAATGAGTTGATATGAAGATCCCTCCAATGGTCATGTTTTTGTTTTCATTTGTGTAACGGCTCATGCAATAAACGCTCTTTTATGGTGCTTTGGTTGTCCAATAGCCTCTTTAGATGACAAGAATTTCTTGATTCATCAGCATATTGTTGGGTATACACGTGTAAGTGAAATCTTACATTAAAAAATGATAAGAAGAATGAATGGTTAATATAACATAATTAAACACATATCCATTGGGGGACCTTTTGGGTTAAAGTATGTCTCTATATAATATATTAATTACTCAAGAAAGCTTCTTAATGTGTTTATCTCCTCAAAAAGTGGTATTAGAGCCCATGGTAGTGTAGGACAATGGAGGCAAGGTTAACGAGGTTCCTTTCACAGTTGGAGTAGCCCACACAAACGATCTTGGAAAAGTCGCAACAAATAAGTATTATTGCCAATGGTGCTAGACAACGATGAAATGCAAGGTTCCCATAAAGAATATAAGACGTGTAGGATTGACTCGTGGAGACCCATAGATAATGCACTAGTGAAGGGAAAGACTCATTAGGCAAGGGGGAGCGAATAGAACTTGTTCATGACCCACAGAGAGGTCTTGAAACTCACAGAAAGACATAGACTCACATGTGAGGGAGAAATTGTTGGATACACACATGTGAGTAAAGTCTCACATTAAAAAATGATGAGAAGAATAAGTGGTTCATATAACATAATTGAACACGTATCAATTGAGCTTAAACCTTTTGGATTAAAGTGTGTCTCTATATATTATATTAACTACTCAAATAAACTCCCCAAGGTGTTTATTATCATCACGATTATGTTTTCGTGCCGTTGATGTCTGGGCTAGAATGATCTCAATTTGGTTCTCAAGACCACAGTTTGGTCTTGCCTCTTGAATTTGAGACCACAGTTTGGTCTCGACGTTAAGACCAATTTGCTATTATTTTATGATACACACAAAATCCTTTTCCTCAAAGCTGACCAAAAAACTATCATTTTATATATAAACAATGCTACCGTTTCTTTAACAAATAAAAAAATAAAAAAATAAATTGATGCCTATAATTCACCAGGTAAAAAAAAAAAGAGAGAGAGAGAGAGAGAGAGAGAGAGAGAGAGACCCATTAATCACTTTCGATCTCAGGGGAGTCACAATGTGTATTATCTACAAATGCAAATAATTTTATGGAGCTAAAATTGAGTATTTTTCAACAAGTATTTAATGGATTGGATAGTGAATTTCATACATTAGCTTTCTTTCCTAAATCTCTTTTCCTTTCTTTTTCTTTGCTCTGGTGTTGATGAATTTTCAGAGCTGGAGTCTAGTCCTAAACACTTTAAAAATGCTACTCTAGCAAGCCTGAAATAATGGCAAGGATGTAATAAATGGGTTGCAAATGGCCCTTCCCTTTCTGTAATGTCTTCTCCTCCTCTCACTAATATTCTACTTGTGCTTGTTGCTATTTCTCCTTTTATAATATTCTCTCCAACCTGTGAATATTTTTACGAACTATTAGCCATCCTCCACAAAAGATATGCATAATTAAACACCCAAATATGAAATTTAAGATGGTTAAAAAAAGGCTTGGTTAAGTTTTCTTTTGTCTCAATTTTGTTTGTTTATATTTAATGGTCATTCTTTTTTTGTATCAATTTTGTGTCTTTATTTTCGGTGGTCATTTTTACTTGCTTTTATGGTACCTAACCACAAACACAAAGTTGATCCTTCCTGTTTTTCCAAATATAAAAATTAAAGACAGTTATGAGATTAGCACAGAGACCGGGCACAAAAAGAAGTGAGGTCAAATATGTTCAAGTTATTATGGCCAAGAAAAATTCATGTTAAAGTTATGACAGATTTTTTAGTTTGGCTGAGGGAGAGGGATTTAGTTCAAATTCTCAGATAATATCAACAATACCACCAAACAAACAAGTCTAAATCCTCTATACCACTTTTTGTATACTCTCTATGTTCTATTAACCACTTTTTTGTATACCACATGTTTCCAATACTGTATAATTGCTTTCCATTTTAAACTTCAGTTATTTTATAAGGAAAATAAAATGAAAACATGACAAGTAGTTATTGGTAGAACATACAAAAAGTGGTATAGAAAATTTAGAATTCAAACGATATGGCTCTTGACTTTTTTTTTTTTTTTTTTTTACGTGGAATAAGGGAAAAAACACATCTTTAATTAGTTTCAATTATTTATTAAAAAAATTAATAGAGACATTTGACGGGCGTACAGATCACATATCCAATACATTAATTTCAGGAATGAGAAATGTTGAAGCTACTAGAGATTGTACTACAAAATGCTTATAAATTAAAATAGCAAGAATATGAGTGGCATCATTTAAACAACATAATGAATAAATAATCTTTTTTAGAGCATAATAAATAAATGTTTAAATTACTTTTTTATGATTAATGACATATCAAGTTATAAGGTCTATAGTAAGTTTTAGTTAACTCAACTAGTAAAGTCTCTAATAGTTGAATAAAAGATTTGGTTTTTCAATTCTCACATACACCAAAAACCAATTAGTGTCTTAATCTGATAATATAGAGTATCATTAGGAGCAGATGCGATAGGTTGAAATTCTCTCAAAAAATTTTTTTTTATAAGGTCTATAAAATAAATTTGTAATGTCTCTAACATTAATCTTTCATGAAAATTCCAAATTTGACTTGGCCCATCTAAACCAAAGTCATGCCCCTTTTTTTTTTCCTCCTAAAGGCTAAATGTTCTTCTCCTATTTCCTTTTTTCAATTAAAAAAAAAAAATTTAAGGAGACATTTGGCTTCATAAAAACGACAAAAATTCTAAAAGCCCAGGATTAGCTGACTTGGTGCTTTTTGTTTGGCTTTTTTTCTCTTTTGTTTTTTCTATCTAGTTTATTTGTTTATGTCAATTTTCTAAAATCTCTCCTTTTTTTTAGACATTATAACGACAAGTGCTGGTATGAACGGCACGATCATTTAATAATTAATATATTAAAAATAGTATAAAAAAATAAAAATAACTATTGAGCGATTTGGCATATCTTTATTGCATTTTTTTTCAAATGAATGGTAATTCCTATTGGTTAAGGTGGGTAGGCCCGGAAGGGTAGATTTCCGTGTTGGCAACGAGACCAATTAGAAATGGGTCATTAGCTGTACACCAAATGTTGAATATTTTAGATACTAAAATAAGAGTAAACGTAATAGCAAAATTCTTTATGAAAAAAAAAAAAAAAATCATCTGCAAATTTGGACAAATCCAAACAATTTTTGAGAATTGAGGAGGATAACAGGTAGAAAGTGGATAGTGATGGCATTGAGGGATAAGTTAATCAAAGTATGTCTCCATTAATAAATGAATGAATTTAACAAATAAAACCTAAGCATCATCTTCATTTTTTGAAACAAAAGGAAATGTTTTCACTTTTTTTTTTTTTAGAGAAGCTTTACAAATTGAACACACTTACAGTCTTACATGGCTCTATCATAATAAATAAGGACATTATCTTATATTTGTTACTCAATTTTGAACAAAATGGGTCGTACCACTAATCTCTTGCTGTCTTATATATTGAATAAGAATCCACTATCAAATTCCTCATCCCAAGCTGTAACAATGAATTAAAAATTAAATTAAAAATAATACCATGCTTTCAATTCAAGGACTTCAACAAAGTAAATTACTTTGGACATTGAACTCACCAAAAAAAAAAAAGAAAAAGTAAATTACTATAGACCAAGTTCCTAACTTTTTGTTTTGCTTTATAATATGAAACTTCCTATGTGATTTTCTTGTTGAGGCAACAAGATTACGAGAAGTTGCTAGTTTTGCAACTGAACAAATATTAACAAAGAATTAGCATATGCTGTCATATCCTAAATTTTGGGGTTTTCGACTTCTAATTTTGTGTGTCAGCTATCCCTTTTACTCACCTTTTTTCTAGGAGAAAATCGAAACTAAAACAGAAACCGACCCCAATTTCTATCTTTTTGAATCCTAAGGCCCTAGATCATGAGCAAATAATTGGGTACGAAGGCACTGTGATGTGTGAATGAGATACTTGAAATAAAGTGGATAAAACTTTTATATACTACTATTAGATTAAGAAAGATGGGTATAGAAATGGGTCCGCATATTGTACCAAATCCATTCAGTATTTGCAACAAAAGTATTCTCAGGAATCTAAACCTTAAAAGATTAGCTGGTACCATACCTAAAGGTCCTAAACTATAAACAGCACAAAATTTTAAGTTTAAAGGAGTGAGCACTAGAATCTAGAATCAAATTTTTAGGGAAGCTGATTTGAACATGTTCTAAGTTGTTTGGTCTTCCAAAATAAGAAAATCCAACTGAACTTGATCAAGCAGATATATGATATATACCAATCCAATGATCAAAATCTATAATGGGGTCTCCCATAAATAGATAAAATCTAAGGTTGAAGACAATAAATAAAAATCTTATCTTTCCCAACGGTTTCATAACCACCAAAAGCCAAAACGTGTGTGTATACTGCATACAAATAAGGTAGTTGGTATTTTGGAGTTGGGTATGGTACAACATGGAACAAGAACATGTTCAAGAGAGGCACATCACATAGAAAAGAATGGTAAGGAAATTCATACCTGGGTAGTCTCTAAGCAATTTGTAACAAATGATGTGTTGTTGTGCTTTGGAATTGACTTTTCTATCTGGGTTTCATTGGAAACCAATTGGCTGGTAGATGGTGAAGCAGTGGAACTGTAATTATCTGAGCGATCTGAAGCTAAGAGGCTGAAGCCATAGAGGAGAAAAATGAGGAGGAAGAGGACTAAGAGTTGGATCCATATGAGCCAAGGAATTTTGTAGCTTTCTAGTGTAAGTTCATCCCCAAATTCAAACATGTTTTGGGATATATTTCTATGACTTTGTTGAAAGATAATTTCTCAGAAAGAGAGAGAGAGAGAGAGAGAGAGAGAGAGAGAGAGTTGGGATTGAAGAAGAATGGTAGGTATGAAATATGGTTGTTTTGCTTTATTCAGCCCAAAAAATAAAATAAAAATAAAAATAAACAAGAAGTAAAAATGGTTGCTTTGCTTAGAGGGGAGAGAGAGAGAGAGAGAGAAGAAGGCTGGATAAAGCAAAGGGACGGTGAAGGAACGTGGAAGGGTGGATTGGAATATTTTTATAGAAGAAGAAAGTGATGACTTAAAAAAAATATGAACTCTAAAGTACACACGTCGGATCAAAGTCCACGCGCCAATCTTTGTGCGTAAAACAACAAGAGTCACAGGACCCAAGGAATTTGACTCACTTTTACAATCTATTAGAGCATTCTCATCTGCTCTCTCATAAAAAATATCATTTTAATATACTAAAAATTTATTTTATTATTTTAACACATCATTTTACAATATACCATTTATCAGATATTCTATTCTTCAATTCTATATATTAAAATAATATATCCCACACATTAGAATAATCTAAAAAAAACTTTTACAAATATATATATATACACACAAAATCTTCCACTACCCACACCCACAAATTAACTACCATAGCCCACAACCACCGCTCACCCCCACAAAATCAACCACCGACCACCATCAGCCCCTACACAAATAAAAAAAAAAAAAAACACCACAATATCAACCACCACAACCAATATCGACGGCGGCACTAGTGAGACCTATCCACAGCCACAAATCTCACACCCACAACTCGATCAACCCACCACCTTCAACCAAAATCAGCCAACCACCATTAGAACCCATCAAACCCATCCCAAATGAAAGTGAGAAAGAAATAGGGAGCAACGAAGTGGGAGACCCATCAAACCCATCCCAAATCAAAGAACCCAAAAGCGTAAGAGGTAGGAGATCCATCAAACCCAACTCTTGTGACTCCAAGCATAAGTGAGGAGTCACGGACGGAGAAGAGACCTACATGAGCATGAGGAGGAACCATCGGGCGACGTCGCGGACGGGCTGTTTGGCGTCACCGAGGCGCTTGACGATGGAGGGGACGAGAGCGGTGTTGAAGTGGAGCTTGAAGTGGTCGCCGGAGAGCATGGCAGCGGAGTCCAGAGCTCAGAGTGCGCCTTGGGAGACTCTAAAGTTGTTGTCTGAGGAGAGATGTGTTAGGAGGAGAGAGGAAAATTGAATAAAATAAGCATAAAAGTTTTGGCATTCTCTTCCGTACACTCTCATATTTGAAAGCGTACTGTAGCATGTCTCAAAATTTTGAGACATTTAGCACACTTGATGAGGGTCCGTTTTTGTGTTTGGTGTGTCAAATGTGCCAAATATTTGGCACATTTGAGAGAGCTGATGAGAATGCTCTTATATATGCAAAAAAACAGAAACTCAAATATATATATATATATATATATGTAAAAAAAAAGAAAGATCTAATACCACAAAAAATGCACAATTTTTTCCATAATTGTTTATGTGGCAAACTAAATGGCGCATTTATGTAAAAGTGACATATAATCAACAAAATCTACCATATAGAATAATTATAACAAAAATTGTAATTTTTTTGTGATAAAATTACTCATTTATATTAAACTTGTAGTTCGTGGGAACTAATAAAAAAAATAGTAATTCATTGGAATTTATTTTACAAATATTATCAAAAAAAATATCATAATAATTAATAAGTTTTTTTTTTGTTCACTTTAAATCCTAAATTAATTTTCACAATGCCTACATATTGGCCCACTTAAGCATGTAGTGTGCAAGTTTTGTTAATATCAAAAAACTAAATTATGATGAATGATAAATAAATATTAATATTTTGGTAAAAATATATATATAGTTGGAGTAGATAATAGAATTTTTTTTCTAAATTAAATCATATTAACACTTAATAGGATACATAGAATTTGAATTGGAGTATAAATTTTAATTTCTTGAAATTTAAGTATAGAATTTTAACTAAAATAAACTATCATAACAATTAGAAAGATAAAGATAAACTAATTTTATATTTATAGCCACTTGTTGCATAGAGAAAGCAGTCATTAGGCACAATTAAGATATCTAAGAGCCAGTATTAGTCATACCAGTTCGAAGTAAGGTAGCAACTTAAGTAAAAACTTTTTCGTGCTCTCCTTTGTAGCACCCCTTCCCCTCTCACTCGCTCATACCTTACCTATATTATCCTACAATTTTTACCTTTAACCTTACCCTATACATCCCTAAAACCTAAGGAATAGTCAGATTACTCTATAATGGAGGTCTCGAACCTCATAGCTTGCACAGAGAATTGCATATGCATAGATGCCTGTCTTGAGCTCCCTCCAAACCAATATGACCCAAACAACTCACCATGGATGCTATTAGGAAAGCTTATAACCTATAAATCTATAGGTATATCCATAATTTTAGATGTGGTGAACAGAGCTTGGAGACCGGCTTTCCTGATTCGAGTGAGTCGACTAGATAACTATACGTTTATATTTCACTTCCAGCATGAAGCGGACATGGCTAACGCCTATCGCAGAAGGCCCTAGTCTATCCAAGGTGGGCACCTAGTGCTAAAGAAATGGAACCCTTCCCTCACATGGCAAGAGATTCCCTTCACAACATCGGCATTCTAGGTACAAGTGCATGGCCTCCCTGAGTTATGGAGATCTCCAAACAACCTTCGTTTAATCGGCGGTAAAGTTGGAAACGTTGTTAAAGTAGACTTAGTCAGAGATAGAGGTGGAATGTGGAAGAGATTCATATGCATCCAAATCGAAGTCAAGCTCAATCGACCACTCATACCAACGATCTTTTTTCCTAGAAACGATCTCCCTCATCTCTAGATTAGCTTAAGATATGAAAAGTTGGCGGACGTGTGCTATTGATGTGGGATTATTGGCCACAAAACTCATGCATGCCAAGGAAAAGCGTTTCTTATCCGGAATCCGTTTGGCCACAAGTTCATCGCCTTAGGGCCATGGCTGAAAGCAGAAAATAGCACCATGCTGGCAGAGCTATCCCACGATCCTGGCCGTCTCACTCAACCTGTGGCACTCTCCATGGACAGCTTAAACGAAGCAAAATCTTAAACAGAATTTCTAGCACATCAAGTCACGTCATCAAACTAGGATGAAGCATACGCTCCTTGCCTTCACACTATACCTAAGGAGAGTAGCACTGGCAACTTGGCAAGATAGTACTGTACCAAACCGCTTGCTAGAAGGAAGGTACACTTGTGGGGACCAATAAGCAACAGCCAGCAGTCCCACCCACACACGTTGTCAATCCTTCCCATACCCCATCCGAGCCTAATCTGGACCCAAAAGCTAACAACCCAACACCACTATCCACCAACATAGAGGACTCAAGCCCACTATCCACCAATATGCTGATTTAAGCCCATTTTTCCCCCTAGGTTTTGGCCCACATATTGTTAGCCCAAACCAAACAGATCTGACTATAACAAAAACATAACCTGAAGATATGTCTAACCTAATCCAAGATAATGCCCCTTATCCCTAATTGAAGACATCCCAACCTCACTCACTGCAAAATCCACCAGAAAACCCATCTATACCTCAACTATCTCAAGCCGCTCCACCACAACCCTCCCAAGAAGAAAGCCTTAATCTGAACCCCACACACACAAAAGGAAGGTCACATGGCAAGAGCTTGAAAACCATACCAAAAGAGTTAGATTGGAAGTTCACAACTCCGAAAAGGTTGTTTTCGACCTCGAGGTGAGCCCAACGCCTCTTGAGGAAAGGCAGAAAGGTAAGTCCATCTCATTAGGCTAGTGCAATTCAGAACTCCAAGGTGAGCCCTATATGTTTGTCTTTACCCTTTCTGATTCTCCCATCAAGACATGCTTTGTTTCTACTTGTTGCTTTGTTTCTATTGTTACGGTCGAGAAGGCGAGCCTTATCAAGCCTCCAACCTCCCTATGAAGGTCTTAGGCTGGAACTATCGCAGTATTTATAACGCCGTGACAATAAGAGCCCTTAAGGCTCATGTTAAAGGGAATAGCCCTGATATTATTTTTCTTAGTGAAACCAAAGCTTCTATACATAGGATGAAGTTAGTGTTGAAAGCAATAAAGTTTGTTGATATATGTGTTGTTGAGGCCAAAGGTATTGCAGGTGGTATTTGTGTGATGTGGAAATCTAGTCTTTCTATTCACCAAGTGGAGTATAATAAAAATCTCATTACTCTTAAAGTGTCTGATGCTCTCTGCAATTGGCTTTTGGTTAGTTTCTATGGCCCTCCCTATCTAGCAAAGAAACAAAAAGCTTGGGAGAACCTTATGGCCTTTCTAAATTCCTGTCAATGCCTGTAGGTCTGCATTGGTGATTTCAACTTCACCATAAATGATAAGGAAATTTTCGGGGGGAACAAACGAGGCAAATCATCAGCCACCAACTTTTTGAAGGAACTTATCTTCGAGTTCGGTGCAATTGATCTTGGTTTTGCTTGTAACACTTTCACGTGGGCTAGAGGAAAATGGGGGTAGTTCTGCTATTAGAAGAAGTCTAGATAGAGCCATTGCTAGTATTTCGTAGCACCTAGCATTCCCAAAAGCTGCAGTAACTCATTTAGGAGCTCTCAAATCAGATCACACCCCTATCCTATTAGATACCAATCTAGAAGATAGTTTTGCCCACAGACCATTCCGGTTTGAAGCCACCTGGATCAAAGACAATGGGTGCAACTCTATTGTTGGAAAAGGCATGGAACGAAGAAACTAGAGGATCAGCTTTCTTTAAGCTTTACAAAAAGCAAGCCAAAACAAGGGAAGCACTCCACAAGGGGAATAAAGAAGTGTTCGGGCATTGCCAAGTCAGAATCAACCTATTGATGGACAAGATTTTTGAAGTCCAAAAGAGGCCTCCCTTTGAGAACAATGGAAGAATTGACCAAGAGCTCCAGATTAAGCTGTCAAAATGCCTTTTTAGAAGCGAAAACCTTTGGAAGTAAAAATCCCGTGAGCTATGGCTAAAGGAAGGAGATAGGAACACAATTTTTTTCCATCTCTCTACCATCATTAGGAGAAGGCAAAATGATATAGATGCTACCAAAATAGAGGAGGGCAGATGGGTTACCAGCTCAAACCAAATCAAGCATCTATTTTTCTCTTCTTTCAAAAGTTTGTTTGCTGAGGAATATGTGAACTTTCTAGAGCATCTTGACAACCTCCTGACAAGTTGCATCATTGAGGAGGAGAACTCCATTTTAAAGAAGGTTCCAACCTGAGAAGAGATCAAGGAAACACTGTTCCAAATGTAGAACCTAAAAACTCCCGGCCTCAATGGCTTCCATGCCTTCTTCTACAAAGAATTTTGGCCCATTGTAGGTGATACAATAATAGATGCAATCATATCTTTCTTCACAAACCAATGCTTGCCTAAAGAAGCCAACAATTCACTCATCGTTCTTATACCAAAAATGACCAACCCAACATCTGTAAACAACTTTCGGCCCATAAGCTTCTGCAATGTTGTGTACAAGATCATATCCAAACTACTAGTTGCAAAGTTAAGACATCTTCTTCATAAGATAATCTCTCCCTATCAGTCGGCTTTTATACCAAGCAGATGGATTACAAAAAATCAGGTAGTCGTCTATGAGCTTCTCCACAGTTTTAAGACTAGGAAAGTCAAATCTAGTTTTATGACCATCAAGCTCGACCTTCAGAAAGCATATGACAGATTCAGTTGGAAGTTCATCCATGCTATTCTTACCAACCTTGGGTTCAATTTTGTCTTCACCAATTGGATTCTGAATTGCATTTCTTCTGTATCCTTTGAAGTGCTAGTAAATTGGGGCAAGTCGAACCAATTCAAACCAAGAAAAGGGCTAAGGCAAGGCGACCCATTGTCGCCTTATTTATTCATTTTGGGTTAGGAAGTTTTATCAAAAATGCTGGATAAGGAGCTTAGAGATGGCAATATTAGCGATGCTAAACCAAGTATAAGGGGACTTGCCCTAACGCACGTCATGTATACAGACGACATAGTCCTTTTCTCTAAAGCAACAATAAATGATGCAAAAAGGCTTGTTGATTGCCTGGAAAAGTACTGTACATGGTTAGGGCAAAGTATTAACAAAGGCAAATTTGGGATTTTCTTTTCAAAGCATACTGGGCCTAATAGTAGATGAGCAATGAGGAAGCAACTTAACATGAAAAGACTCAAAAAAGATGTGGTGTACCTTGGAGCACCAATGTTCTTGTCTAGATCACCCTCTAAAGATTTTAAATTTTTGCAAAGACAAGCTAGAGGCAAAATCAACAGGTTGGAGGAGCAAATGCCTTTTTGTAACCCAAGCTATACCTACTTACACTCTTTCTTTATTTGATATCCTTGTTAAGAATTGTGACAAACTGGACTCACTCTCTAGAAGGTTTTGGTGGAAACCCAAAGAGAAGGAAGGAAGATTCATTGCCTGGAAAGGGTGGAGTAAGCTATATCAACCAAAATGCGTAAGTGGTCTCGGCTTCAAAAAAACAAGAGAGGTAAATGAAGCACTTCTAGCCAAGTTAGCCTAGATGGTGGCTTCTGGCAAACAAAGCCTTTGTATGGAAGTATTGCGGTCGAAGTATAAAGTCAAGAAGGATTGGCTTAGAACAAAGCTAAGTAAATTTGCCTCTCCTACATGGCATGCGATAGAAAAAGCAAAGAAGTTGATTGAAAAAGGAGCTTGCTTCCTTTTGAGAGATGGGAAATCCATTAACGTATGGGTTGATCCTTGGATTGAGGATTTTAAGCCGAATCCAAGGATAGACGACTACCTCCAACTCCCCATCAAGGCACACCATCTCATCGACCATACCTCTAAAGCATGGGATGAAGAAATGGTAAAAGAAATATTTTCACCAGAAGCTGCGTAGGCCATCCTCACAATCCTAATCCCATACCACCCCAGGCAAGATAGGCTTATTTGACTGTTTGACCCCAAGGGAACCTTTACTGTAAAATTTGTTCATCGTGTGGCATTTACCCAAGTTTGTGATGGAAGCCCAGTTAACTCCCTTTGGAAGAATTTGTGGAAAGCGAGGCTTTCGGAACGTCTAAAAATGTTATTATGGAGGATTGGAGCCAATGTCATTCCCACAGGAGAGAATCTCCAACGAAGAATACAGCATATAGACTCGATCTGCAATTTTTGCGACACAAAAGTTGAGAGCAACATCCATCTTTTTTTAGAGTGTCATTTTGCCAGAGCTCTTTGGACAATTACAAGTTGGGGCATCAGGATTGATACTACACCTCTAACCTCAAGCAAGGACATCATAAAGCTTATCGTTAACCCACCCAATGCCCCAATACCAACAAATGAGCAATGGATTGTAACTCTAAACATGGCACTCATCATTGACGAAATCTGGAATTCTAGAAACCTCAAGCTTTTCCAACAAGAACAAGCCAACTTGCTCAATGCCAAGCATCGTGTGCAAGCAAGGTTTCAAGAAATCTCCAAAGTCTTCGCCTCAACCATCTACCCCACCCCGAGGTCATGCTCTACCTCATGGTCACCTCCCTCGCCAGATCACATCAAAATTAATGTGAATGCGATTTTAAACTCATCCAAAACTGCTCTAGCTGTGGTTGCTCGAAATCACCATGGAAAGGTGCTCTTCGTTTGGGGAAAAGTGCACCAACTCTGCCCCCCTTTACAAGTAGAAGCGTTGGCACTTCTTTGGGTTGTCCATCTAGCCATCCAAAACCATTGGTGCTTTGTCATGTTTGAGGAAGACTCAAAAATCTGCATTGACGCTTTGGACCACCCTATTCAAACTCCCAGATGGACTCTAAACACTATCATTAGCAATATTCGTAACTTATCTTCCTGTTTTTCTTCTTGTAATTTCTGTTAGGTTCATAGGAGCAACAACTCTGCAATCCATGTAGCTACTAGATTTTCTGTATGCAAACGTTTTGTTTTTCTGAAGGTATGCTCCCCCCTGCCATTGAGGCAGCTTGTAAGGGAGATACCCCTACTTGTTTTCCTCTGTAGTTTCTTTGAATGAATATGCAATTTATAAATAAATAAATAAATAAATAAATAAAAGATTTCTAAGAGCCAACTTTTATTATATAATAAGTATATGATATGATATAGACTTTCATAACTGCTAATATGGCTTTTCTTTTATGTTATGATCGAAGTGATATCACTATTATCCGAGTTTATTACTTATATCATTTTTATTTTACATCAATTAAAATTTATCATTTCAACAATTGTAAATATTATATATGCTTAGGCCTTTTTTTTTCTTTCTTTAGATATTCTAAGTTCAAGAGTGATTTTAGCAATACTACAAATTTTACTATATATATATTTTACCACTAATATCTTATTAATCATAAAAAAATAATAATTTGACATTAATTTATTATATTTTTAAAGTAACATAATCACATTCTTTATCACATCATTTTATTAGTTTTTTGTTGTAAATTTTATACTAGTGTTAGAATTTTTTGAGTTCCGACTCACATTTTTAGATGGGCAATGTTAGGACACCACTATTTTCATAATCTTTGTCATTATTTCTAAAAAAATTTTATGTTCACAATATTTTCACAACACTTTCACAATAAATCAAAGATGGTAAGTTGTTATTTGCTGTTATGTGTTGGCAAAAAAGTAATTTAAGTTGTGAATTCAAATTAGAACCAATAAGTGAATTTCAGTTAACTCAACTGGTAAAGTCTCTTGTCATCGAATAAGAGATCTGGAGTTCTATTCCCGCCTACACCAAAAACCAATTGCTTTCTTGGTCTGATGATAAATGACAATCATATGAAGCGAACATCATAAGTTGAAACTCTACCTCTGAAAGCCAAAAAAAAAAAAAAACCAATAACTTACCACCTAAAATTTATTATGAAAATAAAGTGAACGTAGCACTTCTTTTATTTCTAAAGGGTAATATAGCCCACAAGATTCAAATCCACACTATCTCCATATGAGAGAAGCAATGTGCCAAATATAAGTACTTTGGTAGTTAGAAGTATTGATCTTAATGTATTCTTTGTATTTATACGATAGTGTTGTAATTTGGATTGTACTCAATGCTTGTATATAGAGAGCTAACATTATAAAAATATAAAGAATGTCACGTTATTTAATTTTTGAATACCTTTTAAATTAGTAAGTTCTAGTTAGCTCAATCAATAAAAAATTTTGTGGTTGAATAAGGGATTTGAAGTTTGATCCATGTTTATACCAAACATCAATTGATGTCTTAGTCTGAAGATAAAAAATAATAATCAGGAGCCTCATAGGTTGAAACTATCTCTAAATAATAATTAAAAAAAAAAAAAACATTTTTAGATTTGTAACACTTGATATATCAATTTCAGATTATTGAAATGATTCTTTTCTGATTATGAATGTAATTAGTTGGATCTTTAAATAACTTTCCTTTAACTGGGGATGTTGTATGTTAGCTTTGTTATTTATTTTATGGAAATATGGCATTTACTTTCGTCCATGTATACTTTTTTCTTTTTTTCTTTTTTACTGAAATAAACTTTTATATGCTTTCATTTTATTTATTTATTTTTAAGTATATGTAAATCATATCAATGTACATGTTTTACAGAAGGAAAAAAAAAGGAAAAAAAAAATGTTTCAGAAAAAGAATAATGGAGTTGGTTTTTGTTGTAATATGGCCTCTACACGAGCTCAACAACAATAGGTTAAGAAATGAAATGAAAATAGCTCTTTGGAAAATGTTTTTCTATGCTAAAATGTATTTTAGTCCAACTTTATTTTATTTATAATTTTTTTGAGAGATAGTTTTTAACCTATAATGTCCGCTCTTGATTATTGCTCTTTATCATCATATCAAAACACCAATTAAAAATTGGTGTAGGTTAGGATCAAACCCTAGATCTCTTATTATTAAAAGGTTACAATGTTGTCAATTTTATCCTTTCGTTTATAAGCAATTAAAAACTCTATATACGTGATACATTACAAAGTTGATGTAATATGCAATAAAATGAAAGACAACTGGAAAAGTGAAAATGATGTATTTTTAATTTTAAACATTTCAGTTAACTCAATTGGTAAAGTTTTTTGTTGTTGAATAAGAGATATAAGGGTCGATCCTCACTTATACCAAAAACCAATAGATGTCTTGGTCTAATGAGCAATTATCAAGAGCGAATGACTTAAGTTGGAATTATCTCTAAATTTTTTTTAAAACATTTAAAGATTGAAGTTGCAACTTTTAAATTAGATAAATGATAAACAAACTTGGGTCAAATTTTAGAGATGAAATAAAATAATTTAGCCTGTTTTTCTATAAAGAGCATTAATTTTGAGAAACTTATAAAGAGCATCAATATATTGTCAACCAAAAAATCCATCCTTTAAAACATGCATTCTTGGACCTTGACAAGATCGCTTACCTGATTTTTTATT
Organism: Quercus lobata; assembly: GCF_001633185.2. Lineage (NCBI taxonomy): Eukaryota > Viridiplantae > Streptophyta > Magnoliopsida > Fagales > Fagaceae > Quercus > Quercus lobata. Next base: position 32,288,292 of record NC_044909.1, on the reverse strand, counting down.
ACTATTTAATTTTCATTAATTGTGACAATATAGACTATATAGTTCCTTAATTATGACAGATTGTTCACCTAAATAAATAATGAAACTTTGTGTTGTGGCATTAGTTTTTGAGTTTAATGTAATAAATTATTATAAACCATTAATAGGCAGTTGTGTTAATTTGACAACCATCAAGAGGAATTTAAATTGCATATGAAGAAACATCATAAAGCATGCAGTTGCTGTCTAGCTTCTCTCGTACCAAATAGTGGTAGAAATTCTTGATAAATTGAATTATTTAAATTATATGCAAGTACAATTACCTACTCATACATGATCTTGCTTCCAAGGTTGTGAATTCGCAGATTTTGCAAAAGATTATTTCAAATATGATATTTTAATACATGTACCCAGACTGAATTGAATCGTCATCCTCCACTATTTATACCAAAAAAAAAAAAAAATCAATCAACTAAATGTTAATGAAAAGAATAACATCTACATTTCAACTTTCAATAGTTTAATATAATTTGTCTTTGTCAATACATTGTCGAACTTCAAATAAAGTTATCTGTATTTCATACATGCAATATTAAATTTTGATGTCCGTTTACCTTCATATTTTTTTTAATTGAATTACTCCAACCTTTGAAGAATATAATAAATGGTGTTTCATAAATGGTGTTTCATAAATGGTATTCGATGTTCCTTTAAGAATATACGGTGGTCGGTGGTCGATTGAATAGACTTAAAAGACATGTCGTAAATTGTAAATATGGAGGTATCAAATTCAATCTATTCCACTATTGTATTATGAAAATATTTGGAAACATTTGTGATGTCTTAAAATAGTTTGGTTTAAAATTGACATATCATTTTCCTAATATTAAAAAAAAAAAAAAAATTGAAGCTAGATCGTGTTCATCACGCATCATGGAGAAAACGTGGGTTGTGTTGAAAGTAATTCCACGTGGAAAATGGAAAAGACAAGGCTGCACCGCCAGGTCTTAGTTAAGGTAGGCTGACGTGGCCAGCAGAAGTAGTGGTCACCATTGAATTTGCGGTGTGGTGTGCATCATACAAAATACATTTAAAAAGTACGTGACCATTTTTCTGGAAAATATTAAAGGCTATGCAAACAAATTATTTAAGGGAATATGGTTTTCCTGTCCCACGTGGGGTCAATAATACCCAAACAAATTATTTGGGGGACAATTTAACAAACGCTTTGTCCCCATTTGTTCGTCCGATGAAAATAGTTAGGGATATTATTATTATTATTGCCTTCCTTTATTTTTTGAGAAGCTAGGGATATTGCCTTCTAAAAAAAAAAATTATAGAATGTTTTTAGTATATGATTTACCAAGTAAAATTACTATTTAATGTGACATGAGTAAAAATGTGAAAAAATATTACTGTCATATGTGACTTTATTTCTTTAAAAGAAATGTGATTTTATAATTTATCACTCTATTTGTTTCAATGAAAAATCTTATATAAAGATAATTTTTCAAATTTTCCACTCTTTGTTAATTTTTTTTTAAAAAGCCAAAAAAAAAAAAAAACTATTTTTGGTTAACATATAGAACATGCCTTATTTTTTAGAGATTGTTTATTAAAAAAAAAAATTATATCTCATAACAAGCTAAATAAGGAAAATTATGAGATTTTTTCCAACACATCTAAGTTAGCTATCAAACATAGGAAAATGAGATAGTTTTATAGATTTTTATTTTATTATATATATATATATATATATATATATATATATAGAAAAATGACTTATTTCCTAGAAAACTTTAATGTTGAAACAAACAAAGTGTATATATTGTTATCTAATTTATGATTTCATTTTTTTTTCTTCTACCTGTTAATTGTACTTTTCTTCTTGAACTATTGGGTACACTTACAATAAAGGTTTGTAAATTAATTGAGTTGTTTATGAACATCTAGAGTTCAACTTGGAAAAAGGTTATTTTATGTTTATTTGTTTAGCCAACAAGTGAATTCAAGCTCACGTTTAATTAGCTCGATTTTTTTAACAAGTTAAGCTTAAACATAATAATGTATTAGTGGACAAGTTAGTGAACTCATGAGGCTCAATTTAAAAATATATAATATTATATGTATACATGTTTAAAAATATATTTATATAGGCTTAAGAGTAAATATGTAAGTTTAAAAATAAGTTCATATGATGTCAAATTATTATTTATAGTTTAATGATAATAAAAGTAATTCATTTTTAGTAATTAAATATAGTTTTTAACAATACAAGGATGGAAAATCTAATTTTTATAAATTCATAAATAAAATTTATTCTATCTAATTAACTCAAATAAGGAAATTTCATTTATAATTAGTTATTAATTATTAGCATGGATCTATGAAAGGATAAAAGATTTTAGTCCTAATTTTACTATAGATAAGAAAAAAATAAGTTAATAAAGTAACTCATGAACAAGGTTGAGCTTGTTCGACAAGGAAATAAACTAAGTTTGAACATTTAATATTGTATGGTGATGAAGTCTAGCTCAATTCGTGTTCAAAATAAAAGTAAATACGCATTCCTAAACTTTCAATATTAGGCTTGACTTGAATCATTTACAACTGTAATTAACTTCAATGCTTTGATTGTCATGTTAACTAAAGTCATTTGCTTTGCTTTAACAATTGATCGTCATTTTTAGTTGGCTTTAATAGTTGATCTTTATTCTTTAATTGGTTTTTTATAATTATTGTTTTTGTTAAATTACCAATTATTCCAAAAGTTTAAATTATTAAGAAATAATAAATTTAATCACTTAACCATAATTCTAACAATTTTAGTTTTTTTTAATCTTTGGATGATGGTGAGTTCATTGGTCTTTTATTTTTTTTCTTCGTCTTTTCAAATTTTGTATTCTTGCTTTTTTTTTTTTTTTTTTTTTTTTTTTTTTTTTTTTTTTTTTTAAAGGAGGATGATCCGAAACAATCATGTATACGAAACCTAAATAGAAGTTCAAATTCTATTGTCCCTTATTGTACTCCAAGAGCAATGCCTCATCCTCTCATGGGTTATTATATTAAATTACAACGATCTTACCGGATATTACCCTATTTGCTCATCTTTGACAATGATTTAGCAATTGTTAGATGTGGCATATGTAAGTGTAGTGGAAATTGGGATGCGACTGCAAATTAAATTAGAAGTTTGATTTAAAGCAATGGGTCAGGGAGGGACAGAGGAAGCATTATTTCAAAGGCAAAGCTCCAATATGGATAGTAAAACATTTTGTCCCTTTGTGGAGGGCATCCTCCAAATTCAAGGAACTCCAAATGCAAACTTCAATTTTCTTTTGTTAATGACAAGAAGTGGTCCAACACTATTAAGGAATTTGCATGAAATGGATGTTCGAGCCTGTTTATGGGGACTTGGGCATTGAAGCAAAGTTCTTGTGATGCTAAAACGTTGTCAAAACTTGGGGTTCCTCCTAAGGTTGAAGTACATGGATTGCTTGGTTATAACTTATAATTGGCAGACTGCAAGAAGTGAAAGAAGATCTCAAAGAAACACTTCTTTAAGTAAACTTAGTTAGGCAATATTGAAAATACCATAGTCACTCAAATTATTTTTATAAATAATTTCATTAAAAAAAGAAGCAAAAATGAATTACTAAACATGTTTTCAGATAATTATTATCACAATAATATGCTTCAGAGAATATCAAAAGTGGAAATTTTTTATAACTTTTTTCTATTTTCAATTTGATAAAAACAAATTTCTTAAAAACGTCAAAAAAAAAAAAAAAAAAATTAACATACAAATTAATTAGCAAATTAAAGAACATGCTGACGGCTTGTCCTGTTTTGAAACCAAATTACCCTACAAGCCCAACTAAACGGGGCCTATATGGGTTAAGCTTCAGTATTTCTTACTTCCTTTTTCTTGTTATGGATCAGATCAGTTTTATTTATAAACCCACGGCCCACTCTAAAACCGTTTCGCTTTCACGTCCCTTCAGACCCTTCCTCTATCTACCTTTATCATCCATGCTTCATATAGTATCAAAAACTTCACTCCAAATCCTTTTAAGAACCAAGAAGATATCAAAATTATTTTAAGACTCCTTCTTCTTTTTTTTTTTTTTTTTTAATCTAGTACTTCCTAAAACCTCATGATATCAATAAGATCTTGGGTTCAAAACTTCTTGTCACATCTTGGGCCACTTCCATTGAAATTCTCCATGTGGTGTATGTAGAACTGAGGGACTGCATACACTTGAGATTAAATAATCGAAAAAATCTGGATTGTAAATAAAAAAATTTATAAAAAGAAAAAAAAGAACACTGCTTCGGTTAAGGTCTAATAATAGAATTCGATTTTATTTTCTTATTTATCAAAGCCCAATTTAATGGTGGATGGTGGATCCATCACCAACTCCGGGCCCATCTCCATACATTAAAAACGTGAATGTATGCTCCAAATTAATCAAAGAGCTAGCCCCTAAATTCATCCATGCCTTTAATCTTTAAATTTGTTGACGTGTGACGAATCAACGAGAAAAAACAAAAGTTTTTTTTTTTTTTTGAATTATTGCTAACTTATGACATCAGATTTATAATGAGTTTCAATTTCGTAGATAATTAGGATAAGATCTGAACTTATATTTCTTAGATAATTAGGATAAGATTTGAACTTACAACATTAATTTCATGATATTAGTTATTACCATCAGGCTAAGTGTCATAAGGTAGAATTACACCCTGATTCTTTTTTGCCATGAATTACACCCTGAATTGTTTTTGCCACTTAGTCCCAACCAACAACTCTATACTCATACAAAGGAATCAACCAATAATCTGTGTAGCTTAGAATGCACAACACACAAATTATAGGAGAACATTCTTAATTTTTTTACTTCACGACAATGTATGTGCAAAGGATACTAGGGCTTTCTTATACAAAATACTCACTTGGGACATGCGTTAGTCATAAATGAGAGCTGAGATGGGAGATCTGGGGTGGCTTGAACGAAAAGGGAGAAGAGAAGGATGAGAGTTTAGTTTTGCAAAGAGACAAAAACAAGCAAAACTTGATGTCACTAGTGTGCGGGTTAATATAAAAATAAAGGATAATAATAAAATAATAGGATAGAAAGCTAAGTAATCATCTAAATGAACATAGTTATTGTAGCTAACTTGTATATTTATACAACAATACAATGCTTTGCCAAGCAATATGCAATGCTTTGCCAAGCAAATCACAACTTAAAAGTCTTAAACCCGTCTAAGAGGGACAACATAACTTGATGCTATCCAAAACACCTTACTTAACCCACGACATGCCTTTCTCATGGTCAAGGTTTTGTGTGGTTAGTATAGGGGTAAGGTGCTATCTTATGCTGCCAACCATCGTTGATCAAGGGATTTGATATTAGGTCTCATATTAATTTGACTACAAATTACTTAATCAATCACTAAAACCACTAAAAATAAAGGGAAATCATCTACTAAAAGACTAAACCCTAACTTGAATTAGTCTTACTCTAAGCTTATACTGGACTATTTGTTCTCAAGTAGCAAGTGCATATTTAGAAAAAAAAAGAAAAAAAAAGAAAAGAATGTGTTTTGTGTATGTGTATGTGTCGGCGAATACTTTCTCGCTGACAGATGATAGAAGAGATGCTACCCTGAATTTATTCAATGCCATAATTAGCTTATATAGTTTTATTAGATATTGCTACTAATCATATTAATCTATGAAAAATTCTTGAGAGGTTGGCTAACCCAATCCACTATTAAGTATATTTTTTTTCTATACTAGAGTTGTTGTAATACACACTAAAATTATATTTCATATATACCAGAGTTGCTGTAAAACATGTAAAAAAAAGGATAAAATTATATATTTTTTGGTGGTTGGCCTGTTAAAATTGTACACGGAGACAGAGAGAGTTGTGCTATTTTTTATTGGGCCCAAACCCTAACTAACCCTTGGCTTGTATATAAATTTCCTCTCACTTGTTTATCTGTCACCCAAAAAAAAAAAACTTGTCTCCCTCTTGTTACTCTTGTGTGAATCCTTGTAGGAGGAATAAGGTTGATAGAAAACTAGTCTTAGGCTGTGTTTGGTTCCCATAAAATATTTTCCGAAAATGCTATTTTCGGGAAAGGAAAATATTTTCAAGTGTTTGGTTGCATTCCAAAAAATATTTTGGAAAATATTTTCTGGTGTTTGGTTGTATTCTTGAAAATGCTCTAGAAAACTCATTTTTATTATGTTTCTCACATTTTCTCAGCTTCCAAACAAATATATCATCAAATCCAACAAAACCCAAATTCATCAAAACCCAAATTCTCAATACCCAACAAAAAAAAAAATTCATCAAATCAGAGATCAACCCAAAATCAAAGAACAACAAAACAAGAACCACCCACGCCACCATAACAACAAGAAGAAAATCACAGATCAAAGAGAGCAAGTGGATCGGCGACGAGATCGACCTAGAGCAAGCAGATTGGCGATTCGGCGAGACGATCTCGGGTTTGACGAATGGGTTTGACGAATGGTGCGACGATTTCTGGGTTCGCGACGATCGGTGGCGAATGGGTTTGACGATTTCTGGGTTCGCGACGATCGGTGACGAATGGGTTTGACGATTTCTGGGTTCGCGATCTGAGGAATGGGTTCGAGGCGTGATCTCTCTCTCTCTCTCTCTCTCTCTCTCTCTCTCTCTCTGTGTTTGCGTGTCTGAGTCCTTCCTTCTCTCGCTCTCTCTCTCTCTCTCTCTTTGGGCATTGCTCGATGAACGAGCTAGGTCTTGGGTTTTCTGGGTTCGTCGTGGCTCTTGGATGTGGATCGATCTCGCCTTCGTCGGTGCTGAGGTGCTGGTGCGATCTCTCTTCCTTGCTGTCTCTCTCTCTCTCTTCTATTTTCCTGGGGCGGAAGTGATTTGAAGTGAAAATGAGAACGGAAATTATTTTCCACCCTCTCAGCCTTATTTTACAGTCAAACTGAAAACATTTTTAGTTTGACCAAATTTTCAGTAACAGCCAAACATCTACTTTTCTGAAAAAGCATTTCTAGAATCAGTTTGAAGCCAAAACAAACAGAGCCTTAGTTAAATTGGCTTGTAGCTAACTAGGAAGCAGTTTTCACGCGTCATTTATCAAGGCAAGGAGGTAACTTGTTGTAAACTAATTATGAGTTAGCACAATTTTATAGGGAAAAATACACTGACACCCCTGAACTTTGAGATAGTAGCCATTTCATGAGAAATTATTTAATGCACTTGGAAGATCATGTTAGCAATGCCTAATGGTCCTCCAAACTAATAATTTAATGCCATATGTATGAGTAATAATATCTACTCACAATTCTAGTCATAATTTCCTTAAAAAATACACATCACGGTAAATAGCAATCTCTAGCATCTTTCCACCGCCCTAGAAAAATTCTGGCAACCCAAGATCAACCTAAATAGCTATACCACACTAATAAAGTTTTGGCAACCCAAACTCCACTCTCCAACTTGAACCTGAAATCTTTTTTGATTGGTGGTGGCTTGCCTTCGTAATCTTGCAATTGGGGGCCGTGTAAGATAATGGTGATTCCAAAATTAGGAATTTTAGGACTTGTATTGGTAGGCTTATTCAAACAAACAAAGCATTTAAAAAAATCTCACCAACCCAAATGCTTTCTCCTTGGGGAACTATAGAAATAGAAATGGCAACTATCTGGATTCTAGACCCACCCCTCCTCCTTCTCTATGTGTTGCTATCGTCCGTGACCATGAGCCCTCATTTGGGAGGAAGGAATGGAATGGAATATAAAAGAATGAAAAGAATAATTTTAGAGAATTCTTCTCTTCCCTTATTTGGGAGTTTTAATAAAGGGAATAAAAAATTTATTTTCTTGTTTAAGAGTTTAAGTGAGAGGGAATGAAATAGGTAAGAGGGAATACTCATTCTTCTCTATTCCCTTAAAACCTCAAATTTTCATTTCCCCCGAAACTAAGAAGAATGGAAGGGAATGGAACTAGATTTAATGAATTTTTTTATTAAAACTCCCAAAATACCTCTATATATTAAACATTTTTATTTTAAAATAGGAATATTATAGTAATATTGTTATAAAATGATTTTATTCTATTTCCAAGGTTTTGAAAACCGGACTGGACCAAGCGGTCCGACTGAAAAAACTGAGAACCGAACTGAAATCCGGTTTTTTAAACGTAGAGAACCAGGTATACATGAGTTCTAAGAGAACCGGACGAACCGGGGTTCAACCAGAAAAACCAAACAAACTGTAGGCCGGTTCAACCGGTCATGAAATAGGGAAAAATTAAAGAAAAATGTAGTTGCCAGGATCCGAACCTGAGCTCTCACACATTGTAACAGGGAAGTTTATACTGTACTGTACCAGCTAGTATTGCCGTTATTTACCGTACCGGTACCCAAACATGGTTGTTTCTTACCGCTCCAAATACCGAGGCATACCGGATTGTACCGACCATCACGAGAAATATATCAGATTCCGACTGAAAAATAAAAATCGGCCAGTATTTAAAAAAAAAAAAAAAAACACTATGTCAGTGGATAAGAATAAAAAACCAGATAGCTCAGATCCTCACTGTCGCCATGATGTTCTGGTAGTGACTCTATTTTTCCGTTCATCCTCTCATCTAGTCCTCCTTCTAATCTTCTTCTTCTTCGCGCAGAGTCCCAAAAGCCAGACTTCTTCCCTCTTTTCTATTTCTTACTTTATCTTATAGTTATGGGCGGTATACTCAAGTAAGAGCTTTTTAAATTTTATTCTGTTGGAGGACATGTGTAGCTTTTATGGCCTTTAAACTTGAAGTTTGGTAGTGTGCCTTTGATAGGACACTAACCCACGTGAACCTGATAATTCAAAGTTGTAAAACTTTTATTTTTTTAATTAAAATCTTTTTAAAACCTTAGAAGTTTCCAACGACAGGTAGAAAAAGACATTTAATTTTTTTATCATTATTATTATCATCAACTAAATAGTTGATGGTAAATACATCAATGGCCTAATATTACTAATTAGCTCACACTTTAGCTAAAGCTTAACATATTAAGTGAATTTTTTATTTCTAAATTTAAATTTCTTTTACAAATTATAGGGATTTAACTTAACATATATAAACATATCAAATTAGTAGTAATCCTAAAACGATATACCAGTATTAACTGATACCTAAATATTTCGTTTTCATGACCAAAACAAAACGTCTTTCAAAATGGTATTGACTTCCTTGCCTTGTAAGCAAGATTGAAGCCATGACCAACGGACCAAGTGCTCTTTTTGGGAGCTAATATGCAATATTATTAAATTTATAATAAATTTACATGATTTATAGTTTCAAAACTTCTATGTCATCTTTCTCAACATATTAAATATTACTAAATTAAATTTTTTATTTAAGAATAATACCTATGCAATTTATGAATTTATTTTAAAAGTCGTTTTTAGTTAATTGAAATGATTTCTCTTAAAGGATTATTATAAAATTTTCTTTTTATGCTTATTTATGTTGTACTATTTTTTATTAACCTTATAATGTACTATTTTATGTATTTTGTTTCAATTTTTAAGATATTTTTAGTAAATTTTGCTAATATTTACAAATTTAATATATTTATTTATATTTAAATAATTATTAAATTAATTATGACGTCATCACGGTTCGACCTCGGTTCAACCTCGGTTCGACCTTAAAAATCTTGAATCTCTCCCTTTTACGGTTCAATGAACGGTCTAGGTTTCAAAACCTTGTCTATTACCTCAATATTACTCCCAAATAAGATTACTTACCTTCCATTCATTTTCATTCTTTTATTTTAAAATATCCAATCAATGTTACTCAATTTCATTCCATTTCATTCATTTTATCTTACTTAAATATATTCCATTCCATTCCCTTATGATCATTCTATTCCATTCCCTTTCCTTATGAACCCCCAAATAAAGGCTGAGGATGTTAAGCTCAATCTTATGAAACCTGAGGAACACCCCGATGTCATTGAGAGTCTCATCTCCTAGTGTTTGGCAAGACTATATAAAGGTGAGCTAAGCCCACAACTGATCAAGGACGGTCTCAAATTTATGCCAAGAGTGGGTTTTGGTTTGCTGGAAATTTCGACAGTATGGTGGAGACTTATACAATTATTATCACTGTGATTTTTTTTTTCCTCAATATGACTAGGATTGTGAGTAGATATTACTCAAACATATGGAATTAAACTATTAGTTTAGAGGACCACTAAGCATTGCTGATATGATCCTCCATATGCACTGAATAATTTCTCCCATTTCACCTTGAACTTTTATTTTGGCCATTTTAATACCTAAACTTTACACATGTGCCAAATAACTACTTATGTTTCTCCCTGTTGAATACTAACGTCCTACTCTAATTCACGTGACATGCACGGGTAAAAAACATTTTCCAAAAGCAATGCCAAGTTTGCAACCGATTGAGAGAGAGAGAATCAAATAGGACATCACAGCTTTAAGATTTGAGATACAGGGAAGTGAGAACCAGTTTCAAAACAAAACTAAAATTTAAAATAATACATTAGAAAAACAGTGAACAGGACATCATACCTTTTAACTCGTAAAGAATTTCCCTATCATCTTTAGAATATTTTCTCAATAACCTTTTTGATAAATTAGGGCCACAGCTCTACGACCACTAGATGCCTTTTCTCTCTCATTAATTCTGGTATTGTTAATTATTGGAAAGTACAAACATAAGGTTATTGAGAAAAGGCAATGAGAGAATTGTAGGAGTTGCTACTTATTGTATATATTTTTTTAATGAGAAAATAAAACAATAAATATAAATCCTTTTCATGAAATAAATCCATAAATAGAAAATAGTTTACATTCCATTAAAGACAGATTACGTAGTGAAAATGTGTGAGACACCACAATATGTCTTTCAATTTTAACTAAATAAGTAAGAGCTATTCAATACTTAATTAATTGTTTGATGGACACAAAATTATTATTCAAATTTATTACATCAACTCAATCAAGTGGTAATTTTTATGGCATGATGGGCTAAAAATAAATCATGTAACAAGACAAGAAATAATATATATAACATGATAATAAAAATTGAAGTGCAACTATAAGGAATAGGAATAGCAAATTATATTATGTAAAGTAAAGCATGTCTAACATCAACTCTGCTAAGTGATTATTTGAGCATCATAAAGTTAAATTATGTTAACAGGGGATTTATTATTTGAAAAATAAGATGAGGCTTATTTTGTTAAAATCTGATCAGCCTATGAGCTTGGTTTTGGACCTTTTAGCCTAAGGTAGAAGAAGATATTTTCCTTTGTAAAAGCATAGAGGCTTGTTGAACGTGGAGGTGGAGGTGGAGGTGGGTCTAAAAGTTTATTTTAAAAACCAAAACCCAACCCGTATAAACCAGCTGAAAGGAAGTCCACCCATGCGTTTTTCTCCTGAGCCTCTTCCATCTGGAAGAAGGTGGGCCGGCTTCCTTGCCATCTTAAATTCCTAATTGAAACCACATTCTTATATTCTCTCTCTCATTGCGTTTAGTTTTGGCTGTTATGGGTCTTGTAGCCATCTTCTCTTCTAAAATTCTCAAAAGGATGAAGAGTAATGTTGTATTTGTAGTTAAGCTCGTTTATAGCTTGATATATGTTTACTAAATAAATTTATTATTATGGCATTATACATATGTTTTTGAATGTTAATTTATAATTTGTTTATTCATATATATAAATATATATATATATATATATATATATTTATATGTTTTGGAATGTTAATTTATTTAGATTTGTGAAAATTATAGTTGTACGAATAACAAATGTGAATGTAAAAATTGTATTTTGAACAATTACTCAAGCTATAGACAATAAATGATGATAGATAGATTTAATTATGTAAAGTTGTAATTTGAACAAATTCTAATCACGGGTGTTAGAAGCATGATAAAATGAGTATATTATATATATATATATATATATATATATATATATATTTGTTTACTTGATTTTTGGTGATATAAGCATTTGATAATGCAATTTTTTTGGATCCCAAACTAAAAATCTTGACTTGAGCTTGAGTTTGAGCTTGGTATTAAGCACGAGCTTGGCTTGACTAATTAATCAAGCCAAGAAAATCCAAACTCAAGCTTTTTGCATTCTCACAAGCTTGAGTTCAAACATTATTTTTAGGCTTGTCTCAAGTTCAAGTCAAACTTGAGCATTTGATTTTTATTGACAAGCTAAGCTCAAAAACACATTACTCGGCAAAGTTTGGCTCGTTTACTGCCCTACCAGTAGCCACAGCTTACTTGTAAAGGTTTTGTCTGTACTGAAATTCAACGATGGAGATGGAAATGAAGTACTCGGTATCAGCAGGATTTTAAAACTAAACCAGACCTGTTACTTAAGTCCTCGCCTTAAACATATGGTTTTGTTTTAATTTAACACAAATAAATTGGAAAGTTCTTGCATGTGATCTAGAAAGTGCGACAAAAATATACAACCTGCCAATAGAAATTCAAATGACACAAAATAACAACTCTCGTTAATCATCTAATTCTCTCCACCAGATGGGACCTGATAATCAACAACTCAAATTCAAATAACATCTAAATTACGAAATTAAATTATACCTGAGGCCATAGGAAGTTGGCAGGAATTCTTTTCTTTTTACACGAGAAAAAAGAAGAAGAAGAAGACAGGTTTTGCTTTCTAGGTCAAAAGAGTTTGACTAATTCATCACCAAAGTGTGAAATCCATTAGAACTCTGAATATCCCTATGCTACATTCAAACCAACCTCTCCCTCAGCAATCATGGGGTAATCTTTTCTTTTCTCCAATTTTCACAATGCTATTTTTGTCTGTTTTTGAATAATTTGTTGCTCTGCTCTAAGTGTGTTGAGTGTTCTCTAAGTCCACTGAGGAAAGGCTTTTTATTTTTGTATTGTTATTGTTATTTTGGTCTTGTTTGGTATCAGTGTTCAAATAATAGTTTTTAGTGTTTAAACACTGAAAACTGTGAGGCAAAAAAAAAAAATGTTTGGTTGGAGTGTTTACTTAGGACTATTTAAACACTGTATTTTGAAAATTCTTGTGGACGCCCAATTTTTCCGTCCCTCTATTGCTTCAAGAGGGGGGGGGGGGCAGGTGTCGTCGTTTGTCGTATATTGGATCCTTGGCAACGTGATTCGTGTGTGATTGTGTATCTAGAGTGGGGTGTGTGTACGTGAGTCCTTTTTATTTATTTTTTCTTATTTTTATTTTAGGAGTTGCCACCAATCATTTGTTTGTATTAAGTGTGATTGGTTACCTAGAAGTCTAATTTATTTGGAGTTACCTAACTAACTAAACCAAAATTTAAAAGGTCCATTAATTGAGGTAAACGAAAAGTCTTTGAACCAAAGATTTTTAGACTCGAAAGTTTGGTTACGTGTAGGGAAGATGTTAGGCACCCCACAACGTCTATCCAAAAATAGTACATTATTTTAATTACAAAGCATTTTTCTTGAAAATGTTCTTCAATGTGGTAAAAAAAAATTTATTTTTATTTATTTTAAGAAGGAACATGATTTTTGATTTTTGTAAAAAAAAGAAAAAAAAAAGAAAATACATTTTAAGAAAAAACTCAACTTGGTAAAAATATTATCTTTTGAAGAAAACATTTTTCTAACTTACCATTTCTGGATTTAAAGAAGAAAAATGAAAAAGGAGTTTCTTTATTTTTGAAAGAAAGGTCATCTTTGGTTTTTTTTTTTTTTTTTTTTTTTTTTTTTTTTTTTTTTTTCAAGAAAATCATTTTTTTCTTAAGGGAAAATAAATTTTGACATGTTTAAGGGAAAAAAAAAATCCTTTTTTGATAACACTTTTGGGAAAAGAAAATCATTTTGAAAGCACTCTTGGGAAAGGAAAATCATTTTGAAAATACTTTTGGGAAAGGAAAATAATTTTGAAAACACTTGTGGTAAAAGAAAATCATTTTGAAAATACTTTTTGGGAAAGGAAAATCATTTTGAAAATGCTTTTTTTTAATTTTTTAAATTTTTTTTTTTGAAGTTTCGGGTTTTATTCCCTCTATTTTTTTTTTTTTTTTTTTTTGAAAGAGTTATTTTGGAAAAACGGAGAAAAACTTAAGAAAGAAAGTATTTTCTTAGAATAGGGGGTGTAGGGGAGATGTATACCCAAGCACTTTTTTTTATGGCACATTATTAGCAAAAAAGATAAAGAGACAACAAAATACAATATGTGCAGAAAAATAAAGAGCTTTAAAGGTAAAGACTTTTTTTTATTTATAACGCTTTAAAGGTAAAGACTTGAAATGTAAATGACAAGGAAAGTAAAAACTTCAAATGTAAATGACAAGAAAAAGTAGAAGCTTGGAATGTAAATGACATAAATGTAAAAGCTTTAAATATTGTAAGTTGGTTAAAATGTTTTTTTATTTTTTATTTTTATTTCCTCCTTAAATAGAGTCTAATCCCCTTCAAGCCTTATGGATCCTCCAACATAAAGAAGTGGAAGTTCTTAAGTCATTACCACTCTTATGAGACATGAGAGATGTTACGTCTATAACATTTTTACAACAAATCACAGGTGGTTAGTTATTATTGGTTCAAATTTGAAACTAACACTAAGATTACTTTTTTGTCCTAACAATAACAACTAGTAATAACCTGCCACTTAGGATTTGTTGTAAAAATATTGTAGACATATCATTTCTCTATGAGACATACCCATATTGTGCCCTAATGAAAATTTAAAACCATTTAAAGAGGATAATAGATTTTTTTTTTGGTGTCTAGATATAAGAGCAATAAAAATAAAGGGGAATGGGGATGTTGCAAGAAAATAAATGGGATAACAAATAATGTAAAGTCAATAAATAAAATCCTAGATGCCTAGGTGGTATGAGATTTCTTCCCCTAAGGGTTCTTCCCATTCATGGCCTAGGGTGATGGTCCAATACCCAACTAGGATGAACAATACAAATATAATATCCAACATTAATATTAAAAGCATTAAAAGAAAGGGGTTAGAAGCAACACAAAATAAACAACAACATAGGGAAATAAAGCAACTATTTGCACAACAAAGTAAAGGAAAGAATTTTTTATTTTTTATTTTTTTTTATATATATGGAAAGATGATTACGAAAGGAAAAAGAAGGGATGGGTTTAGTTATTAAGGAACTAAACCTGTGGGGCCCAATAATTTATGGGCTAGGCCCACTTGCTCACGGGGAGTCCAAAGGCCCAAACCGAAAAAGGTCATGGCCCGGAGATGCAGCCGAGGACAGTTTAGTCCTCGGCAGACCCAAAGCCCCATTGAGAAGAGGGGTAAAAAAGAGATATAGGAACAAATTTGTAAGGATATCTAAAATATCTTGAGAAAGTTATCTTTACTACCATTCCCAGATAAGACTCTGCACCTAACAGAGCCGTATTCTTCAGCTTTATCAACCATCCCCAACAATTCTGGGATTGGACTGATGGGACAAATATCAGTCTTGTAAAGGTTGACCCTACACGTGGACGAAGGACAGCGAACACGGGCTAGTATAAAAGGAAAAGTAAGTGAATCTGGAAGGGGGGCTCCCATCCGACCTCCAGGAAAAAAGACTCCATGGGGGAAAACGCCTTAACAACACATGCACATCACAGAAAAAAAACCCACCGTTGGGTAACCGGGGTAAGACCTGAATGATCCTCGGATCAAGTCCGGGGAGTCCAACCCCATAGGATGCGACGCTGTAGGGCTTAAATGTTCAAACCCAACTCCTTTTTCTACAGGAATTCCTCTAAAATCAAGATCGGAATATCGCCCCGTGACCAAAGGCAAGCTTTTCAAGCCCACTCTCTACAAATCATATTGTGAGGGATCTTTCATGTGCGAGTCCAACATCATTATTGGGCCGCCAAAGAACCGTGTCCTTACAATTGGCGCCGTCTGTGGGAAGCTTGTGCGTTGGCGCAGGTGGCGGTGGAGTCAACTCTCTAGCAAGCAGAAATTCCTGGGGTTTCCTCCGTCTCCGGCGACATACAGTTGTTGCTCCGGCATAAACTTCTGCTAGGGGCTATGCCTTGCAGTGCCAAGGGCGCGGGCATTTCTAGGGGCTTCCGGCCTCAAGCCAACTTTCCCCGCCCTGGTATAGGGGCTTATGGTCGAAAAATGAACCAAGTACAAAAGAAATCTCGTAAGTTTTGGACAGAACCAAGGCCTTGCATGGTCCTCGGACTCAAGCCTATGGGGAAACCAAGTACAAAAAAGAAATCTCGTAAGTTTTGGACAGAACCAAGGCCTTGCATGGTCCTCGGACTCAAGCCTATGGGGAAACCAAGTACAAAAAGTACAAACAGAACCAAGATGGTCCTCGGACTCAAGCCTATGGGGAAACCAAGTACAAAAAAGTAAAGTTTTGGACAGAACCAAGGCCTTGCATGGTCCTCGGACTCAAGCCTATGGGGAAAACAAGTACAAAAAAAAAATCTCATAAGTTTTGGACAGAACCAAGGCCTTGCATGGTCCTCGGACTCAAGCCTATGGGGAAACCAAGTACAAAGAAGAAAAAATCACAAGTTTTGGACAGAACCAAGGCCTTGCATGGTCCTCGGACTCAAGCCTATGGGGAAACCAAGTACTCCAAAAAGTTTTGGACAGAAACCAAGGCCTTGCATGGTCCTCGGACCCAAGCCTTTGGGGAAACCGACTACTTGTAAGGAAAAACTACATTACATGGACTTTGGGATTTATCCGAGGAAAACTCTCCACTAACAATTGGGTTAGTTCCTAAATTGCGAGGATTCTCAAGTCTGCTTTCGGATCTGCAGCACCAAAGGGATCGATGCGATATAGAGCAATATGTCGCCTGAAAAACAATCTGAGTTCTCTACTGCTCAGTCAACCCCTCGGATGGATTATTTAGAGATTATCATTCTCGGACGGTATTCTCGCACTTATCACAGAATATTCAATTGTTACCTCGGTTAGTTTCCTAAGTTTAACTTACTATGAATTATCGTCGTAATGCCTGGTAGTGTTGGTAAATCAGAATTAGTTGAATTACGTTTCAAGGTTTCCCGCTCTAAGTATCATTGAAGAAACGTACACATGGAGCACACCCTTTCACAAAATAGTGTTGCAAAAAGAATAGTATTCAAAACAAGTAAATAAATTTCCCTTTTTACTGAAACAAAGAAATAGTACAGCGTACAATGAAAAGCTGGAATCGGCTTACGTCAAAGCTCACTACATAATTGAAAAGGAAAGATACAAGAGAATAAGATAAAGCCGAGGAGGTAGCACAGAGGAGGGGTTGGCTACTGCTTCAAGACCTGGTTCTTCCTCAATGCTTTTGCATGCCCATAGCTCAGGCAGCAAAAGAACTCGGCTTGGGGCCTGCACCGTTGAAGAAAGGGTGTAGAGAGAGCCCAGCTTCAGGCTAGCGTAGCTGAGGAAAAGGTGCATGAAACCCAACTTGAGCCTCACACCGCTGAAGGAAAGATGCAGAGAGCCGAAAATTGAGGAGCCTCCACCAAAAATTTGCCTGCAACAAGGCAGAGGCGCTGATGGCGGAGAATCTTTCTTCTGACACACCAAAATTCTGGCATGAATAGAACCTGCTTCGGATTTTGACTAAAAGAGGGAGAAACACCCTTTCCCCTCTGTCGAAACGGAATATTCTCTTGAATTTATGCCTCCTTTGCCCATACATCACTATTTTGAGTCTCAGGAGGACACGGCGCCTCTGTGGCGGAGAGAGTTCCTTTTCCCCAACCCTCGCCTCAAACATGATATACTAAAGGAGGAAATTGAAGGACTTGTGCGTAGGTAAAGCAATTTTCTCTCCTATTTATTTAAAAAGATAAGGTGGTGGCATTTAATTCACGCAGCGTCCCAAGGAACGCTACGGACAAAATGTCCCCGGCTCGATTTCCAACGCCATCTGCAACCATGAGATTAAAGGAGTCTCGTGAAGGCACACCTCGAATACTGGGACGCCAAAAAGTACCGCGTGACCAAAGACTACGGAAATACCTCTTAATCTGTGGGCCTAGTAAATTCGCGACCCAGGCCCGTTCTGCATGGGGACCCAGGGACCACGGCCCATGCCGAGGGATAGCCGTTGCCGAGGACAACCTCCTACTCGGCACCTTGTGAAATACCTGAGGAAAGGGAGAAACTTAACTATGGTCCTCGGACTCAAGCAAAAAAAAAAAAAAAAAAAAAAAAGTTTTGGACAGAACCAAGGCCTTGCATGGTTCTCGGACTCAAGCCTATGGGGAAACCAAGTACTCAATAAAGTTTTGGACAGAACCAAGGCCTCGCATGGTCCTCGGACTCAAGCCTATGGGGAAACCAAGTACTCCAAAAAAAAAAGAGGAAGAAGTTTTGGACATAACCAAGGCCTTGCATGGTCCTCGGACTCAAGCCTACGGGGAAACCAACTACCCGGATGGGAAAGTCCTCGGCTCAAACACTGTAAAATGTTAAGGCTAATAAGAGTGCTAGGATGAGGGCGAGATGCTCCACTATTCGGTAGCCTAAGGGGGTTGTTCATTTTTGCGGGTGATATGTCTTCGAATGATTACTTCCTACACCGCATAAAGCATCCAGTTCTAATCTCGGCATTGTTTCGGGCAAATATCGTTATTCACAGGTGCGCATTGCTATGACAAACAATTTTATTAAAGTTATGGTGACATCTTTTTATTAGCAAGTATTTTGGCCTTAGTCGTCATTGATTCAAATGCTACATTATTGTGCCGAGCAGCGCTCACAAATTTATAAAAACATAGAGACAGAACATGCGAAATAAAATAACAACAATTTTTATTAATATGAAAAATTATTACAACGTACAAAGAGGGGCTTAAACAAGCCTATACAAAAGGTGAACTGCCGAAGCAACGATAACATCCGCAGTACAGATAAGTAAACAGTCAGGTGTCTTTTAAACTCGTCCTCAAAGTCTCTCCGATCTCTGCCTCAGTATTGCTCATTTTATGATAAGAACCTTCTTTGGAAAAAGATGAAGGAGAAGGAAGAAGAAGGTGAAGGAGATGAATGAAGAAGATAGAGGAGATGAATGAAGAAGATGGAGGACATGAGTAAAGAAGGAAGAGAAGAAGAGAGAAGAGATGGAAAGAAAGAAAAAGGAGCAAAAGAGGGAGAAGTGAAAGCACCAGGATGGAACTGGTGTTGGGAAGACTAAGAAAGGGAGGCGGAGGGGGGCACCAGTGAACGAAGAGAGGAAGAAGCAGAGGCACGTAGTCCCTGCCTCGTTCCTGACTCCTAACACACTGGAGCCATATTAGGTATGCTCGTAAGAGAGCGGTTGGTTATGATGATGGGAGTTTTCGACTCAGTCACGCCGAAAGTTTGACGTGATGAGCCCCTGCTTCGGATTTTGGCTGAAAGGAAGGCGAGACAAGTCTCGAGTCTCCGCCATCCTTGCCCTGACCGAGCCATTTTGAGCTTCGTTAAGACATGATGTTTCTGGGAGGGGAATGGTCTTTTCATTGCTTACTACTTTGGTGAGTGTATTTCAGGTTAAGGTATAACCGGAGAGTAAAAGTAAACTCCGGAAGAAATCTAAGGGATTCATCTGTGGGAGAAACAACTCTTGTTTCTCCTCTTTATATAGGGGACGAAGGGGAGAGTACTTAATGCGTTCAGATCCCCAAGGAAATCTGCAAACAAGAATACACCCGTTTCGTTCCCCCACGCCATCGATAACCGTTAAATCTGGGAGGTCTCGTAAAGGGAAGATATTAAAGACGCGCTTCGGATAACCAAACGGCATAGGCGCATCATGAAGAAATTAAGAGCAGCATCTTGTAGACCGGTACACTTCCTGGGCAGGTGAAGAGTCACCAGCGTCAGTCAAAGGCTGAATTAAGTGAGTCACAATAAAGGCTCGGTATTACCAAAACCCCCCACTCCAACCAGGATGTTGGACAACAGGGTTTTGAGGGGCTATTGTGGGGCCCAATAATTTATGGGCAAGGCCCACTTGCTCACGGGGAGTCCAAAGGCCCAAACCGAAAAAGGTCATGGCCCGGAGATGCAGCCGAGGACAGTTTAGTCCTCGGCAGACCCAAAGCCCCATTGAGAAGAGGGGTAAAAAAGAGATATAGGAACAAATTTATAAGGATATCTAAAATATCTTGGGAAAGTTATCTTTACTACCCTTCCCAGATAAGACTCTGCACATCACAGAAAAAAAACCCACCGTTGGGTAACCGGGGTAAGACCTGAATGATCCTCGGATCAAGTCCGAGGAGTCCAACCCCATAGGATGCGACGCTGTAGGGCTTAAATGTTCAAACCCAACTCCTTTTTCTACAGAAATTCCTCTAAAATCAAGACCGGAATATCGCCCCGTAACCAAAGGCAAGCTTTTCAAGCCCACTCTCTACAAATCATATTGTGAGGGATCTTTCATGTGCGAGCCCAACATCATTATTGGGCCGCCAAAGAACCGTGTCCTTACAAAACCGATCCCAAGACTGTACCCACAAAATATTTACAAAGTAGAAGAAAGGGAGAGACTTTTTTGTGTAGGATTTCCTATAGAGAGAGAAGAGATTTTTTTTTTATTAATTTTTCTAAGGTTATTTTTCTAGAATTTCTCTACTTTTTCTGATTTTCCCTCACTTTTTATCTCTATTTCTCAATTTTTTCTACAGAAAACTCTATCTCCAAACTTTCTACCTGATTTTTCCAAAAATGTGGCGTATTTATAGGAAAAATGAGGGAATAGGAGGTTAGTATTGGTGTAACCTGGTATGCCATATTTTTTACCTTGGTACACCAATGCATTGGTATATTTGTCATATTTTTGGTCAATTCTAACTAGTATATACTGACTTGTTTTATTCCCTTACCCTTATTTGGCTCATATCTCAATAATCAAAAGAAGAATAGCATAACCTATAATCATGCCATTCAAGCTGTGCTCAGACTTCAATCTTTCTTGAAGTCATTTGCCAATTCCTTCCATATTCCACCATATGACTCTATATTTGCAGCCAACTCATTAAACTCCACATGTTTTGCCAAATTGCCTTTCTTGAGGACAATCTGCCTCAAGGCTAACTCATATGGTGTCGTACCCTATCCGGCTAACATAGGAAAGGAAGATGCTGCACAAGCATTCGGTTGGAGCATAGTAGGAGGATAGTAGCCTCAAGGCATTTAGAGTTAGTGTGAACACTTTCAAAAGCCACTACAATGTCGCTTGAAGTAGCCATCAGTATTTCAGAGACATTCTAACCATCCAGAACAAATTGATTATAAAGATCAATATCAACCTTAAAAGAAGAGAATAGGCGTGCTTGTAACCTTGCTACTACAATAGAATAGATCAAACTCACAGTAGTCATTATGACAGAAGATGCAGATAAGTAGGGCTCCATGAAAGATATCATGCCAACAGCCCCACTCCTCTTTCAAATGACTGCTAGTGGTAGCACGCCTGTCCCTTGAGTAACGATGGCGAAAGAACCGAAACCTTCATAGTGTCATTCTGAGCAACAGCAAATGAGAGAGATGGTGATAAGAATCACCTTATCCAAAGAAGAAACAGGGGATTGAAGAAGGGATGGAATGGTGAGAAATGAGAAGAGAGGAAGAGATAGAAATTAGGAAAAAAGAGGATACAAGAACTTGCATTATATTTCTCATTATTTTCTATATTCAAAACTTACATTCCTTTATACCCGAGCCTCCAGAATTGTGATACCTTCCATTTCCTATAACTACTATTACTAACTAACCACCCCATCCCTCAATAGCTGTAACTAACTGAATACTACCAATTACAACTACCCTTTAACTAACTACACAATGACTTAGACACATATACATGGTAGCAGTCACCTCTGATCTCAACGCTGTAGCCCTTGGTCACATTAGCACTCCACACACTAGACATCAGCACTCCAAGCACCAGTCATCAGCACTCCACACACCAGAAAGACCCACTACACCAGAGCACTCCTATCATTCCATCCCTCTTTGAAAACCTTGTCCACAAGGTAAAACAAATACAACCCAAATTGTAACAGCTAACCACATTGTCCACAATGTAAAACAAGTACAACCCAATCGTAACAGCTAACCACATTGTCCACAAGGCAACATGTACAACTCAAACCACGTGAACAGTGATGAAGTAAAGCAGAATACATCAGTAAAGCAGAATACATCAGTAAAGCAGTAGCTACTATGAATACACCAGTAAAGCAGCAGCTACTATAAAGATGAAATGACCATTGCAGCAGCCACTGGAAAAGATAAAATGAGGCAATTGCACTGGCATTCTCTCAAAGTACCTTGCCCACAAGGTGAGGGAATTGAAGTTGCAGTTTGTACAAAGACTCCCAAGTAGCACATTCAGGAGACTGCCCAAACCACTGAACCAAAACCTCAGTAATCTGCCTATTTCTCAGCTGCTTGGACCTATGCTGTAAAATAGCAATAGGCTCATGATTGAGACAACCCACATCATCCACAGGAGGAAGAGAAGGAATAGGGGTAATGTGAGCACCCAATTTAGGCTTCAGGCAAGAAACATGGAATACTGGGTGGATCAAACAATCTGGAGGCAATGCCAATTTATAAGCCACTAGTCCAATCCTTTGTAAAATTTGAAAAGCGCCAAAATACCTTGGAGACAACTTATGAAACCCTTTAGAATGAAGAGACAATTGTCTATAGGGCTGAAGCCTAAGGAAGACCCAATCACCAACCTGAAAAGACTTAGCAGACCTATGCAGATCAGCTTGAGCCTTCATCCGAGCTTGGGCTGCAACCAAATTTTGCTTAAGAAGGTCTAAAAGAACAGACCTATCATGTAGCACAGTATCCACAGCAGCCACCCTAGCAAGACCAGGCACATAATCCAAGACCTTGGGAGGGGGAAATCCATAAAGAGCCTCAAAAGGAGACATCTTAGTAGTAGTATGGTAGTTAGTGTTGAACCAAAATTCAGCCAAATACAACCAAGAAGCCCAAGAATGAGGTCTGTCTCCCACAAAAGCCCTTAGATATTGTTCCAAACTATGATTAACAACCTCAGTTTGCCCATCAGATTGGGCTGAGGACATTGCCAACTCAGTACCTTGGAGCTTGAACAACTCCTTCCAGAAGGTAGAGATGAACACATCATCCCTGTCACTCACAATTGACTTAGGGAGACCATGTAACTTAAACACAGTAGTCATGAAGACCTGAGCTACCTTGGCAGCAGTATAAGGATGTGATAAAGGCATGAAGTGGACAAACTTAGTAAGCCTATCAACTACAACCAAAATGACATCATAACCTTGAGATTTTGGAAGACCAATAATGAAATCCATGCTAATATCCAGCCATGGTTTGTCAGGAATAGGGAGTGGCTGCAATAAACCAGCAGGTTTAATAGTGTCAACCTTAATTCTTTGACAAGTCTCACAAGTTTTAATGTGCTCCTTAATGTCTGTCTTCATACCATACCAAAAAAAATCTTGTTGGACACGATGCATAGTCTTTAAGCACCCTGAGTGACCTCCCAATGGACTGTCATGAGCTTGCTAAAGGACCAAAGGTTTCAAGGGAGAACCAGAACTAAGGAACACTTTACCCTTATAAAGTAAGATATCATTCTGAAGAGAAAAGTGAGGGGAAGTAGGATTAGGGGCTGCCAAGTCAGAAAACAGCCTTTGGTACTTTGAATCAATCCCATATCCATCCTTTAAAACATCCAACCAGGTAGGACAAGGAAAGGAAATTAGGTACAACTGTGCATGATAAGGCTCAATAGCTGACAAATGATCAGATGTTGAAGCAGCTGAAGCCTTAACCTCCTCGAGAGTGCATTTGCAGCCTTATTTTCTTTGCCCTTCTTATATTCAACCAAAAAAGAGTAGCCCAAAAGCTTGGTAATCCACTTTTGTTGAGCAGGAGTACCCACTCTTTGCTCCAGAAGGAACTTCAAGCTCTGTTGGTCAGTCTTAATGACAAAAGGCTTACCCACCAAATAAGGTCTCCATCTTTTTACTGCAGTGATTAATGCCAAAAATTCATTTTCATAAGTGGACAAATGTAAGCTCGTACCCTTGAGGGCTTGGCTGTGGAAAGCCAAAGGTCTGTGTTCCTGCATTAAGACAGCTCCAATACCAAGTCCAGAAGTATCACACTCCACTACAAAGGTTTTAGAAAAATCAGGAAGAACAAGTACAGGTGGGTTTGAAACAGCCTGCTTAAGAGCTACAAATGCCAAATCAGCCTGTGAAGACCAATGGAAGGCATCTTTTTTCAATAATGCAGTCAATGGGGCTGCAATAACACCATAATTCTGAATAAATTTCCTATAATACCCAGTCAATCCCAAAAAACCCCTCAAGGCTTTAACTATCCTAGGTATAGGTCACTGCTGCATTGCCTTAGTCTTCTTGGGATCAATTCTGACCCCTTGGGCAGAGATGATATGACCCAAGTGTTCCACCTCTCCACAACCAAATACACATTTGGTTTGCTTAGCAAACAACTAATTGGATAGTAACATAGATAAGACAATCCTTAAGTGAGCAACATGATCATCCAAAGACTTGCTGAACACCAAAATATCATCAAAGAATACTAAGACAAACTTTCTCAAATAAGGCTTAAAAATATGATTCATTAAGGATTGGAATGTGGAAGGGGCATTGGTTAAACCAAAGGGCATAACAAGAAACTCATAATGTCCTTCATGAGTTCTAAATGCAGTTTTGTCAATGTCACTCTCCTTCATTCTGATTTGATGATAGCCTGATCTAAGATCCAACTTAGAAAAAATTGTAACTCCACACAATTCATCTAGTAATTCATCAACAACAGGAATAGGGTACTTATCCTTCACAGTGGCTTTGTTTAAAGACCTATAATCAATACACATTCGCCAACTCCCATCTGCCTTTCTAACCAACAAAACAGGAGAAGAGAAAGGACTTTGGCTCATTCTAATAGAACCAGTTTCAAGTAAATCATGCACAATTTTTTCTATTTCAGTTTTTTGATAAAATGGGTACCTGTAAGGTCTTTCACAAATAGGTGAAGAGCCCTCCTTCAATATGATTTGATGCTCATGACCCCTTAGTGGAGGTAGGCCAACTGGAACTTCAAAAACCTTAGCAAACTCTTGAAGCAAGTCAGCAATGGCTGGACATTGTTGCACGGATGGAAGTGGAGCAGAACAAGATACAATTTGCAATACTAAACCCTTCTTGACAGTGGGTTTGAAGAACTGATCTCCATCTTGAAGGATAGGAATAGAAGGTTGGAGGCCTTGAAGCAACACTGATTTGCCATGATGAGCAAATTGCATAGTGAGTTTCTTGAAATCCCACTGAATTTGGCCTAGAGAGTACAACCATTGAGTTCCCAAGACCACATCACAGCCACCTAAGGGCAATACATTCAAATCAACACTAAAAAGAGTACCCTGAATCTTGAGTTGAACAACATGGCATACCCCCTCAGTTTGAAGTACAGCTCCATTAGCCACCTTAACTTCAAAACAATCTTGAGTTGATAAAGGCAACTGTAGTGACTTCCAAAGTGCCACATCCAAGAAGTTATGAGTGCTCCCACTATCAATCAAGATTACCATTTCTTGATTGTTGATTCTTCCCCACACCCTCATGGTACTGGGTGAAGGGCTACCCAGCAAAGCATAGAGAGTTATTTCAGCTACTCCTTCAAGAATTCTATCCACCTCAAGTTGCTGTAATTCCAACTGAGAGTTTGGTGCATCAACTACTTCCTCCAAATGAAAGTCTTGCACATTCTGACAACCTACTTCTTCCAAACCCTCCATAAGAAAAATTCTTGGGGTCTTACATTTGTGCCCCATAACCCACTTGTCATCACAGTAATAACACAATCCTTTTTTTCTTCTTTCATCCATCTGAGAAGGAGAAATCTTTTGAATGGCCATCTTTGCACCCTTAGAGTCAGTTCTGATCACTGGTGGAGGACCAAGAATTGAAGCTTTAGGCCCATCCCCCCAAGATTTGATGCTTCTTCTGCTAGCCATTAGGTATTCCTCTTGGATTTTAGCTAATCCAAATGCTGTATTAAGTTTCTGGGGATTCAGCATTCTGACAGGTAGTCTAATCTCATCCTTCAAGCCACTCAAAAAACAGCTCAGCTTATGCTTCTCTGACAATTCCTTAATTCTGTTTGATAAAGTCTCAAACTGACCCTTATACACAGCCACACTACCTACCTACCTCAGCCTAGTCAAGGTTTCCATTGGATCATCATAAGCTGATGTTCCAAACCCCACATGTAAAGACCTCACAAATGCCTCCCAGCTCGTGAATTGGCCAGCCTCTTCTGCTTCTTGGAACCAAATTAAGGCCTCCTCCTCCATATGGTAAGAAGCTAGCAAAATCTTCTGATTAGGGGGGGTTCCATACAATTGAAAAAACTGATGAGCCTTATAGACCCAGCCTGAAGGATTATGTCCCTTAAATCTTGGAAATTCCAGCTTCACACTCCTCGGAATAGTTGCAATGGTTGTTTCTTGATGATTTGGAGAAGAAAGTCCCTCTGGTGGAATTGACTTCTGTCTCCATTGATTGCCCGCTTCAGTCAACACTTGCACAGTTTGAGATAGGGTCTGCAACATGCTAGTAACAACATCCAACTTTTGATGAATTCCATGGAGTTCTTGATCATGTTGATCTGAAGTTGGGGAAAGAGTATTGATCTTCTCATTGAGAACTGAAATGGATCGCGTCTCTGTCATGGTGATAGAGATTAGCTCTGATACCAATTGATAAGAATCACCTTATCCAAAGAAGAAACAGGGCATTGAAGAAGGGATGGAACGGTGAGAAATGAGAAGAGAGGAAGAGATAGAAATTAGGAAAAAAGAGGATACAAGAACTTGCATTATATTTCTCATTATTTTCTATATTCAGAACTTACATTCCTTTATACTCGAGCCTCCAGAATTGTGATACCTTCCATTTCCTATAACTACTATTACTAACTAACCACCCCATCCCTCAATAGCTGTAACTAACTGAATACTACCAATTACAACTACCCTTTAACTAACTACACAATGACTTAGACACATATACATGGTAGCAGTCACCTCTGATCCCAACGCAGCAACCCTTGGTCACATTAGCACTCCACACACTAGACATCAGCACTCCACGCACCAGCAAGACCCACTACACCAGAGCACTCCTATCAGATGGAGTCGATGAAGCTATTTCAAAACCCTATTCCAAGCTGGAGTGAGAGAGCCTAAGCTGAGAGAAATGGGAGAGTTGCCGATGAAGCTATTTCAAAACCCTAGTCCCAATTGGGATATATGTATATATAATGTTTAAAATTATATATAATGTTTCTCTTCAAAAAAAGAAAAGATTAAATATAATGTTCAAATCTAAGAATATAATCAAAAAGAATTTTTTTATTAAAATAATAATTATTATCTAAATTAATGTTTAATTTTCAAGACTAAACATAAACCAGGCTTTTGGTATGGAACTACTCACACCCACACGAAAATAGACAATCCTCAACTCCAAATTCTTGACTTCTCCAATCTCCTATGATGGCATGCACTTAAATGATCCCCAATCTATTTAGAGGTGGATCTATCTCAACCATTAATACAAACTCGTAATTACTAGTTGTACTATACTTAAAATATAGGGTAATTACCCTATACTTTAAGTATATTGCAATATACTTAAGTATAGTTGCTACTTTAAGTATATTGCAACTAGGATTGTGTTAATGGGCACTGCACGGTACCCATTAACCACATAATTTTTTTACTTTTTTCTAACACAATTTTTGTCTTTTTTTGCAATTCATGTCATTTTTTCAGTTTTGCAGTACTATTCAGAATTTTTTTGACTTTTTTTGACAAATTTTTTTTGTCTTTTCTGCACTTAACTAGCACCAAGCGGTGCTGGTTAACATTCTCCTTGCAACTATACAATTACCCTATACTTAAGTATATTACAATATACTTCAAGTATAGGGTAATTACCCTATACTTTAAGTAGCAATATATTTCAAGTATAGGGTAATTACCCTATACTTTAAGTATAGCTGCTACTTTAAGTATATTGCAACTAGGGTTGTGTTAACGAGCACCGCACAGTACCCATTAACCACATATTTTTTTTACTTTTTTCTGACACAATTTTTGTCTTTTTTTTGCAATTCATGTCATTTTTTCAGTTTTGCAGTACTATTCAGACTTTTTTTGACAAATTTTTTTTGTCTTTTCTGCACTTAACCAGCACTAGGCGGTGCTGGTTACATTCTCCTTGCAACTATACAATTACCCTATACTTAGTGTGTGTTTGTATTGAGCGTTGCGTTGCGTTTTCTGCGTTTCACACTTTTTTTTTTACGTATCACACGTTTTGCAGAAAAGGGAGGCAAACGGTACTGTAGCGGTTACTGTTCATTGAACAGTAACCGCAAATGTTGACTTTCTGCAGTGAACAGTGCACATGTCCACTGTTCACGGACCCACAAATTTCATTTTTTATCAATTTTTTCATTAAAAATGGGTCCCACAGCACTATTCACACATTTAAAAATTATTTTGTTACAGTGTTTTCAGTTTTCAGTTTTAAATTTCAGCAAAATAAGTTCTATCCAAACAGACCCTTAAGTATATTGCAATATACTTTAAGTATATTGCAACTAGGGTTGTGTTAATGAGCACTGCACGGTACCCATTAACCACATAATTTTTTTACTTTTTTCTAACACAAATTTTGTCTTTTTTTGCAATTCATTTCATTTTTTCAGTTTTGCAGTACCATTCAAAATTTTTTTGACAAATTTTTTTTGTCTTTTCTGCACTTAACCAACACCAGCGGTGCTGGTTAACATTCTCCTTGCAACTATACTTTTAAGTATATTGCAATATACTTAAAAGACAAAAAAGACAAAAAAAAAAATTGTCAAAAAAATTCTAAATAATACTGCAAAACTGAAAAAATGACATGAATTGCAAAAAAAGACAAAAATTGTGTAAAAAAAGTAAAAAAATTATGTGGTTAATGAGTACCGTGCGGTGCCTGTTAACACAACCCTAGTTGCAATATACTTAAAGTATAGGGTTACCCTATACTTAAAGTATAGTTGGGTTCAGTGGCAACGCCACATTGGGTTCAGGGAAGTTCCCAGGAACACCCTGACCTGAAGAAAAAAAATTATATATATAAAAATTTAAATTTTATTATTTGTTTTTTTTTAAAAAAAAAAAAAAAAAAAAAACACCCTCAGCAAAATTAGGAACACTCTCAAATATTTATGACAAAAAAAATTTTGAACTAAAATCTTAAAAAAAAAAAAAAATGGTTACAGAGCAAGCAAAAAAAAAAAAGCTCAACATCAATCCTAAACAAAACCAACCCCAACCAGATTTTAAATCAATCAAAACATTATAAACTAAATACCCAACAGGCCCAACCACGTATTTTCAAAAAAAAAAAAAAAAAACTAACTAACAAACAGCGAACCAACCAAAACCCAATGCGAATACGCGTCTGCCGATTAAAATCAGAAACTTACCTAACCTAAAATCAGAAACCACCTAAAGAAAAAAAAACCTCAACAACGCCTTAGCCTCCGCCTGAAACCTCATCATCAAGCAACGCGACACGGCGACGGTACCTCCACCTGAAACTCGAGCAACTGAGCTTGGATCGGGCATCGGAGATCAAAGATCGGTCCGATCGGGTCAGAGCTTGTGATGCCGACGCTTGGCCTCGAATCCTTCCTCGCCTCCGACGCCTCGACGTGCTGCCGCGGCCCACGGCGCCACCCCTCAGGCCTCCCTCAAGGTATTTTACACTTACTTCTCTCACTTTTTCTCTCTTAATCTTTGGGTTTTGCTGTGTAGTGGACTGTGCCACTGTGATTGAAAGAAAGCTCTTATAATTATTCAAGTCTTTAGTCTTTAAGTCTAATTCTCTCTCTTTAGTCTTTTAAGTCTTTATAATTATTCAATTTATTTGTCCCTTTTTTTTTTTTTGACTTTATCCGTGTGTCATTGTGATGGTTATCCGTGTGTCATTGTGATGATGGTGTTGGTGAGTTTTTCTTTTAGTGTATTGTGATTTGTGAATTTATTTGATTGGCTCTTCTTCTTGTGTGAATCTTGTCCGTTGAGTGGGGGGTAAATGCCTAGATGGGGCCATGGGACTGTGTGGTGTGGGGTGAGATATTAAAAAAAAAAAAAAATTAATGAAGCAACTAAACACCAATAATTAATAATTTAATTAAATAATACATTATAAAAAACAAACAAATTAAATTATGTTAGGTTAGGCTAGACAACAATTAATAATTTTATAATTAATGAAACAACAATACAATAAATTATAGTTTATAAAAGACAAACAGATTAATAAAACAACTAAACAAACATAATTAATAATTTTATTAATATTTCAAATGAATTTATAGTTTATAGTTTATTGCATAGGTACCTTTGTTCATTTCTTTTCTTTTCATTTTTTTTTCTTTTTGAGGTTTTTCGGTATAAATAATGCAAATTTATTTTGGTTTTAAGAACATTTTTTTTTTTTTTTTTTTTTTAAGCACAAACTTCATGCCGGCCAAATCTTGAATTTCGGCCGGTATTTACCGAAATGTCCCAAAACACCCTAAATAGACCAAAATGACCCGAAATTTGTTCAAAGTGGAATAGGATAGGTTACTGTTCTGGTTGGTCCAGAAATACCTTGGACAAAATTCCTAGAGTCGCCACTGTTCGGGTGGAGTCGATTTAGGCAGAGAACTAAAGCATACTACAAAAGACTATTGCACTACCTCTAAAAGCCTTAAGACCGCTCTTCTACTTCTTTGCTCCAAGGTAAATGCTTCTGAGGCATCTTCATCTCCCCAGTATGTCTATATTTGTCTAGTTAATTTGTTTATTTAAATGTGCTAAGCTAGTGCTAATATAGGTTATATCTTGTAGGTTAGCTGGACTGGCTAGAGCACCATATGAGTATGTTACTCATATTACTTCTATCTCTTTTCAATTCGTTATCAATCTAGGGTTTATTGGCTTGATCACATAATTGATATTTTATTACAGGTTAGCCATGTGCCAGATTATTCTGAAGAATAGCAAAATTATGGAAGGAATTGACGGCTGACTTCAAGGAAAACTTGAAGAAAGATTGATTTCTTCTGAGCTCAGGTGAGCACGTGTTTATTCCACAATAGCTTCACTTACTATTAAGTGTTTGGGTTTTTTTTTTTTTTTTTTGAATTTGGTTAGATCTTTAAGCTATGTGTTTCTTTTTGTTAAGATAGATTGTGTTGCAATGGGTGTTCTATAGAAATTGCCTTTAGGTTTGCTATTCTTTCATAATTTTGTGTGAATTCATAGGAATTGTAGGTTTCTTAGCTTGCCATTATTTAATGGTCATTTAACCATAGCAAACATTTGTGATTGCTAGCGAACTTAGTGTCAACTTTCAATAGCTTTTCGTTCCTTTCTTTTAAACAAAGTAATGTAGCATCTTGTTTTCCCAATCTGTCACTTCTTTAGCTTTTAAAATTTCTACAATGCTTGTGTATTATCTTTGATATTCTAGATTTAACCTTGGCGCAAGTCAATAATTTTTATCAGTTATGTGCTTGCAGTATTCATTAATCTCTTTTTGATGTACTAATGAATGCTTTTTTTGGAATAGGGGTGCTGTTTGATGATGGGAAACCTCGACTTTTTTGGGATTGTGCAAAGAAGAAAGGAATGTTAATAAGCCCTGTATTTCCAGGAACTTACAAGAGCTGCAATGGTTTTTTGTTATAGTACTTATAGTTTGGGTTATTGTGATTGTCAAATTATAGGGGTTTGTTCATGTTGTGTGGGTTTGCATGGGTGTCTAAACGAGCAAGCAACACTGCAATGCACCTTCCAAACCAAAGTAGGATTGAATATTAATGCGACATCAATGATTTAATCATGACCATATGCTTTTCTTTTATATAAATAGATGAACATAATATATATATATATATATATATATATATCTTGTTATGCATATGAAGTATTAAATTTTAAACTAAGGTTTTTTTTTCCTAATCATGTCTGCTTAAAAATATCGATGAGTCAATGACCCTCCTTTGCCATTTGAACAAAATTTTAAATGAATATATATACTAAACATTCTGTTACGGGTATTTTGGTAATTTTAAATTTTTGGGTATTTTTTGATCAATTTCCTTTTGGTGTCATAGGGTAGTACACAATCCTAAAATTTTTCAAGAAATTATCTGATAAATCTTTTCTAGAATCATGGGAATGGGGTGGGTGATAGTGGCGGAGAGGGAGGAGGGGGTGGTGGAGATTCTCTCTCTTTAGAGAGAGGAAGAGAGAGAAGTTGTAGAAATTGCGTTAACATAACCAAATAATTGAGTTGGGGTATTTAATTATAGGCAAGTATGTACTCCTTGGTAATTCAGCCAAAAAAAAAAAAAAAAAGGTACTCTTTGGTAGAGACTTATGTGTTGTGGATAGATGCATCAATATCACGAGTCTCATGTTTACCTAAATACCACTTCAACTAACATATTTCTATAGAAACAAATCTCACGTCTTGTGAAGTAATGTCATCCACAAAATAAGAAATTATTGTATGTGTGAGGGCGTATCATGTTATAATGTAATCGCCTATCACAACAATATACTAACAAATATTACTTGAAGAAAAAAGAGGGCAATTCATAATTAAAAGAAGACAATTACACCCAAACTTAAATTGGTATTAGAGCATTTACATCAATCTCTTCAAATGTTTAGTTAAACTAACCTAATTTAATTTTTTTAAAATTTTTCTAGTTTAGTTATTCATGTTTTTTATGGACATACATCAGACTCAATACTCTGTTTTTTACTCCATTTAAATATTTATTTTTCTATCTCCTTTCTTTCCTCTTACTTCTTTGAACACAGTATGAAACTTTTAAGTCTCCAATGTTAAAAAAGTGTGAAACTTTTGAGTCTTCAATGTTAAAATTGTGGGATAAAATATTGAGACTGATGTGAGTCTTTAGCTATATATAACCTGAAATATTAAAATAGGTAAAGCTCTAAGTTCATAGATGGTGATGTCAATTTTGTACTTATTGTCAAAGTTTTTCAAAACCTCCCTAGCTGTTGGTTCCTCAAATCTCATATCTGCCATTTAAAATGTAACAATAGAGTAATATAATATGTGGTGAAAGAAAAGATTAGTCAGGGGTGTTTGGTTTAAGTGTTTTCATCTCTCAATTCTCTCTTTTTATTACTCAATTTTTAAATTTTGTGAGCCCCACTTCAAGAATGCTAGTATTAAGGGTCATCAAATAGCACATGGCCCACAACCCGACCTAGAAACCCGACAGCCCATTGGGCTAATGGGCGGCTCGGTCCGTTGTTATTAAGGCCCATGGGTAGCCCACTAGCCCAGTGGGTTAGGCCGTGGGCTAGTTTTTATGCCTATGGGCACCCGGTGGGCTAGCCCAATAGCCCAACCCATTGGCCCAACCCGTTGCCCAATCCAATAACTTATAATTTATAGCAAAAATATATAAGAGGTGTATGAAGGATTGATTTTGAGATATTGTAGAAGAATTTCTTAAGAGAACTCTCCTAACCACTAAGATACTTAAAGTAATTGTGCTAAACTTAGTTTATTAAATATATATTTTTCTAGTAGTCTAGCAAGTTTGAATTAACCATTTGATTTTTTTATTTATTAAAGATAAAAAATAAAAAACTATTTGAAGCCTTAATTAAAAAAAAAATTAAATAAGCTTCCATCAACAAAACAATAAATTAAATTGATTTGACTGTAAAAAAAAAAAATGTAATTAAGTATTAAATTCTTTGATTCTTTCCTTTAAAAAAAATTGATTGATTATTCCCTTATAAAAAAATTATTATTTTTTTATAAAAATAATAAAATAATATGCTAACATAATCTCATTGGTAGCCCATTAGGCGCAACCTAGTAGCCTAGCCCATTTTAGACAAAATGGGCATTGCCCATGGGCAGGGTCGTGGGCTGGGGTTTTCTCTTTCGGCCCAATCCGACTTGACCCGTTAACTAGTTAATAGCCCATTATGCCCATTGTGCCCCTGGGCCAAGTAAAAATGGGTCGGGCTAGCCCGACCCGGCCCATTGACGACCCTTAGCTAGTATGGTTTAGTTATCTTTTTCTTACAATGTCTATATACCCCTAAAATTTATTAAGCACTACTCTAAACAAAAAATAATTGAGTCTATAAAAGTAATTTGAACTACATATATTTAGTATTTAATAAACATTTAATTTAAACTAAAAAAAAAAAAATCCTAATAGGTTTGAATTCTACTCCCACATTTTACACCTTACAAATTGCCTGAATTCCACTCCCCTATGTTTTACTCCTAAGAAATTGCTTTACTATCAAATTTTAAATTTTAACTTCTCTTTAACTTCTTTTACTTATCTGGTTTTTATTTTATTTAAGTTTCACGCTATATCCTCCTTCCTCTTCTTCTTTGGGATTTTATTTTATTTTATTTTATTTTAAGGGATAGTATATTACTGCACTGGAATACAAAATACTTGATTACTTGACTTCCAAGATTATCTGGATAAGTATATAAGCAAAGGACAAAGTTTAGTTATAAAACTTATTGTAGCCTAAAGCTACAAATTTACTCAATAAAATAAACAATACTATATATTTTAAAAATCTAATTGTTGAATTGTATGTTCTTTACACTCTTAATACACATATCAAATTTTGTGAGACAAAATTTAGTTATAAAATTGGTTGTAGCTTAATGCTACAACCTTACTCAATATCTTTTTATTGAAAGTGATTTTTGACAAATCCATCCTTGGATTACATTTTCTTCTAATATTCTCAATGCTTATAAAATTTATAGAAAATTAAAAATCAATAGCTATGTCATCAATAAGTTGTTTAAATTGCAAATTTTTGTAATTTAAAATTATACACAAAATATAAACTTATAGATCATATAGTTAATAATATCTGATTGATATAAAATTTGATATGTGTATTAAAAATGTAAAGAACATAAAATTCAGTGGTTAGATTTTTAAAATATGTAGTAATGTTAATGATATTAAATAAGGTTGTAACCTTAGGCTACAACCAATGTTGTAGCTCTAAACTTTGTCAAATTTTGTGTCAATCGGATATTATTATTTATTATATGATCTATAAGCTTATATTTTATGCATAATTTTAAACTATAAAATTTTGCAATTTAAACAATTTATTGATGGCATAACTATTGATCTTTAATTTTCTAGAAATTTTGCAAGCATGAATGGTATACGCAAAATATTCTTCTTTTACTTATCCTGATTTTAAGTTTTCCTACTTCTTACATTCAATTCTTGTTTTAAAATATTGTATTTGTTTGTCTCTTGCCACATGACAATTTTTTTTTTTTTTTGGTACTTATTTCTTTTCCTTGGTGTCAGACTTTTCTTTCTTCTTTTAATTCAATAATTCGCATGTAATTTTTTGTAAAAAATAAGACAAATGAGATTTTTTTTTTTTTCCTGGTTCCCTTTATTTATACTTCTTCATTTTGGCTTCTATTGATGCCTGTCTAGAAATTTCTTTCATTCATTTTTTTTACACCTTTCTATTTAGAATGATGTTATTTCAAAGTGTCTCATAAGATTAACACAAAGTTTCTGTTTAAATTTATCTGCATGCTAGGTCACCAAGTTATTGAATCTTTTGTTTCTCAAAAAAAAAAGAAAAAAAGTTATTGAATCTTTAAAAAGTTTTTACAAAATATGCCCACTACATTGAATATTTTTTTACGAAATCACATATTAAAAATTAAATCATTAATATGTCAAATTCTAGACTTTTATATATCTTTCATTCGCTATGCAGACATGGACTCTATGAAACTCAAAGAGGAGAATGATCAACTGGTGGTGATCAAGAGAGTTGATCTTGCCAAATTGATTAGAACTCTGAGAAATAAGGTTACAAAATCACTTTAGAACAAACAACAAATTACCATATATTTATTTTATTTGTTTACTATGAAATTGGTATGTGCTTTCTAAAATAAAAAAAGATTGGTTTGTGGGTGCTGAATTCTTTTTTTTTTTTTTTTTTTATAATTTATTTTCCAATTCAAAGCAACATGATTTTGGTATGTGTTGGAGGTTTAGTGTCAAAATCCAAAAATTGGGATAATGAAAAATCATGACACTAAACCCAAAAAAAAAAAAAAAAAAAAAAGAGCCTCATCGCACGGATGAAGTGTGTCATGAGACTAGTATATATTACTAACTTATGACATCAGATTTACAATGAGTTTTCTTTTTCTCAAAAAAAAAAAAAAAAAAGAAGAGAGATTTATAATGAGTTTTGAACCTATAATGAGTTTCAATTTGTTAGATAATTAGATAAGATTTGAACCTCTAATGTTAGTTTCATGATATTATTTATTACCATCAGGCTAAGTGTCATAAGGTAGAATTACACCCTGAATTTTTTGCCACTGATGGTACTAAGTAAGCCTTACTTAGTCCCAACCAACAATTCAATACTCATACAAATGAATCAACCAATAATTTGTGTGAAGCTTAGAATGCACAACACACAAATTATAGGAGAACATTCTTAATTTTTTTCACATTACAACAATGTATGTACAAAATATGTTAGGGCTTTCTTACACAAAATATTTTCTTGGGACATGCATTAGTCATAAATGAGAGCTGAGATGGGAGATCTGAAGTGGCTCGAACGAAAAGGGAGAAGAAAAGGAGGAGAGTTCAATTTTGCAGAGAGAGAAAAATGAGTGGAACATGAGGTCACTAATTTGTGGGTCAATATAAAAAAAAATTATAATAATAAAATGATATGATAGAAAGCTAAGTAATCGTGTAAAATATACATGGTTGTTGTAACTAGCTTGTATATTTACACAATAATATATTGTTTGATACAGGTCAATTTTAGATCATATTGTGTTAATTTTACATTTTTTTTCTATTATACTCACAAATGTGAGTGCTCTAATAAGGCTTACAAAAGATACATGAATACACCATTTTCCCACACAACAGTGACAACACATTATCATTATGTTGTATTTCCCCCTCTAACCCTTGCTATTGACACCCCCCCCCTAATAGTTTTCAAGGTACTTGTAGGAAATAACTATCAATTTCAATCACTTGGGTAATTGCCCTTTTACCCTTGGGCTTGGTGCACCTATATGAGAACTAACTTTGGGACATAACTTCTTGATGTCTTGGAGCCTTTTCGTATTGCCAGCACACTAACAAGGCTAACAAACCTGGCAACCCAAGCACATGCCTAACAACTTAGTCTTAAGTCTCTTGACCTGTTGCATAGGGACTAAATCTTGTCAATGTCACCTTCCAATCCAAATCTACATACATATATAGCCCACATCAGTAGATGCAAAGTCTTGCAAAATGCAAAATAACACATCATTTTACACATTTTGAACAAAAAAATACCCACATTAGTGGGTGTAAAAGTGTGCATAAATGCACAACTGCTACAGTAACCATGCATATATGCATGGTTACTGTAGCTCTTGCATTTAATTTTTTTTTCTCTCTCCACCTCACTCTCTATTTTTCTCTCTGGTCTGACTCTCCACCTAATTTGGGTTCCCTCTCTTTCCCAACGGCCACAGCAACTCAATAAAGAAGAAGAAGACAAATATCCAACCACCAACTCAGCACAACCCAACCATCACCACCGCAACCCAAACTTGCCAAAAAACCCATTCCAAATCCAAACCAAAATCAATAAAAACTAAATCCAATGGAAAACCCATATGAAAAATCCAATAGAAACCCACATAAAAAACCCAACGGAAATCAGTCAGATCTGTTGCCATTGCTGCCGTCGAATCTGCCTTGCTACCCAACCCAAATGGACTTAGATTGACATGGGTTTGTGTTGAAGTGAAGTTTTTTGGTTTGTTTATGGAGTTTTCTGGTGAAGAAAGGGGCAAAAGAAGACAATTTGACCGGTGAAGAAAGATGAGAGAAAGAAGAAAAAGAAAGAAAATTCACCATGAGAGAGAGAGAGAGAGAGAGAGAGAGAGAGAGAGAGAGAGAGAGAGAGAGAGAGAGAGAGAGAAGGAAAAGAGAGAAAGTGGATTTGACTAGTTTTTTGAAATTGTATGGCACCGAGGTACCCAGACCCAATTGGACCTTAGGTTCAGGCCCAATAGCACGGCCCCATTTTTCAAATCTCTGCTTTAAACTACCTTCATAAACTGCAAGTTTTAATCTCGTCCCCTAACCAGTGCTCGGCATAGATTTCCCGAACAACTAAGAAAGTCTTTAATCCAGACATACCATAGGGTGCTCAGCAGTTCCCAGGAAACATCACTACCGGGCATATTAGCTTGAGTTGGAACCAAGTTCCAAAGCCATAATCTCAGTATTCCACTCTCACCTAAACACCCACTTACAACAGATAATATTGGACCTTTGATTGCACTAACAATGGCAGTAATCATGACCTCCCCACTAACTTAGAGCTATAAATAGAAGAAGTTGGGGAAGAAAAAGGGGTTCAGAAAAAAAGAGGGAAAAAGAAGAGAGAGAGAGAGAGAGTGAGAATACTACTTTGAGTCTCTGTGCCGAGAACGACCCAAAGTAGGAAATCCTAAAACCCACCTCATAAATAAGTTGTGAGCCCAAGTGAAGTTAGGCCCAATAATTTCATTTCCGGCGCGCACAGAAATAATAGAAAAAGAATATAAAATGATTATTTAATGAAAAGAGTGTGTATAATAGATAAACTAATGTGGGAGTTTTGGATATGTGGCTGTATAAAATAGAAAAAGTGGATTCTTATGTTAAAGTAGACAAGAAATTTTACACAGACTGATGCAATTGCTTTAACAAGGCTAACAAACCTGGCAACCCAAGCACATGCCTAACAACTTAGTCTTGAGTCTCTTGACCCATTGCATAGGGACTGAATCTTGTCAATGCCACCTTCCAGTCCAAATCTACATACATATATAGCCCACATCAACATCACTACCAATATGCAATGCTTTGCCAAGAAAGTCACAACTTAAAAGTCTTAAACCTATCTAAGAGGGACAACATAACTTGATGCTATCCAAAACACCTTACTCAGCCCCCGACATGCCTTTCTCATGGTCAAGGTTTTGTGTGGTTAGTATGGGGTAAGGTGCTGCTATCTTATGTTGTCAATCATATATCGTTGATTAAGGGATTTGATATTAGGTCCCATATTAATTTGACTACAAATTACTTAATTAATCACTAAAACCACTAAAAATAAAGGGAATTCATCTACTAAAAGACTGAACCCTAACTCAAATTAGTCTGATCATAAGTTTATACTAAATTGTTTGTTCTCAAGTAGCAAGTGCATATTTAGAAGAAAAAAATGTATTTTGTGTATGTGTCGGTGAATACTTTCTCGTTGACAAATGATAGAAGAGATGCTATCTTGAATTTATTTAATGCCATAATTAATTTATATAGTTTAGTTAGATATTACTACCGATCATATTAATCTATGAAAAATTCTAGATAGATGTGGCTTGTTTCTTATTATGGTACAAAAGTTCGGATGATAGAAGCCACAAGTTCTCTAGGTGATAATCTAAAAGAGATATGCAGTCATATGCTTGCTTTAAATCCCATCATCATGAAAGAAAAAGTAAAATAAATGGACCTACATGACTTCTAGGAGAATTGATAGTGTCATTTTGTTAACTAAACTTGAAAATTGAATAGCTAGAAATAATATCTTCACAACAAATATGTAACGTTTCCACCACAATCTCTCACAAAATGGATCCCACTGTATAAAAAGAATAGTACCGGAATAGAAGCAAGCATATTTGGTGTAAGAATAAGATACTTAATTATTGGATTTAATGAAACGTAATGTGACGTAATGAATTCATCATCGTATAAATTGCTTATAATTCATCAAAATAAATAAATAGATGCTTATAATTTAGAAATGACTACCATTACCACCTACCAAAAAAACAGTTCGAAATGACTTCCACTTAAAAACATAAAAGCAATTCATGAAATGACATCTATTCAAATAATTTCCACAATAGCCTTATCTTCAACATATAAATTGTGCTTATAATTCAAATAAAACAAAACCTGAAACATTAAGTCATTATCTAATTAAGCAACATCAATACTTGTCATTCATATCTTCGTTTTGACTATCGATGCCATGAGTAGACTAATGGGATGTGTTGTGTTTAGTACTTTATGAATTCATATCTTAATTCTATTTATTATATTCACTCCCAAAACAAAGGAAAGAGGGAGACACATAATAATCCATTGATTTTGTAGTTGTCAAACGTCGTTCTATTATTATTTTTATTTATTTATCTTTAGATGGTGTTTAACTCTTCCCCCAACCCCAAGAAAGAAGAAAAGTAAATGGAAGTTTATAAAGCCCTGTATGCATGAAACGATATGCGATAAAAACATTTTTTTCCAAAACTTTCGATAACGTATTGTTTTATGTGACCATCTATCTGTATGTAAATCACTTTATTAATTGAATTAGGAAAAATTATACTTTGAAAACTATCATCCTCATTATATTTCTCTCCCTTAATTTTAACGGCATTTAATATTGAAAAATTAATTTATCTCTCAGCTTTTTGTTTTGTATAAATGAGTAAATTGGTATTTTAATACTAAATTTCATTAAACTTGACACCAACCAAACAATAGAGAGGTATTGAAACAGAGTTATAATTTTTAGTGTCAATTATGTATTTAAATAGTGATTGAAATTGACAGTTATTTAAATGAATTACATAAATGTTAACTGTTAAGTATATTATGTAACTAAATATACACATAAACTGATTTGAAAGAAATTTTTGGTTAGTTGGAAGAACTTTTCTTTCAACTGATTTGAAGGAAATTTTTGTTTAAACTGTGATTTTTTTTTTTTTTAACTATTAATTTATCCTTTTTAAGTCCAGCTCAAGCCTACTTATAAGGCCAAAGAAATGGCATTATTGACCACAGTTTAAGGATCCATATCAATTCCCATCTCACACCACAGAATCAAAACCAAACTTAACAACTAATTAATCCTTCTTCCTCTCTCTCTCTCTCTCTCTCTCTCTCTCTCTCTCTCTCTTGGCACTCTTCCATAGTATTTTCATCATCACCCACCATTGATGGGGGAGTTACAACCACAATCTTCCACAACACCTCCACCACCACCACCACCTCGCCACTTATCTTCCCTTGTCCAACCTTCCCATCAAAGAAAGAACAAACACAAAATCAGAGTCCTGAAAGTCTTTCACTCTGTCTTTCGTTCCCTCCCAATTATAACACCCGCATGCAAAATGGGCTCTATCTCTATGCCAACAGGTTTACCTGATAGTCATCGAAACGGTGCTGGCTCACGAGTGACTGGCACTTTATTTGGTTACCGTAAAGGACGTGTAACTTTGTCCATACAAGAAAGCCCTAAGTATTTTCCTACGTTGCTGGTTGAGTTAGCCATGCAAACAAATGTGTTACAAAAGGAAATGAGTTCTGGGATGGTTAGGATTGCACTTGAATGTGAGAAGAAAGGTGACAAGGATAAGACTAGGATTTTAGACGAGCCCTTGTGGACCATGTATTGTAATGGGAAAAAGAGTGGTTATGGGGTTAAGAAAGAGACTTCAGAGGAGGATTTGAATGTGATGGAATTACTAAAGGCTGTGTCAATGGGTGCTGGTGTTCTTCCTGGGAATTCTGAGATTGAAGGGCCTGATGCTGATTTGGCTTACATGAGAGCCCATTTTCAACGTGTTGTGGGTTCGAGGGATTCAGAGACATTTTACATGTTAAGTCCAGATGGGAATAATGGGCCTGAGCTTAGTATTTTCTTCGTGCGGATTTGATTACTAAGATCGACTATTTCGTAACGGTAACAAACTAATGAGTGAATATAATATGATTCAATTTTTTTTTTTTTTTTAATTTACAGTATTCACTAAATCAACCATTGGGTTGGGTGATTACATGGATGATTTGGTATATGTCTGTTAAGAGATATCTTTTTAGTTAGCTATATTTACAATGTTAGCATCTTGTGGAGTTGGGGCCCATTTATACAGAGAGAGAGAGAGAGAGAGAGAGAGAGAGAGAGAGAGGAATATGGGGTTAGGATAGGGAGAAAGAAATAAGGGATGATGAATTAGGACTCCCAATATGGGGAACTAAAAGAGACAATGTTGTTCTTTTATTCATATATATATATAAATACAGTTTCTTTATGTATAAGAATAGTTTACTCCTTGCTTCTTCTTCTTCTTCTTCTTCTTCTTCTTCTTCTTCTCTCTTCGTTTTTTTTTTTTTTTAATTACAATTTTAGGTTTTATGGATTTATTCCATAGGGAAAAAGGTGAGCATCTCCCAAAGAATGCTAACTGGTCATTATAATTATTATATTATTATTATCCACTGCAAACGATGCCATCGTGCTTCACATCTAAAGGACCCAAATTTACAGTGTTAAGAAGTCTATTATGGATCACTAATGAGATTCAAAGTTTGGGAAGTGATATTATATTTCTTGTATATAGTCTTTTTACACTTTATAAAATGTTAAATTAAGACTATATTGTTCTAGGCTCTACCCCTTCTTTTTTTTGCAATGTATTAGCTCTTGAGCAAGCTAGAATTTTAGTTTCTTAGATGCTGTTTTTTGTTCTTTTATTAATAAAATTGTTTATTATAAAAAAAAATTAATTTAATTAAAAAAAATTGATAAAATGTACGTGAACTGCAAGTACACTTAAAACACGTTGATTTCAACTTTTTGTGAAAACACAAACTAATCATTACAAACTTTACTACATAAAACATACAAATTGATATGGTAATAAATATGATTTGATGTGATAATGGATGTGATGATTTCAACCACTTGGATCTATTTGGTTACAGCTTATTTTGCTGAAAAATAAAAACTAAAAACACTATAATAAAACAATTTTTAAATGTGTAAATAGTGTCGTAGGACCCGTTTTTAATGAAAAAGTTGCTGAAAAGTGAGATTTGTGGGTCCTATGAACAGTGCATGGGACCCACTAATGTTGCTAGAAAGTCAAATATTACGACTAAAAAAAGAAAAAGAAAAAAAGGGAAACGCAGACGCTGGACACGCAATCCAAACACTGCCCTAATAATGAATCTTTAAAATATTTTTATGATTTTTGACACAACAAATTTTAGGGCCTGTTTGGTAGGGTATTTCAAACATCTATTTTCAGTTTTTAAACAACATTACATATATTTCCACATACTTTTCACCCACACATATTTTAAAAAACTATAAACAACACTACTCAAACTCCTCTACCAAAATATTTCTAACATCATTTTACAATTTTACACTGGGGTGAAAATAGGGCGGATGGAAAACTGAGGGAGGAAAATAGGGTGGAAAACAATGTTTTTCACTGTTTGGCAAAAAAAGGAAAATGCTAAAGATGGAAAACCCGGGAGAAAATTTTCTCTCTTGGGCCCACAATTTTCATCCTCCCAAATCAGGAGGAAAGTTGTGGAGAGAAAAGTGCTCTTATAACACTTTTACAGAAATGCCCTCACAGATACAAACACAACGACTACAAACACAACAATCTTTCTCTCAAACATCTCTAAACTCAAGCATAATTAGATTATCAGAATACAAATTAATCAAATCATAACAATAAAAGTAAAAAAAGAAAAAGAAAAAAAAAAGACAAAAGATAGAAGACAGAAGCCATCAGACCCATCTGGACTGCATTGGGGACGAAGATGAGCGACTGCTCTGACTGGGCCAATTGCTTTGGGACGAAGATGACCCATCTAGACTATGTTGGGGACGACTGTTCTGGAATCAAGTAAAAAAAAAAAAAAATGGAGAGAAAAAAAAAAAAAAAAAAAAAAAAGAGAGAATGAGAGTGCTAGAACGTTCTTGAGACTTGAATGAGGGAGAAAAATAAAAAGAAGGGGGTGGGGATAGAGATAGGACAACGTGTGTGGAGGAGATAGCGTGGAGAAAAAAAAAACTATATGGATGAAATGAAAAGGGAGAAAGGAGAAATAATATAAAGAATAAAAAATCCTATTTGAGAAATGTTACTACAATATTTTCACAATAAATTTTAAGTAATAGATTATTATTACTTAATATTGGTGTGTAAAAAATAATTTCAATGGTGGGTTCAAATTAGAACTAGTAACAAATTTCCACATAAATTTTGTTGTGAAAGTATTACGAAAAATATTGTGGACGTAACACTTCTCATTGAAAAATATAATTGTTGGTAAATTTTATATTATTTAATGAGTACAAATAAATCTATTTCTTACCTATTATGTAACAAGGGTATAATAGTCAATTTATATAAACCATATTTTTTATCCTCCCATTTTTCTCTCTAACCAAACAAAAGAGTTTTCCACCCTCCCACTTTTCCACCCCTCCAACCAAACACACATGAGGGAAAACTAAATCTTTTCTATCCTCCCACTTTTCCACTCCTCCAACCAAACGGACCCTTAGACTTTTTAATAGGGAAGACAATCTCATATCGTACCGGCCGGTACGACCAATATTTACCATGTTGGAACCTTGCATTTTGTACAGGTTTAAATACCGGATGTACCGAAACTGTTTTGGTCATACCGCAATATATACCGGATTCCGACCGGTTAATGGATACCAGATTGGTACAAAATTACACAC
Organism: Quercus lobata; assembly: GCF_001633185.2. NCBI lineage: Eukaryota > Viridiplantae > Streptophyta > Magnoliopsida > Fagales > Fagaceae > Quercus > Quercus lobata. The sequence continues at coordinate 32,243,447 of NC_044909.1, read as the reverse complement.
AAAATGCTTCTTTCCCTCCCCTCACGCTAGTCATACTTTCTGCCTCCCTTCATTTCTAATTCCTCTTTACACTAACGATGAAGTCATGCCATTTGGTGGAGAGCAGTGGCACCGGTAAATATCTAGCAAGTTTTGAGTCCTTAAGAAGGGGCTAAAGGTCTAAGAGAAAGAGAGAGTCTGAGGTGAAAGATAGAGAGAGGTGTGATGGAGGTGAAAGAGTCTTGGAAAATAAAGAAATGTTTGGTAGTGAAGTGATAAGTTTAATTGTGTGAAGATGAGGGCTTGTTGAAATTGTAATGACATGTAGGTTGTACTTGTAGGTCTTAGGCGTGTGATGTGGATCAGAAAAAGAAAAAGAAATTAATAGAGGTGGGAGGCAACTGGCAAGAGGCATCAGGCATGTGTTTGGTTTTATCACCCACCATTTTAATTTTTCTAATTATTATTTAATCTTTTTCTACCAAACCCCTTTTACGTAATATCACATTTCTCACTTACTACCCCTTCTTTTTTATTATCTTTTTTTGGTCTTATACTTTTATCTCTTTTCAATTTTTTTTTTTTTTTTTACAATAAACTTATAAGCTTAACAAGTTTAATTGCTTAACAAATTAACTTTTACCAAATAATTAAAGTTATAAATATGCAAATAATATTTATTTAATTATTTTTAAAATATATACAAATAATATATATTTTAAATAGCGGTAAATCTGAAACGGTACACTAGTATTGACTGGTACTGAAATATATCGTTTTGTTGGCAAAACCAGTACAGCCTCCGATACAAAATTGACTCCCTTACTTTTTAATAATAAAATAAGGTCTATTAAAAATAAAATCCTTTATAATTAAATTGGGGCCTTAGGCCTAGGCGTTTAGCCGCCCCCTTGGGACAATTCCATTGCCTAGGTACGAAGATATCAATTTGTTCTCTCTATCTTCTTTTATTTTTATGGGACAATTGCACTTTTAGTCCCTACATTTTGACGTTTTTCCATTTTAGTCCCTACATTTTATTTTTTCTACTTTTAGTCCCTAAAACCAATTTACGCTTTCCGTTTTAGTCCTTGAAACACTGTTCTGTCACCAAATTAACGGAAAGACTGACGGATTAATAAGATATTATTAAAAAAATTATTTAACATTTTTTATATGCCAAAATTAAAAAAAAAAATTAATTACTCAATTTTAATTTAGAACAAAAAACAAAAAAAAAAATTATTTTCTTTCAAACAAAAATTTTACTTTTTTTTAATTAAAATGATTTTTTTTTTTATTCCAATCTTCTTCTTCTTTTTTTGTTCAGAAGAACATTCAACACTTGATCACAACAACACAAACGAAAAAAAAGAAAAGAAACAGAGACCAAACACAAACACAGACCCAAAGTTCTTCGTGTTCTTCCCAGATTAAACCCAGCAACCGAGAACACAAATCCAAGTTCTTCGTGTTCTTCCCAGATCAAACCCAGCAACCCAGAAAAATAATCAATATTTTCTTTTCTTTTATTGATTTTCTTAGCAAATAATCAAACCCATGAACCCAGAAAAATCATCAACAACCCAAAACTAGAAAAATCAAACCCATGAACCCAGAAAAATCATCAACAACCCAAAACTAGAAAAATCAAACTTCACGTTCTCACAGTCTAACCCACTGATTAGTCAACAAACCCTCGCCCACAAAGTCACCAAACCCATTACCACCATTGTTGATCAAAAAAGAGAGAGGGGGAGGGATTTGGGTTTAGAGAGAGAAAAAAAGTCGGAGATTGACAAAGAAAGAAGCAAAAGAACGATACAAACACAAACAAGCAAAAGTCAAAGATTGCATGCTGTGCCCATGTTGCTAATCTCCTTTGCCTCTTCTTCTTCTTTTTTCTTAGGCCGATCTCCTCTTCTAATTCTTCTGGGCTGATCTTCTTCCCTCTTCTTTTTCTCAGCCGTGGTTTGGGATATTTTTCAACCAACCCAATCTGAGAGCAAGTCGTCTAAGATCGAGAGAGATAGAGACTAAGAGAGATAAATGCCACACAAACACAAAATAATTTGGGTTTTTTAGCACTATAAATATGCTTCTCTGGCTGATGTTGTTTGGGATATTTATTAATTTATTTTTGTTTTGATTTTAATTTTTTGGTTTATCTTAAAAGAAAGAAGAAAATGAAATAGATACAAACACAAACACAAAAAATGTTAATTTATTAATTTTTTTTTAATTTTGGCATATAAAAAATGTTAAATAATTTTTTTAATAATATCTTATTAATCCGTCAGTCTTTCCGTTAATTTGGTGACAGAACAGTGTTTCAAGGACTAAAACGAAAAGCGTAAATTGGTTTTAGGGACTAAAAGTGGAAAAAATAAAATGTAGGGACTAAAATGGAAAAACGTCAAAATGTAGGGACTAAAAGTGCAATTGTCCCTATTTTTATTTTTTACAATTGCTTAATGTTGTTGGCATGGGTTTTTTTTTTTTTTTTTTTTTTTTTTTTTTTTGTATATGACCGAAACTTGAAAGATGGAGGGAATGGAACTAAATTCTCCTCCAAGCAAGAACTAGATAAATATTATTGAGTCCTAAAAGGGCGAAAACTATGTAAGATAGCTTGGGTCTGAGGGAAATTTGTTGAAAATAAATTCGGTGTCATTAGATGTTTTTATATGTCTATTTAAAAACCTAGCTTTTGAATTGTCAAATTTTAAAATATGAAAAAATAAAAGGAAAAATTGGAATAAGTCTTTTAAATATATTTCTAAAAAGTTTCAAATTCTAAAGTGTAAACCATGGGTGTATCAGAGCAAAACATGTGGTTTTGCAACATGATGCTGAGTGGTCGGAATCCTATCCTATCGATGAAAAAGCACCCTTTTTTATGCACCCATAAGCAAGTTTCACAGTTTAAGATTTCTTTTTTCTTTTTAGAACATTCACATTCGGGAATGCTATCCCATCTTATTTTACTATCTTAAAATACTACTTTATCAATTATACTATATTATTTTACAATACACCCAACATCTCAACTTTTATTTTCCTATTCAACTTATTAAAATAATATATACTACCTAATAAAATAATATAATCTAATCTCTCTTACTTCATTCTCCACCATAAATCTGTTTATCTTTTCCTCACTATCTCCCTTTCAACCACCCATCACCACCACCTCTGTCACAAGAAACCCACCACTACCAGTGCTAAAAAAACCCATCACCACCACCTCTGCCACAAGAAACCCACAAAAAATCAAAGAAATCAAATAATCCACCACCACCACAGCAACATAAAAAACATCCACAGCAACACAAATAATCTAGCACTACAGAAACACAACAACACAAAAAATCAATGAAAAATCCACCACCAACATAGCAACAACACAAAAAATCAAATAAACCACCACAGCAACAACACAAAATAAATAAATCAATCAAAGAAAACTCCACCATGGCAACAACACACCCACCACCACCATGGATAGAAACCCACGAAAAATTAAAGAAAAATTCACATCAAAACCCACTGGAAAATCAAACCCATTACCACCGTGAGGCACCGGAAATCAAACCCAAAACCCACCTGAAATTCACACACCACCGCGAGGCACACGACGCTAGTCTCACCAAGCCACATGCCCACGCCAATCTCTCTCCACGCCGACTTCCATCCCAGCTTCAGTGGCATGCTTAAAATAAAAAATAAAATAAAATAAAAAATAAAAACTGAGTGTACGCCAGTATCCAACCTAGCTCTGGTAGTGTTCTTAAAAGAAGAAGACAGAGAGGTGAGAAAGGGAGTGAGGATGAAGACAGAGATAGAATCAAAGGAAAGAAAAAAAAAAAAAAAAAAAAGAATTGTTGTAGGGCTTTACTCATTGCATCATTCCCCAGGCCATGGTGGGAAGCCCTTTTCTTACGGTCATGACTACTCTTCTCCCACTTATCCTCATGTGAAGAAGCTGAATAAGACTCACTAGATGGAGTTCCTGACCTGCTTCGGTAAGAACTGTCCCTGCTTCCTCTAGAACCATCACTTGGTAGGAGAGAGAGTCTTCTCCTTTTACGTTCCCTGTGCCTTAACTTGCTAAACAGGCAATCTATTTCTCGCTGTAACTTCCGCGTCTCCAGATCATAAGAGGTATGACTCCTAGACTTTGAATTACTCCGCTCAGTGTGATAAGACTCCACCACAACGCTGGGGGTATGTTGTCTATCTCTCCTACGCTCTAGGTTAACAAACTGGTTCTCCCTCAGAGAGCCAACTGACTCCTCCCTATCTTGGCCTACGTTAGCCATAAGTACTCAGGACAGATCCACCACAACTTGTTATCCCTACAGACATCACTAATTGTAAGTACCAAAAAATCTAGCAGCCCAAACCCACCTAGAACGGTGAGTTGTACAGTTAAACCTTGGCCCAAATCAATAGAATTTGTAAGAAAGGGAGACGAACAATAAGAGGGGACTTTGTCCAAGGATAAAAATAGAGAAGAAAATGTTCATCTTATAAAATGAAGGGGTATATATCCCTCCATAAGTTCGCTCGAGAAGGCTAAGTTTGTACAAGTGGTTACACCGTTCACTCTCCTTTCTATCTCTTCTTCTCTTTTGTGCTTATGTCTTTTCGATACCTGCGTCTCGATCCCTTTCTCAGTGCTCCTTCTTTTCCTTATATACTCCTACCTCCATCATATTTCAACCATCCGTTCTCACCTAACCTCCCTCCTTTCATGACACTTGTTGCTTTTAACATCTGAAGAAGATGGTGGAAGGAATCTGCTTAGCTGTGATTTACACTGTTTAGGTCACTTCCTCGTCAATGCGGCTGATAAAGCTGTTACCCACCATTTAATACAAATGCAACAGGCTGTCCCAGACTAGAAGCTTCCCTAATGTCCACTGACTTTTTTTCTCTTCAAATTCTAGCTCCCACTTAGAATACTATAGAGTATCTTGATTTAATTCTTCCTTTCCTCGGGCGGCTTTCTTTCTTGGGCTCGTGACCTATGACATTCCCACACCAATGCTGCAACTCTCTAACTTCATCCTCGGTCCTCGAGCACCCACATAAATAAATACGAGTAACAATACTAATCTATCTAGGAAGCCTTATTCTAAAACTAAATTAAATTGGAATAATTTATCTAACACCCATGTCATAAAATTCTATTCCCCTTCAAGATGAATCTTGTCTTTAAGATTCGAAGACATAGAAATTGACGCTTGCACACTTAGATTGGAGAATACTTGACCTTGGATTTTAGAGTGATGAATGATGAGAATTTTGACCATGGATGCTTGCGCCATTATTTCTTTAACCACTCTTGTAAACAAAAAAACTTTGATTCCCACATCCTTGAACTCATTGGGAATGACAAACCCAATTTGTGCAATTAGAGTAGGTTTATTTAGCATCACGAATAGATCCCTTTGATCCTTTTTTTTTTCCACTTCGTCAATTTTTTGATCTTCAAATGCAATTTTTGTGGCACATGCTCCCTTTAACGTATTACTTTCTTGAATTGTTGGTGGTTCTTTGATCACCGACACTTCAATTGTTGCTTCTTGAATATTTGAGTCTTGAATGGGATGGACAAGAGTTTTGAATAATTTTTCCATAGGAGCCTCTATTGGTGCTTCATTGATTAGTATTTGAAACCGATCTTGAAGGGCACATATGAACTCCACCCAATCGATGCATAATATTGTTGCCTCTAAGGTTCAAAAACAATCATGTGCCTTTCCTTCCATGTAATAAGAAGCAATGGAAATCTTATCATGTGTGGGGTGTTGTTAAAAGCGAAGAATTCCTAGACATTAAAAGGTCACACAAAAAGTGTTTCCACCTTTGAATTTTGGTATCTCCATGGGTTTCGTTTGAGTAGCTTTAGTGAGCCATATATATATATATATATATATATATATTTGTGCTACACGTGGTGTTAAATTACTGATTGTCCAAAAAATTTAAATTATTAAGAAATAATGAATTTAATTACTTAACTATAATTTTAACACTCTCCCTCATGTATGGGCCTAAACTTCCCCTTAATAAGTGGAGGCCCAACACATGGAATTTAACCTTTTAAATGGGAGGTAGGATGAAGACAGAAATCGAATTTAGGATCTTCTACTCTGATACTATGTTAAATTACCGATTGTCCCAAAAACTTAAGCTATTAAGAAATGGTAAATTTAATCCCTTAACCATAATTTTAACATCTGAAAACTTGTGTGAATGGCTAGATGGGTACTGTGAGTTGGACTTTGGATTATGGTAGGCTTTTTTTTGGGGGGGGGGGGTTGTTATGATATTTAGTGCATGGCTATAAGTTAGTGCATTATGGGTTTGAAAATATTCTGATATGTTGATGATGGTGTTTAGTTGGATGTAGGCTTTAGTGCTAACAATGGTGGGTTTGGTTATTTGTTGTGATGCAGTGATGCTTCAAATAAATCGAAATGCTCTAATTCCAAATGTTATGGACAAGAAAAATAAAATATTAAATTGATAATTTAGTCAATTCAAGATGTCTAATCTCCTGAACTTAGAGAGAAAGAGAGACTTTTAGGTTTAATTCTACTTAATTCTCATTAATATGCATTAAACGTACATAAATAGCTAAGATGAGATAACACCATCAACAAATCCTAAAACATAGGAATTAATTTGAATACAAATAAATAACAATACTAATTTATCTGTTTTTTAAGAGAGTTTCAACTTATGACGTCTGATCCTGATCTCTATTATCAAACCAAGACACCAATCAGTTTTTTATGTAGGCAGGGATTAAACCCTAAATCTTTTATTTAACCATCAGAGACTTTATCAACTGAGTTGACTGGTAAAGTATATCTAGGAAGCCTCACTCTATCACAAATTAAATTCGAATAATCTATTCAACACCTGAGTCATAACATTCAATTTCAGTTCAAGATGAATCTTGTCCTTAAGATTTGAAGACACAGAAATTTACGCTTGTACATGTTGAATGTTCAAATAGTGTGTAAAACACTTTGAACGTTTAGACCTCCAATTTACAAATTATCAATTCAAACTTATAATCAAACAGTGTATGTGCGGAATATGAACACAAGCTTATTACAGAATTGATAAAACAATCTAAACCAAATAAGATCACAACCATAGCATAAATTAAATGGAAAAGATTAAGGGAAGAGAGATGCAAACACAAAGACAACACAGCGATGTGTTATCAAAGAGGAAACCGAAGTTCTCGGCATAAAACCTCTCCGCCGCCCTCCAAGCAGTCAATAATCCACTAGAAAATGAAGTTAGGATACTTGAACAGCAGAAGACCCTCTAAGTCTAATCTACCTAGTGTACCTAAACCTTTCAAACTTCTTGCTCCAACGAGATTACGCCGAACCTTTGTCTTTTCTAACTTACCGGATTCCGCTATAACCCATAGTTTCAACCAATATCAATTGGTCCCTTCCTAACTGCTTTCCAAGCACCAAACAGCCTCCTCATAGATATGGGTATGGTGAGAAAATGATTTGGCTAATGAACCTCTCAAGGATGTAACAATGGAGAGGGTGAGAATTGAGGAATTTGGAGAATCAATATGTAAAGATTGTGGATGAGTCAGTCTATTTTTTTTTTAGGGTTTTTCTCTCAAAATTCTCTCTGGAAGCTCTCTACATTTCGTGGGTATAAGGGGTATTTATACTGGTGTGTGTTTGGAATGCGAAGAGTCAGTTTTTCCCAAATAGAGTGGACTGGCAACTTAGCCTCGCGGCTTGGACTCGCAACACTGAATTGCGAGCCTCGCGGCTTGGACTCGCAACACTGAATTGCGAGTCCAAGCCGCGAGCTAACTAAATTGCCAGACTGGACTTTTTCCCCTATAGTGCTCCAGCTGGCGTGATTGTTTAACTCCTCTACATGCTTCACTCATGTGCATCCTTTGGCAACTTGCAAGCGCGAGATCCAGTCGCGAGTCCCTTGCTGAGTGCACAATCTTGAGCTTTTCTTCACACTTTCTCACACACTACCCTTACATGATTCTCACCTAAATACATGGTTTCTAAATGCTGAATTATAAGCAAATTTGGCACGGAATAAAGCTAACAAGATAGTTAATTAAATTCAACCTTACACATGTCCATTGGGGAATACTTGAACTTGGATTTTAAAGTGATGACTGATAAGAATTTTGATCATGGATACTTGAATCTTACCATAACATGCAGCTTCCGTGTGTGAATTTTTAGCATTTGCATGGACCATGACAAACCATATATAACAGTAACACGAAAATGGGAAAAAACATTTGATCACTAGAAACATTCCTAACTTGCTCATAATTGATAGCAGGGTCCATCCACCAGTTTTCTAATAAGTAGCAATTGAGTAATTTTAACTTTTAAGCCCTTTCACCCAAAGAGATTGAACTAAGATCAAGATGTAATAAAAATATATAAAATACTAGTGTCGTATTCTGGAAAAATAAAGTTAAGCACATGGTGCTCGCTTTATTCATGAATGTTTTTTCAGCGTCACGGGCTGGGCTTTACAGGTGTCCAGGAACTAGCTATAAGTTCATTTGACCTTTGCTAAAATCCTAAAAACTCAATGGAGAAACTTGCTCAAGATCTGAAGAAGGGTTTTCTCCGTTTAGCTGAAAACATCAAAACCTGCAAACCTTGTAGAGGTAAAGCTATCACATTAGCATTTAATTTATTTATTTATTTAATTTTTATCTCTTCCTTCCTTTAATTTCCTCAACTCAAGTGCAATTTTCCTATTTTTGACCAGGAAATGAAAATGGAGATGAACCCAAGTTGGAATCTGTTGAGGTATGTGTTAGTGTTGTGTGATTTAATGTGCAATTTTGATGTTATAAACTCATAAAAACAAATTAAAGGGTGTTGAACTATATAGATCTTCCTTTACAGAAATTAAGTGTACAAGAGAGAGCCATCCACATCACAGCGGCAAGGGGTCCAAAGCGCCCAAGTGTCCCTAAAGGGGCCCCTCCTCAGACCAGCTGATGAACACTATTAGTTCATGGAAGTTCTGGATGTTGTCATCAATGGTTTTTCACTTCAAGATGTGTGATTTCTATTCTTTTTCATTTATTCCTTGTTCATATCTTTTCGGGTGTATTTGTAATTTTTTTTTAAAGATTTTCGGGTGTATTTTTAATCGTTATTACTAGGACTAAAGATTATTTTGAACTCTACTATAGGGAAAAATATCTCTCGTTCAGTTTTAAAACTAAAGAACCTCAGTTAGATTGGATTTAACAAAAAAGATTATGAATCTTTTTCTTTTTGAGAAGAAATTAGAAAAAGATTATGTATCTTAATTTCGAAGATAACAGCAGAAGTGGAGGCTCCAATGTGTTAGATATTCTTTTCACAGCTATCAATCATGATTCATGACCTGTAAATCAATTATTTGTGTTTTATAACCACCCCCAGAATAAATAGTATTAAGCTAAAATTAATGTGTCATTATGAAGTATACACGTGTTAAATGTGGACGTTTTTTAAGAATGTGAATTCCTCGGCTGATGTAAAAGTGTGTTTAAATATAGTGTGAAATAATTAGAGAGTGAAATAATAATTTCATTATAACAATTTTATACTTGGAAACACCAAACTCAAGCTGTTCCAACCGAGATAGTTAATTCTTTCACACATGCACAACAGCACCAAAAAAATAAATAAATAAATAAATCAAAGGCCACACTTTTTGATTCGAGTTAATTTCCATTGCTCTTTGTACACGCTATGTTGTGGATCTTTGGGTGGCAAGAAAACCAAAAACAGGTTATGATATGTGCAATTCAGAGAGAGAGGTCTTGATGGGGGCTTTTGATCTACTAAAGATTGTGGTGGCGCAGAGCAACAACAAGAAGGTCCATCTACGCTTTAAAGTCTAAACCCGACACAGTTCGACTACTTTCATTCAGAGTCACAAGTAACGACAGCAATAGTATCGCGTGCCTGTTTTAGCTATCCAAAGGAATAAAGACAAATAGGGATAATTCATTATAAATTGATTTAGCTATCCTTATCTATATAATTATATATATATATATATATATATATATATTGAATTGGCTATCCCCACTTTAGATCTCATATTATAAATTGATTTATTTTTTCTTTTCAAAATTCATTTTATATGATAATTATAATTAATACACTATTATCTCATTTATATGGGTCTCAAATACTATATATATATATATATATATATGTGTGTGTGTGTGTGCGCGCGCGTGTGCGCGTGCACGCGCATGTGCACGTGCATGTGTGCGCCTACTTGTATATATATATGTTGCCCCCCTTAAAATCAAATCCTGGTTTTGCCACTGTTAAAGATGATTCAAATTTCACTATATATATAAGTTCTACAAACATGTGCATCTATTTTTTTTTTTTAATACAAGATAAAATTCTACTTTAACCTAATCTAAATGCATATATGTGTGAAATTCTCTTTTGGAGACTTGAACTCTGGCTTTTTCCCCCACATTCCGCAAGTACTTATACTTGTGCATCAATTTTTAAACACAAAAAGAAAAGTAATTAAAAATTTTTATTTTTCATATTATAAATATGGTACTGTAAGGACACAATTTGTAACGACACGTAACAGTGTTGGGTTCGCACGTAAAAAGGCCCAAACAATATCATTTGTAGAGCGTGGGTTTGAAAGACTAGGCCTCAGTCACAAGACGGTGGTTTTCCATGGTGGTCATACATAATTAAATCGTGTTCGCCCTAGGAGTCTTTCTCCTGGAGGCGGGCTGGGAGGCTCTGGTTTTTAGCCATTTTTCCCAACCACTTTCTTGGTGCATTAACATTTACATTATATAGCCCTTCTTGGTTAATCTTAGCCCACCACTTGTTGGTCAGGCAGGTGCCTACTTCTGTACCCGTCCCATCAGCTGTCCCTCCTTACTTTCTGTTAGTTGCGATGATCGAAGTCGCCCTGCCCAGGCGTCTTTTCTCATTAACATGGTCAGGACGCAGGCTGGTGCATTTAATGCGGAGGGGACGTGTTTACCTTGAACTAATTTTGCACCGTACCTCCACGTAGGCCCCATTCTACTCGCATCTCCTTCAGGGGGCTGTTTGAGAATAGCCTTTATCGAGACGTTGCTCTTCCCCTTGAAGTCTTAGAGTGCCGAGGATAGGGTCGTCCTCAGCTGTTCCCCTTGACACCTCGGCCTTTCATCACTCGTCCTCAGCACACACCCTCCTCGGCACGGGCCTTGAGCCCTAATAGAACGTGGGCCGGATCATAAGTCCCCCGGCCCCACAATAGCCCCTCAAAATCCTGCTATCCGACTCCTCGGGCGGATAGGAGGGTTTTGATGACATTAGACATCTGCCAATGCCTGTCAATCCTTGTCACCTATCGGTTCCCGAGACTTTTCATCTACCCGAGACACGTTCTTGGAGCCCTTGGAAGGCGAAACGTGGCCTCATTAAATACGGGCGGCTCCGTGTCTCCCACGTTCTACGGCATGATGAAGATCGAACGGTGGTGATCCCTTGGTCTTTATAGGCGGGAAAACTTGTGCAATTACCCTAGAAAGTATAAAAGATTTTTTGGAACGGATCTGCCTCTTCAGTTTTGCACTTAAGAGTTCTAGCGCGTATACCCTGGGTTCATCTGAACTTTCGCCCAAACTCAAGTCTATCTCCAGCACAAAAAGCCTGTCCGAAGCGTCTTTCCTCTTTTATGTAAGTTCCTTACCTCCATTAATTCGTGCTTTTTCTTTTCTGGGTTTATTTTTCTTTGGTTCCCTTTCTTCTCCCATTGCTGGTTGAGTTCGTTTAGTTAATCATAGAAATGGTTACATCGAGACTAAGGAAATTAGTCGATACTGAAGAGGCGATGAATAAGTTTATCGCCGATTACAGGATTCCTCCCAACGTGAGTCTAAGGCATTGTAAGATGGGGGAATGGCACTATAAGAGGAAAACGGGTGAGGTAGTAATTCCCGTCCTCGCCTTTGTAGAGGGGGGTATGAGAATCCCTATGGGGTCGGTAACGAGGGGTTACCTCAGGCACTTCCGATTAGCCCCCACCCAGTGCGCCGGCAACGTGTTTAGGATTCTGGGTTGCGTGGATGCTTTAAACGAAAAGATGGGGTTAAGACTGACCCACCATGAAGTGAATTGGTGCTATAATCTCCAAAATTTGAAGGGGAAATCCTACTACATGAAGGCGAGAGACAAAAGGGTTCGATTAATCCAATGCCTCCCAGATTCCAACAAGGGATTAAACAAGGATTTCCTTATCGTCTTCGGTGAATGGCACGATGGCAATCCGTGCCCCATAGTAGAAGGAGAACCAGGTGGGGTATAGGGAATGGAGGGGCGTTGGCCCTTTGCGCCATTTCTAATCTGATGTGGTTCGGTAACTAACCATGCATATGTGTTTTTCTTTTGTAGATCCACACGCTTATCAACAACATTTTCACTTAGTTAACCGGGTGGACTTGGAGACTGTTCTACAAGCGACAGTTTTCGTAAATGACGGAGATGGTCAAGTCCGAGCCGCTCACAAAATGTTAGGGTATCCTCCCGTTCAGAAGTCATTTGCCGACCCTAGGCACGTGATCAGCAAGAGCCGCCCTCATTTTCCAAAAATTACTGTGGTCGAGACAGGATTTCTAATCTCCGAAGTACCATCTGTCCAAGGGAGCATCCCATTGGTGGGCCCCTCCTCGTCTCATCAAATAGCGGAGGACGAAGGCGAGTTAGATCAGCCTGAGGAAGGGTTTGGGGTGTTTGAACTAGCCAATCAATCCAAGGATCCTCCTGGTGATATAGGTGACCCAGCCTTGTCCGAGGCGGAATTGTCATCAGCAGGCACATCTTCTCAAGCCGAGATGAGACTCAAGAGAAAGCCCCCGACCACCCTACTCGAACTCCTCGAGGGTCAACCAGGGAAGGGTGCGCAGGGAACGCTTCAACCCAATGATCCTTCCCTACCACCCCCGCCCCAGGCTATCCAAACTAGGTCATCCTCCTCGAAGTCACAGCCACAATCTCCTCGCCCCAAACTTCCTGCTTCTCCCCCACCAGCTCTGCCTCCTCGGCCGGAAAGCACTGATTCAAAGAAGAAGAGGAGTCCCAATGGTAAGGAAACCGTGGAAGGGGGAAAGTACCAACCTTCTAAGGAGAGGGATGAAGCCCCGCGTGCGAAGCAATTAAAGATTGGGCCCTAAAACAAGGGTAAGGAGACCGAAGTCCAACCTTCCCAAGGCAAGGGAAAGGGTATCGAGGCCCAATCCTCGCCAAGCGCCTGGCTTCCCGCCCCAATGCTCCATGGTGGTCCACTGCTGAAAACCGCGTCCATGAGGGATTTTGGAGATGGCGAGGGTGGGTACGTGGCAGACGCACTAAGGAGAACCATGCTACTTCCCACCGACATGAATAGGTTGAAGAAAATGAGGATGCAGGAGGTCTTCCTCAGTACGAAGAGGTACCTGGGCATGGTAAGGCTCTTGAAACCTAAAACTTTATTAACTCTCACTCCCGGTTTGTCATTCACGATGTATTTATCTCCCTTGACAGGCACTTCAGGCCACCTATAGAATGGAGGAGGAGGTGAACAATAAGAGTAAGGCGGCCGAGAATGAACGCAACAAGTGCTTAGTGGCCGCGCGGACTCTCCAAGCCTCTGAGGAGGACCTTGCCAAGGCTAAGACTGCCTTAACAGACGCTATCCGAGAAAGGGATAACGCCTCGGCGGGTTTAGCTAGCGCTCAAAAACAAGCCGAGGATCAAACAAAATGCCTGCTAGAAGCCGAGGATCAGTTGCGAATAGCCAAGGAGCTGGTCAAGGACTTAAATAAAAGACTAGCCACGGCAGAGCATGACAAAGGTATGACGGAGTATGCCCGTGACGAAGCCATAAAGACCAAGCAGAAGGCCGAGTTTGCCAGAAACGAGGCTGAGGCTGCCAAGGAAACGGCCGAGGATGATGGTTATAATGCGGGGGTAGTTGAAACCCAAGCCATCCTTAAAGCCCAGATTCCTGGAGTATGCAGGCTTTACTGCTCCCAGGTTTGGGAAGAGGCCTTGAAGCGAGCTGGGGTGAATGCTTCATCCGACTTGTGGAAAGTGGAGAACATATTCTACCCTACAGTTATCCGTGAGGCCACCTCTACCAGCTCCGTGGCTGTGAGTGACCAACCCGAGGAAGGGGTTACTCAGTCGGAAACCGTACAGGTCGACGCCTCTCCTGGCGAGACGCTCAGAGAGGGAGAACTTCAGGATGTGATAGAAATATCTCAGCGTATGGATCCGAGGTACCCAAAGAGGTTACTAAGCCCGTGGTTGGCACTCAAATGCCTAATGCTGAGGAGCCAGCTATACTTGCCCAGCCCCTACAGGCAATTCCCCTTGCTGTGGTCCCCCGGAGTACTGACATTGACCTTGTTCAGCCTTCCTCAGAAGGGACTATCCTCCAGGGCGTCGAAGCTGATCCCGTTCCGCCTTCCCAGGACGTGGCCGACACAAAATTAAAGGAGTAGAAACCCTAACCAGGCTTCGTACTTGTTTTTAGTTTAACTATTAACTTGTTTCTTTTCCATTTTGAAAACTTTGTAATCTACTAGTAGTTTGAACCTGTTGAACACATATGTATGAAATCCTTTTCTTCCTTTTTCCTTTTGGGTTACTTGTTAGTTGCCCTTGTCGATACTTACTATTGTTTATGGATTTTGAACTAATTACCTTAACACGTATAAATAGTTGTGCATGCGATAAATTTAGAATCATGTTTCAGAACGTTAGCTTACCTGCACCTGCAGAGCCTTGAACTCATTTCTAACCCTCATTCAATGGAGACACAGGCATCATCCGAGATGTCACGTGTAGTTGCTAGGTCCTGCTTAGTATCCAGGTTTCTTTAAAGTAGTTGGCTTCCTCATAGGTTTGAGTCCGAGGATCATGCAATACCTTGGTTCTGTCCAAAACTTGGTTTTGATAAGTAGTTGGTTCCCCATAAGTTTGAGTCCGAGGACCATGCAATACCTTGGTTCTGTCCAAAACTCGATAGATATTGATAAGTAGTTGGTTTCCCCATAGGTTTGAGTCCGAGGACCATGCAATACCTTGGTTCTGTCCAAAACTCGATAGATATTGATAAGTAGTTGGTTTCCCCATAGGTTTGAGTCCGAGGACCATGCAATACCTTGGTTCTGTCCAAAACTTGATAGATATTGATAAGTAGTTGGTTTCCCCATAGGTTTGAGTCCGAGGACCATGCAATACCTTGGTTCTGTCCAAAACTCGATA
The DNA here is from genome assembly GCF_001633185.2 of Quercus lobata. Taxonomy (NCBI): domain Eukaryota; kingdom Viridiplantae; phylum Streptophyta; class Magnoliopsida; order Fagales; family Fagaceae; genus Quercus; species Quercus lobata. Next base: position 32,228,139 of record NC_044909.1, on the reverse strand, counting down.
AATATTGATAAGTAGTTGGTTTCCCCATAGGTTTGAGTCCGAGGACCATGCAATACCTTGGTTCTGTCCAAAACTTGATAGATATTGATAAGTAGTTGGTTTCTCCATAAGTTTGAGTTCGAGGACCATGCAATACCTTGGTTATGTCCAAAACTCGATAGATATTGATAAGTAGTTGGTTTCCCCATAGGTTTGAGTCCGAGGACCATGCAATACTTTGGTTCTGTCCAAAACTCGATAGATATTGATAAGTAGTTGGTTTTCCCATAGGTTTGAGTCCGAGGACCATGCAATACATTGGTTTTGTCCAAAACTTGATAGATATTGATAAGTAATTGGTTTCCCCATAGGTTTGAGTCCGAGGACCATGCAATACCTTGGTTCTGTCCAAAACTCGATAGATATTGATAACTAGTTGGTTTCCCCATAGGTTTGAGTCCGAGGACCATGCAATACCTTGGTTCTGTCCAAAACTTGATAGATATTGATAAGTAGTTGGTTTCCCCATAGGTTTGAGTCCGAGGACTATGCAATACCTTGATTCTGTCCAAAACTCAGTTTTTTCTTCCAAGTAGTTGGGGGAATTAACCCCTCAACTATGCTATGAGACCTTGGTTTTAGGGGAACTAGCTCCTCGGCCAAGCCCCTAGAACCATCCGTGCGGCTGACGCTACGAAACGTAGTCCTTAGTAAAGAAACATAGCCCCTAGTGGAATTTTACGATAGAACACTACAACCAGCTGTTAGAAATGACAAGGGAACTATCTCGACCTACCGCCTAATGCCAACACACAAGCCTTTCCCATAGACGGCGCCAATTGTAAGGACACGATTTGTAACGACCCGTAACAGTGTTGGGTTCGCACGTAAAAAGGCCCAAACAATATCATTTATAGAGCGTGGGTTTGAAAGGCTAGGCCTCAGTCACAAGACGGTGGTTTTCCGTAGTGGTCATACATAATTAAATCGTGTTCGCCCTAGGAGTCTTTCTCCTGGAGGCGGGCTGGGAGGCTCTGGTTTTTTGCCATTTTTCCCAGCCACTTTCTTGGTGCATTAACATTTACATTATATAGCCCTTTTTGGTTAATCTTAGCCCTCCACTTGTTGGTCAGGCAGGTGCCTACTTCTGTACCCGTCCCATCAGCTGTCCCTCCTTACTTTCTGTTAGTTGCGATGATCGAAGTCGCCCTGTCCAGGCGTCTTTTCTCATTAACATGGTTAGGACGCAAGCTGGTGCATTTAATGCGGAGGGGACATGTTTACCTTGAACCAATTTTGCACCGTACCTCCACGTAGGCCTCATTCTACTCGCATCTCCTTCAGGGGGCTGTTTGGGAATAGCCTTCATCGAGACGTTGCTCTTCCCCTTGAAGTCCTGGAGTGTCGAGGATAGGGTCGTCCTCAGCTGTTCCCCTTGACACCTCGGCCTTTCATCACTCATCCTCGGCACACACCCTCCTCAGCACGGGCCCTGAGCCCTAATAGAACGTGGGCCGGATCATAAGTCCCCCGGCCCCACAGGTACCAATGGCCTTTATTACCGTGTAAATTTGCAATTTTGTTTTGGTAGTAAACTTTGTAATAGCTTCAGCATTTCCTTACTCTAAAAGCTTAAAAGTAATGGGCTTAGGCACAGTCACGTTAGAAGAAGTCTAGTGAAAATATTTATGTAAAGTTTTCACAACTGTTGAGGATATTTTGTATTGGTGATTGATAAAATAGTGTAAATAGTAAGTAAATATAAAAGTGATTTTTTTTTTTTTAAATAAAAAATTTGTATCCCTGACCTACTCTTGCTTATAATTTTATATCAATCATTGATTTTTTTTTTTTTATTACCCTATATAGTAATCTATTGACTATTGGCACTTGAGTAGTAAATATTAATATATTATCCCTTCAAACTATGATTAAACCCAAATTGATAGATAATAACCTTATTAATATATTATTTATTAGTTCCTTGATTTCTTGAGTTGATAGATAGATACCACTGCACAAACAAAAATAGATAGACACCACTGCATCGGCTAAGAACCGCTTAATCCTTATCTGACCGAACTTTAATTTTTTTTTCCCCGTCCTAAAATTTCACGCCAACCATTCAGGATTGATGGCCGTGGGTTTTTTTTTTTTTTTTTTTTTTTTTTTTTTTTTTTGGGCCACTTAAGAATAAACTGGAAAAAAGAAAATCCAAAGATTCACTTGCCCTTTTTTTGTTTTCTTCTCATGTTGTGTTTGTTTGACGGTGAAACAGAGTGGATAGAAAATTTTGGAGAGAAAATAAGAAGGAAAACTTTTTTGAGTGTATTTGGTTGGATAGGAAGGAAAGAAAATAAATGGTAGGGTCTAACCGTCTAAGTGTTTTCTCTTTGGGTCCACTAAAAAGTTTTCTCTTTAAAATGAAGAGAAAACTGAAGAGAGAAAATAAGGCTGCTTAATGGACAAAAATGCCCATGTCCAGTTCCTTTCTTTCTTTCTTTTTTTCGTTTTTTTTTTCTTAACTGGACGTTGCTCTTTTTTTTCTTGTGTGATAATTGTTTTGTTTTTCTTATTTTTTTATTTTTTTTATTTTTTTGTTTTGTTTAACTAGACTTGATTTTTTTTGGAACATGATTTTTACTTTTTAATAAATTAGGTGATTGCTTTTTTTTAGTTGTTTGTCACATTTTTGTTTTAACTGGTAATCATTTTATAAAAAGGGTGTATGAGCAAATTTATACATACTTACTTTTTCTATCCCTTCATTTTTCCACTCCTAACCAAACAAAAATGAGAGAAATTAAAATTTTTTCTATCTTCCCACTTTTCTATCCTCCCACCATTTTCTATCCTCCTACTTTTCTATCCCTCCAACCAAACGGACCCTTAATCATGCAATTAGCCAACATTAGATATAGAATATAGATTGGAAGTATATATTCTTTATAAATGGTAATGTTTAATCTAGACCATAACGCATGCTGTAAGGACTCGATTTGTAACGACCCAAAATGATGTTGGGTTCGCACGTAAAAAGGCCCAAACAATATCACTTATAAAGCGTGGGTTTGAAAGACTAGGCCTTGGTCACCGGACGAGGGTTAGTCGACTTGTTCATACAGAATTAGGCCGTGTTCGCTCGAGGAGTCTTTCTCCTTGAGGCGGTCTGGGAGGCTCTGGTTCTTAGCCTTTTTTCTCAGCCTCCTTTCGTGGGGAATCAACCTTCACATTATATAACCCTTCTTGGTTAATCTTAGCCCTCCATTTGTTGATCAAGCAGGTGCCTACTTCAATACCCGTCCCATCAGCTGCCTCCCCTTACTTTTTGTTAGTTGCGATGATCGAAGTCACCCTGTTCAGGCGTTTTTTCTCATTAATATGGTTAGGACGTTGGCGGGTGCAGTTAATGTGGAGGAGACGTATTTACTTTGAGCTAGTTTTGCACCGTACCCTCACGTGGGTCCCATTCTACTCGCCTCTCCTTTAGGGGACTTTTTAGGGGCAGCCTTTCAATGAGATGTTGCTCTTCCCTTTGAAGTCTTGGAGTGCCGAGGACAGGGTCATCCTCAGCTGTGCTCCCGGCACTTCTGCCTTTCCCTATTCGTCCTCGGCAAATACCTTTCTCGGCACGGGCCCTGGGCCCTAGTAGAGCGTGGGCCGGATCATAAGTTCCCTGGCCCCACAATAGCCCCTCAAAATCCTGCCATCTAGCTCCTCGGACGGATAGAAGGGTTTTGATGACATGAGACATCTGTCAATGCCTGTCAATCCTTATCACTTATCGGTTCCCGAGACTTTTCGTCTGCCCGAGACACGTTCCTGGAGACTTTGGAAGGTGAAACGTGGCCTCATTAAATGCGGGCGGCTCTGTGTTTCCCACGTTCTACGGCATGATGGAGATCTAACGGTGGGGATTCCTTGGCCTTTATGGGGGGGAAAATTCGTGCAGTTACTCTCAATAGGAAGCATAAATGATTTCTGGAACGGACTTGTCTCTTCAGTTTTGCACTTAAGAGTTCTAGCGCGTATACCCTGGGTTTCATCTGAACTTTCGTCCAAACTCAAGTCTATCTCCAGCACAAAAAGCCTGTCCGAAGCATCTTTCCTCTTTTCTGTAAGTTCCCTGCCTCCATTAACTCGTTCTTTTTCTTTTCTGGGTTTATTTTTCTCTGGTTCCCTTTCTTCTCCTGTCATTGGTTGAGTTTGTTTAGTATCTCATAGAGATGGTTAAATTGAGACTGAGGAAATTAGTTGATACTGAGGAGGTGATAGAAAAGTTCATCGCCGATTACAGGATTCCTCCCAACGTAAGTCTGAGGCATTGTAAGATGGGGGAGTGGTACTTCCTGAGGGGAACGGGGGAGGTGGTAATTCCTGTCCTCGCCTTCGTAGAGGGGGGTATGAGAATCCCCATGGGGCCGGTAACGAAGGGTTACCTCAGGCACTTCCGACTAGCCCCCACCCAGTGCACCGGCAACATGTTTAGGATTCTGGGTTGTGTGGATGCCTTAAACGAAAAGATGGGGCTAAGATTAACCCACCACGACGTGAATTGGTACTATAATCTCCAAAATTTGAAGGGGAAATCCTACTATATGAAGACGAGAGACGAGAGGGTTCGACTAATTCAATGCCTCCCTGATTCCAACAAGGGATTAAACAAGGATTTCCTTATCGTCTCCGGTGAATGGCATGATGGCGATCCGTGCCCCACGGTAGAAGGAGAACCAGGTGGGGTATAGGGAATGGATGGGCGTCGACCCTTTGCGCCATTCTAATTTGATGTGGTTCGGTAACTAACCATGCGCATGTGTTTTTTTTTTTTTTTTTTTTGTAGATCCACACGCTTTTCACCGACACTTTCACCTAGTTAACTGGGTGGACTTGGAGACTGTTCTTCAAGCGGCAGTTTTCGTAAATGACGGAGATGGTCAAGTCCGAGCTGCTCACAAAATCTTAGGGTATGCTCCCCTTCAGAAGTCATTTGCAGACCCCAGGCACGTGATCAGCGCCAGCCGTCCTCGGCTCCTAAAAATTGCCGTGGTCGAATCAAGATTTTTAATTTCCGAAGGATCATCTGCCCCAGAGGGCATCCCACTAGTGGACCTCTTCTCTTCTCACCCAGCAGCGGAGGACGAAGGAGAGTTAGATCGATCCGAGGAGGGATTTGGGGTATTTGACCTAGCCGACCAATCTGAGGATCCTTCTGGTGATATAGGTGACCCGGCCTTATCTGAGGTGGAATTGTCATTAGTAGGCACATCTTCCCAAACCGAGATGGGACTTAAGAGAAAGCCCCCGACCAGCTTATTCGACCTCCTCGAGGGTCAACTGGGGAAGGGTGCGCAGGGAACACCACAGTCCAGTGCTCCGTCCCCACCACCTCAACCCCAGACTTTCCAGACTAGGTCATCCTCCACAAGGTCACAGCCACAATTTCCCCGCCTCAAACTTCCTGCTCCTCCCCAACCAGCTCTGCCTCCTCGGCCGGAGACCACTGACTCAAAGAGAAAGAGGAGTCCCAAGGGTAAGGAAACCATGGATGGAGGAAAATCCCAACCTTCTAAGGAGAGGGAGGAAGCCCCGCGTGTAAAACAATTGAAGATTGGGCACCAAAGTAAGGGTAAAGAGACCGAAGCCCAATCTGCCCAAAGCAAGGGAAAAGGGATCGAAGCCCAATCCTTGGCAAGCACCTGGCTTCCCGCCCCAATACTCCACGGGGGGCCACTGTTGGAAACCGCGTCCATGAGGGACCTTGGAGATGGCGAGGGTGGTTATGTGGCAGACGCATTAGGGAGAACCGTGTTACTTCCCACCAACGTGGATGAGTTGAAGAAAATGAGGATGCATGAGGTTTTCCTCAGTACGAAGAGGTACTTGGGCATGGTAAGGCTCTTGAAACCTAAAACTTTATTAACTCTTGCTCCTGGTCTGTCACTCACGATGTATTTATCTCACTTGACAGGCTCTCCAGGCCACCTATAGGATGGAGGAGGAAGTGAACAAGCAGAGTAAGGCGGCCGAGAATGAACGCTCCAATCGCTCGGAGGCCACGCGGACTCTCAAAGCTTCCGAGGACGACCTCACCAAGGCCAAGGATGCCTTAAAGGAAGCTATCCGAGATAGGGATAGCGCCTCGGCGGGTTTAGATGGCGCCCAAAAACAGGCCGAAGAACAGACAAAACGTCTACTCGAAGCCGATGATCAGTTGCGAATAGCCAAGGAGCAGATCAGTGATTTAAAGAAAAGACTGATCTTGGCAGAGAATGATAAAGGTGTGGTGGAGTATGCCCGGGACGAAACCATGAGGGCCAAGCGGGAGGCTGAGTTTGCTAGAAAAGAGGCTGAGGCTGCCAAGGAAACGGCCGAGGATGAGGGTTACAACGCTGGGGTAGCTGAAACCCAAGCCTCCCTTAAGGCCCAAATTCTCGGAGTATGTAGGCTATACTGCTCCCAGGTTTGGGAAGAGGCCTTGAAGCGAACTGGGGTGAATGCTTCGTCTGATTTGTGGAAAGTGGAAAACATATTTTACCCTACATCCATCCTTGAGGCTGCCTTCACCAGCACTGAGGCTGTGAGCGATCAACATGAGGGAGGGTCACTCAGTCAGAAGCTGCATAGGTCGGCGTCCCTCCTGGCGAGTCGCTTAAAGAGGGAGAGTTTCAGGATGTGATAGAAGCACCTGAGCGTATGGATCCCAAGGTACCCAAAGAGGATGCCGAGCCTGTGATTGGCGCTCAGATCCCTGATGCCGAAAAGTCAGCCATACTTGCCCAGCCCCTGCAGGCAATTCCCCTCGCTGTGGTCCCCAAGAGTACCAACACCGATCCTGCTCAGTCTTCCCCAGAAGGGACTGTCCTCCAGGGCGTCGAAGCTGGTCTTGTCCCGCCTTCCCAGGATGTGGCCGACACAGAATTGAAGAAGTGGAAACCCCGACCAGCCTCCGTATTTGTTTTTAGTTTAATGATTAACTAGTTTCCTTTTTCTTTTCTTTTTTTTCTTTTTTTTATTTTCAAAACTTTGTAGTCTGCTGGTAGTTTGAACCTGTTGACCACATATATGAAATTCTTTTCTTCCTTTTTCCTTTTGGTTACTCGTTAGTTGCCCTCGTCGATACTTACTACTGTTTATGATTTTTGAACTAATTACCTTAACATGTATGCATGGTTGCACATATGACATGTTTAGGATCCTGTTTCAGAATACTAGCACGCCCGCCCCTATAGGGTATTGAACTCGTGTCTGGACCTATTTCAGTAGGGATATAGGCATCACCTGAAATGTCATATGTGCCGTTAGGACCAACTTGGTGTCCAAATTTCCTTTAAGCAGTTGGTTTCCCCATACGTTTGAGTCCGAGGACCATGCAATATCTTGGTTCTGTCCAAAACTTGATTTTTAAGTAGTTGGTTTCCCTATAGGTTTGAGTCCGAGGACCATGCAATACCTTGATTCTGTCCAAAACTTGATTTTTAAGTAGTTGGTTTCCCCATAGGTTTGAGTCCGAGGACCATGCAATACCTTAGTTCTGTCCAAAACTTGATTTTTAAGTAGTTGGTTTCCCCATAGGTTTAAGTCCGAGAACCATGCAATACCTTGGTTCTGTCCAAAACTTAGCTTTTTGAAGTAGTTGGTTTCCCCATAGGTTTGAGTCCGAGGACTATGCAATACCTTGATTCTGTCCAAAACTTAGTTTTTTGAAGTAGTTGGTTTCCCCATAGGTTTGAGTCCGAGGACTATGCAATACATTGGTTCTGTCCAAAACTTGATTTTTAAGTACTTGGTTTCCCCATAGGTTTGAGTCCGAGGATCATGCAATACCTTGTTTCTATCCAAAACTTGATTTTTAAGTAGTTGGTTTCCCCATAGGTTTGAGTCCGAGGACCATGCAATACCTTGGTTCTGTCCAAAACTTAGCTTTTTGAAGTAGTTGGTTTCCCCATAAGTTTGAGTCCGAGGACTATGCAATACCTTAGTTTTGTCCAAAACTTGATTTTTTAGTAGTTGGTTTCCCCATAAGTTTGAGTCCGAGGACCATGCAATACCTTGATTCTGTCAAAAACTTAATTTTTAAGTAGTTGGTTTCCCCATAAGTTTGAGTTCGAAGACCATGCAATACCTTGGTTCTGTCAAAAACTTGATTTTTAAGTAGTTCGTTTCCCCATAGGTTTGAGTCTGAGGACCATGCAATGCCTTGGTCCTGTCCAAAACTTAGCTTTTTGAAGTAGTTGGTTTCCCCATAAGTTGTAGTCCGAGGACTATGCAATACCTTGGTTATGTCCAAAACTTGATTTTTTAGTAGTTGGTTTCCCCATAAGTTTGAGTCCGAGGACCATGCAATACCTTGGTTCTGTCAAAAACTTGATTTTTAAGTAGTTGGTTTCCCTATAGGTTTGAGTCCGAGGACCATGCAATACCTTGGTTCTATCCAAAACTTGATTTTTAAGTAGTTGGTTTCCTCATAGGTTTGAGTCCGAGGACCATGCAATACCTTGGTTCTGTCCAAAACTTGATTTTTAAGTAGTTGGTTTCACCAAAGGTTTGAGTCCGAGGACCATGCAATACCTTGGTTCTGTCCAAAACTTAGCTTTTTGAAGTAGTTGGTTTCCCCATAGGTTTGAGTCCGAGGACTATGCAATACCTTGATTCTGTCCAAAACTTAGTTTTTTGAAGTAGTTGGTTTCCCCATAAGTTTGAGTCCGAGGACTATGCAATACATTGGTTCTGTCCAAAACTTGATTTTTAAGTAGTTGGTTTCCCCATAGGTTTGAGTCCGAGGATCATGCAATACCTTGTTTCTATCCAAAACTTGATTTTTAAGTAGTTGGTTTCCCCATAGGTTTGAGTCCGAGGACCATGCAATACCTTGGTTCTGTCCAAAACTTAGCTTTTTGAAGTAGTTGGTTTCCCCATAAGTTTGAGTCCGAGGACTATGCAATACCTTGGTTTTGTCCAAAACTTGATTTTTTAGTAGTTGGTTTCCCCATAGGTTTGAGTCCGAGGACCATGCAATACCTTGATTCTGTCCAAAACTTGATTTTTAAGTAGTTGGTTTCCCCATAGGTTTGAGTTCGAGGACCATGCAATATCTTGGTTCTGTCAAAAACTTGATTTTTAAGTAGTTGGTTTCCCCATAGGTTTGAGTCTGAGGACCATGCAATACCTTGGTTCTGTCCAAAACTTAGCTTTTTGAAGTAGTTGGTTTCCCCATAAGTTTGAGTCCGAGGACTATGCAATACCTTGGTTCTGTCCAAAACTTGATTTTTTAGTAGTTGATTTTCCCATAGGTTTGAGTCCGAGGACCATGCAATACCTTGGTTCTATCAAAAACTTGATTTTTAAGTAGTTGGTTTCCCAATAGGTTTGAGTCCGAGGACCATGCAATACCTTGGTTCTATCCAAAACTTGATTTTTAAGTAGTTGGTTTCCCCATAGGTTTGAGTCCGAGGACCATGCAATACCTTGGTTCTGTCCAAAACTTAGCTTTTTGAAGTAGTTGGTTTCCCCATAGGTTTGAGTCCGAGGACTATGCAATACCTTGGTTCTGTCCAAAACTTAGCTTTTTGAAGTAGTTGGTTTCCCCATAGGTTTGAGTCCGAGGACTATGCAATACCTTGGTTCTGTCCAAAACTTAGCTTTTTGAAGTAGTTGGTTTCCCCATAGGTTTGAGTCCAAGGACTATGCAATACCTTGGTTCTGTCCAAAACTTGATTTTTAAGTATTTGGTTTCCCCATAGGTTTGAGTCTGAGGACCATGCAATACCTTGGTTCTGTCTAAAACTTGATTTTTAAGTAGTTGGTTTCCCTATAGGTTTGAGTCCGAGGACCATGCAATACCTTGGTTCTGTCCAAAACTTGATTTTTTAGTAGTTTGGGGAATTAACCCCTCGGTTATGGCGTGGGACCTTGGTTTAGGGGGATGAGCTCCTCGGCCAAGCCCCTAGAACCATCCGTGCTACTGACACTATGAAGCGCAGCCCTTAGTGAAGAAACGTAGCCCCTAGTGGAACTTTTACGCCCACCGCCTGTGCCAACACACAAGCCTTCCCCACAGACGGCGCCAATTGTAAGGACTCGATTTGTAACGACCCAAAATGATGTTGGGTTCGCACGTAAAAAAGCCCAAACAATATCACTTATAGAGCGTGGGTTTAAATGGCTAGGCCTTGGTCACCGGACGAGGGTTAGTCGTCTTGTTCGTACAGAATTAGGCCGTGTTCGCCCGAGGAGTCTTTCTCCTTGAGGCGGTCTGGGAGACTCTAGCTCTTGGCCTTTTTTCCCAGCCTCCTTTCGTGGGGCATCAACCTTCACATTATATAGCCCTTCTTGGTTGATCTTAGCCCTCCATTTGTTGATCAGGCAAGTGCCTACTTCAGTACCCGTCCCATTAGCTGCCTCCCCTTACTTTTTGTTAGTTACGATGATCGAAGTCACCCTGTTCAGGCGTTTTTTGTCATTAATATGGTTAGGACGTTGGCGAGTGCAGTTAATGTGGAGGGGACGTATTTACTTTGAGCCAGTTTTGCACCTTACCCTCACGTGGGTCCCATTCTACTCGCCTCTCCTTCAGGGGACTTTTTGGGGGCAGCCTTTCAATGAGATGTTGCGCTTCCCTTTGAAGTCTTGGAGTGCCGAGGACAGGGTCATCCTCGGTTGTGCCCCCGGCACTTCGGCCTTTCCCTATTCGTCCTCGGCAAATACCCTTCTCGGCACGGGCCCTGGGCCCTAGTAGAGCGTGGGCCGGATCATAAGTTCCCTGGCCCCACACATGCATTAAGCTACAATCAGGGACAAGGTAGGATTTGGAGTTAGGGGGGTGGTTCTATTGTTAGCTGCATGCGGTGGCTTCAGTTTTTGGCTCTACTGCTTAGCTAGCAAAAGTTTTCTTTTATTATTGTTATTTTTATGTGTGTGTAGAGTGTGTCTTTTGTTGGCAATGACAAAATTATTTTATTTAAAATTTTTTAAAGAGCTAAGTTGTTTGTTTTTGGTAAAATTGGTTGATTAGTCTCAATTTTTTTTAAGCTTTGCAATCGTCTATCAGTAATTTTTGTTGTTGGGCTAATATTTTGTACTTGTATATATATATTTTTTAGATTTTAGATCTATAATTTTTTTTTTTTTGTGGCCTTTAAAATGAGGAAAATATTAGATTTACAAACCTTTTTACAAATTGTTATTGTGATTAGTGGTTATTAGTAAGTAAAAAAGTGATGTAAGTGGTAGACCTAGTTGCAAACCATTAAGAATTTGCTATCTCAATAGTTTGTAAAATAGTTTTTAGCTATAGTATTTCTCTTATAATGATTAGTGATATTATTAAGAGAGACAAAATGTAATTTTATTGAACGAAATTGCTAAAATTAGTACCTCAATATATAGTTATATTAAAAAAAAGGGGGGGGGGGGGGGGGGGGAACGCCATTGCCCCCCTACTCCACGAATGGCTCCGTCCATGGCTACAGTTAAGAAAAATGTGGTCGAGGGTTTTCTAAGCAATGTCAACAACTATATCTTTTACTGCTAATCCACCCTTATTGATACGTAATTAGGCATTATATAATTGTTCTAATTGAATACTTAAGTAGGAAAGTCTCAATTTCCATAGATTCTACTATTTCAAGCAATGGATAAAAATATTCAAATTTTCACATTACTACTACTACAACTTGTTTTATCATGTAAAAGGCACTAGAAGAGTAGAAGTGGTTAAAAAGACTTCATGGAGTACTATAGTTTTCAAGAAAGTTTGGTAGGCACAAGCTAACTTGATCGAGAATGCTCTTCGAGATGGGCTCGCTAGAATTTGACTTCAAAAAATTAATTTGCAAGCAAATTCTGCAAATTAAAACAATCTTCTTTGGCATTTATTGCATGAATGTCTACAACTTTGGAATTTGTAGCATAAAAGTCTTCTTCATACATCCATGATTTTAAAAAATTTGTTATTTTAAACTTTAAAACATTATTTTATCTATTTTACTAGATCATTTTACAACTCACCCAATATCTTCTTTTTTTTTTTTTTTTTTTTGGAGAAACTACCCAATATCTTAATTCTTGTTCTTTATATCAAAACCAACACTATTCACATATTCATTCATTTTTCTCTCTTCATGTCTAACTTTTTCTCTCTCCTCCTCTCCGTTTCTCTCACTCTCTAGTCTCTTTGTGAAGCAGCCTAGCAACTAGGGGTGAAGGCAAAAATTTTAGTTTGGGGGGCCAAGTTGTGATACTAATAAATTAGTTAAGACAGACCTCTACACGCACACACATGCACACACACACACGCATATACAAATTAATTTACTAAAAGAATTTATCATCTTCTAAATTTTAATGAGAATATAAAAGTCATGTATTTCTTATATTAGATATATACAAAAATTTATCATTTTCTACATAGTTTAATTTTTTAGGGTCATGCTAACGAGTGCCCTTAGAGCACTGGTTAAGAATCCAGTTAAAAATAGTTTTGACATCACTTTTATGGGAAATGAAAAAAACTGTTAAAATATTAATTGCTTTTTTTTCTTTTCCCACAAAAACTTTCTATAACTGGATTCTTAACCAATGCCCAAAGGGCACTCGTTAGCATTTTCCAATTTGTTAAACCTCTCAAATTATATGATTTTAAATATAATTTTTCTTTCTTTTAAGAGCACCATTGAAATGACTCAAAATTTGGGAGGGCCAACTTCTATTTTTACAAGCTACATTTTTTAAAATGTAAATAAAATACATACTATATATATATATATATATATATTTTAAATTTTAGGGGGGCCTTGCCCCCCCCCCCCCCCCCCTTGTGTGCGGCTCCACCACTGCTAGCAACCAGGGCACATGCACAGTCACGAACACAAAACACAACATAGCCACATACCCAAACCCAAAAGAACCAAAATCCAAAAAAACTCAAAGAACCAAAAGAAAAATTTTGCAAAAACCCACCACCGTCAAACACCCAACACCACCATTAATAATCCACCACCATCACCAAATTGCAATTACCCCCCACGATATCATTACCACAAGACCTACCACCACCAAACACCCACAAACAAAACAAATACCCACAAGATTATATTGAGAGAGAGGTGAGGATCTGAGTGAGATAGGAGAAAGAGGAGAGAGAGAGAGAGGAGAGATCTGATGGCAAACCCAGGACTACCATCGTAAATGCCGACCACCATCTTCATTGCCACCAAACCGTGAGTGGTGGTGGAGAGAGAGAGAATAAAAAATTATTATAAAAAAAATAAACACTTACTAAAATAACTTGTATATTTATAAACTTACTGTTCATATTTACTAAAAAAAACTAGCAATAGCTACTGGGGTAAATCAAGTTTTGGGTGGATCTAAAATAGCAATTTAAGCAATTCTAAGTAGGAATTGTACATTTTAAAAAATAAATAAATCTTGGTACCATGTTTAAAGACCATATTTAATCTTTTTCAATTTTATCATTAAATAATCAACCATTCAATTTAGTGTTTACACTAATCAAATTTCTTTTTTAGATAGTTATAATATACTGCTAATCTCATATCTCAAACTCTTTTTTCTCTAGACCTCAAGCACTTTGTGCATGAAAATGTGTTAATTCAGCTATAAAGTCATTGGCTTACACTAATCTAATGATTAATGTGTTATCTAATTAACAAATCTCCAATATTAAAAAAAAAAAAAAAAAAAATTACAAGTGGCTTAAAATTGTATATGGGCCAATCCAAATTGATTAGAAGTGCCATGAGCCCATTGGTACTTTGTGTCACCATTAATATTGCGTGGTAATAATAAGCTGTTATATTATTCCAAAAAAAAAAACTATCATTATCATCATAATATTAACCACACGATTATTTTGATCCAACTAAACAGTTTGCGTGTAATTTTTAAATCAATTAAACCTTTATATATTTATTTTAAACATATCCAATAGGTTCAAATATAAATGGTTGCCCTTTGTAATTTTGGTGCTGGTGTTTTTTTCTTGTAAATATACAATAAATAAAATCTGGAAATACTTTTACCCAGAATATATACACACACAAATACGCTATATATGCCTGTGTTGTGTGGATAATTATTGGGCACTCTTATACTACCATAAATACGTACACCCTTTTCTCATATAACTATAGATAAGACTAATTAAATTTAGAGAAATACTAATAAGTGTCCTGACTAATTAAATTTAGAGAAATACTAATAAGTGCCCTCAGGGCACTGGTTAAGAATTCAGGTAAAAAAAGTTTTTATGAAAAAAAAAAAAAAATTAATATTTTCACAGTTTTTTTATTTCCTATAAAAGTGATATCAAAACTTTCCTAAAATAGATTCTTAACCAATGTCCTAAGAAAAAATTATTAAGTACTCTTATAATACCATAAATACGTTAATGTGAGAGGAAGAAATACGCATATTAAGATAACCCTTAAATTTATAGTGGAAGCAATAATTCATACTAGAGGAAGTAGCCTGCATTTACGACACTCCCAAAAAAATTCAATAATTTTCGCGTTCTGCAGTGACAGGTCAACTACCGCCTAAATCAAATCACTTTTTCCGCTAAAATGTCAAGTTGGGATTCTCATTAAAAAAAAAAGTCGGTAAATATTACATGTCTCACTCTCAGCCCCAGCAGGCCCAGCACGAATTATTCCATGCTAGAAAACCACGTTACCGACCAAAGCAGCCGCCACGTAAACCTAGGGCCCACACCAACGTCAGCCACCACCTTACAAACCTAGGACAGACGTGGATTCATAAAACACCCCCATCAAGGTTCCAAAAGTAATCTTAAAATTTAAAGGGAAAAAAAAAAAAAAAAAACCCAAGATTCTCGGAATCCCCAAAGCCCCATTGTTATTTTCTCTCTCTAATGGCCTTGACGGCGCGTGCAATTCACTCCGAGTTGAAGTCTCCAAAACCAGCTGTTTCGAGGAGAGAACCGGCTGGTCCGGTTCAGGTTCAAATTCCGGTTCAGAAACCCAAGCCGGTTGTGAATACGGATGGGGGGAAGATGAATAATATTGTGTTGCAGCCTCGGCTGTGTACGTTGAGATCGTATGGCCCAGATCGAGGTGGGGTGATTAAGACTAGAAGGGACGGTGGAGATGGACCTGAGAGTGGTGCTGACGTGTCGCAGTTCTTTGCGATTCTTTCGGAGTATATAGAGAGCTCGAAGAAGAGCCAGGACTTTGAGATCATCTCTGGTCGCCTCGCCATGGTGAGTCAGTTATTGTTTATGATACAGATTAGACTTATTATTATTATTCATTAAACTCCATTATTTTAGCTTGACTTGTACTTGACCTAAGTTTAATTTGCTATTGGATTAGGATTAACTTTTATGGAAGATTTATTTGCTGAAAGTTATAATACAAACATGTAGTTTTTTTTTACTAGTACTATATATAAACGTGTAGTTATAGCTAAAAATAGAGAGTAAAATTTAAGATTGGCACATAAATACTAAATAAGCTAAAAAAAAAAAATTAAACTCACACTAATTTTACAACTTGGCCATTCCACAACTAGTTTTAGGTGCCATTTGGATTCAGCGTTTTCCGCTTAATCCAAAGCTGCGTTTTTCTTTTTTTTTGGTTTTTCCTCACTTCACGCATTCCAAGGGACAACTGGCACTATAGTGGCATCGTAACAGTACTGTTTATCACTGTTCACGTACTAAAAAAATATTAAAAATGGATCCCACGATACTATTCACACATTTAAAAATTATTTTGCTACAGTACTTTCAGTTTTCAGTTTCAGCAATAATAAGTTCAATCCAAATAGACTCTAGTGTTGAGTTTAGTTTAGACGAGACTCAAGGACCAAATTGCTTACATAAATGACTACCAATCCATGGCCATGTTTTGGCTTTGTCCTACACAAATAAGTAATTATTAGATAAACTCTTAGGATTTGCCATGAAAGATGATAGGAAGATCATTGATAATTAGTACTTACTCAAAAACTTAATCCTATATTTGGATTGAAGGGAATGGGAAGAGAGGATTGAATAGGAGAAGGAAATGTGACTTGAATGTACTATATTTTGGTATATTTGAGTCACCTTTCCTTCTACTCAACTCTCCTATTCTTTTATCTTTATTCACAGGGACAGAACTAGGATCAAAATTTAGGGGAGGCCAAAACCTCAAAAAAAAAAAAAAATTCTTTAAAATACAAATTAGCATATATTTAATGTTAAGAAAATATCAGCAAGAGAGGAGAAACAAAATAACCATTTATTAATACATTTTAAATTAATAATTTAAAAATAGAATTCAACATTCTTTTAAATAACAAAAATCATCTATAGTTGATTTTGTACTAAACTTTGAAACAATCTCCCTTTCAATCCTAAATTTCTTTTGATTAACGATACATGAATTTATAAAATTTATATAATAAAATTTGTAATACTAATGACTGTACACTACACATTAGCACTAATTTATTTACGCAACTATTCAATTCTATAATACCCCACATAAAATTAAACTAATTTACTAATAAACAACCAACTAGTAAGTAGTAAGTTAAAAAAAATAAATAAATATTTTAAGTTAAAAATTAATAGCCAAACACACCTGTCATCCCACCCCACACATTGATTAATGGCCACCCACGCACCCCACTCACACTCACTACAAGTACATTAACTTGGTTTGTAAGTTGTATTCATCTATCTTTCTTCTTTTTTTCTTTGCACATTTTTTTTTTCAGCAAAAATAGTCATATTTTTTTCATGAAAATTCAAATAGTCAATTTTAACACTCATAAAAAAATAGTTTGGATCTAAGAAGAAAGAGTATGAAACAGCCAACACAGTAACACAGATGTTGTAGTATAGTTGTTTACCAATTGGGTTTTATCATTTTCATGAGCCAATTTGTAACTTATTGAGAGGAGGGGGGCCAAAAATAATTATTTTGGGCTCAATTGTTAAACTATTCATTAAATGTGTATACTATTACTATTTTTAAAATAAAAAATTTGTGGGGGGGGGGGGGGGGGGGGGGGGGGGGGGAGGTGGCCATGGCCCCCCTCTGCCCCTTACTAGTTCTGTCTCTGTTTATTCATTCCAAACATACTCTAAAGTGTTCATTATTCTAAGTAGTTAGAACTGGCTTGTTTTAACTTGGGATTGAATATCAATGTGAGTAAAACACACAATCTCACATGCAAATTAAACATGTTCAATTTATATTTAAACAAGATTTGAGATCAAATTTACCCCAAAAATAGAAAAGAGAGGGAAAACAACCCTATAAACACACTAAATTTCACAACTTGTTAAAGTAGTGAGAAAAAAAAATGATGGATCCAAATAAAAATTATTAGTAAAAAATGTCCAACACTCATCCTCAAGTACTTCAGCATATCACGAAATTGGGGAAAACTTGTTATTTATTTTTTTGATAAGATATACACGAATGATCTTGTACGTACTCAGTACTCACCACCTTATCCTCAATATCAAATGGCCTGCCCTTTCACCCACTTGCAGTCCATGACACTCAGGAGACATCAACAGTCATATAGTACGCAGAAATATCCAAAAAACAAGACTCAATAATGAGCCAGGACTTTTGGCTTATATATCCTTCATGACACTAACACGTACGTTAAATTTGTCCATTGTGCTCTCTTGTCTTGGCTTATCCTTTAGTTTTATTGCCCCTTCATCTAGATGGGGACTGCGCGACTTGCTGCCCAGTTTGGTTTTTTGGTATAATCATTCAACTTGAATTAGAGAAACTACATTGATCCATGCAAATTAACCTAACAACAAATGCATCACATTGTTTTATAGGCTCTACCATTTTCCTATAATCTGTAAATACAATCAAATTTTAACAAAAAAAAATTCGCAGATTGTATTTGCAGCTACTGTGACAACGGAGATGGTGACTGGAAACTCGTTATTCAGAAAAATGGATCTTCAAGGCATTGCTGAAGCAGGTGGGGTATGTCTGGGAGCCATTACTTGTGCTGCTATCTTTGCATGGTTCTCCAGTGCTAGAAGTAAAGTAGGTCGGATCTTCACCCTCAGTTGTAACACGTTCATTGATTCGGTAATCGATCAGATAGTTGATGGCTTATTCTATGATGAAAATGAGCCCAGTGATTGGTCTGATGAAATTTGAGATATCAAAGGGTTGAGATACTAGGCAGGCCAGTTCTGATTGTGGAAGAATTAAAGTATAGATGTTAATTTAAGGATCCGTTTACTATAGTTTTGGTTTATGGAAGAATTATGTAAAAGATCCCAGAAATCACATAATTGAAGAGTGTAATTGGTTATACAGCTAGCATGGATGTTATTATACTGTGAGATGAGAAGTAATTAAATCGACATCATATTTGTTAGATACTGGTGCTGTTCATCTTATATTGAGATTTTGCTAATCAAGATTGTATGCAGTACATAATATTTCATAGTCATAATTGATATTGTCTAAATTGCAATTATATAGCTATTTGGTTCTATGATTTGTACTGCTGTGTTATTTTATTTTGCACTCCAGATCACATTAGCACAATTTGGAGTTCATCCTCTGTCCAGGAAGAACCTTCACCTCTGTTAATTTTGTATTGGCTTGCATGGTTGCATGCAAAAACCTGCCATCTTTAATATTTATTAGTTGAAGACTTTCTAGAATTTGCTTTGCAGATATGTATGGATTTGCAATTTAATGAATTACAAAAAAGTGGGGGGGAAAAAAAGAAACCAAAGAAAGGAAGAGAAAATGGGAATTGTTTTGAGAGGTAAAACTGATGTAGTCAAGACAGTGTTAACACGAAACACGATGAGTCTCTCTCTTTTACTTCTTATTTTAGTAAGACAAACATTACTCTAGCGTGAGTAATTATTCAATATTAAAAGAGGAATGTTCATTCTTCTCACATAACCAAATTCATGATCTCAAAAGTCATGTAGCTCAATGCATTATATATAATTTATAGGGAGAACATAATCCCTCTCTTTAGTCTCTTGCATAACAAATTTTTTTTATTAATTTTTTTTTGAGTTATGGTAAAACTATCATTCATCAATTATGTAAAAATTGATGAATTGAGAAAAAAATTATGTAAAAATTGAGAAATCGTTGCTTCCAAAATATTGAATAATATCACATTAACGAACCCTCTAATTGCCTCCCTTTTATAATAAGGAAGTACTTGAACTTGAACCGGAACTTATTGAACGTTGGTATTTTCTCTTAGGACTTGGTTTAGGTATAGTGTGTTCAGTGCATTGGACACGATCAGATAGTGACACGTGTTTAAAAGTAAATATATGTCATCATTTCAACGGATTTAATACTCCTGTACACTAGATCTAAGTCTAATCATTCCTTCTAACATACGTCTTATATAATCCATTTCAACCTTTGTAGTTGGTCTGCTTTTGTTTTCTTCCGAATTATTTTTGCTTTGGCCGCTACAGCCATCCAAACTGATGAGAATATTTCCGTCTACTTTAATTTGGCCACAACCATGGGTGGTGAGTAGAGTATTTCCATCTACTTCATTGATGATACAAATATCATTATGAACTTGCCTTGATCTCCATTTTTGAAGATCATCAGATTGCTTGATACTGAGGGTTGGTTTGAACCTTTCACTTTGGTTCGTGCTGATAATGACATCCACCCTCGCTGATGATGTTGATATAATTACTGATGAACTTTTGTCCACTCCTTCCCTGTCTTGTGATTTGCCATCGTTCATGTGCACTGTTAGTCCCATTTGTGGTTCTTCCTCCAATCAGCAATAATTGAACAATGTGCTAGGCTCCCGGTTGATGATTGCAGTAATATATAAAGTCCCACAGAAAGTAATTTCATTCAAGATCGTACTTAATATTTGGATAAGGATTCCATATTTCCATGTCTTCTATAATTAGCAGTGAATGATAACCAAGATACACCCTTACCAAAATGTACCTCTGGAATTCCAATAATTCCCAGTCCAAGTACGAAGAGCCATACACGACCTCCAATGCATGTGATCTAAAAAAAAGAAAAGCAATGAACATGAACAATAATATATGAGATGCGTGTGACATGTCCACATTGTTGGACCCCGTTATAAGGCCATGTTGTCTACAAGACTACAACCCCATCCTCATATGGTACGAAGCTCCACGTGTTAATGATGTAGAGCCCATGACACCATTCATCAATAAAAAATGGATGTTCAACTTCTACAAAAATTTCAAACAAGATCTATAATTTAACTCTACAATCATATAAAAGATAGAGATGGAATTGGTGAGTAAAACTTTTGAAAATTTTGAAATTACCATTATACAATCAATACAATCAGCCTAGGATTAGGATCCGAGATTAGAATTCTGACCATTCAAACCCAAATAAGAGAACTCCTCTTTCGTAGACTACAATCGTTTTTCTTGGTACATTAAATTTCATTAGATCTTAGTTCAATGGTTTACATCTCACACATAGAATCCTTAATTTAAGGATCTGTTCAGTATTGTCTTAGTTTATAAATTAACTTATTTTTTAAGTATGTTTACATAGAGTATTTATTTATGTTTACGTAGAGTATTTTAAGTTTGAGTAAATTACAAATTACACCCCTAAAATTTGGGAGTGATTAGATTTTACTTCCTGAACTTTCAGAATTTGAATTTTACTCCTGAAATTTGGGGTATTTAGATTTTACATCTTGACATTTTAGAATTTGGATTTTACCTCCTAAAGTTTAGGATTGTTTGGATTTTATACCCTCAAATTCTGAAACTTTAAGGTTTAAAATCCAAACACCTTAAAACTTTAGGAAGTAAAATCCAAACACTTCTGAAATATAGGGTGTAAAATCCAAATTCTGAAATGTCAAGGTATAAAATCCAAACATCGCTAAATTTCAGGGGATAAAATCTAAATTCTAAAATTTTAGTGTGTAAAATCCAATCATCCCTAAACTTTAGGGATGTAATTTACAATTTACCATTTAAGTTTTTAACTAACTTAGACCTCCAAACTTTTATTATATTTTTGTATGTTGACTCTTTTTTTCCCATCAATATAGTACATAAAATTTGATATTGTAGCAAATAGACTATTTTTACCCATTCTCGGCCTTTTTTTTTTGCACCAAATAAAAAAATAAAAAATGAAAAGGGATTATATATTTATTTTTTAATGACAAAAATGAATAGTTTTAACACACGACATAAATGTTCAAAGGGTTTCACTGCATTCCAAAGTCATGGTAAGATAATCCAAAAGCAAGTATTTTAGTGTACTTCTTAGCATTATCACCTCTCAGTTCTCACTGCTCCTTAATTGATGCCTCTTACCCTTGTAGTTATCTCATTTGTGATCGTAGATCCCTCTTCCAGTTTTCTAAGGAAGTTCACATCAGCCACATCCACCACAAAGGCAACCATTGCATAAATATATTGGCCAAGGAATGACATTCTACTAGAGATTATTTTGTTTTGTCCTTTGATCATCCTTCCTATATTTTATTTGAGCTTTTAGTAGACACTTGTAGCTTACCCTAAATTTTGTACTACTTAATTTGTTGAGCAATATTTGTTACACAAAGTGTATTTTAATAAAATGGAAATGACAACGTGACTTTAACTCATGTTTTCCTAATTTGTTTAATCTCTTATCCTTTAAAAAAAAAAAAAAAAATTAGAGTAAAAGTTGTGTAGTGGGGCTGTCCAAACCCGACCGGAGCCTGACAACCCAACCAAATCGCCTGACGCCGACCAGATTCCAACCCAAATCGAAGGTCCAGTCGATCGACGGTGGGTTTTTGTTTTCAAGAACCGACACCAGCAGGTCGAGTGGTGGGTTTGCTTCTCCAAAACCCAAGCAACCTGAACTCAACCGGAGCCATATAAAAAATTTGGCTAAACCTGCAAAAACAATCCAGATCCAGCTAGACCTTGACCAAATCTGGCAAGATCTTAACCAGATCTGGTGGGATTTACCTAGATTCGGCCAAATTTCAACAATTTTTAGCGAAAAAATGCAGATTTCAGTGAAACAAATGCAGATTACAGCGATAAAATGCATATTTCGATGACTTTTTCCAGATTTTTGCAAATTTTCCCACCAGTGATTTTTTTGCAGATTTCAATGAATTTTTTTTAGTTTTCGATGATCGACCGAACCGACTGACGCTCACCTTCACCAGAAAAAGACTCGAGCGATTGATTCTGGCTGTCGATTTCGAGTTCCTCCATCCAGCGCCGATGGGTTGAGTCTGGGTTGGGTCCAAAACCGACCCTTGGACAGGCCTAAGTGGGGTGAGTACATAAGAGTGAGTATGAAATAGAAAAATGTTAACATCATAACTTTTATCACAACTCACTCATGTGGCAAGTTATGAGTGGTGAGTCCATATACGTCTATACTAAGAAAGTATTAGGTCCACCAGAAGGATTGCTAATGTGATACTCTTTGATCTCTCAACCAATAAAATACTGTTATTTATGCAAATGTGACATCATCTAGTAATTTTATTTTTTATTCATTGTACTGATTAGGAAGTTCATACATATATTTACATAAATGACATCATTTCATTGGTTAAGGAGAACCACGTCAATAATCTTTCTAATATAAATAATAATTTCTCATCTATATCACCCGCAACATGCCAAATAGATAAATTAGGATAAAGTGGTGGCGAGAGTCATGGGTCTAATTATTTCTGCGTTAAATATTCAGCATGCAACATGTTCATGGTTATGAAATATCTATGTCAAGTGTGGGCGTCGGCATTCTCAAAAAAAAAAAAAAAGTGCGGGCGTCGGTCAGTGTAGTTATTTATTAATTCCAATATGGGAAATCTGTGAAGCTCCACACATACCAAAGCAAGCAAGCGAGTCAGACATGGGAGAAGTTAAGAGCAGTCACTCCATGCCACGTGGAGCGTGATGGTCAATATAATCACATCTGATTCTGATTCACTCTCCCTCTCTCGTTACGTCACTCGTCACATGTATTATCCTCTGCTCGCATAGCACTCTGTTTCTTTACTGTTAAATTCAATTCAATCTTCCAAAGCTAAATCCAAATTCCAAACCGCCATTACTAAATTCCAGTCTCTCAATCTCTCTGAGTCTCAGTCATGGCGATCTCTAGCTATCTCTCACTCTCACTCTCGCACTCCCTTCCCTCTCCAAGTCCAAAGCTCTACAGTTACTCTTCACTACTCTCCTCAGTTCCCACCGCAACCGCTTTACTCTCCTTCAAAACCAAACCAACCACCTCTTCTCCATTCTCTTGTCACTTCCGTAACGGCAGCGTTTCTTCTCTCTCCGCCGCAGTCGGCGAAGACTTACCAGACGATTACGGAGAGTGGTTCCCGAAGCCGGATCCGGAAAATCGAAGAAGAGCCGGAGTGTTGCTCCATCCGACGTCGTTTAGAGGACCTCACGGGATCGGCGATCTCGGCGACGAGGCGTTTCGGTTCATCGACTGGCTTCACCAAGCTGGCTGCTCCGTCTGGCAGGTCCCGCTCTTCCGTTTTGTTTTGAATTCACAGATAGTTGCATTTGCTTCTTCTTGGTTCTTTATGCTTTCACTCCGTGCCTGATCAAATTTATTGAAAGGAAAAGAGTGATGATAGTGCAATACAAACTAACAATTACACAGAATCACAGACACAGTCATTGCCACACTTATTTGATAAACAATTTGTAATAAAACCTGTAATTATTCAATACTCTCTGCTGGTTGTTTCTGTGCGTTAATTTTGCATTTACGCATATGAAAATTAGAAAACAATTACAACCACTTTAAATTTATTTGTGCCAGTGTCTAAGGTTTCAATTAGCTCTAATGTCATTGAATAAGGGACCTGAGGTTGAATCCCGCCTACACCAACACCACAAAGAAATCCATTGGTGTGTTGGCCTTATGGTAATGACCAAACGTCATGCGGAAATGAATTTCTGTTGAATATAATTTTATTTGTGCAGGTTCTTCCGCTTGTTCCTCCTGGGAGGAAGGCTAATGAAGAAGGGTCACCCTACTCGGGCCAGGTGACACTCTTCATTCTGATATGTTATCTCTTTATTGTATTTCCATTTCTTTTTTTTCTTTTGTGGGAGGAGGTGGCTTTT
The DNA here is from genome assembly GCF_001633185.2 of Quercus lobata. Taxonomy (NCBI): domain Eukaryota; kingdom Viridiplantae; phylum Streptophyta; class Magnoliopsida; order Fagales; family Fagaceae; genus Quercus; species Quercus lobata. The sequence continues at coordinate 32,204,021 of NC_044909.1, read as the reverse complement.
GAGAAATTTGAATGTATTGTGCAATAAATCAAATTTTAATTGAGAATAAAAGCTTCTTGGAAATCATCCCTTAGAAAATAGGATCGCTCTAGTGTGCTTAGCATTGGATTAGCTCATATTATCAATTATTTATTGTTATTAATATTAGTATTATTTTGGTTTGTAATATACTGGTCCTTATTACTTCTAGGAGCGGCTAAAACTGGATAAGCATTTAGCCACTCTATGTGCCTCCGTGTTGACCTTAATTTGTTGCATATTGTTTCTAAACTTCTGGATGCTTTGTCTTGAGTTTTTGGATGAATCACAAAGGAATGGAATGAGCTTGTAGTTATATTGATAATTAAAAAAGAAAAGGTAAACAAATAATAGTGATCAACTAGTTGGGTTTGTTGTGGCTTATTAGATATCCAGCTTAGGTTCCACCATGTTGGGTGCTAGATCCTGTATCTAAGTATGACATGATTACATGCATATTGTGTAGAAATTATATGATCCACCTTATTTGACTCTCAATTTATACGTGTTAGCATATCTAGTTCCAATTTTATTTTTTAAGTGTCATTTTAATTGTAGGCAGTTATCCTTGACATGATTACTTTCAGGATGCAAATTGTGGTAATACTCTGCTAATATCTCTCGAAGAGCTTGTTAAGGATGGTCTGTTGATGAAGGAGGAGCTACCAAAACCAGTGTGAGGACTTTGAACTTATGACTGCACCAAGACATTAAGCTATGGTTCTTCATTTATGTCTCTGTGTTATTACTTATTACTGCTTTGTTGTTCATGCAGTGACACTGACCGTGTGAACTACTCAGCTGTTGCTGACCTAAAGGATCCTTTGATAGCTAAGGTACACAATCTATAAGCAGCATAAAGTGCTAATTTTTCCTTTTATTTTGTCATATTGGTTAAAAATCTTGTTGATTCAGTGAGTTAAGCCTAGACCCTACACTAGTAAGAATCCCTTGATATTGAGAACCAATTATGTGTGTCACGTGTATCTAATTGCTTGTGTTACCTTACAAAGGTTTGCTAAAAATATTAGTCTAAGCAGAATTACCACTGCTGCACCATCACCATTACTACCTAGCTGCTACTGCAACTACTTCCTGCATTACCACCACTACCATACTACCCTCATGCCTACCATTATAATGCATCAAAACTGCACTGCACCATCACACTGCTATTTAAATTTGAAGACTACATACAACATAACAATTACCTTGTTTCTATTGTTCAAAATTTATGTGCAATGACATATCTGCCTGTATGCTTGTTATGCTAAGAAATTGTGACATAAAAAGGGCAAGAAATTGGTGGTAGTGAGTACCTTGTCTGTCAAATTTACTTGTACATTTAATAATTTTCTGCTTCTTGGATTGGGTCTTTATTTTTTGGTCTCTTCTTAGGCTGCAGAAAACTGTGCACAAAAATATATATATATATATATATATATAAATATAAAAAGAAGGAAAGAAAATATAATAGAAGAAACAGAAAAGAAAAATAATTCACTAAACTTGAGTCTCTGTTTGTAAACTTGCTGCTTACTTAAATAATACTGCATAACTATTCTATTCCTCAGTATCTTGCTTTCATTTTACATCAAATTCTTCTTATTTTTGTCTCTTCTTAGGCTGCAGAGAGGCTCATTTTGAGTGAAGGGGAGCTTAAGAGTCAACTTGAAGCTTTCCGTAGAGATCCTAATATCTCTAGTGAGATTTTTTTACTTTTTAGTTTGTTAATTATCTCTTGCAACTGTTTTCTAAAATGGTTAAAGCTCATCAGCCTCCATCTACATTGGTGGTTAGAGAAATTCTAGGTCTTGTGAATGGAAAGATTTGGTGGCAAATGATGTTCTTGACATATTTTATCTCATCTTTATAATAAATAATTGTGTTGAATTATATTTAGAACCATGGCTAACATTGTCATTGATGAAAGTTGAAATATATAGAAGGCCAATTGAAATGACGCATCTTTTTTTTTTTTTTTTGTTGGGTTGGGGGGTGGGGGGACGGGGATTATTTTTATGGTAAGTTGTATATTTTTGTTGCACTTTCTAGATCACATGCAAGGACTTCCTAATTTCTTCGTGTTAAATTTAAAAATACTATTTGTACATATTTTAAAATTTAGGTTTAACTAAAGAACTTAAGTAACAGGTGGAGATTTTCCAATAATAATGTAATTGAGTCTTAATCAGGTAGAGTTTTTATTTATTTATTTATTTAATTCCACTGATCTCAAGTACTCCATTTCCATCTCCATCATTGCATTAGAAAATATAGAAAGTAGAGAGGCAAAGGCATAACCAAATGAATTTTGCGCGTCTGATGGGATTTAAATTTTGTTCTAAAAAATGAGCCTGAATGTCAGTCTACAAATATGTGTATCTTGTATGCCACATAAATGTATGATGCAGGAGCTAAATAACCAGTGGCCTGTTAGATTTTATTAATTTAGCAAACAGTTGAAAGTGTTGTAGGGTTCAAAAGATGCTGTCCTACACTTGCCTTAGTTCTACCACCCAAACTGTCCTTGGTAAAAATAAATACTATACACTAGAAGATGGCACTCTTTTCTTCTTATAACTTGAACAAGCAATCCACCTACATTGGATAAATTTATAACAAACCCTATTTCTATTTGGAGGTTGGCTTCACAAAATCTATTCCATAAATTTCCTATCTAGAATCATCTTAAAGGAATTTTTTCTTACATGTTACATGATGTACCTGGGCCTTATTTAATACTGTTGCATTGACTTTATGATGTTGGTAACCGTCCAAAATAAACAGAAAGAATAATGAATTAATCATTTTGCTTGCTGTTTAGTTTGTGAAAGATTTTATGATTTGTTAACTCATGCACTTGCACTTCTTTCATTTCAAATAAAAATTTCACTTCCCAATTCCTATCCAGATGTGCAGATAATTTATAGTATCTGGTTGAATTAGCCTTTGAGTGCAGTTTTGTACTTTGCGGACCTGGATCACTAGATGCCTTATGTATTTCTCATTTTTTCCATTTGGTAGGCTGGCTTGAAGATGCAGCTTATTTTGCAGCTATTGACGACAGCTTAAATACTTTCAGTTGGTATGATTGGCCTGAACCTATAAAAAATCGCCATCTTGCAGCTTTGGAAGACATTTTTCAAAGCAAAAAGGATTTTGTAAGATCTGGATAAGCTTTTTGGTTGTATTATGGGCTTGTAGTTTCTCACATCATCTTCCATGATGCTAAAAACCACCAAGATTACCAAGTTATGTTTTTTACTTGTTCAGATAGATAAATTCATAGCACAACAGTTCTTATTCCAAAGGCAATGGCAGAAAGTTCGCAAGTATGCACAGACGAAAGGCATCAGCATAATGGGCGACATGCCCATTTATGTAGGTTACCACAGTGCTGATGTTTGGGCAAATAGGAAACATTTTTTGCTAGTGAGTAGTTCTGTAGTGAATCATGAGAATTGCTAATAATTGAAACATACTCTGGAAGCATCATATTATGGTGCAAAGTACTAATTATTTATTTTCTCTAGCAGAACAGGAATGGTTTTCCTCTTCTAGTTAGTGGTGTTCCCCCTGATGCATTCAGTGAAACTGGTCAGCTGTGGGGCAGGTTTGTACTACACTATACCCTTCCAAGCAAATATAAATATTTTATTAGAATTTCAAAGACATCTATATACATATATTGAAGGCCAGAGTAATTGTCCAGAGGAATAATGATGCTTTCTTGTCCCTTTTTTTTTGTGTCTTTTTTCCATTACTTTCTTTCTTTGTTCTTCTTTTTTCGGGGGGTTTTTCCCTTTTTTTTTTTTGGGCCCGCGGGGGGGGGGGGGGGGTGTGGGGTGTGGGGAGGAGTGGCTGTTGGAGGACTTGGGCAGTGAAAATTTTCATTTAACTACCTAGATCATGTTGTGTCTAATTGGTTGCTGAGCACTAGGAAATTTACTGGGTATTGTAACTGAAACATTGTATCCTTAGTCCAAATGTACAGCAATGGCTGTGGGCTTGTTTTGGTTTGTCAATCATACAAGAGTGAGTTTGGCTACCTTCTGTCCATATGAGCTGAAGTTTCAGTTATTTTTTTTATTTTTTGTGTGTGGGTCTCATGCAATACTAGTTGTATGCAACCAATTTGTATTTAACTGTACGCTTTGTTTTATTTTGATACTTAGAACTTCAAACCTTTGTTCGTAGCATAGCTCATGTTTACTCTTACATGACTCAAATCTCTTTGTAATTGGTTTTCTATATTTTCCAGCTCATTAATTTACTTCACTTCTGATTTAAAAGCCCTCTGTATGATTGGAAAGCCATGGAGAAAGATGGATTTTCATGGTGGATACGCCGCTTACGTCGTGCACAAGATATATATGATGAATTCAGAATAGACCACTTCAGAGGATTTGCTGGCTTTTGGGCTGTCTCTTCCGGTGAGATAATTTAGATTTTGTATTATGCTGTTTTTTTGTTGCTTGTGCAAGCACTGATGTATTACATGATTTCGCAGAAGCAAAGGTTGCAATGATTGGAAGATGGAAGGTCAGTTTCTGTAATTCAGATCACACTATAATTTTTCTCCAGCTACCCCTTTATTCACTCCATATGTTATTTTGTGAGGGTAGGCAGGACCTGGAAAATCCTTATTCGATGCCATCTCTGGAGCAGTTGGGAAGATGAATATAATAGCAGAAGATTTGGTACGTTTTATCAGCTATAATACCCAAAAAAAAAAAAAAAAAAAACCCTTAATTTGTCACCATTTTCACCCTTTGTCTAGATATATATGATCCAATAGCTCTTTTGGCATTGTATTACTTGCAAACAATTACTAAAGTTTGAAACACTCGTAATGTGGATTCACAGATTTGTAATAACTCATGGTCATTGATATGATAGCCTGTTGACTTCAGTAAAATGCTACTTACCAGATGTAATTTTATTCTTGTTATTTTGTTGGGGTATTGCAAGCATGTTAGCTTTTTGGAGGGGTCCAAGATTGGTTTAATTCAACGTTTTTTCTACCATATTAAAACTTTGTGGCAATTTCTTGGTGTGCGGCAAATCTACTTGTGCCTGGGGACTATCAAGTGCTCAAGGGCCTTGGAGATCATTTAGCCCAAAAAACCCAAAAGAAATGTTATGGTCATTGATGTCTATTGTATTCTAATGAATCTTTTGTCATTTAGCACATATTCTTTGTTTTTTGCTTGATATGTTCGTATCTATTGTGCTGTCACATGACAGGGAGTTATCACAGAGGATGTAGTCCAGCTTAGGAAATCCATTGGGGCACCTGGAATGGCTGTCCTCCAGTTTGGTAGCTATATATTACTGTCTTTTAAATGGTCATTTTTGAGGCATACCTTGAATTTTACACGATGTTATGTTGTCCATTTTCTTTTTTTCTTGTCCAGGTTTTGGAAGTGATGCTGATAACCCTCACTTGCCTCATAATCATGAACACAATCAATTTGTGTATACTGGAACTCACGATAATGACACGGTAAAATTCCTCCATGCCATGGACTTACTTCAATATGTTGGTCAATTTATCTTATTAATTTGGGGAATGATGGGAAAATGTAACATGATCTGATATAACACTGATTTGCACTTACATAATTGTTGAGACCTTTGTTCCGATTCTTTAATCCTGACTTGAAAATTTAGACAGAGCGTACTAATAGATGTTTTTTTGTATTATAGATCCGAGGCTGGTGGGACATTTTGAAGCAAGAAGAGAAGTCCAATGTGTGTATTAACATGATAAATTTGAAACAGTATATAAGCAAAGGTGTAGGTATGCTTGTATTTTTAATCTAATATAATTTTTGTCTCAGGTACTAAAGTATCTCTCAATTAATGAGGAAGATGATATTCCATGGGCCCTCATACAGGCTGCGTTATCTTCAGTGGCCCGAACTACAATCATACCTATACAAGATGTGCTGGGGCTAGATAATTCTGCCAGGATGAACATCCCTGCAACTCAGGTAAGATATTGTGACGAAATCCAGTCCAGCCAAATTGGATGATGTGCTGTTAGTATGGAGCATGTCCAGTGCAGCAGTTTTTCTTTTTCTTCCTTTTTTTTTTTGGGGGGGGGGGGGGGGAATATGGGCACTCAATCTCCCAAATCATGTTGATCTTACAATAGAAGATTATTCAAACTTGAACTGGAGGCCTTTGTGTCCAGCCTGGTCAGATTACACTGGTAGTAATACCTTTGAGTTATATATATATATATATATATATATATATATATACACATAACTAGAATCTAGAAGCCATATCTTTGAAAACACCAAAAGAGGTCTTTCCTATTTACAGCGTTACAGTTACACGATATAATCAATCTTATCTTTCTCGAGTATAAGTGGACTTTTTTTCTGCAATTATTTACCATGTATAAACAATAAGCAAATTTGAAATGTTCTACCACTAGTTTCATATTACACTCATTCCTCCCCCGTCCTTTTTCTATCTCTCTCTCTCTCTCTCTCTCTCTCTCTCTCTCTCTCGGGGGGAAGAGAGGACTTCAAAATGTTTTTATTTATTTATTTATTTTTATAATTCAATAGTTTTTTTTTGGTGGGGGGGGGCGGTGGGGAGGAGGAGGATTTGAATCCGTTATAAACACTAGGAGGTGCCAACCAGTTGAGCTACAAGATTCTTGGCCTTCAAACTGTTGATTATAATATTTGAAAATGATCAGTTTTTGAAAGGAATTTATTATTTTCACCTTCTAACACATGCAATCAATATTTCATGCTTTGCTTGTGTATGATGAATTTCTACTGAACACAGTTTGGAAATTGGGGTTGGAGGATGTCTAGTTCCATGAGCTTTGATAGCCTGGAGCCTGAAGCAACAAAACTGAGGAATATGCTTTCTATGTATGGCCGACTGTAATGGATGCTGAGGTTTTTTTTAACTGGTCTACGACTTTTTTGTTTTTTTTTTTTTTTTTTGAGAATAACTGGCTACCACTTGAATGTAAGCCACTCATGCTTTTTGTAATAGAACCATTATACAGAGTTTACTCTTAATCACTAAACAACTTGTCCTGCTTGAAGCAATATTTCGGGATATATTTTGTTTCGATTGAATAAATTGCTCTCTATATTTTTATGTCTTCATGTGCTGATTTCAGTTGGTTAGCTATTCATCATGTCACAGCATTTGCAATAAATTTTATGACTGGTGAAACTGGGAATTTATTGGTCAAAAGAAAAGGAAAGACGCTAATAAACAAACAAGAGAGAGAGAGAGAGAGTAAACTAAGCTTGTAGTTCATAACTTCATATCTATTATAAATAAATAAAAAAAGGTTCGTTTAGGTGTGGTTTCTTAATCTGGTACCATAGGCAGTGGTTATCATGCAAACTATACCGTTACAAATGTTTCATAACTTTTCACTCTCTTGATTGAGAATGATTATCCTGTAGCGTAGCAGGAAAAGGTACGACTGTAAATCATCTTGATTACTGTCATTGCAAGAATTATGAGGGGACAAGAATAATCAAGCTGCATTTAGGAAGTTCAAGTCTGATGCAAAAGTGAATTTTCACAAGGATTCTGGTCTTAGAAACTATGCGGCTTTCTCGATTGCTTCAATGCACTCTAGTACAGTTGCCTTATTTGACATTGCCGTCATAAGGGCTTCATGAATCACCTTATTATTTTTTAAGAGGGATGCAGCTAACAAAACCTGCATTAATTTCTTAGCATTAGCATTTTATTATTGAAACACTTCAAGATCAAGGTTGCTTATACAATTATTTTCTAATAATGACCTAAAAATTGATTGAAACTGGGTGAAATTCATTTGGAACTTACAGCCCATCTTGTAAGATTTTGTTGCTGTTCTTTGCTAATCTGTGGCTTGCTTCTGTTAATAAATCTCTGCAGAAAATCCCCCCCAAAAAAATTATTGTCAATCAAGATATATTTGTAAAAAGAAAAATTCAAAGGAAGATTCAGTTATAACCTGAAGGGTGAAAAGATCAGCAGATTGACCAACCACTTTGTCATATTTCAAACCCTCTGCAGCTAGTCCTGCCATTGCTACAACTGCCAACCTGAGAATGGCTATTACAGTTAATTTATTCTACACCAGTCATATTTATACAATTCAGCATTTGATGAATTTATAAGATGGTAATTTTGTGCCATTGCCTTTTTCTGCAATTTCTGTTGGTGGTAGTTAACTCAAACTTTCAACCTCTTTTTTTTAATATACAAATAGAGCTTATACACATTGTTTAATCCAAATAGATCTTAATCATAAAGCGAAATAATATTTAATTTTTTACTATCATATGCCTTGCATAAAAACCTACAACCTTTACCTTGGAACTTTAAGACATTACCAAACAGTGTCTAGTTTTCAGGAGAATAGAAGGTAAGAATCAAAGAAAATGTTCAATTTTTGTAGCTACTGGTGTCATATGGATACCTGTCTAGTTCCTTGGCATCAATCTGCCCACTATATATGAGTTTTTCCAGCCTTTCATCAATGAGATTGACATGCTCTTTTCCAATATCCAGTGAATAGCCCAGAATAGGAATGCCAAGCAAATAAGCAACTAAGGTTTGTAAAGAACATTATCCCATTAGTCTTGATCAATTAGGCGTATCTCATGTTTGTTATATGCATTTCAATAAAAAAGAGTACCTAAAAAATGAGCTGCTTCATGACTAGTAATTCTTTCTTGATAATCAGGAAAAAATGAAGAGAAGCCACCAATAGCAGCCTGAAGAAGCCTACAACAGATATAAGAACATTATTAATGCAAACGAGTCATAAATTAGCTCTCAACTATGGGTGAAATTACTAAATGCACCCTACATATAACACATTCTTTTTAAGTGCACCCTATAAGTAACACATTCTTCTCATATAAAAGTGGGTCTCACATGTGGATTCAATGTATGGAATTAGAATCCACCTATATGTGAGAGAGAGGTGTAATACATACAAAATAATTTTTCCAACTTGAAATAGAAGGTAAATATTGATGGCTTCAGCTGTATTAAAATTTCATTTAAAATAATTTTAATGGGATAAAACTTGTAATCCATCTTAGAGACATTTCTTACCCAGGGGCAGTGCTTCCCACCGCCAAAACTATCAATGATATGCTCCCAATCAAGTAAGGCACAAAGAAGCCCCAGTCCTATAGGGATGGTAAGAACGAAAGACATCATCAAAATCGAAAATTGTTTTAAATTTTATCCTAACAATTATTACATTACCAAGGCATTGCATCAATGAATCTCATAGCTATAAATTAAAAAAATAAATAAAGAAAAAAATGTCTTCAATCCTCATGGGCATGAAAAGAGCAACATATCACCCATAGGAAGGATTCATTTGAATGCAGAGCAATTTAGAAACATAATATGTGATGCAATTGATATAACCACGAATGATAAGACTGATATAAAGATGCACATGGAAAGAGAAACCATTGCATTTTCAGTCCAGAGGTTTGCTTTTTAAGGTTTTAAGACAGTGAGAGAAAACCAAGATGAAGATATGCTCTTTTTCTAGTGATAATTACAAACAAATTGAAACAGCTTAAACTAAGCAGTGAGAGCAAGGATACAGATTTCATTTTCTCTCAAGCACGTCTTGGCCTATTTATATGAACTTTTTTTACATTGTTTTGCACGTCCACAATATGTGTCAAAGACTTCACCAACTGAGAGTACTTTTAGAACTTTGTTATTCTCCTGAACAAAAGCAGTGGGAAGTGAAAGGGTTCAATAGTAGCTGTGAAATTATGTGGCTTAAGCAGAAACGAAGTGAGAAATACGTACTTTCAAATTTCTATGAATGAGGAGAAAATACAGAAATATATTTCCTTACACGTCAATCGGTGAGAAGAGGCTGCTTGAATCAAAATATTGCATGATAATAGAACATGAGTTTGCATGCCCTCCTAGTATACTGTTTAAGATGGTATAAAAACTTGTGTGCACCTATACAGAGGAAAAGGGATAGAATTAAAGTTACCCCAGGAAGCTGACCAGCAAGAACACCTAAAAAACCTGTTGTGCCCACCACTGTGAAAAGAAAAGCTGCCTGTATCACTGACAGATGTCAATTTTATGAACAGCATCTTGACCCAATGCTTTTTCAGTGCAAATAATAAGAAATCAGATCGAATTTGCACTCAAATATTCATGAAATTCTAATTACTTTATAATTTTCACAAGCTCAAAGAAGCAGCTATGGGAAGGAAGAAAGAGATAACAAAAGAGGTCAAAATAAGACATTGACATCTTGAAATCTATGTGTGTGTGTGTATCTATATATATAAAATAAATAAAAACCTCAGGAAATTCTTCCTAAGTTAAAGGGTTTTTATGCTGAAGTTTTGAAATGATTGCAGTAGTGATGCATTGCATTTTAGTCTACAATTGAAACTTAGACCAAGACTTGGCTGTTGTTATACGCTTTACCCAATGCAACAAAGGAAATTAGAAAGCTTTATATATACTTACATCATTTCTGACACTTGGGATTGCAAGGTTCTCAGCATTTTTTATTCCGAGAGTTGTCAGCTCCCGAAGAGATGTCTGATGCATGAATTTTGAAGCAGTCAAACTATTTAATCTAACAAAGTAGGATAAAAGGATGAACTCAAAGCAGTGAACAGATATACATTATTTGGATACAAGTATGCATGGGTTTGTAGATGTGGCTAATGTTTTTAGTACCACTTCCCAGAACTTCACACTTGTAATGGAGACTGACCATCCGACGTGAGACATTTGGCTGAGAACTCCATCTCTTGGCCCAACCAACTTCATTCAGCTGATCAAGTGCCTCTTTAACAGCATTACTATCTTTCTGCAGAAAAAGTATATCCCTCAGTTAGGAACAGTTACAGGATCATGAATTGGTAAGCACATCAAAGTTACGTAACATGCCAAAGTGCTTATGTCCTACAAGTGTTAGAGATAAACACTTGGTTGTGCTTGTAAGAAGCAAATGGATACAAAACCAATTCAACAAGCAGGATTTTTCCTTAGAACCTACCCAATTGATGGTGCAGGTCCCATGCAGTAGGAAGATCTTTTTTAATTGATACATCAATCATGTAGGTACCATACAGAACATGGATTGCAGTTGAAGGTAAGAAAAAAACTGAAAATTGCTGACAAATACAATACATTGTATCTTTCCAATTATCTCCAACTCTTTTGTCTTTTGTCTTAGTCGATCTTGTAACAAATAAAACCCTTTAAAATTTTATTCCCCTGTTGTCAAATTGTATTGTCTGTTTTGCAATCTTCTGTCTTTTCAAAACTCAGAAGATGCAGATGGAAAACTGAATCACTGTGGCTTAAAATGACTACCAATGCAGACCTCCATTTAATATAAACTAGTTCCATAATCCTTGAAATCAGTTCTTAATTCAATCACACTCCTTTATTCCCCAATATAGGAATTTTTTTTTTCTTTTTTTTGAGATGAATGAATGAACTAAGAGTTTGGATACTTGAGAACCCCAAGGGGTTAGGCTGATTAACTCGTTGGCCTGAAATAAAAGCATCTCAGGAAGTGTCAACCAAGTTCGAATCCTACCCTTTAGCCCTGGTGATTTATCCCAGTATTTGCCTTGTGTAGGATGGGGGATTGTAATGCCTGGGGATAAGTCACATGCTAAAAAATTCCAGGACACCAAAGAAAAAGATTTTTTAATCTTTAGGTTTCTTGGGGATTGCAGGTCTTTGCAAACAAAAAATTAATAAACCTAGGCGTTATATGTTGGAAGCACAAGAGAAACATAAAAGTTCCTGTATTAAAATGAAGGGAAAAGATCAATGCAAGGATATCTGATCGAAGCAGCACACTATCTAATCATCCACAAGTGGAAACCAGACAGTCATTTATGCCAGAGCCATTTGTCAAATGGATAATATTTCACTTGTCTGGTTTCTGCCACAATAATTTTCACACACTCAAAAGGAAGGGATGGGAGGGGGGTTATGCACTTTGGTGAAACTTCACATTTAAATGCTAGTGAAAAAACAGTGATTGCATGGAGTCACAAGCAAGGAAGGTTGCATTCACGGTTATGTGTTTGAAATCAGACCACTAAACCTGCCATTGCTTAGGCATAAGCAGCATCAAGTCCAATAAATTATCATAATAATGCTGACTGTAAATTTATGACTGCAATTTTAGGAGCACACCTTCATGACAAAACTACATCTCTAGAAAACACAAAGACTCTTGTATTTGCTCTAAGAGCAGCACTCTAACAACCCTCTACAAAGCTACCAGCAACAATTTCATCCAGCCCTATACAAACTGAGCTCCATCCTGTTCTAAATTCCGAGTTGGCTTTTTATTTAGAGAAGGCATTTGATGCCCCATTTCTCACACATGGCTACATTAATACCAGAGTTCTACACTCTACAGACACTTTCCCTGATCTTCTAGAGCTAACAAAGAAGAAAATGGAGTAAATCAACCATAGTCATAGACTCCAAATCTAAGAACCAAATTCCAAAGCTAATATCTTCTCTAAGACAAATTTTAGAATATTCTCAAGCGTTCCAACTATAATGGAGGAACTGGAAAGACGATGAATATAGCCTGATTTCACCGACATTTTACATAGCTTCACTGGAAGAATGACAAAGAACCTACTTAGACAAAAGAATTGGTTTTAAAGATGGTTGAGGCTAGTGACTGCCCTTCACTACTACGAAAAGGATCTTCACTTAAAGAAATTCCAAAGGGGTATCTCATATTGCAGCTTCTCCCAACTGTACACTAACTATGTGTTTTGTAAACATGTCCTTCACACAGAATAGATATGAACAAATTCTGTTTCTATTAAACTTCTGCACAAGGCTTGAGCTCCCCATTAAATTCTTAACATCCCACAATGCATTGCAAAGCCCTAAGCCACACTGTGTTACTTGGTTGGCTCTAATACCATTTGTCATTTGTCTTGACCCAAGATAGCGCTAACCATTTCTGGGTGCACCCAAAAGAACTTATCATAATTACTAATACACGCATAGCGCACACCACTCAACGCACACATATAATTTACTCCAATCCATACTATGCTTGAAATATTTGCAATGAAATGGTTTTGCATCTAAGGAAATGTTCAAACTTTTTAAATATTCACCCAAAGTGCCTACAAGTTATTAAGTCATTTGACCACTTGCTCATATCACTTAAAAAAAAATACATGCAATTCTAAGTTCTCAAAATAATCTTAACAAGTTAAGTGGGAAGTGGAATTGAAAGGAAATTAAGTAACCTTAGCAATGGCAGATTGGAGAGTGTTGAGGTCAACACCAGGAGCAGCAGAGGAAGCTCTGACGACACCCCATTTAATTTTGCGGGGGATGGTTTTGGAGCATTTTGGACGATAGTTGGCAGTGAAAGCACTAACAGGCTTTAAGTTTGAAAGAGAAGCCATGGCTAACCACAACTCTGATAATCTGAGCAACTAACAAAACTGAACTGAGACCGTAGCTAAAATGGTGAGGTTGGTTAGGACTTGGGACTTAGGTGGATAAGGCACGGTGGTTTGGTTTGCCGCCACAATGTCGTGTGGATAATAAGAATGAATGAATAATAAAGAACAGGTCCCTCTAAAAAAATTAAATAAATAGAGAATATGATATGATATCTGAAATCTAATTGGTTAAAAATTAAGACTAATAAAAATCAGAACTGTTGAGAGTGGGATTTGAACCCACGCCCTTTCGGACCAGAACCTTAATCTGGCGCCTTAGACCAACTCGGCCATCTCAACTTTCGTGTTAAGGTTTTGCTGCTTTTTTATTTTAATAAAGACGAACCAAAAATGAAAATACCATTTAGGTCCCTAATCTGTAAATCTGAACCAAATTAACACACAGTTTAAACATTATGGACTATTACCACGTATCCTTAGTACAATAGTCACTCTACAAATATAAGTGTTTGTGAAATGTGAGGAGCAAGGGTCGAGGTTCAAGTGTCTAGAAGGGAGATTCACACGTATATACACTTAGATTATATTAGAGTAAAAATTCTATCTTGTATCACAAAAATAAATAAACATTATGGACCAAAATGGTAATTTACTAAAGAAATAAATAATTAACTTTTGCAAACATGTATTTCCACATTTTAATTAATTGCTGGCATATATGGAACATCTAGGCTACTAAAGAAAATAGACGATAAAACCACTTTGAAAGCAATTTCTAAGGGACATAAATAAAAATTTTCAAATATGTAGTACCAAAATGAAAACGGCCCTATGTAATTCGGTCAAAATAAAAATGACTTTTTTTAAAAAAAAATTCCTACAATAGTAAAAAAAAAAAAATTAAAAAAAAAAAAAGCATTTAATGTGTTTATATAGTAGCAATTGTAGGGACACGATTATTTTCGTAATCTTTTTATAACGACAAATTGTGATTGAAGTAATATTACATTCACATATCCCACCACTAATCCTATTTTTATTATGTAACAATCACATTAGGCAACATTAGAGTTATTAAAAAAAATGTTATATTTTGTGTCACCCAGTCATGGTAAGTCAAGAACTATACATTATAAAGACATTTATGTGTAAGTGGGTTGTAAATGACTTATGTTGTTTATGAACAAAAAAAAAGTCAAACTCAAGTCTAAGTTCAAACTCGATTATTAAACAAGTAGACCTCAAACATATATAATACTGTGCTCATGAACAAACTTACAATTATGAGTTTGCGATTGGATTATGTAAGTGTATACATAAGCTCATAAGATTGCAAAAATGGCCCACTACCACTATTTAGCAAAAAAATTTGTAATCTACTATTGTTTTGGAAATATGTAGGGATTTACCACTTTTTTGAAACTCGAATTTATGAAACGTGAGTTTGTCGTAAAACTCGAGTTCTAAAAACTTGAGTTTTTTGAAAAATTATATTCTGAAAAATTTTGAAAATTTTTTCATGGTACTTGAGTTTATGAAACACGAGTACCATGATAAACTCAATTTTGCCAAATTCGAGTACTTAAAAAGTGGTACATTCCTATATATTTCTGAAACAGTAATAGATTGCAATGTAGTTTATGAAAATGTGCTATTTGGTTATTTTCGCCCTCATAAGATATCAAATTACTATTTATAATTTATTGATGGTATAAATAGTCCATTTATATAATTTTCAACAATGAATATAATTTTTAAAAGTTTATTAACGTAAATAATTCTATGCAATTAACTCAAATGATATAATTTCAATTTTAAACTATAATTTAATTACTAATTATTAGTATATTTGTAAATTGGTTAAAAAATTAGTTCTAAATTCTAATATTTACAATATACAGGAAAAGAATAAGTTAATCAATTAATAGCTTATAAACAAAATTTGAACATATAATTTAATTTGATAACAAACTTCAACTCAGCTCGTGCTCCAAAAAAATAAATAAATAAACGCGAATTTTTAGTACTTAACTCAATTGATCTCGTTTACAAAGGGAAAGGAACCCGACCCTCGGGCTGCCCAAGCCCAAAAACACAACGACTAGAAGCAGCGGGTTCAGCCATTTGAAAATCAGGCCCGACATAAGGAGCAACAAAGTTCACTCGTTAATAATGGGCTAAGCCCAACACCCAAAACGATAAAGGAAAAAGCATCTGATCCAGATATGAACTAAAAAATCTAGTTGATTTTAGGGAGGTATTTTGCATAATATCATCCATTAGCCATTCAAAATAGTAAGTTAGGAACGTTTTCAAAAAATTAAGAAAACTAACATCTCGAGTTCTAGAAACTCGAGATCCATATTATAACTCGAGTCCAAAAAACTCGCTTTGCAAATGTGAAAATGCCACATAGATCTCGAGTCTTTAAAACTCGATTTCCATGCAAAAAAATTTCACTTATAGTGGCGTTTTTAAGCCTTACAGTGACGTTTTAAAATCCTATAGCGGCGTTTTCCTGCAAAAAAATTTTCATAAGTACAGGGTCCTATAGTGGCGTTTTTAATCCCTATAGTGACGTTTTATAGACCTATAGCAGCGTTTTCACTCAATTAATGGAAATCGAGTTTTTAAAACTCGATTTTCAGCCTGATTTTTTTCCAAATTTAACTTAATCCACTAACAAATCGATACTTAAAAACTCGAGTTTTATCTTGGAACTCGAGTTTTAGACACTCGAGATGCTAGTTTCCAATATTGTTTTGAAACGTGACAATTAACTAAATTTTTTAATATTTATTGTTATTTAGAAAAAAAATTCTGATTTTAGGCCTAAGATGGGTTTTTTCGTGACCAAAAAGTTAAAAAGGATTTAATCCCAAAAAAAAAAAAAAGGTGAATTACGTAACACTTAGATTTCATATAAAGAAAATAATATATATATATATATATATAAAACTACCTCTACCTCTTTTAACATCTCAAATTTCCTAATTACATTGCTTGTGTTTTAGCTACAATATTACTATGTTACTTCGTTTGGTAAAAAATTGTGTGAATGGTCAATGGTGGCAACTAAACATGACCACAAAGTGTCAAAGATTCTCCTTATTCTTGAGCACGCTTTCATTAAGCTTGTGAAACATAATAAATGTTTTTCCAATTCAATAATTGAAGATGGTGGATTTGAAATAAATATATATATATATATATATATAAGTTGAACGACAAAGTACAGATCTTGTAGTCTCTGGCTCGTCATGTCCTAATATAATATCCCATAATCTCTATGCAAAATAAATCCTTAAAAGAGTATCTTGCACAATCTTTTCATCCATGTTTTTCAATGAAAGATAAATAAATAAATAAATTCAAATTTCAATAATGCCTCAAAGGACAGAATCCATTAGTCCATTGCTAGTTTTTTTTTTTTTTTTTTTTTTTTTTTTTTTTTGTCTTAAAAATATCGATGGCTTCCTTATTTTAAAAATATCTCTGGTTCAATGAACTCTGGGTACGTAGCACGCAAACGAGATCACTCACATCAATGTGAGAGAGGCAAATGCATGTATTTTAGAGCTAAGGTAAATCTCATTTGCCACTGGGCACTGGCCAATTGGCCATGGCTTTATATTTGACCCTACAACATCTACTAATCTGTCCACAAAAGAAGCGACTTGATTTATAGGACACAGTTTTTGCTTTACTGCCATGTGGTTTGAGTGATCAAATGCATGCATAAAGAAATTTCTGGCACATTCTTTGAGTAGTTCTCTTTGTAGTTTTGTACATGTTCCTCGACACCATCAATGCCTTCTCTATTCTATCGGTATGGAATAATGCTTACGACCTTTCTATTTGGCTTAAACTAAGTCATATAACTCGGACCGACATTAGTGTACAACTGAACTTCCAACTCTTTATCAATTTATCTTCTTGTGCACGTGGATTACACTTATTTTTACTGCACCAAACACATATATATGCCAGTGTAATTCAATAACTACTCCCTCTCTTTACTGAGTTGGGAATATCAAAACCCTTATTGGAGAGAGACAGAATGGAAGAGATTGTAAACAGGCTAAGAGTACTTAGTACCCTCTCTCTTAAACAGAGAGTACACCTTGTTAAATCATGCAAGTTCTTATGTCTATATTGTTTGTACTTGTTGCTTATTTTGTTTTAGAACGTACTATATTTGTAGTTCGAATCCATGAATGCCATCATGCACATAACATCATTGAAGATAAAGACACAATTTCTCAGCCAAAAAAAAAAAAAAAGAAGACACAATTAATAATGTCATAACACACAAGGAAGATAAGAACGATGTTCATAGACACAGATCAAACTAGCCGAGACAAGACCCTAAAGGAAGGTGATCATCTTGCTCTAGCTTGTTTGCTTGTGGCCCTTCATGATTCACTATGTACCTTTCTGGTTACACTGAATGTAAAGATTAAAACCATAGTTCTTAATATTGTACCTAATATCGAATTGTCAATGACTGATACATACAATCGATTATTAGTTTAGACGGTTTAGTTGTTACTTGTTAGCCCACGTGAGTTGCTTATTCTCTTGTTTGGATGTTCTTTCTTCTTTTTTGTTTTTGGACCTTAGTTGCTATTATTGGGTTTTCTAATGGCTGCTTCAAAAAAATAAATAAATAAATAAAGAAGTTCGATATCTCGTATCTCTATCTTTTACTATTTTTGGTTCAGTCACTTCAGTGGGACCTCCTTACTTAAATTACGATTTCTTAGTCTGGTCTATAATTAAACTGAGTTTTTTTCTTAAAAATAAAGAGAGGTTTCTTATGCTTTGTATTTTTACAGCAAATCATAAGTGACAAATTATTATGAGTTATTTTAGATTTTTTTTTATGAAAAAAAAAATGATAAATTAAAATTAAAATTAATAATAACTTACTACCTATAATTTGTTATGAAATTATTGTAGAAATAACATTTCTTTAGAACAAATAGACTATTATAGATGAGTGAAACTTGCAAAATAAGTGAAGGAAAATATCGGGACAATAGAAATGAGGGGAAAAAGAAAAGAAAAGAAAATATTGCTCGTGTGTTTAATAAGAATGATAGAAAAGTAAAAAATTATTATTTCACAACAAATCATAAGTGTCAGATTGTTATGAGTTGTTTTTTACAGGCAAAAAAGTAATTTTAGTTATAGGTTCAAATTAGAATCACTAATAACTTATCACTTATGATTTGTTTGTGAAAATATTGTTATGCTCATAGCACTTCTATAGAACTAATAGACTATTACTGATGAGTGAAAAATGCAAAATATAGGAAGGGAAATATTGGGACAATAGAAACAAGGGAAAAAATTTTGTTTTTGCTCAAGCGTGATTAATAAGAAGGATGGAAAAGTACAAAATTATTATTACACCCTTAATCAAGGTACTTTAGTAATTTTGTTACTCAAGGTCATTTTTTTACTTATTTTCCCTCTCCAACTTAGAAGGAACTAAATTAGTGTGGATCGGGTGAAAACCCCATCCTTATTTATTTATTTATTTTTACTTTTTTTCCCAATCATTCTGTGGAAAATTAATCTCCTCTATTTTATTTTTCCCTTTTTTTTTCGTCCTCTACCCTTTCATATCAACCAAATGCACCCTTCTGCTTTACCAATATGTTTGTTTTGTTTTATTTTATTTTATTTTATTTTTTTAACTTCTTGTGCCTTTAATGATGTAAAAACTAAATATTTAGTTTATCTGCTTTTTCCAACCTTTTTATTTAATATCTATGATTTGTTAAGAAAATATTGTGGATGTAGTATTTCTCTAGAACTAATATAATATTATAGATGAGTGAAAATTGCAAAATAAGGGAGGGAAAATACTGCGACAATAGAAATGAGGGAAATTTTTTTTTTTCTCAAGTGTGTTTAATAAAAAGGATGGAAAAGTGAAATTTTTTTTATTACACCCTTAATGAAGGTACTTTTGAAATTTTGTTACTCAAAGGTCATTTTCTTCCTTATTTATCTTTTTTTTTTTCCCCAATCATACCGTAGAAAATTAATCTCCTTTATTTTTTTTGTCATCTACTTTTCATATCAACCAAATGCACCCTTCTGCTGTACCAATATGTTTGTGTTAGTTTTTTTTTTCTTGTACCTTTAATGATGTAAAAACTAAATATTTAGTTTTTTTTTTTCCATCTGTGGTGGGCCTTTTTGTGGTTAAAGTGGGTTGGGCTACCTCCTGCGGTATTGGGCCCGAGTATTCTTAGTAAGGGAGTTGAGACCGGTCCAACTACAATTCAATTTGGTATGGCTTGTGCGCAAACTATGTCTCGTCTGCTAGGAGCACGCTTACGGCGGGCAGAACGTGGTGTTTATCCTCTGTTTCTGCCGCAGAAGTAACTTTTCTCCAGTTTCTGCCGCAAAATGAACTTTTCTCCAGTTTTTGCCGCAAAATGAATTTTTCTCCAGTTTCTGCAGCAAGACTGACTTTTTTGCTATGTAGCAAAACTTTCTACTGTGCAATAAAGCTTCCTGCTGTGCAACAAAGCTTCCTACTGTGCATTAAAGCTGTCTGCTGTGCTTTAAAGCTGTCTGTTGTGCTTTAAAGCCTTCTGCCATGTAGTAAAACCTTTTGCAATGTGAATGACTACTCTTCGTTTTTACTGCAGAAATACTTTTCTACTTCCTGCACATAAACAAATCTAAAGCCCAAAGAAAATACCCATCAAACAAATGTTAGTTTAAATGGGTTAGTATATTCTCAAATATATACATACATATATGAATGTATATACTTATACGTATTCACATATACATATATAAAATATATTTTACAGAACACGAGAAACAAGATATACGTATATATATACTTATGGCAGGATAATGATTAATTTGTGTCAACAGTGAAACACGTAATAACAAAGCTTCCACAGAAAAGGTTTAGCTAGTATAATAGCTAACACGGTACATATAATGAAAAGGTGCTATAACAGAATAACTAGTACAAAAAGTAAAGATACCACAGCAGGACAATTGATGCAGCAGACGTGATAAAAATGTGCTACGACAGGATGACTAAATACAGCAGATATAATTTATAATGAGAAAAATCAAATATATTTGCAATCAAAATCAAGTATTGAATCTTCCCATAGGATAAGTAAACCAAGAAAGAACCCAAACCCCAACTTGAACAACCTTGTCATTGGCTTTTGCCATCAAAGTTGTGCATTTTGGAGAATAGGCCTACATGGCTACTAGCTATTATTTTTTGGGACATCAAAGAGTGGGTTTGCTAAGAGGGAGGGAAAAGATGGTCTATTGATGCATGCCCCTATTCCTGCCGTATTTTCTCTCTTTGTTTTATCACTTTCTTTCTTTCTCTTCGTTCTTTCTTTACTCTTAGTTTTTTATTACTCCCCTGCCGTGTGGTCTTTCCTTTTCCTGGGTCCCTCTCTCTGAGCGCTTACTACTCTCTTACCATGAGTTTTCCTCCCTTAAGTGCTTCCCTATATTGGGTCTCTCTCTTTCCCTGTTTTTCCTTTTCTTCCTCTGTTTTTTCTCCTCCATTCCCAGGGGCGGAGGGAGGGGGGGGGGGCGAGGGGGGGCAGGTGCCCCCCTGAACTTCCAAAAATTTTACTAATAATGACAGTACATTGCATTGAAATGTATTATTTGCCCCTCTACACAAAAGAGAAAAAAACTTTTCTATTTACTGCTACATGTTTCAGAACTCAACAGCCTTAAGTAATAAACTCTGAGACTACTATAACTCTAATATAAAACTATGGGTCCCATCTAGTAATGATTAAAAAATAAAAAACCTACTGCTAATGCTATATGCCTATGCGGAATAAGAATCACAGCAGCCAAATACTAATAGAACTCTGAAAAAAAAAAAACAGTGTATATATAATACAGTATAAAGAACACCTAAAAAAAAAAAAAAAAAATTGTATGTTTTTAAAATTAAACAAGGGAAGGAAAATAATTAATTTTTTCATAGTTTGTAATTTTGTTAATATGGTAAAGGTAAATTTGGTAATTCATTGGGTCAAACATTTCTATGCTCTACTCTCCCTCTAAATCTCTCTAATTTGGGAGAATTAAAAATGAGGGGTTAGAAGTAGTTAGAACCCCTCCAAGTCCGTCCTCCTCCTCCCTTAAAAAAAATCCAAATAAGGTAATTTAACTTACTCTCCCTCCCTCTACTCTACTCCCTTCTACTCCCCCTCCATTCAAACAAGCTATTAGAGTTTCTATTGAGTTTTTAAAAACATTCAAGTCATTGAGTCTCTTTTAAATATTCACAAGTATATTGCATACTCTTAATATTCACGTTTAAATTTTTTTAGATTAGTTTTTTACTTTAAATCTTGTCTTTTAATCTTGCCCCCCCTGGCCTAAATTCCTGGCTCCGCCACTGTCCATTCCGTCCCTTTTTTTTGCCTGGTTACCTTTCTTTTATAGCAAACTGATTCAATGGGATTTCTCCCTTTTACCCCTAGGGCTTCACCAACTGTTTTTGGTTTGTTGTGGGCATCCTTTCAAGATTACCCACTCACCCATTGGTTGCCCAGACCACTGCCATTGTTCAGTTCATGTCTGCTGCACCACTACCCATTTCACGACAAAATTCCTTTTTGTTTGTTCCTGCTGTATACCTCTACCTCACTACCTAACTCTATGGCATGCATCAGATGGTCCCAACCATTTATTACTTCTTTTGAGTAAGATACTATCCCAGCAAGATATATTCCCCAAAAGAAGTCACGGCAAGAAACCAAATATAGGCCCCCTTTTCCCCCCACCAACAAATCACACCCTCTGAATCCCCTTGACCGTGGGCCCACCTCCCTTGTATTGGCTGGGTACAGGTTGGTGGTGCCCTAACCCTTCTGTGCTTGCTCTGTTATCTTTTGTGTTTGCCTCTTATGCCGTTTCTGCCGTAGCAAATTAGCTTTGTTTTGGTCTGCTGCATGTTTTGTCTTATTTCTTCACGCGTTTCCTGCTACGTTTGTCATTTTCCTTTGGTTTGGCTTTTCTTTCCTTCACGTGATTCCTGCTGCTGACACTTCCTGCCATTCCTTGTTTCTTTTCATCGTACTTCTTCATATCAGTTTTCACGCTTATCTTTTTATACAAAAGAATTTGGGCCTTTGTGGGCCAGATAATGTTGACTGGATCAAAAGGGTCTTGGACCCAATTTGTCTTTGTCTATCGAAGCCATTCTGCCAGGGAACTGTATTATGCGGCAGATCTGTATTCTGCGGCAGATCTGTATTCTACAGCAGATCTATATTCTGCGGCAGATTTGCGTTTTGCTATAGATTGTTTTCCCTTGCATTTCTTTCTTTGGACCTCTCTTACTCTTTGGTCTTCTTGGTGGGCCTTTGGGCCTTGCTTTTTCATTGGGCTTTCTTCCTCATGGGCTTTTAGATATGGATTTGCAAAAATGGGCATCAACACCATCCTTCTTATTAAGCATTTATGATTTACTGTGAAAATGTTGTGAACTTAGCATATCTCTAGAATTAATATACTATTATAAATGAGTGAAAATTGCAAAATATGGGAGGGAAAATATTGGAACAATAGAAACGAGGGAAAAAAATAATAATAATAATAATTTTTTTTTCGCTCAAGTGTATTTAATAAGAAGGATGGAAAAGTAAAATATTATTATTACTCCCTTACTGAAGGCGCTTTTGTAATTTTGTTACTCAAGGTCATTTTCTTCCTTATTTTCCCTCTCCAACTTGGAAGGAACCAATTAGTGTGGATTGGGTGAAAAACCCATCCTTATCTTTTCTTTTTCTTTTTCTTTTTAACTTTTTTTTTCCCTATCAAACCGTGGAAAATTAATCTCCTATATTTTCTTTCCTATTTATTTTCGTCCTCTACCTTTTCTTATCAACCAAACACACTCTTCTGCTCTTACTAATACATTTGTTTTAGTTTTTTAATTTGCTTCTTGTATCTTTAATGATGTAAAAATAAAACTAAATATTTAGTTTATTTGATTTTTTTTCATCATATATGTATAGATTTAATGAATTTCAACTTAATTAAAATTTTGTTTTGTTATATAATACAAGACTCAAATATTTCATTTGAACTTATTAAAAAAAATAAGTGTCACATGCCTAAGTCTCAATAAATATATATATATATATATATACACACACAAATTGTGTCTATATTATTGAAAAAAAATATAACAATAAAGGAAAAAAAAAGTCTAAGGACACCACTTTTGTCCACAACTTATTGAAGTACTAGGTAGTTATGATTCTTAAGAATGATACAGAATAAAATAATATAAGTGGTAAGTCAATGTAAAGGTGATTATTCATCACAAGTAACATGTCATATAGTAAGTTGTGAAAAAAAAAAACTTAAGAAAAATAAGAAAGAAAATGGAAAAGTATGTAAAGAAAAGCAATTCTAGAGAGAACACTCGTAGAATACAATGTAATGGAATTGTATATTCAATAGTGATAAAATTATAATGAAAATTAAAAATATTTATACAATTAATATTGGCTTTTATTTTGCAGATCTTCTCAACAAGAATGTCAAAAGTCTTGGATATCCTAAATGTTTATGGCAATTGTTCAGGACAAAAAAGAAAAGAAAAAAAGATAGAGAATATTTTCACCATCTCGAAAATTTGTTTAACACCCTAGAGTCTGTCACTAAAAGCATCTTCGGTCACTAAAAGAATCTTCGATCACCAAAGGAGTCTTCAGACACCAAAAGCATCATGAGCTCACCATGAGAATCTTCGGTCACTGAAAGAGTCTTTGGTCACCAAAAGTATCGTAAGTTCACCAAAAGAGTAATTTGTCACCAAAAGCATCTTCAGTCATTGAAAGAGTCTTCTGTAATCAATATCAT
The DNA here is from genome assembly GCF_001633185.2 of Quercus lobata. Lineage (NCBI taxonomy): Eukaryota > Viridiplantae > Streptophyta > Magnoliopsida > Fagales > Fagaceae > Quercus > Quercus lobata. The sequence goes on along the minus strand of NC_044909.1, from coordinate 32,179,635 downwards.
GAGTTCACCAAAAGAGTTTTCGATCACCAAAAGCATCTTTGGTTACCAAAGGGAGTGTGGCACCATGTTGGCCCAGTTAGGCAATAATGGATCATCAAGCTTCTCTTATGTCATCAAGCTTATTGACATTGTCAAGCTCCCAAGGGAGCTTCAAGCCCCCATGCCTCTGGCGAGGCCCAAGATGGTTGTCAAATGCCTAGTCATCTGGAATTTCATATGGCCAACGAAAGATCCTATATTGATGACACCTTAGACTTAGCTACACACCATTTGCGTGCTCTCTACTCAAATATCTCCATATGGAAAGAACTTGCATTCTATGTCCAAAGATCCTTCTACATATGCGTATCCTTCAAATATGGGAAGTTAGGACTGAGGATCTCGGAGCTTTAACTCCATGCCCTCCTTATAAGGGAAGAGCCAACAATCATGGGATCTAGGTCAGGTCTATGTTATTATATAAGCATCCAGCCTCCTCTTCTCCAAGGTACGAAGAATTTCCTAGCTCTCATACTTGAGTTATTGGAGATCATTCAATCATTGACTTAACCTTCGAAGGGTCTTTGGCTGGCACCCCATTGGTGCTCTATGTAGGTTCTTTAGCTTTTGTTCTTTAGGTATCCCATATGTGCTCTCTACAGGTTCTTCACCTTTCATTCTTCAGTTACCCCCTGTCACTACGCGTTTGTACAATCAACTTACTGACGATTTTTGTGCATCATCAAAAAATAAACGACTATCTTCTTTAACAAATCCACCTCCGAAGAGAGAAGACAACTTATCAAGGATGCCTTGGGTGTTTCAGAACTTAGGAATTATGAAAAGTACGTGGGATTTGCCAGCTCTAGTTAGAAGAAGTATGAGGACAAGTTTTGAGTATATCAAAGAGCAAGTTTGGAAGAAGTTACAAGCTTGGGAGGAAAAGCTATTATTAGAAGCTGAAAGGGAAATACTTAGTAAAGCTATTGTTCAGGCCATACGTACATATACAATAAGCTGCTTTAAATTACCATTGGGTATTTGCATTGATTTTGAGAGTCTTGTTAGGAAATTTTGGTGGGGACAAAGAGGTGATAGAAGGAAGATTTCATTGGGTGAAGTGGTTGGAGATGTGCAAACCATTATCTGAAAAGGGGGGGGGGGGATGAGGTTCAAGGACTTGTCTTTGTTCAATGATGCTTTGTTAGCAAAGAAAGCCTGGCAATTTCTTCACAATTAAAATTCCCTTTTTCTATCGGATTTTTAAACAAAATTCTTTTCAAATTGCTTCATCATGGAGGCCTCTAATTTCAGCTCAGGATCCTATGCATGGAAGAGTATCCTTAAATACAAAGATGTTCTTAAGAGGGGGACTAGGTGATTATTGGCTACCATCGAAAAACCATCAAAAGATTTTATCTCCAGCTATGGATAACCTCTTGGAGGATAAGGTGAGTTCCTTGATCAACCATCAAACCTGAAGTTGGGATGAAAGTCTACTGGTTATACTCTTCTCACCACAGGAAGTTCAACTAATAAAAAGCATCCCACTTAGAAATGTTCTTCCTAAAGATTTCCTATATTAGCCCTCTTCAGGTACTTACACTATTAAGTTTGGATATAATTTTCTTTCTCAAGATTTGCCCACGCAAGATATAGCTAGAAGGACCTCAAATATAGGTTCTAGTGTTTGGAAAAATATTTGGAGTCTTAAGGTTCTTAACAAGGTCAAAAACTTATTATGGAGAGCTTGCAAACCTACCAAAACTAACTTGGTCTGAGGGAGAGTACTGACTGATGATGTATGCAAACAATGTCACCAATTCCCCGAGGATGTGAACCATGCATTGGGGTCATGTCCTTGTATCTTTGTGGTATGGGATTCATATGACAAATGGAGCTTTCATGAGACTCAACATATCTGTAGGTTCATGGAGGTGATACAAAAAGTGATAGATAAGGGGAACATCTTGATGTGTTGACAATGCTGGCTTGGACCTTATGGTTTTGAAGAAACCAATTGAGAACAGATGATAGTGGCCATTCAATTTCCCTGGTAAAATCTCAAGAAACCTCAACACTTAGTGAGTTTTTTCATGCTCTTCCAAGTCTCTCGACAATTCCCCAAAGTTGTTCTTCCGGATTTGTGCGTTGGAAACCCCCCTCCCCTGAACCCACAATTAAGGCTAACTATGATGGTGCTCTATTTCAATACTCGGGTGAAGTGGGTGTTAGGGTTATTATTCAAAACCATTTGGGCCTAGTACTAGCATCTATGTCGAAAAAGATGTCACTTCCATCCTCAGTTGAAGCCGTGGAATTTTTAGTGGCTGTCCATGCTCTTCAACTTGCTAGTGACTGTGGGTTTTCCTTTGTTATACTTGAAGGTGATTCTGAAATCGTGGACAGCCTTCTTAGATGCGAAGAAGTTTCTTTCACCTCGTTTGGCCACCTGATAGTTAAAGCCAAGACCCTTGCAAAGACTTTTTATGAAATTATTTTCGCCCATACCCATAGACAATGCAACTCTATAGCTCATAACCTACCTAGACATGCTAGACATGTTAGCGGTTTCATAGTGTGGATGGAAGGTGTTCCTCCACACCTTAATTTTGTAACTTTAGCTAATATTGGCTAAGTTTTCTTAATAATACATATTTTGTTTTCTTCAAAAAAGAAAAAAGAAATGGCTAATAAATTCTAACTTTTATTTTTTTGGTTAAAATAAGCATGCATTAAAACTAGATAGCCATGAAAGGCATAGTAGTGGCAGAACGCCTTAAACAGTACAAACCATTAGCATCCTCATTAACAAAAGTTACAATATCAGGAGTAGGGGGTTAAACAAAATAACAAAATCCTCTTGCTGTGAGCATCCCTTCTTGGCCAGTCCATCAACACACCTATTCGCTTCCTGAAAGGTGTGATTCACCTTGATTTGTTGGAATTTGCTGAGAAGGTACCTACAATCATTCAAGAGGGAGGCGTAATCCCTGTTAGTGACTGAATTGGAGGAAACAAGACCACTTTTGCATCAAGTTCAACTTCCAGGCAAGCTAATCCCATCTGTAAAGGAAGCTGAAGCCCATCTTGCAAAGCCCAAAATTCTGCTATAATACTTGTAGTGAATCCTATATTGTGAATGTACCCTCTGATCCAAGTACCACTATGATCCTGAATTAATCTTTTACCCCCTACTCTCCTTGGGTTTCCAAATGATGCTCCATCTGTGTTTAGCTTGCACCATCCATCAAATGGTTTATTTAATTTGACTTGATAATTTACCATCTGTTTGGTTCTAAAGGATTTATCAACAAAGTACACATACTCAATGGCTAGCTTCAAACACAACTCATGAAGGTTTGGGCTTAGAGTAGTGTTTTCAAAGACCACTTTATTCCTGTGCTTCCATAGGGACTAGATTGCGAAGGTGTACGCTATTCTTCATGGATATCCATTCGCCTTAATAAGAGGGTTACACATGCAATTGGCTTCAAGCCAACTATGGATATCTAGATTGAATGAGGAAATCAAATCAACAAGGACTCCTATCTATCTCCAGAAGGACGCTGCAAAGGGGCAATCCCTCAACATATGAATTATTGATTCATTTTCAATTTTGAATAGAGGGCACATGGCCTCAGATTCTATGCCTCTCGACACAATCACTTCCCTAATTGGCACACTGTTATGGTGGCATAACCAAAGGAATTGACATATCTTTGGTAGTGTGTCAATCTTCTAGATCCAACTCCCCTAAAACCCAGTATTGTGCTCTTCCTCGGGTCTCGCCAGAGTATATGCTGTTGCAACAGTGAATTCTCCATCCTTTGATGCTTTCCAACTCATAGAGTCCTCTTTATTTCCATATAGCTGAATGGGCGTGGCAAGGATTTTTCCTTTTATACACGATGGCAGATCAAATGAAATAGCATTCCAATTCCATTCACCTCCCTGTCTCATCTCCTCAATTGTAATGTTCCGATCTGATTGATGGATCGGACCCTGAATAATAATAATAATAATAATAAACTCAAACTGAATTAGGGTCATTTACTCTCATCTAACAAACTTTCTAATAGACCAATAGTTTAAGAACACATGTTCTTCCACTCTAACTAACTCAGCTACTAACAAACTGCACTATACTACATACAGTTTTAGGTCTTACTGCCAGACTACATGTTGTATTGGCCAAAGCTTTGTTTACTTGAGGCACTTCTGTGTTAGCTATCTATTAGGAAAACAGAGAAAGAAGAATATGGAATTGATGACTTTCTGCATATTGCATTGAATCAATAAGAGTTACAGTGCTTTGTATATATACATACATGAGTAAGGAAAAACAGAGGGAACTAAAAGAGCTAACTAACTACCCTCCAAACCTAACTAACAGAACTAACAAACCACCCACGTGCTATCCACATGCCAATTATTAAAGCTATACACAATAATGCAAAACTACATGTCATATAGGATAAAATAAGAACAAACATACAAACTCTGCTCACTGTCGTTTAAGCAGAGTTATGAACTTTCTTCTTCCCTTGATCTTGTAGTTTGTCCTAAACCTTTCTATTCTTCTTTGTATTATCTTAACACCCCCCCCCCTCCCCCTCAAGTGGAAGAGGGGAATGAATATTAACCATATTAAACTTGGATACAAGAAAAGCAAATTGATGAGCATTCAAAGCCTTTGTCAACAAATCTACAATTTGAGAATTTGTCTTAACATGTAGCATTCTAATGAATCCTTCCAAAACCTTATCCTCACTAGGTGACAATCAATCTCAATATGTTTTTTTCTTTCATGGAAAACCAGATTTGCAGTAATATGAAGAGCTGCCTGGTTGTCATAGAAGAGAAGAGCTGCTTGAGGATGCTTGACTTGAAGATCACTAAGTAAATATAAAAGCCAAAATACTTCACAAACAGCTACTGCCATGGCTCGATACTCTAATTCTGTTGAGGATCTTGAAACTGTTTGTTGCTTTTTAGACTTTTAGGAGACTAGGGATTCACCAAGAAATACACAAAACCCAGTCACAGACCTTCTGGTGTCAGGGCAAGAAGCACAATCTACATCTGTGAAGGCCTTCAGGTGTAGGTCTAACTTGCTTGAAAGAAACAAACCCTAACCTAGTGTTCCCTTGAGGTATTGCAATACCTTATTGGTTACATATAATTGTGGTTCTCCAGGATGTGCCTTGAATTGACTCAAACGATTCATAGCAAAAGTGATATCTAGTCTAGTTATAGTAAAGTATAAAAGCCTTCCTATTAGTCTCCTATAAGAACTAGGATCTTGCAAAGCCTTACCTTCATATTTACTGAGCTTGACATTAGGATCCATTGGAATCTTGGCTGGTTTACACCCCAGCATGCCAGTATCACTCAATAGGTCTAATATGTACTTCCTCTGACACAAGCTAATGCCATTTGTTGTTCTTGCCACTTCAAGACCCAAAAAGAACTTTAAGTCACCCAAGTCCTTCAATTTAAATTACTGATCAAGCAGAACTTTTAACTCATCTACTGCTTGCTTGTTATCACTAGCAATCAAAATATCATCAACATACACTAAAAAGGCAATGAAGGAAGTAGAAGTCTTCTTAACAAACAAAGAGTAATCAGCCCTGGATTGAGTAAAGCCCAGCATGAGTAAGGCAGTGGAGAACTTAGCAAACCATTGCCTGCTTGCTTGTTTAAGACCATACAATGACTTAACAAGCTTACATACAAGCCCCCCTTGCTGTGGAAACCTAGTGGGAGATCCGTATAACCCTCTTCCTTCAAATCTCCATGAAGAAAGGCATTGTTGACATCAAGTTGACAAAGATGCCAGCCTTGCACAGCAACCACTGCAAAAAGGCATTTGACAGAAACCAATTTGGCAACAGAGGAAAAAGCCTCTAACTAGTAAAGACCTTCCTTTTGAGTGAAGCCTTTAGCAACCAATCTTGCCTTATACCTTTCCACACTCCCATTAGATTTATATTTCACTTTATACACCCATTTACACCCAATGGTTTTCTTATGAGAAGGTAAAGAAGTGAGAACCTAAGTATGGTTAGCTTTAAGAGAAGAAATCTCAGCAACCATAGCATCTCTCCACTTGGGATCCTTAACTACCTGGTGATAGAACTTAGGCTCCTCAATGGATGAGATTATGTTACAAAAGTGCAAGTGCTTAGGTGATAACCTGTGAGATGACAAATAAGAAGACAAAAGGTGGCTAGTGCTGGAAGAGACCTGATTACACTTGTAATCAGCCAAATAAGCAGGTTTATTACTGACCTTAGCAGATTTCCTAAGTGAAACAAACTGAGTAAAAGGGTTAACAGGTAAGGAAATGGACTGATCAGACAACACAGTAGGTGTATCAACAGACAAGGAAGAAGACTGACCAGGCAACACAGTAGGTTGAGCAACATATAAAGAAGGGGACTGACCAGGTAACACAGCAGGTTGAGCAACAGATAAAGAAAGGGACTGACCAAGGATAGTGTTAGTTTGAGCAGCAGGCAAGGGTATTGGTAAAGAACCAACCAAAATAGAAGAAGGACTATATGAAGTACTTAGAGGTGTGCTTGCAGAAACAAACTCAGTACTAGAGGAAACATCAAAGGTAGGATTACAAGAAGCAAGTAAAGGAATTGATAAAGGAGGAGAATTAGACAACGAAGATTTATAGGATGGAGAAAAAGGAAAGATTGATTCATGAAAAATGACATCTCTAGAAATAGAAATCTTCCTATTATGCAGATTAAGGACTTTGTAACCTTTCATATTGAAGGGGTAACCAAGGAAGACACAAGGCAATGCTCTAGAGTCAAATTTCAACCTATGAACAGAATGAGTAGATATAAAACATAAACAGTCAAACACTCTAAGATGATCAAAAGAGGGTTGTTTATGAAAAAGGAGTTCAAAAGGGGACTTGTTATGTAACAAAGGGACAAGGAACCTATTAATGAGGTAGGTGGCAGTGAGGATACAATCACCCTAATAAGCAGAAGGAAGGTTAGATTGGAGTTTAAGAGATCTGGCAACATTCAAAAGATGTTGGTGCTTCCTTTCAACCACAAAATTTTGCTGTGGTGTATATGTACAACTCTTTTGATGCACAATACCATGAGCTCTATAAAAATCAGTTAAGGAGAACTCAAGGGCATTGTCAGACCTGATGGATTCAATACCGGTGTTAAATTGGGTGTAAATCATGGTATAAAATGAAGGTAAAAGATGTTTAACATCTGATTTAGATTTCATAAGGTACACCCAAGTAGACCCAGTAGCATCATCAACAATGGTAAGGAAAAACTTGAAACCATCATGAGTGCAAATAGAATATGGACCCTAAACATCCACATGAATTAAGGAAAAAGGTTCCTTACACATATTATTGTGAGAAGGAAATGGCAATCTTTTCTGCTTAGCTAAAGGGCAGATGGTACAAACATCAGTACATTGAGTAGAAAAAGAAGGTAATACACTTTGTAAAACTGACATTCTACTCAAAGATGGATGACCTAATCTAAAATTCCATAGGCTTGACATGTCTTTATGAAAAACAGAAGAAGAAGAAGCTAATTTGGGAAACTTGTGAATGGAAAGATGATCTGACAGAGAAGGTATAGTCCTGGAAGTACTTTTCTGTAGCAGATACAAACCATTATGGACTTCACCCATTCCAATGGTCTTCCAACATGAAAGGTTTTGAATGAAACAATATTGGGATAAAAACACAAGACACAAAGGCAATCTTTGAGTAAGTTGGCTCACAGACAACAGATTGAATGAAAAAGAAGGAACACAAAGAACATGATCAAGAATAAGAGAATTAGAGAGTTTAACAATGCCAATGTGAGTGACATGTGCTGATTCACCATTTGGCAATTGCACAACACAATGAGAAACAGTGGTATAAGACTTAAAAAGAGAAATAGAACAAACTATATGATCACTTGCACCTATGTCCATGACCCAAGTATCAACACCAAAGGCAGTTTTGTTCACAAGTTTAGCAGAAAATATGGAGTGCTTGAGATTACCTGCTAGGGGTGTGGACTGAGAACATGAAGCTTGATTGAAAGCAACATTATTTGCCATGGCAACAATGTTGGTCTAAGCTTCATTCCCTCCAATCATAGCAAGTAATTTCTGACATTGCTCCATTGTAAAAGGAAAAGCTTGCTGAGTGGTAACAACTAAGTCTTGAACAACATCAAAGGATGAAACTTGATTAGCCCTTGGCTTGGTCTTGTAGCCAGGAGGATAACCATGGAGTTTGTAGCACTTTTCCATGGTGTGTCCACGCAAACTATTGTGGTTGCAAGTGGGCTTCTCCTTGCCTTTCTTGAAGATCTTGAAGTCAAGGTTCATGGCCTTTGCTGCAAGTGCTGTGGACTCCACAAAAGGACCATTGTTGCTGCCTTGCCCAACTGATCTTTGCTTCTCATCTTGAATCAACAAAGAGAACACTTTCTCAACAAATGGAATAGGATCCATCAACAAAATTTGCCCTCGGACGTGAGAGAAAGAATCATTGAGACCCAGCAAAAATTGCATAACAGCTTCTCTATGATGAATATTAGAGATCTTCTCATTCACATTACACACACACTTCTCATAAGAACAGGTAGGAAGTGGTTCATAGTTTTGTAATTCATCCCACAAAATTGAAAGATTGGTGAAATACTTAGTCACAGAGAGCTCACCTTGAGAAAAACTTGCTAGATCCTTCTGCAATTGATAAACCCTAGGTCCATTACCCTGGGAAAACATGCTCTGAAGCTTATTCAAAACTTCCTTAGCAATTTTACTATACACCATGCTTGTGGCAATCCTAGAAGAAACACAATTGATGATCCAAGAAACCATAATATCATTGCATCGTGCCCAGCTTTGTCCAAGAGAGGAACTTTCTCCATGGTTGAGGTCAGAAAAACTAATCCATCAATCAATCAGAATTTGCTCTTGATCCTGAGAGCTCTCTCCATAGATTGTGCCCACATAGGATAGTTCTCACCTCCAATCAATGGTTGTGAAACTAATATCGCACCAGGACTCTCAGCATGATGGAGAAAGAAAGGATGCGATTCATCAATGGTGATGCTTGTAGAACCAGAGGAAGCCTTTGATAAAGCTTCGAGACTCTGAAGAAGAAAACCCTAACTTTAGGGGAAAAGAATTGGGAATTTTGAGAAACTTAAGCGGAAGCCAAAAATTGCTCTAATACCATATTAGGAAAACAGAGAAAGAAGAATATGGAATTGATGAATTTCTGTATATTGCATTGAATCAATAAGAGTTACAGTGCTTTGTATATATACATACACGAGTAAAGGAAAATAGAAGGAACTAAAAGATCTAACTAACTACCCTCCAAACCTAACTAACAGAACTAACAACCACCCACGTGCTGTCCACATGCCAATTATTAAAACTATACACAATAATGCAAAACTACATGTCGTATAGGATAAAATAAGAACAAACATACAAACTCTACTCACTGTCGTTTAAGCAGAGTTATGAACTTTCTTCTTCCCTTGATCTTGTAGTTTGTCCCGAACCTTTCTATTCTTCTTTGTATTATCTTGACACTATCTTTACAGAGTAAACATATAATCTAATTGAAAAACATGATATCACATTTGTTGAACTTTAACACACAAATTACAGAAATACATAAAAATATTATGTGTAAAAGTTAGGTGTCTTGGGCTTCTCTTCCATACATCAAACTTTTTTTTTTCTTTTTCTAAGAACATCCATACATCAAACTTTTCTTATATGATCAACAGTAAAACTCCTCTGTTTTCTAAATAACAATAAGTATCGTGTTAATAGATACCATAAGGTGACCATTAAAATATTGCTTTATGACCACCGTACATCCTTGGTGCAATGGTCACTCTACAAGTATAAGTGCTTGTGGAGTGTGGGGGGTAAGGGTCGGGGTTCAAGTCTCCAGAAGGGAGCTTCACACACATATACACTTAGATTAGGTTAGAGTAGAATTCTATCTTGTATAAAAAAAAAAAAACAAAACAAAACAAAAAATTGCTTTATGTCAATTTTTTTGCTTTATGTTAAATTTGCGACCACCTATATAGAGTGTAGAGCTAATAGAGTTAACTTTTTAAGTTTCATTTATCATTCTAACCGTATTTTCAACTCCTCTCATTAATTAATGCTAATTTTTTATTAGCTGGTTTCCACAATAATTTATCATTAACAGTGCCTGTTAACATTTTTCTAGATAATAACAATAATAATAATAATAATAATAATAACGAAGGGGTGGTATGAATTAGTGGCAGGGGGGCAGATCATATCCTATACAACCATCTTGAGTGATCCTTGAACTCCTTGCGGCAAGGCGTGTGATATTTTTTTTCTGCAGAATTGGGTCATACTCAGTGTGTCTGCGAAGGTGACTCTCAATCAATGGTTAATGCTTTAAAGGGATCCGGTATGGACCATTCTAGTGGGGGGCATCTCATCTTAGATATCCTTTCTCATTCAAACTCTTTTCAGAGTATTTCTTTCGCTCATGTAGGTCGGCAAGGCAATGCAGTAGCTTTAGCCCAACGAGCGAGATCCTCTCTTTCGACTCAAATTTGGTTGGAGTGTGTTCCAACGAATATCATGTCTTTTGTGTTGGATGATTTTCCAAACTCTTGATTTTAATATAAGAAGTAGTCTTTCTTCAAAAAAAAAAAAGTCACCTGGTGAAGGTTTGAGACATATCTGCAGGCACTGTTGCTTAGAGTTGTGGGCGAGATTAGAAAACATGTGCCCCACACGCTCCCTTCACTGCAATAAATAATGCCACGTCATGTACACCACCGACCCATGCTTATTCACTACTTTTAGATTTTTTTTTTTTTTTTGATAAAAAATACTTTCAGAACCTGATAAGATTAAAAGATGCAATCTTATAAAAGTGACTGCAACGGTACTGCGGGTTGGGGGCCTTGGCGCAGGGTCCTATTGTGAATTATGATGTCCTAACGAAGATAAGGACATTTCCCAAAAAATGCATTGATAGAATGACAAATGGTTTAGGATAAGTATTAAAATGTCTCAGCAAAAAAAAAAAAAAAAAAAAATGATAAGTATTAACTTGTGTGTAAAAAAAAAAAATAACTCAAACATATAACATAAATTCTTTAAGTTTAGTCATTTTTTTTTTTTCCCTTAAATTTCATTTTGGCCATTTCTGTTTGCAAACAAAAAGCATATAGAATGGAGTTACTTCTAAACCGGTTTAGAGAAAACTTCTTCCAAACCATTAAATGGAGATTCAAACCACAAATCATGTATACTTTTAATTACTTAACTTATTTAATGAATCAAATAATTTGTTTAAATAATTTAATTAGTTATATGATTTAATATAAATGGATAATTTTATGATCGTTATATAATAAGTTAGAGGAGAAAGGAAACTTTTGTTTAAGCATATATACCATAGCACAACGAGTTAAGACAAAAAAACTTGCACAGCACAAGGCAGGTTAGGCGAGGAGGGAATTTTTGGCACTTTCGCCATCATCATATAACTATATAAGAAGTCTATTGATGTAACTTGTTTCAAGCATAATTCTTTCTATAATTACTAAGGTGGCAAGTGTCTATGATAAATAATAAAATGGTGTTTGTGGTAGATCAATGTGAAAATCAATAACAAATTGTCACATCATTAAGTTGTATAAAATAATGGTTTGTAATATCATTCGTTAAAAACAAACTTATTTTTATTTAAAGGAATTCCAAAGATATGCTTATCAAACCATCAAGAGAAAAAATAGATTAATAAGCATGAAGTATGTGTTGAACTAACATTTATAGTATTTATCCAGTTTTTACGCACTTAATTGTTTGTTAGATATCCTACTAAAAAAATAAAACAAAACGAAAAAAGGAAAAAAAAAAAAAAAAGTGTTTGCTTGATATTTCTATAAGAAGTAGCGCTTTAGCGGTAAAGCTTTGCGATAAAGAGTTCTAAATTTTAAGCTTTTTAGCGAAATCGCAAACCTATGGAAATTTAAGCTAAAGATCTATGAAGAACCTTAAAGTAACGTACTACATTACAGACTTGTAGTGTGATTTTAGATTATCTTTTTTCTTTTAGTGTTTAGTTTTTTTTTTTTTTTTTTTAATATATAATTTCTTAAAAAAGAATCTATGTATAATTGTACTTTTGTCAACTTTCAGCAAACAACAATACTACAAACACTTACAATTCCACTCCTAATCTCATACTTAGTTAAGTTATCATCTTATGGTGGGAGTAACATTACTTTCATAGGAATTTACTGCTACAACTATTTTTATTATGCAACAATCACAACTAAACATATTAGTTATGCATGATCATGGCTTTGGTTACCTGGAATTTGCCCATTGCAGGCACACATCGTAGCAAGCATTTGTTGCATCTCTTTAAAAAGTTGTTCTCTTGAAGCCATAATGCTAACCTTGGCTTCTAATCACTCCATGTGAGTGTTTTGGTTGCTCCGAATAAATCAAGAGCTCCAATTTTTAATGGATTGTTTCACGGGAGTCTAGACATCCATGTTAGACTAACTAACTTAATTTATACCCTAATAAATCATGACTATTTTTTATTCATTGTTAATCATAGTTCATCCTAATCTAAACTAATCTAATTATTTCTAATCCAAACTAATTTATTTGAATCATAAAGCATATCATTATCATTATTTACAAAAATTATATTAAAACAAATTAAACTTGTAACACAACTCATGCTAATAGTTGTATAGTTTGAATGGAACAATGTGAACACCTTCCTAAATGTCATGTTCAATTTGTAATATATTTGACTAAAAGTGTGATGCCCAATTTGATTGATTATGTGTGTTGTGTGAGTGTGTGATGAGTGCTACATTGGGCATTTACCGGGCTTTATTAACAACTATAAGGAGTCTTAATTGTGACTAGTTTTTTTAACAACTACAAAGAGTCTTAATTGTGACTAGTCTTTTTATGGTATAGCACAAATATGGCTAACACTTTTCCTTAGGTCGTTACATATGGTATCACTAACGTCCTCGTTAAGGCTCACTTTGTAAGGTAGTGTCTCTGAGCCCACATGAGATTACTGAGCCAGCTCTGAATATTATATGTAACAACTCAAGGAAAAACGCTAGCCACATCTACATTATATATCAAAATGACTAGTCACAATTGAGGCTCTTTATAGGTATAGTACAAATGTGACTAGCACTTTTCCTTAGGTTATTACATATAGTATCACTAACGTCTTTGTTATGGCCTACTTTGTAGGATAGTGTTTTTGAGCCCACACGAAATTACCGGGCCAGTTTTGATATTATATATAATGACCCAAGGAAAAATGCTAGTTACATTTGCGTTATACATCAAAAGGACTAGTCACAATTGAGACTCTTAGTAGTTATTAATAAAGCTTATATCTTCCCTGTAAATGCTCAATATATGACTCATCGCATACTCACACAACACACATAATCAATCAAATTGAAACATCACAAAAAGAAAATATAAGACTAAGTCTAGTGACGTAATTTGTATAATAACTTACAAATAACAAGTTGCGTGTGGTGGTAACAAGTTGCATGTAACAAGTTGCGTGTTGCATGTGGTGGTAACAATGCAAGTTGCATGTAACAAGTTGCGTGTGGTGGTAACAAGTTGCATGTGGTGGACTGGTGGTCACGTAAGCGGTAGATGGTGCATGATTGTGCACGTTAAAAAGGAAATGAGTAGCTCCCACCATATTAAAAAATAAAATAAAAAAGCAAATAAACAAATAACATTTTAATAGAATGTTGTGTAACTCAAAAAAAAAAAAAAAAAAAAGTGATCTGTTGAATAAATATCTCAATCTTAACTAATGTATTTTGAAACTCATTAACATGATCCGAAAAATAAGAGCATACTTATTTTGCATAAAGTAGATTGAATTATTTATTACTCTCACATTCACTCTGTGACACATGTTTTACGTGATAATTTAGATTATAGAAGAAAAGAAATAATGAATCCATGTAAACAATTAACAAACAATTAATCGAACAATTATAAAATGGGATTTACTAACTTAGAGCATTCCCATTCGCATCCACAATTTCTCTCCTATTTTATTTTACCATATCAAAAAATTATTTTATCAATTATATCATATTATTTTACAACACAACTAATATCTTAATTTTTATTTTCTTATTCTACTTATTAAAATAATATATATATTACTTACTAAAATAATATAATATATTCCAATACAATTTTCTCTTTCTTCTCTTCCATCTATTTTTCACTTTATCAATTAAAATATATTATAATTTTTACTAAAATACTACAATGTCATTCTATATTTAAAATGACATTGTAGCACAATTATAAAAAAATTTATTTACAATCATAAAATTTTACAAGTCCGGTTATTGAGTCTTTTTTTTCGCGTCTTTATCCTAAGTTTTTCTCAAATATACCCCTTACAATTGGCAATGGGAATGCTCTAAAATATGAGTGAAAAAGTGTGGAACACAAGGATTACTTATTGACTAAGTAGCACGGGAGGACCATACCTAAATGATGCAATCCAAAAGCCGTGGCAAAAGTAGTGAGAAAGAGAGAAATCTAAAAGCTGTAGTGATGGTGACATAGCATGGATTCCATTGATTGAAAGAAACACACAGAATCTAGGTACCCAACGTATTGGCACGCACTTCATCTCATCGGTGGGAAGCGCGCATGCAATTGGACCCTTTCTGTATTTGGATTCGGCACAGTAATCATCGGTCAACTCAACGGTGTTGCTGGAGTGTGGAGATTAATCTCACTGCACATCACACACAGCATTATTGAACAGTGAACACACTTGAAGTTTTGTGCTTTCTAGACTCATAGCTACACCCAGAGCTACTCTGAATCTCAACAGCCTAACAAAACTCACTCTCGTAGTGGTAAATGAAATGAGAAGGACGTAACTTGTGACAAAATTTAAGAACGGTACAGTAAATAATTGCTGTTTTCACGTGCTTTTGTTGCTTTTCGAATTCTGAGCTCTTCAAATGGAGTTGGGTGGTTAAATGCATTTATTCTCTCCTTTATTGTACGCAGTGAATGTGAATCTGATATCATTGGCACAAGGGTTGACCGAGAGACTACAAACAGACCGATTCTCACTGTATAGCCCAGCTGGCCTAAATCCACAGGAAAAGATACAGTAGAATCCTGTAGACGGTGATCATTTGGAAATGTCAAAATTGATATTCATTCCATTATTTAATATAATTTAATTTTTCTTGATTCTTCTTATGCTGTGTTTAGTTTGAGTGAAAATAGTGATAGAAAATAGGAAAAGGAAAATAGAGTAAAAAATGTTATTTTTCATTGTTTAGTTTGAGAAGAAAAATAGTGAGCGAAGGGCTGAAAGTGGCGTTTCAGTTCTGCGTTTTCATGCTTTTTTTTTCCCTGCGTGTGAACAGTAAAATTACTATGTAGGAGACAAATTACTATTTATACACTGTTTATTACTGTTCACAGCACTGTTTACGTACTAAAAAATATTAAAAATGGATCCAACAGTACTATTCACACATTTAAAAATTATTTTGCTACAGTGTTTTCAGTTTTCAGTTTCAGTAACAATAAGTTCAATTCAAACGGACCCATAGGAGAAACAGAAAACAGGGGAGAAAGTTTTCCCCCTAAACCCACTTTTTTAATCCTCCCAAATTGAGAGGAAAATGTGGAGAGAAAAGTGCTCTAAAAGCACTTTTAAACAAACACCCTCACCTATCACTCATTCATGACATGATGACTTTCTCTTCTCATCCTTATCACTTTTGCCTTTTCTCATCCTTACCTTCATACCACACCGACGTCTAGGTTTTTTCTTTTTCTTTTTTTTTCAACGTGACCTGATCAAGTTGATACAAAATCTAATGAGTAATTTTTACATTATAATAATAAAAATAATAATAAAAATTTATATGTATGATGTGGTAAATTTTATATTATTTAATGATTACAAATAAATATAATTCTTACATATTATGTAATAAGGGTATAATAGTCAATTTATATAAATTGCATTTTCCATCCTTCTCTTTTTCTCTTCAACCAAATAAAAGAGTTTTCCACCCTCCCACTTTTCCACCCCTCTAACCAAACACACAAGAGGGAAAACCAAATATTTTCTATCATTCCACTTTTCTATCCTCCCACTTTTCCACTCCTCCAACCAAATGAATCCTAAATCTACACGTAGAATAAGGTCCCGTTATTATGTATTCTTAAGGCACACAGTAACTATTCATTTTGAGAAATATTTCATGGAGAATTGAAAAAATTGTCAAAACAGTTAATTTTCCATAAAAAGTTTCCTAAAATGACTTACTAATGTATGTTATAAGGGCACACATTAGTAAATTCCATATATAAATATATACACACACACTAGACTCGTCATATGCGCTTTGTGCATACAATAATACTCTTTTTTTTTTTTTGTTTAATGTTATAATGTTTAAAAGTGATATATAAATAATTGTGTGTATTTATTTTTTAAAGAAAAAGGTAAGGTAATGTACAATAATGTTTAAAAATGAGAGTTTCTAAAAAAAATGTTTAAAAAAAAGATAGAAATAGTATCCTAAATTTTAGGTCAAATTGAGAATATAAAGGAAAAAGCCTAAAACTTAAGACAGTAAATTACTCTTTTAACTAGTTTGTGTTTTTTAATTTAAATTTATTTAACTAAAAGATATGAGTATTTTAGAAAGTTTAAGAATTTGTATGAGGGTATTTTCGTATGCAAAATGTTGAAACTCAAACAGAGAATCATGTTATTAATAGTATATATATATATGACAAAATTTAAGTGCAGTACCTTAGGTGCTATTCTTTAAGTTTCCCTCTTAAAATTTAGACACGTAAAATAGGATCCGGTTATTGTGTGCCCTTAAGGCACATATTAACCATTCATTTTGAGAAAGTTTTCATGGAGAATTGAAAAAATTGTTAAAATAGTTAATTACTTTTACAGTTTTCCATAAAAAGTTTCCTAAAATAGTTTACTAATGTATGTCCTAAGGGCACACATTAATAAATTCCATATATACATATATACACACATACACTAGACTCATCATACGCGCTTTGTGCATGCAATAATACTCTCTTTTTTTGTTTAATGTTATAATGTTTAAAAGTGATATATAAATAATTGCGTGTATTTATTTTTTTAAAGAAAAAAAGGTAAGGTAATGTACAATAATGTTTAAAAATGTAAGTTTCAGAAAAACCTTACACCACTGTAAGTTTCTTTAAAAAAAACCTTCTCCTCTCTCCTCGTGTGTGTATGTTAATACTTAGTATTCTAAAAAAAATGTTTAAAAATGAGATAGAAATTGTGTCCTAAATTTTAGGTCGAATTGGGAATATAAAGGAAAAAGCCTAAATCTTAGGACAGTAAATTACTCTTTTAACCAGTTTGTGCTTTTAATTTGAATTTATTTAACTAAAAAATATGGGTATTTTAGAAAGTTTAAGAATTTGTATGAGGGTATTTTCATATGCAAAATGTTGAAACTCAAACAGGGAATCATGTTATTAACAGTATATATAGGATAAAACTTACGTACAATACTTTAGGTGCTGTTTTTTAGGTTTTTCTCTTAAGATTTAGCCATATGACTATCTAACTAAAAAATACTCTTACATCCCATGAGAAAAAATCTACATAGCAGAATCTTAAAAATGGAACTTAAAGAACAACACCTAAGTACTGTACCTAAGTCTTGCTTTTATATATATATATATATATATATATATTGTAAGGACTCAATTTGCAACGACCCCAAAATGATATTGGGTTCGCACGTTGAGGGCCCAAATAATATAATTTGTAGAGCGTGGGCTTGAAAGGCTAGACCTTGGTCACCGGACGGTGGTTAGTCATGGTACTCATACAGAAATAAATCATGTTCGCTCGAGAAGTCTTTCTCCTCGGCATGGCCTAGGAGGCTCTGGTTCTTGTCCTTTTTTCCCAGCCTCTTTTTCTAGATTGCTTACTTCTCTTTTTATATTAGCATTTACTCTTCCTCCAACGTCCACGAGTAGGTTCAGCTTTCCAGGGCTGATA
This sequence comes from Quercus lobata, assembly GCF_001633185.2. Classification (NCBI taxonomy): domain Eukaryota; kingdom Viridiplantae; phylum Streptophyta; class Magnoliopsida; order Fagales; family Fagaceae; genus Quercus; species Quercus lobata. The sequence continues at coordinate 32,161,484 of NC_044909.1, read as the reverse complement.
CTTGTCCTATCAGCCCATACCCAAAGTGGTTGGGGGTGGTTGTAAAAGCTGAAAAGCATTGCTCTGTCTTGCGCAGAGTATTTAATTGCAGTAATGGCAGCATTTCCTTTGTCCTTTGTCGCCATATTGTCCAGGGATCCTTTCTCCATCAACATGGATGTGTTCGGTTTTTCCCAAAACTATTCCTATATCGTTCTTGCCCTTTCTTTTAGGAGTGCCTTGGGGATGTCGAGGACAGAATCATCCTCGACTATGTCTCAAGGCTATTTGGACTTTCATTGTATGCCCTCGGCTATATCCCTCCTCGGCTCGGGCCTTGGGCCCTAATGTAAAGTAGGTCAGGGTCACAAATTCTCTGGCCCCACAATAGCCCCTCAAAATCCTGCTGCCCGACCTCTTAGTCGGGGAGGAGGGTTTTGGTGATGTCAGGCCTATATCATGGCTTGTCCAGTTTTGTCCTTCATTAATATCGGTGTCTTTTCGTTTGCTTGGGAAACGCTCTCGGTCATGAGACATTCTCTTAGTTTTACTCACGTCGCGCCTCTACCGTTTCAGTGTATAAGGCGCGTTTTTAATAAGTTCCTTTTACGAGACAACGCCCATCCAACGGTTGTAGACGGCGTTGGGAGTTGAGTGGAAATTATCTCGTTTGTAGCTTTTCTTGGAAATCTGTACAGATTAAATGCCACCAGACTTGCCTTCCGTATAAGAAGCAAGGTAGGAGGTCACTTCCTTTACGTACAGACCCTTCAGTCTTTTCAAATTCCTAAACCCCCAGCTGCGCTCAAAGTTTTCATTACCAGTGTAATTTAAGCCTTAGAGAGTGATATGTTTGAGGCAAAAGTGGGGGTGAAGGGACCACACCCTCTCCAGAAGCACTGGGTCTCTCCGAGATTCAAGATAGCGCGGTCAGGGCAAGGGAGACGGAGACTCAAGACAGCTCTCCCCTTTCACAAGGCGGGGGAGAAGCCTCCTCCTCCTTCAGCCAAAATCCGAAGCAGGTGCTGGTCGCGTCAGATTTTTGGTGCGACAGCAATGGGGTTTCTCATCGTCAGTACCATCCGCTCTCTCTCGAGAGCTGCTAATATGACACCCGCGTGTTAAGAGTCAGAGCTGATGCGGGGATTGGGCATCCTCGCTTCCTCCTCTCATCCTTCTCTGGCGCCTCATTTTGCCTCCGCTTCTTCTTCTCTTCCATCACTAGGGACATCCTGGTGTTTCTGTTTCTTCTTCTGCCTCTTCTCCCCTTCGGTCAAAGGGGCCATCCTGACACGCCTAGTCACCACAAGAGCAGAATTTTGAAGGATTTATCGTTCCCTTGTATCTTTTTCCTTTTTTGCTTTTTCTTTTTGCCTTTGTAGTTAGCTTTTGGTATAGGCTTGCTTAAGCCCCTCATTGTACGTTGTACTATTTCTTGGTATTAATAAAAGATGACTTTATCTTATTCTAAGTATTCTTTTTTTTTTCTGCAATAGTTATACTATGAATGGATGTGTTATATATATATATATATATATATATATTTTTTTTGAAAGATACTTAAGGCCGGACCCCCTGTTAACAAAAAGCTATTATTTTGAACTTACTGAGACTAACAGGCACAATAATGCCGACCTGAAAAAGGTTATACATATAAGACTAACCGAGATAACAGCTGAACGTTCTGTATTGCGTATGAGGCGATCATCCGAGGATGGGTAACCCAAAATGAACTATCCGAGATGGTCGCTGTGTACTAGGATGCTTTACCATGTTCCTAACAACATTCATGGCCTTAACCATTTTTGGCATCCGGTCCGGGGACCGAGGTATGACTGTACCGAACCTAAATACTCGTTTACATTAGTTTCCTTAGAGCTGGGGATCCGAGGACAGGACGGGATTTCCATTCTGTCTAAGACTTAATCCATTTTCTAATGACTAATCTCCTCATAGGTTTGAGTCCAAGGACCATGCAATACCTTGGTTCTGTCCAAAACTTAGAATTTTCTTTAAGTAGTTGGTTTCCCCAGAGGTTTGAGTCCGAAAACTATGCAATACCTTGGTTCTGTCCAAAACCTAGAATTTTCTTTAAGTAGTTGGTTTTTCCATAGATTTGAGTCCGAGGACCATGCAATACCTTGCTTCTGTCCAAAACCTATAATTTTCTTTAAGTAGTTGGTTTCCCCATAAGTTTGAGTCTGAAAACCATGCAATACCTTGGTTCTGTCCAAAACCTAGAATTTTTTTTAAGTAGTTGGTTTCCCCATAAGTTTGAGTCCGAGGACCATGCAATACCTTGGTTCTGTCCAAAACTTAGAATTTTCTTTAAGTAGTTGGTTTCCCCATAGGTTTGAGTTCGAGGACCATGCAATACCTTGCTTCTGTCCAAAACCTAGAATTTTCTTTAAGTAGTTGGTTTCCCCATAGGTTTGAGTCCGAAAACCATGCAATACCTTGGTTCTGTCCAAAACCTAGAATTTTTTTTAAGTAGTTGGTTTCCCCATAAGTTTGAGTTCGAGAACCATGCAATACCTTGGTTCTGTCCAAAACTTAGAATTTTCTTTAAGTAGTTGGTTTCCCCATAGGTTTGAGTCCGAGGACCATGTAATACCTTGGTTCTGTCCAAAACTTAGAATTTTCTTTAAGTTTGGGGGGATTAGCCCCTCAACCAAGGTGTGGGACGTCGATCTGACATTGGTAGCCTCTAGAACCGTCCGCGCTACTGACGCTTCGAAGCGTAGCCCCTTCTGGAACTTTATGTTAGGGCACAACAACGAGCTGCTGGAAGTGATGGAGGGACTTTCTCGATCCACCGCCTGTGCCAACGCACAAGCCTTTCCCACAGACGGCGCCAATTGTAAGGACTCAATTTACAACGACCCCAAAATGATATTGGGTTCGGACATTAAGGGCCCAAACAATATAATTTGTAGAGCGTGGGCTTGAAAGGCTAGGTCTTGGTCACCGGACGGTGATTAGTCATGGTACTCATACAGAAATAAATCATGTTCGCTCGAAAAGTCTTTCTCCTCGACATGGCCTGGGAGGCTCTGGTTCTTGGCCTTTTTTCCTAGCCTCTTTTTCTGGATTGCTTACTTCTCTTTTAATAATAGCCTTTACTCTTCCTCCAACGTCCACATGTAGGTTCAGCTTTCCAGGGCTGATACTTGTCCCATCAGCCTATACCCAAAGTGGTTGGGGGTGGTTGTAAAAGCTGAAAAGCATTGCTCTGTCTAGCGCAGAGTATTTAATTGCAGTAATGGCAGCCTTTCCTTTGTCCTTTGTCACCATATTGTCCAGGGGTCCTTTCTCCATCAACGTGGATGTGTTCGGTTTTTTCCAAAACTGTTCCTATACCGTTCTTGCCCTTTCTTTTAAGAGTGTCTTGGGGATGCCGAGGACAGAATCATCCTCGGCTATGTCTCAAGGCTATTTGGACTTTCATTGTATGCCCTCGACTATATCCCTCCTCGGCTCAGGCTTTGGGCCCTAATGTAAAGTGGGCCAGGGTCACAAATTCTCTGGCCCCACATATATATATATAACTTTTTTAATGAATCATATTACTTATTTAAATAATATACACAAATAATCTTATGAATTTTTAGGGTTGAGAAAAATTCTCCAAATTAATTCAATTAAAAATTTATGTGCTAAATAAATAATGCTGTTTAAAATGTTTAAACAATTTAGGAGCACTTTTTATTAAAAAAAAACTAATAAAATTATGGAACACAATCTACTGAGCTCAAGTGTGTGCCTTTAGCCAGTACCTTTAGGGTAATAAATTAACCAAGCTGTTTATGAAAAGGTAGAGCTCAGCTTGGAAAAAAAAAATCTTTTTTTTTTTTGTTCATTTGTTTAGAAAACAAGTGGTTGGGTCCTAAATAATATTATCACCAAAATTATCAATTTAAAATAGAAATCATGCACAAGAATACAAACATTTACGTGGAAAACTCTATCTCCTTGAAGAGAAAACCATGAAACAAACCCTCTTTCTTTGGCACTTTGCAACATCAAACAAAACTTCACAAATTCTCATTGATTTGTGTGCTTTACAAAAAACATAGTTGACAAAACTCAAACCTTGTTGTTTCTCTTCTTGCATTACCTCTTAAGCAAAAATCCTTTTTTTTTTTTTCTTTCTCTTAGTTTCACGCTCTATTTGCCCTCTCCCCCATTAAGATTTAGATCTCTTGGACCAAAGTCATCAAATTCTTTATAGTTTTGTCTATCTGTAAGACTCTCTTCCTATTCCCTCTTAGACAATAAATACATTACTTCTTTGACAAGGAAGAAACTTTCCTTCCACACCAAAAAATTGTCTTTCATTCCATGCCAAGGAAACATAAACTAATTTTTCATTCTTCAACTAGTAAACCGAATTAAATTTCCAACAATTTGGAAATTGAGGTAATTTTTCCCAACACAAGCCAAGTTCAAGCCTTTAGCTTAGGTTCGACTATTAAACGAGTTAAGCTCAAGCATAATAATGTGTTCGTGAACAAGCTCATGAATATAAGAATTCGATTTAAATATACATAGTACTATATATTTATATGTATATTTGTCTAAAAATATATTTATAAAGACTTGAAATTAGATTATAAAAATTTGTCAATAAACTGATATGAAAAATAAATTATCATTTATAATTTATTGATGATATAAACAATCTACTCGTGCTGAATTTTAAATAGGATTTTACTAATGTGTGTCCTTAGGGCACACATTAATTTTCATTTTTGGAAAAAATTTTCTCAAGAATTAAAAAAGTAATGACAGCTTTTTCAATTCTTGAGAAAATGTTTTCAAAAATAGAAAGCTTAATGTGTGTCCTTAGAGCACATATTAACCGAATATAATTGCATCCTAACTACGTGCCAGTGCACTGATATACTAAACACAGTCTCATTAATCACATGTCATCTTCGTAACGATCTAGTGTACTCCACTGAATCTGGGAAGATGATTACATGTATCTATTTTTTATCACTTGTCATTATCGCAACGATCTAGTCTACTGCAGGCATCCTATAATCATATATCAGTCGACCACATTTTTTGCAACTGGGGTGCAATTGTACGTTCGTAGAAGTTGAAGTTGACGAATAATGTATTCCACTTATAAATGAATGATGAAGATGAACTTTGTGAAATGTGAGTGGACCATGTACCTGAACCCTCGTCTTTCCGTGCAGACAAGTTTACGTGTAGGGGGACTAAAGAGAGAGATGTGGGAGATTTTTCTTGGGTACAGAGCCAAACAGGAACTCACTGGGGATGAAGTATATTATCAGCACAAGTGTTATTAGCTAGGGTTTTGCTCCCAACCGTTCAAATGAAAAGAAAAGCTACAAGGAGAGAGAAACAAAAATTCTGTCAGTCATTCCCAAATAATCTCCTACAACTTTATGTCCATCTTATAAATTATAATAGGATCCATTGGACCCCAGGTATGAAACTTGGGTTAAATAAAAGATATGCTTGTACCCGTCTCAAAAATTGACAGTGATTTCTAAGATTTTTGAGATTCATGATGTCTAGGTTCAAAAGTTTTTGAAAATATCTTACAGTCACTTAAAGAAATATCCTAGGATCACCTAGATAAATAATGAAAGTGTTCGATTAAGTAGTGGAGCCAAAATTTTCATTTCAAGTCGAGGTATTTCTTTGGTAAACTGGTTAATGAATATACAAAAGTTGTCTGATGTATTGTAAACAAGTACTTAGAAACCATCCAAAGTATTTAGTAAAAAAATTAAAAAGAGAAACCATCCAAAGTATTAATAACGATTCTCTAGGTTTTGATAAATCAAAGTACGCATATAGATAATATCAATAAGGAATAGTTAATAAAAAAATCAAAGATTTTTTTAGTTAAATTATTTTAGATGGCTAACAACTAGTTAATTGGTTTTTTAAGGTCACTAAATTTTTTTTTAGAGATAATTATAATATGTTTTTAATCCCGTAATTTGAACTCTTTTCCTCTAAACCACCAAGCACTTTACATATGGAGAAGTGTCAATTCAGTTATAAGACATTTGGTAAAGTCACTAATTAGGTTATCCAATATGTATATTCTTTTAAGAGGACTTTATAGAGTATTTGAAATATTTTAGGAGGGGGGCAATCAATATTTTAAATGGCCAAATTGTAAAAAACTTCACAACCTTGTTTGGAATCCATTTCAAAGTCTCATTGCTTGTTAATAGAGTTTACCATGATCACTGGTCACATCTAAAGAAAAAATATACTAAGAAAACATACCTGAAGTACCTAAGGTTTAAAAAACAAGCACCATGCTGTGCTTGTTAATGTTGCACTAATGTGAGTTCCATTTGATAAAAAAAAAATGGAACAAAAAGAAAGAAAAAAAAACATAAAACTGACTCCACAACATATTTTAATTTTTTTTTCTTTCTTTAAAGCTGTTCTCACAACCTAAAAGCTGCAAAAATATAACATAAAACTACAATAAAACTAGAAAGAAAGAAAAAAAGTACAAAGGGCTGTAGTTAACGGCACCTTTGTTAACACAACCCTTAAAAATTTGTACAACATATGATACTAATTTCACAGCTCGAACATTTTTCCTCTTAATGAGAGAGAATGAAAACGTAGTGATTTTATCAGACATAAGAGAGCTATGCGTCCTATATGTATATTCTAAAAAAAATTTAGAGAATCAAAGATTTTTTTTTTTAGAGAATCAAAGCTTATTTTTTTAGAGAGATTATAATATGATGCTAATTTTACAGCTCGAACCCTTTCCCTCTTAAACTCTCAAGTATTTTATGCATAGCTTTAGAGAATCAAAGCTATTTGTCAATAATAGAAAGTTATAAGTGACTACATTTAAAGTTAAATTCTTTATAGTAGTGTCCATTTGAATGAGCTTATTTTTATGAGTTGTGTAAAAATGTAAGGTTTTTTTTTTTTTTTTTTTTTTTTCCCAATAAAGGAGTTTCATAGATTAAAGAAGGGAAAAGTTAAAGAATGCCCTAAGGGCATTTGTTAATAAATTATTTTAAGAAAGTATTTACGGGAAAAGAAAAAAAAATATTTTGACAGCTTTTCTTTTTTAATGGAAGATATAAATTCTACTCTAACCTAATTTAAGTGTATATATGTGTGTGGACCTTCCTCTTGGAGACCTTGAACCTCGGCCTTTGTCCCCTTCCCCCCTCCCACTCCACAAGCATTTGTACTTGTGGAGTGACCATCGCGCTAAGAGTGTGCGGTGGTTTTGACAACTTTTTCAATTTCCCATCAAAATGATATAAAAACTTGGAAAATGCTAACGAAAACTTGGTTGATAATCCATTTAAAGAAAATTTTTATGAGAAAAGAAGAAAAAAAAAAAGCAATTAATGTTTTGACAACTTTTTTCATTTCTCATAAAAGTAGTGTCTAAACTTTCCTAAAATAGATTGATAACCAATACCCCAAGGGCACTCATTAGCATGACTTTAAAAACTTTCCTTAAATAATTTATTAATTATTATCCTAAGAGCGCCCTTAACTTGACTCATAAAAAGCAAGAAATTTAAGAGAATAAAGCCTCTCGTAGTGTATGGCGAAATTGTTATAAGCAGTAGCATAGACATGTCCACATGAAAAATTGTAGCACATTGAAAGTTGTACCACAGGCAGGCTCTGATAGTATTGTTGTACATTGTAATATTTTTAAGTTTTGAAAAGTCATATATTCTCAAAGAAGAGGAAAAAAAAAAATAAAACTGATCCTGAGCAAAAGTAAATGCTAACACTACAGATTAATTACTTGAGATTTGTTAGCTCTACTCATTTTAGTAATTTAAAAACAACCATATTAAACAACCATGAGATGAAATAATATCACTGGATTCATATAAAAAAAATTAAAAAAACCACATTAATTGCTTAAATAATAGGAAGATGAGGGTTTTTTTATTATTTATTTATGGGATTATGGTTTTATATATATATATATAGAGAGAGAGAGATCAGTTTCAATCTATGGTATTCACTTTTGATGATTGTGTTCATTATCATCAGATTAAGACACCAATCGATTTTTGGTGCAATTAAATGTTGTAACTTATTCGAATTATTTTTTAAAAATTGTGTTTGTATAGAACCTGTATTAGTAAAAGTGATTTGTATAAGTTGTATTAAGTGACAACTAATATTTTAGAGAAGGATGAGATTTTAAAAAATTGTACTCACATCTAGTGCTTCAAAAGCACTAAAAATGAAAAGTAAATAACTAAAAACACAAAAACACACACTCCGGGCAACATATTCTGCAAAAAAATTATACAACATGTTAAAGTGAATATGTAAGTATACATGTTCATTGTAGCTCATTAAATCTTTTTATTATTATTCGGTTATCTCTCTCATCTACATTAAAAAACAGCAACATGTTGAAGGTGGCAACAGATCATAGGTTTGGGTCCTTAAAGATTTTTTTTTTTTTTAAATAGATATATTTTTATTTTTGTTTTCATCTTCTTCTTTTATAACTTCTAAGTTGATAAAAGTCCCCATTTAATTACAATTCAAATTCTTCATCTAATTCTTCTATCATTAATTTTAGACAAAACCACTCTTTTTATTCTTATCGAATTTTTAGGAGTGCAAATCAAAATAGGATTTAATTTTAAATAAAAAAATGATATCAACGTACAAATCAAAAACTGAAAAAAGAAAAAAAAAAGTTGATATCAATTTGGAATTACACCGAGAACTTAGTATCACAAACAAAAACATCTTTTTTGTTGCTTTGATAATCCACATAAGAAAACTTTGATTAGATAAGTATGTAAGTTTGAATCTAATAAAAATTAAGTTGAACTAAAACTCAACTACAACTCTATTCTACTCTACTATTTAAGAATGCTAAAATCAATTAAGTGAAGAACTAAGGAAGAACTTGGTTTTTTTGGTGAGAAGAATTACTTTTATGTGAGAAAAAGTGGCTTTTTATGTTTATATTTTTCTATTAACACAGTTCAATTATTACTTAAATTCTATGAATTTTTATATATAAATATTTTAGATAATGCAATTCATCTTAATTCTTGATATTATTTATTGAAGTGTCCTTAATTGATTGTGCAGATTATTTCTTCATTTATGGAAACATTAAAATGGCTATACCGAGTAATTGATATGTAAACTTTTATATTTACATTGCAATACAATTTTTGCTTTCTCTTTATGTACCTTTATTTAATTATTTTTGAAATTATCTTGATTGTGGTAGCCTAGTAGGTCTAAATACTTATAGATTTATGGATTTTTTTTGTTATATATGCAAGAAATTCTACCACCATCAATTAAATTAGGAGATTTATGTGAGAAGAGCTATCTTCTTTTTTATTACATTTTTATTTTTCTATTAACATAGTTCAAATACTACTTAAATTCTATGATTTTTTAAAATTTTAGATAATGAAATTCATTTTAATTATTGATATTATTTTTTTTGATTTGGTGGTCTTAATTGATTGTGTGAATTATTTCCTCACTTATGACAACATTAAAATGACTATAACTGGTAATTTATTTGTAAACTTTTACATTTACTGTAGCAGCAAAATAGTCAACCAGGCCCAACTCGGAGGAGACAAGGCTAAGCTGGAGGCACAATACAACTAATTTGTAGAGGTGGGTGGTCAAGGTCAATACTTTGATCTCTTGTAGCTACGGGTTGGTAATGAAAGAAAGTATACTAGCATGGATGACAATACAAGTAAGGAGTTACATCAGGAAAAGAGAAATTCTTATTTAAGTCCTTCTTTGGGCAGGCCGAGGAGCAACTGTTCTTTAGGAATACACTTCTTGGTTTTACAATGATCATTTTCTCTCTTTATTTCCCTATTTCTCTCTCCAAACTTTTTCCGATCTCCCCTAAAGGAGGACCTTCCTTCCTATATATAGTTGCTTGGATTGCATACAAACCTTCCACTTGAAGGGCTGTTAATCTTTTTTTAGATGCTTGTCCCATCACTGCCTTACTAGTGGCAGTAGAGTAGGCAGCAGGCTATGGGGCATTGTTTAGGGGTCATTCCACCATTAATGCGATAGACTGAGTTGGTATAGTGCATTGAATATGGAGGTGATGAATGCTTTATCTTAAAATTTCCTCCTATTCTCACTTGTACACCACTATGATCCTCCTCGGCCTCTACCTGTATGGCCTTTGTGGCTTATTTCTCGTCTCTCAAGAAGTAACGGTTCCTCGAGCTCCTTGGGTTGGTTGTCCTCCTTGGTTTCCTTGACCTAATTGCCCTGACTAGGCTAGGCCTAATCTGATAGATAGTTGGGCCTAGTTACACCTTAGGTGGATCCCACTTGACGATTCCTTATCTTCGGACTTCCTCCTCCCACATTTACATTGCAATACAATTTTGTTTTCTCTTTATGTACCTAGATTTATTGATTTTTTTAAATTATCTTGATTATGGTAACTGGGTAGGTCTAGATACTTATATTTAGTGTTTCCCTTTAACTAAAAAAGAGTGTCTCCCTATAATGTCATATTTTTTTAAGTGTCATATATATATATATATATATATATAGAGAGAGAGAGAGAGAGAGAGAGAGAGAGAGAGAGAGAGTTCATTAATAATTGTTATATTGTTTTAACAATTTGCCATAGTTTTTAAAACATTTGTTTTTAAACAAAAATTATACATTTTCCATGTAACTTATTTTTTTTAATATTTTATATTTTATTAAAATAAAAAAGTTTAGTTACAAAATTGGTTGTAGTTAAGGCTATAACCTTATTCAATAAAATAAATATTATTACATATTTTAAAAATCTAACCGTTAATTTTCATGTTTTTTATGCTCTCAATGCACATGTTAAATTTTGTGTCAATCAGATATTATTTACTATATAATCTATAAGTTTATATTTTATGCATAATTTTAAATTATAAAAAATTGTAATTTAAACAATTTATTGATAATATAACTATTGATCTTTAATTTTTTTAGAAATTTTGCAAGTATGAGAGATATAAAAAATATATATAATCCAATAATGAATTTGTCAAAATCCACCTCCAATAAAAAGATATTGAGTATGGTTATAGCAGTAAGTTACAACCAATTTTATAACTAAACTTTATCATTTTAAAATTCTGATTATTTTCAACACTAAATAGAATGTACAACTAATGAGGCTAGACCGCACACTAAGCTTAAATTTTTAAGCAAAATTAAAATAATATTTAAAAAAAAAAGTTTGGTTAAACAGGTACCTTAAGATATTTATTAATATATTATTTAAAAAAAAAATTAATACTACTTTCATAAAAAGTACAAAAAAAAACTGTCAAACAAATTAATTACATTTTTTTTAATAAATAATATCTAAAAATAATTGCTAAACCGATTCTCTTGTCTTATTAGTTAACTTTTTAATCTAAAAAATAAGCTTATTTTATGACCGTTAAATCGTAAACATTCTTTAAACATACAGGGAAATGTTTGTCGTTTATCTTGTTTTGGTTAATAGCGGAGACTAAGTAAAGCCTACAGAACAAGAAAGAGTGCAAAGTGAGACATGTTCACGTTCATACTATATTTTTTGTGAGAATGTAGATACACCTAGGGATGGCAATTTTTCCCTGCCTTGCTTGACCCGTCCCTTCCCGCTTCGTCCCGTGCAGGTTTTTTCCACCCCGCAAAGGTGGTGGGGCGGGGATGGGGCAAGATTTTAGACCCACACCACGGAACGGGACGGGGATGGGTTTACACTTTTTAGACCCACCCCGCCCCGCCCCGCCCCTCCCCGCATTAATAAGGGTTAAATTGTAATTTTATCATACCATAAAACCCTACTATTTAAACAAAAATATCATCAGCTTATTTTATTCTACCTAACGTGACTTTACCTCTTTTTTCTCTCTAGCAAAGTTGGAAATAAGATACAAATTTTAACTTTTTTTTGTTTTTATTAGAAACAAATTTATATACTATTGAATTGCTGATTTCATTCATGATTCATACGGTCTTTCTCAACTTACTTTTCATCATGAACATAATATAATTTTTTTTAATGAGGTACTGTTCTATGGCTCTAAATATGTGTCTATGTCATTGTTTTTGTAATTTTGTGTGGGCATTTGGCTGCTTAACAACACTGCCTCTTTATGCTTGTTAAAATCCATATCTATTTTACAAGCTGGGTTTTTGTTTTTTAATTTTTGGAGAACAAGATGATGAGGGTCAGGGATATTGTCTTGTTAAACATTTAGATAATATTATTTAGTTTTTGCTAAAAATTAGTTTGATTTGATAGGATAAATTTATTTATAATTTCAAGTATATTTTTATTATTGAAACATGTCATTTTATTTGAAAAAATGGTAATAGTTGTAGGAAAAATTAACAAGAAATAAAGTTTTACGGTATAGGGAGGGTCTTCGCAGGACCTTAAGAGGCAGAGATAAGGCAAGCAATTTTCCCTATCATGCTGGATGTGGCGAAAATGAAGTAAGAAAAATCCATGCGGGGCAGAGTGAAGATTTCATCCTTCGGTCCCGCCCTGCCCCATTACCATCCGCACACCTATTTTGCTTCGTAATGTTCCACTGCTGCAAAAGGAGGAGTACTATTGCTTCCCATAACAATTATTCATTCAAAAACATTTTTCACAAATTCTGGGGACATGTGCGTACACTTTTTTGTCAGAATATCTGCACGCGTTGCTTCATAATGTTCCCAATTCACCAAAAATAAACACTATTCCAGTATTCCTTCAATAAAGTCTGGCTTTACAACATTTTTCATATAATCTCTTTTACAGTTTTAATGAGATGTTACGTTATTATTGATCAGTCAATCTACCAATTTGTTAAAACTGACTTGATTGAATTGAGTCAATATTTAGAGGTCGGCGAATTGGATTAGGTTTGGAAAATTTTTTTTACTACAGTAGATTGGATTGGGTACAAGTTATATAATTCACAAATCTGTCTAACTCCTCGATCTAATCTATCTATATTTAATATATATTTAAATTTTAAAATATATATTTAATTTATATATATATATATATATATATTTAAAATAATAATACAATTTTATTATTTAATTTTTTGTTCATTTTCTTAAATAAAATTCAAACTCTAAGTTCTCCTCACGTAGTTTATGTTGGTTTAATGTTATGTTTAAAATTATTTGATTATAAATTTGCTCTTATTTATTGTGGCATTATTCTAATGCTCAATTAAATAATGATAAAGTAGTAATTAAATTTTTTTTTTTTTTTTTAAATTGTCCAACCCAATCCTTGTGGGTTGGGTTGAACCCTTGAGATAGGTTGGGTTGGGTTACACCGTGGTGAATTGAGTTAAAAAAAAAAAAAAAAAAAAAAAAAAAAAAAAAAAAAAAAACTGATCCATGCATACGCCTAATATTATTGATTTATAATAAAAATAGTATACTTATCAAGGAAAAGTCTACATCAAAATAGTATTACACGCACCATTACAACTTATTAACTAAAAGAGTTGTTTTGACACAAATTAAATTATAAATAAATAACACTAAACTAAACTAATCAACTTATGGAAATAGTTAGAGCATTAGTATTGGTGGAGGCAAATAGGTAAAATGCTAAATTTAGCAACTAAATTAATAAGAAAAGAAAAAAAGGTTGAAACAAAAGGCTAATGCATCAGTGGAGCAAAAGCAATATATTATGGTGTTGTTTACTGTAGTAAATATGGTAAAGTTATGGTTTTTCACATAACATTTATGTTGGCTTTATTACATGACAAAAAGTGTTGTAATTGCATTAATTTTTATTTTATTTTATTGTATTTTGTGGGATTTTATTGTAATGGGTTTAGTATAAAGTTGGTGAAAATCTGATTAAGACAGTTGAAGGTCACATGAGGAGCACATGTTGGAAGCTGAAAAGTCAGTGAGTTTGGCAACTTATCTCGCAACTTGGCCAGCTCACGAGATGACCTGCGAAATACACTGACAGTTGAGATTTTAGGTGTGACTCTTATACCCTTTACCAATACTATATGTACCCTCATTACCCACAAAATTGTAAATGGACTATTTAGAAGAAAACCCTAAAAATGTTTCTACAACACACCCACCTTGTTAGAGAGAGCTACTCATCCTCAAGAGATAAATCCTTGTAGTCTTTTTTCCGCCCCTATCCCATTGTTATACCTTGTGAGGATATTTGTACCCAAACACAACTCACACCTATTGAGAGTGTAGAGAGTGTTTTAACTTAGGAAGCATTGGGTATTTGCCAAAATAAGCCAGTGAGGCTTAGCGGATGCAATCAGGCGATATTGCGGGATCCGGGAAGCTAGTGAAGACAAGACTTCAAGAAGTCCGTTGGTAGCTGGAGCTTGGAGGACTCAAGTACTTTAGGTAGTGTTGACGTGGGTGGCTTGAATTACTATTGAAGCCCAAGCCCACTATTTGTATGTCGGTCAAGTATGACCGACATACAACTAGGAATATAATTCCTAGTAATAGCCGACCTATAACATATGTATATTAGGTTTGAGATGAACGACAAAATAGTGAGACAGTAGAGTAATTCCTAAAAACCTAGTAGCAGCCGCATAAGAAGAAGAATAGTGTTTTCTTGTCTTGTGGGTGAGATAGAGTTAAGGTGTATTGGGATTTGAGTTTCTTGAGAGTGTTCTTGTGCACTATTGTATCTCCCTATTTTTATAGTGAAATTTATCCGTCGTCTCCGTGGAGGTAGGCAGTTTGTTGAACCACGTAAATTCTTGTGTTCTTTGTGTGTGCTTGTTATTTAATTTCTACTTATTTACTATTATTGATTTGAGTCCTAGAATGCTATCTACACAACAAGTGGTATCAAAGCCAGGCTAGGATTTTGAATACAGTAAAGATGTCAAGCATAAAGTATGATGTAGAGAAGTTTTGTGGTAAGAGAAATTTTTCACTTTGGCAAAAGTGAATGAAGGATCTCCTAATTCAACAAGGAGTTCATAAAACCTTGCTTGGGAAGGAGAAGAAACCGGAAACGATGAAGGATGTAGAATGGGTAGAGATGGATGAGAAAGCAGCTAGCGCTATTTGTCTCAACCTAGGTGATGAGGTCATTCACAACATCCTAGAAGCAAAGACCACAAAGGAGGTTTGGGAAAAACTAGAAGATCTTTATATGAGAAAGAATCTGACGAACAAGTTGTACGTGAAGAAGCAATTGTATAGTTTGCATATGAAGGAGGGTTCTAATTTGTTGGAGCATTTCAACACATTTAATATGTTGAACACCTAACTGTCAAGTTTTGGGGTGAATTATGAGGACGAAGATAAAGCATTACTCTTATTAGTGTCGCTTCCTACTTCTTTTGATCATCTAGTGACTACGTTGATGTACGGGAAAGAGACTATCGTACTCGAGGAGGTTACTAGTGCTCTCTTGTCACACATAAAGATGAAGCAAGATGGTGAAGGTTCTCAAGCTGATGAACTTATTGTAAAGTCTGAGTCAAGTAATAGGGGTAGAAGCATGTCAAGAGGACGGAACTCCAACAGGAACATATCATAGTCTAAATCACGTGCAAAGAAAGATGTAGAGTGCTTTTATTGTCATAAGAAAGGGCACTATAAGAATCAGTGTAAAGAGTTGAAAGAGCATTTAGAGGAGAAGAAGAATGGAAAGAAGCCCCTAGAATTAGCTAGTGTTGCTGAAGAAACATCAGATGACAGTGAAGTAGGCGTAGATTTACTTTCAATTTCATCAGGTAACAATGTTCTTTTGGAATCTTGGGTTTTAGATTCAGCATGCTCATATCATATGACTCCAAAGAAAGATTGGTTTGACACATATAAGCCTCACAACGATTGTATGGTCCAAATTGGCAATGATGCTACATGCCCGGTTATTGGGATTGGTACCATGAAGATCAAGATGTTTGATGGAGTTGTGAGAGTTTTTAGTAATGTCAGACATGTTCCAGATCTTAAAAAGAATTTAATTTCTTTAGGAATATTGGATGATTTGGGCTATTCATACTCATCAAAGGGTGGAATCATGAAGATTACCAAAGGTGCTTTGATGGTGATGAAGGGACAGAAAGTAAGCATACTTTACAGATTGATTGGGAACACAGATGTAGGAAGAGTTGCAGTCACCACTCCGGTGGAGTCCAGCACTAACGACACAAAATTATGGCATATGTGACTTGGCTATATTGGTGAATGTGGTATGTTAGAGTTGCACAAGAGAAATTTATTGAAAGGGATGAAGACATGCAAGCTAGACTTCTGCAAGTACTGTGTGTATGGGAAGTAACACAGAGTCAGTTTCAAAATAGGCTCTCACACAAATAAAGGTGTTCTTGACTACATTCATTCAGATGTTTGGGGTCCAGTATCAGTTTCTTCTCATAGCGGTGCTTAGTATTTCATCAGTTTCATTGATGACTACTCTAGAAATGTATGGATTTATTTTATGAAGCATAAGTCTGATGTGTTTGGCATATTTAAAAAGTGGAAAGCACAGGTTGAGAATCAAACTGGCAAGAAAATAAAATACCTTAGAACAAATAATGAACTAAAGTATATAAAGAAAGAATTCATAAGATCTTGTGAATTAGAAGGCATTACTCGTCACTTCACAATTAAAGGAACTCCACAGCAAAATGGGGTTGCAGAGAGAATGAACAGAACCTTAGCATAAAAAGCCAGATGCATGAGATTAAATGCAGGGTCGCTAAAGGTGTTTTGGGCAGAGATAATTAACACAGCAAGCTTCATTATTAATAGATCTCCATCATTAGCCATTGATTTCAAGATTCCAGAAGAGATTTGGTTAGGTAGACCAGTTGATTATTCTAATATAAAAATCTTTAGTTGTCCAGCTTATTTGCATGTGCAGAGTGGAGAGTGTTCTAAATTGGATTTGAAGTCAAGAAAATGTGTATTTCTTGGTTTTGAAAAAGGTGTTAAAGGCTACAGATTTTGGGATCCAATCTCAAAGAAAACGGTGACCAACAAAGATGTCATATTTGAAGAAGCCTATATGTTGAAACAGAATGAAGTAGAGACATGTGATAAAAGTCTACAGGAGAAATTAACTGTTGAGGTGGAATTTGACGAGAATAGTTCACCAAGTGATAAGGGTGATGTTGAGATTGATCCACAGCAGCAACAAGAAAAGCCTTATTCAATTGCTAATAGAAGCGGGTTCACAAAGTACCACAGAGATATGACTTTGAAGACATGGTTAGTTTTGCTCTCATAACCAATAGTGGAGATCCATTCACTTTCAAGAAGGCTACAAATAGGAAAGACAGTGATAAATGGCTTGTAGCAATGTTAGAAGAGATGGAATCACTATAGAAGAATAAGACATGAGAATTAGTGAAATTGTCCAAGGGAAAGAAGGCTATTGGTTGCAAGTGGATAATCCGCAAAAAAGAAGCATTGTTAGAAAAGGAAGGTGAAAAATTCAAGGCAGGTTAGTGGCTAAGGGTTACTCACAAAGAGAAGGAATTGATTATAATGAGATTTTTTTTCACTAGTTGTGAAGCACACCTCAATTCGAGTAATCCTAGGATTTGTGACAATGCATGACATGGTGTTAGAGCAGCTAGATGTGATGACTGCATTCTTTCATGGAGATTTAGAAGAAGAGATTTACATGCAACAGCTCGTAGACTTCAAAGAACCTGGCAAGGAGGATTATGTTTGTTTGTTGATGAGATCATTATATGGCTTGAAGCAGTCTCCCAGGAAATGGTACAGACGGTTTGATTCATTCATGATCACACATGGGTACATGTGCTGTGAGTATGACTATTGTGTTTATTTTAGAGTACTTACTGATGGCTCTTACATATTTCTTGCTCTATATGTTGATGATATGTTAATAGCCGCAAAGAGTAAGTAAGAAATTGTGAAGTTGAAGTCTTTGTTGAGTAGTGAATTTTACATGAAGGATCTTGGAGCTGCTAAGAAGATTCTTGGGATAGAAATTCACTGAGATAGAGAGGCTGGTAAATTATGGTTATCTCAGAAGGGATATTTTAAGAAGGTGTTAAAGAGGTTTAGTATGCTTGATGCAAAACCTGTTAGTACATCACTTTCTGCCCATTTTAAATTGTCCTCACAGTTGTGTCCAAGTTCAGATGAGGAGTCAGAGTATATGTCTAAAGTGCCATATGCAAATGCAGTTGGATGTCTCATGTATTTGATGGTGTGCACTAGGCCTGATATTTCTCATGCAATCAGTGTGGTTAGTAGGTATATGGCAGATCCAGGCAAAGAGCATTGGAATGCAGTAAAGTTGATCTTTAGATATCTTACAAACACTCGTGATTTCGGTATCCTATTTGATCAGAGAGCTAGTATAGAAGCTGTGGGTTACGTGGATTTCGACTATGCAGGGGACCATGATTCTAGAAAGTCCATGACAGGCTATGTCTTTAGGTTTGTTGGTGGCCCAATTTGCTGGAAGTCTACACTACAAGATGTAGTTGCTTTATCCACTACAAAAGCAGAATATATGCTGATGACAGAGGCAGGAAAAGAAGCCGTTTGGCTTAGTGAACTGGTTAATGATCTTGGTTTCAAGTAGGATAGCATGGTGCTACATTGTGATAGTTAGAGTGCAATTCATTTGGCAAAGAATCAGGTATATCATGCAAGAACAAAGCATATTGTTGTGCGGTATCATAAGATCAAAGAATGGGTTTCGTCTGGTGATCTTTCTTTGTCAAAGATTCTCAGTAGTGAGAATGCCTCTGATATGTTAACAAAGCCAGTTCCAACAAACAATTTCAAGCACTGCTTGGACTTGATTGGTGTTTGCAGCTTGTGAGTCCTTAAGGGCTAAGGTAGAGGCGATGGAGAAGTTTGCTCGTGTAGCTTGATCAATTCAAGCCAAGGTGGAGATTTGTTGACATGGGTGGCTTAAATTGCCACTGAAGCCCAAGCCCACTATTTGTATGTCGATCAAGTATGATCGAATACAACTAGGAATATAATTCCTAGTAATAGCCAACCTATAACATATATATATATATATATTAGGTTTGAGATGAACGGCAAAATAGTGAGAGAGTAGAGTAATTCCTAAAAACCTAGTAGCAGTCGCATATGAAGAAGAATAGTGTTTTCTTGTCTTGTGGGTGAGGGAGAGTTAAGGTGTATTGAGATTTGGGTTTATTGAGAGTGTTCTTGTACACTATTGTATCTCCCTAATTTTATAGTGAAATTTATCTGTCGTCTCCGTGGAGGTAGGCAGTTTGCCGAACCACGTAAATTCTTGTATTATTTGTGTGTGCTTATTATTTAATTTTCGTTTATTTACTGTTATTGATTTGAGTTCTGGAGTGCTATCTGTACAATAGGTAGATTAAGCTTGGAGGGTTTTTTTGGTATCCTTGTACTCCAACATATTCACTTGTGGATCATTTCAACTTAGAGAATCACGGAGAGGTTTTTTGCCGAATTTTTTGGTTTTCTCTTCGATAACACATTGTCGTGTTATCTTGGGTTTGCTATTCTTTTACCCACTGCCCTTTCCATTTTAGCATTGCACTTATTCGTTCATCCATACAATTGTTGAGTGCTTTAATTAATTAATTTTCTAATCACGTATATTCTGCATCAATTTTGTTTAGATTAAAATTAATTAAGCCGTAATTAAGAATTGGAGGTCTAAACAAGCTATAATGTTTTCACATTATTTGAGCTTTCAAATATATTATTGTGTTGTGTTGTTTATATTATTTTATTGTGTTGAACGTTAAAATAAAACCACTGATGTTGGGTCTTTTCTAAAGTGAGGTGGTAAAATAGATTAAATAGCTTTTTGTAGTGCCAAATTGCTAAATTTTTTGCACCACCAATGCTGATGCTCTAAACAGATATCGCTATACGATCTTTAATTTTTCCTTGAGCAATGCTAGAGAGATAAAAAATGGCGCAACTTTTATCACAATTAGCTACGTGGCGAGTTGAGAATGGTGAATGTGTGGACCTACCAACCTTCACAATCCATAGTTTGCCATGTGGAGAGTTGCAGCGATGATTTTGTGATCTTTTTGTGTTCCTAGCACTTTTCTTTGTCCTTTAGCTTCTTTTATTTTTTGCATGTAGCATCACCTTGAGTCACGCATTGTGATTTCTTGAATGCATTGAACTACATTATTCTTTAACAAACAATAGTTCTGAGAGTATATGTAGTTAATGTATGTCATAAAATAAGAATACTTCTTGTTGTAGGTTAATTAATTATTTTTATTTTATTTTTGATAGATACAATTTAGTTTGAATTTATGTCTATTCTATGATAATTATTTTTTATTATCAAGCTAAGTTATCAATTGGTTCTTAGAGTAGGTATGGTTTGAACCAAACATATCTTATTCAGTTACACTAGTTTATTTATTTATTTGAGACAGTCAATTACACTAATTAAACTAACTAGAACTCATATAAATTAATTAATTTCTTTTCAACTTTCACCAATAAGGATATTTTAAAATATATACTACTTCCAACATAAAACTCCGCTTACATAAACTCATTAACATTTCACAAAAAATAATATTAGAGTCACGACATTTTTCACAATTGTTGACATGGTCATTTGTAATTGGACCATTCATTTGGGTTTTGGGAACATCACTAACTCCATTTTTATTGCACACTAATCACAATAGATTATTTCACCATTTGTGAAAATATTGTGTTCTTAAACTCATTGTTATGGGAGTGTATTCGTCAAATAATAAATAATTGTTATACCATCTAAAGGGAACACCATCTAAAGTAATAAAGTGAAACCTCTCTTATTGCACGCCCACTGATTCACCGAAAGAAAATAAGTCCACGAAATCAAATGTAATAGTAATGTAGTGTATTTATCGTTATAATGACATTGTTAATATCCGCAACAGAAACATGAGTTGATTTAGGTTAACAATAAGAGCTAGCATGACTCAACGAATTTGTTTTTTTTTTTTTTTAAACACACTTACGAGTCATGAGTCAACTACCATAATCATACACAATACGATTAGGATTGTTACAACTGATCATACAAATACCTTCTTCTTTTTTTCTTTTTTCTTTTTTCACCTAGAGCATTAGCATTGGAAAATTCCAATACTATTCTATTTTACCATTCTAAAACATCACTTTATCAATATACCATACCATTTTACAATACCTCCACATTCCAAAACTCTATTTTTATTAAAATATTATTTTTTAACCTTTTTTTTATTATTTCTTTCCAACCGTTTTCCTGGGCTTTCCAACAGCCATTTTTATTCTTCTCTCTCTCAACCTTTAGCACCGGTTCAACACACAACACACACACCCATGATACACCGATCAACCTATCCAAAACCATCACCACACCCACACACACAAACACAAACATCAAACCAGCAACAAAGCCACACACACAAACACAAACCATCAACATTGCCACACACACAAACCATCAAACCAGTCCACTGATCAGCAAACCCAAGCCACTGATCTGAAGCCCATGCCGCCAATTTGAAACCCAGGCCACCAATCAAAAAAATCATCACCGGAGCAAGCCCATTCAAACCCATTAAAAAAAAAAAATCATCACCGGAGCAAACCCATTAAAAAAAAATCATCACTGAAGCCACCGGAGCAAACCCATTCAAAAAACATCATCACTGGAGCCACCGCAGCAAACCCATTCAAAAAAAATCATCACCGAAGCCACCGGAGCAAACCTATTCAAAAAAATGAGAGAGATGAGAGAGCAGATGGAGAGCAGAGACGAGAGAGCAGAGGGAGAAGCAGAGACGGAAGAGAAAAAAGAGAACAGAAAAAATGAGAGAGATGAGAGACAGAGGAGACAGAGTAGAGATAAAATATTAATTTTTTTTTTTACAATATTGCTACCGTGCAATTCTATCTTTAGAATTGCACTGTAGCAAGTATTGCAAAAAATTTACAATACTTGTCTTTACAATTTTATGATGTAGATGATTTTAAGGCTGCAAATGCCAAATTTCCCTTAGATATGGCAATGCTAATGCTCTTAGCCAAAAAAAACAAAACTGAAATATTATCTAATATAAAATTATTCATCAAGCACATATCAAACAGGTTTGATAACTGAACCATAGTCTATTAAGGATTACTCTTAATACTGGCTAATCAAACCCAGAGTCAGCAGTTAATAATACTAATTATACATCATACCCTAAAAGAAAAAAACCTAGATAGAAATATTACTACTAGTCCTTGGCACAGCAATAGCATGTAGAGGGTACTTCATCTCACAAGACAGTTTCAGAACCTCACTGAGATCAACTGGGTTGGACCCATCTTGAACCCAAGTGAAACCTTGGACCAGCTTAGCCACCCAAAGGTTCACAGTGACTAACCCAAGGTTCTTGCCTGGGCAAACCCTACGGCCAGCTCCAAAGGGTGCAAGCCTCAGATCACAGCCCCTCACGTCCACGTCAGCCTCCATAAACCTCTCGGGCTTGAACTCAAGTGGGTCCTCCCACACTTTCGGGTCATGCGTGATGGCCCACATGTTCACCATCGCCGTTGTTTTGGCGGGAATCAGCATCCCGTTGCTGAGCTGGACATCCGACGTGGACAATCGGGCCCATGAGAGCAATGGGCCGGGTGGGTGAACCCGGAGAGTCTCTTTCACCACGGATTGTAAATATGGTAGTCCCGCCACGTCAGCATCTGTCACCGCTTTATTCCCCACCGCGTTGTCAATCTCCTTATAAAGCTTTTCTTGCACTTCTGGGTGTAATATCAACTCGGCCATTACCCACTCAGTTAACAACGCCGTTGTGTCAGTCCCTCTAAATATCATTTCCTGCACAGTAACCCAGAACTCAGTACTTGAGTTGACCAGTGAGTTGACTCAGTATACCTAGCTAGAATAAAAATTTTATATATAAAGAAGAAAAAAAAAGTTGTATTTTTTAGATACCCATAATACAGCAACCATGTCATCCTCTTGAAGCTTCTCTTCACCATCCAAAGAGAGCAAAACATCAACGAAATCAGCGTTATCGGAGAGACTTCTAGGCCCAGCGGCGCGGTGTTCCTTAATGATGTCTCGGACGAGTTTCCTGACTCGGGGAACGAGTTTAGAACAGCGTTCCTTTATACGAAATGGGTCATAGAAATAACTCAGCCATGGAAGGTAATCAGACCAGTTGAAAGCACCCAAAAGCTCAAACCCTTCCTGAACCATGTCTTTGAGCTCGTCCAGTTCTTTGCTATCTTGCGCCGTTTCCGTGTCGTATCTCTTGCCGAACACGCTTCCCATGATGTTGTTCAACGAGGCGGCTTGGAGGTGCTTACGCAGCAAAACGGTGCCGCTGAGTTTCTGCTCGGTTCCTATGTTGCTCAACATGGCGGCGCACTCTAGCTGGCGTTTAGGTTCGTGGGCTAAGATTCGCCGGGGTGCGAAGAGGTGTGAGGAAGCGATTTTTCTCAAGAGGCGCCAGTAAGTGCCGTTTGGAGCGAAGCCGATGGCTCGGCTAAACATGAGGCTCTTAGCCGACTGTTTGATGGGTCTGTCAGCGAAGTTGGGAGAGGTTAAGATTTCTTTGGCAGTGAAAGGGTCTGAAGCCACAACAACTGGAGTGGAGCCGAGGCTAAAAGCCATGAGCTGAGTGGTAGTGGCTCTGCTCCAAGCCATGGCGGCCAAGGAACGGTGAGCTAAGCCACGGCTTAGAGTGAATAGGCTACCGAATAAAGGTAAGCCTCTAGGCCCAGAGATTGGAACTGGACCTTTTTGGTTCCTACCATTTTTCCATGCAATTCCACCACTGGCAAAAGCCCAAGTGAGAAGAGAGAGAGACACAAAGGCCATAAGGGTCGCAACCAAAACATACCCATCAAGAAGGGTTTTGGAGCCAAGGAAAGCTGGTAGTGTGAAAACCCACCAGGTTGTGTCTTTTGTGACTAAACCCAACTCCATTTTTGAAGGAAAAAAGTGAACTTTGTGAGAGAGAGAGAGAGAGAGTTTGTTGAGACTTGAGAGTGTAAATTTGTGATTGGAGGATTGGTGGGTGGGGTGAGATGTCAATATATAGACTTATATAGGAGGAGGAGGGATTTAATAGAAGAATAAAAAATTTGTGACAGTTACTAAAATTTTAAAAAAAAAAAAAAAAAAAAAATGAGAGGAGGGGGAGAGTTCACGTTGGGCAGGGCAGAAATTGTATGAGGGAGGTAGGGGATGTTGTGTGTGTGTGTGTGTGTGTGTGTGTGTGTGTGTGGTGGGGGTTGATGAATAATGATTAATGAGTAATGACGTTATGGCAATTCTTTTTTCATTTATATATAATTTTGAGCTAAACGATATGGCAATTCAAGAGGGTATGTTAATTTTGTTCAGAGAGAGCATTTAATTAGACCATAGATTTTTAAGCTGAAAACGGCGAGCACATTTTTCGATAGAAATGTGTGAGAGAGGGTAAGTAACGCTTTGAGATGTACAATTGGTAGAGAGAAAGAGAGAGAGAGAGAGAGAGAGTATGTGAGAGAGAGAGGAAATTATGGTATACTTGTAGAATATCATAAATGTGTATTTTTTCCTCTCATATGAATGGTGGGTTTCACTAATTAAATTTATAGTGGGACCTACCATTCATATGAGAGGAGGAAGTACATATTTATAATATTCCGAGAGTACTTAATAATTTTCCGAGAGAGAGAGACATTAGGTGTCAATTTCATTAACTATGTCATTGACACGATGAAAAATATGAACATGTGTTATTATGATTAATTATGTATTTATTGAGAAGTGTTAGTGACAAATTTGTTTTTGCAAACAATGATCACATGCTTTTTCTCTCCCATATAAAAAGAAAGGGTAATATATGTGTGTTTAAATAATAATTTTTAATTTTTTTAAAAATATATATAAATAAAAAAATATGTAAAAATACATATAATGTTATTTAAAAATTAGAAATATGTGTTTAAGTTTATATATATATAACCAAAAATTAACAAAAATGCAAAAGGATTAAGGGTGAGTTTGGTTCAGCTTTTTGTAAAAGTGCATAATGAAAAAGTGGAGTTTCAAAAAGCTGAGTGTTTGTTAAAAACTGTTAAAAAGTGCATAATGAAAAAGCTGAGTATTTGGTTAGCACTTATAAAAGTGGCAGTTTGAGGGATAAATTACCAAAAAGGACAATGTATATATAAGAGAATTTATTTCATACTTTTTTTTTTTATGTGAATTTGTTTCATACTTAAATCAATTACTTCATCATACTTAAATCAATTTTTCTCTTTCTAAAAAAATTATTTTTTTCTTACCAATATTAACTAATAATAATCTACCACTTAAGATTTATTATGAAAGTATTGTAAAAATATTGTGATAAAAATTGATAGTAATTTTAATTTTAACATACTATTAAAATTATTTTTTTCTCATCAATATTAGCTAATAATAGCCTACCTTAAAATTTATTGTAAAAATATTGTGAAAATATTATGATATAATTTCTTTTTTTCTCTCCACACACGTGGCTCTACTTCCTTTTTTGTTTTCTCCCCTTTTTTTCTCATCCACCCACGTAACCACACTCTTTTCTTTTCCTTTTTCCTTCTTTCCTCTACCATCTTCAGTCCAAAACATTCTCAGCTCTCTTTCTTTTCTTTTCTTTTTTTGCCTCTTAGCACTTCGGTCCAGAACACAGCTCTGCTTCTTTTTTTTTTTTTTTTTTTTTTCTTTCCTCTTAGCACTTCAAAACAAACAAAGGAACCAAACTCTCCCAACTCATCCAACTCCAGAACGTAACCTTAAGTGCTTGGATCAGGAAGATTGGATGATCGGAACCAACGCCAGAACTCATCCTTTATTCCTTTTTTTTCACACTCCAGAGAAGAAGATGATGATGATGATGAAGATGAAGATGAAGATGATTGAAACATAAGGATTTTGGGATTTTGGGTTTTTTTTTCATATGGATTTTGGGTTGATTTTGAGTTGGGTTTGGGATGAGTTTTCTGGATTTGAGTTGATTTTAAGTTGTTTTTGTGTTGATTTTGAGTTATTTTTGGTTTGGTTTTGTTGATTCTGTGTTCGGAATATCAAATGTTGAAATGGGTTTTGTTGATTGTGGGGGTAGACCGGTGAAGAAGCAGAGGAAGACGAAGAGGAAGAAGAAAAGGAAGACAAAAAAAAAAGACACAGACGAGAGATGAGGGCGTGAGAGAACTGATGGGTATTTCAGTATTTTTCGGGTTTGTAACGATAATATACAAAACGCGCATAGTGCATTTTCATTTATGGACCCCTGAGGGTCCATAATCCCTCCGCGTTTGCCCTCAATTTTTTCTCAATGCTCAAAACGCAATTTTTTTTATAAAAGTTGTGTTTTGAGCTTACCAAACGCATTTTTTGATTGAGTTTTTTTCCAAATGTCTTTTTTGGGTTCAAAAAGTGGAAACAAACGGGGTCTAATTCTTTCAAAAACATTGAAATACTACCGGGCTGAAAATAAAGTAAGCATGTCAGTGTGTGTACTGCTTTCGTTATCATTTGTCAGTGCCTCCACTCCTACTAATAATGTATGGCGCAGAAGTTTAATTTGGAGGAATTTTGTTTTGAGAAAGTCAATTTTTCAAAGTCAATTTAGATGGCTCGCATCTCAAAAAAAAAAAAAAAATATATATATATATAAATAAAGAGAGAGAGAGAGAGAGAAAGGCGTAACATGCACTTGTACAAGTCCTCAGAACATTTATTGTAGAGTGCATGTCATGTCCCACTCATAAGAAAAATTCTGGTGTTACAACAAAAGGTACAATTTTAATCACAATGTGTTTATGTGGCGAGTTGTATTAATGGAAGAATGATAATTCTGGTGTTACATCAAAAGGTACAATTTTGGCTACAATGTGTTTAAGTGGTGAGTTGTATTAATGGAAGAATGATAGTAGATCTATGTGCCACATCAGAATTGTGCTGGCACCAAAATTACTCATTCATAATACACACCTATATGGTAATTACCGTAATGGCTACGTAGGTAGGATCAATCTATTCAAAATCTATCTACGACTTTTATAACCATATTAAATACTTATAGAGAGAAATCCAGAGGGTATTTCATATTTGACACAATTTTAGCCCCCAATATATGTAATTCTGAATGTAATAATGTATTATTTAAAATATTAAATAATGCGTATATAGGTCCTTATCAACCATTCATTCCGTTTTATAGTATTTTTATAATTTCATAGTTACGACTTATAAAGAGAAGAGGGAATTTGAACCTTATAGCTCTTACCAACTGATTGAGTCCAGTACCCTATTCCATTCAAAAGCCCATTCCACAAAAACGTTTCCCGAAAGTCAGAAGCAAGATGGCAAGCTGAAGACAATATTGGGCCTCAATTTTCGGACTAAATATCGGGCCCAGATTAGCACAACAAACAATTTTCTTTTCTTTTCTTTTCTTAATAGCCCAAAAAGTCCCCATACCAAAACAGATACAGAAGAATCACAGATACGTCCACCCCAACAACCTTTTTCCCATCCACACAGACTCTCCGACAACCCATGTCCACCGCCACCGAGTCCCAACCACAACCACAACCACAACCACAACAACCGTTAATTCCATCTCTCCCAGACGACTTGGGCTTGAACATCCTAGCTCGAATACACCGGTGCCACCACCCAACACTGTCCTTAGTCTCAAAACCCATCCACTCCCTCCTCTCCTCTCCTCTCTTCTTCACCACTCGATCTCTCCTCCACTCCTCTCAACCCCTCCTCTACCTTTCTCTCCGCTCCTCTCTCTCGTCTTCTCTCCTCTGGTTCTGCCTCGGCTCCAATTCCAATTCCTCTCACTCCCTCTTCCCAATCCCACCTATCCCCTCTACTTCCACCGTTGGCTCCTCAATCGCCTCACTGGGCCCCTCTATCTATGTAATTGGTGGCTCCACCAACGATGTTCCCACATCCCATGTCTGGATTCTAGATTGTCGTTTCAACACCTGGCGACCCGGCCCCAACATGCGGGTCGCCCGCGAGTTTTCCGCTGCGGGTGTTGTGGATGAAAACATCTACGTCATGGGTGGGTGTGTTACTGATTCGTGGGCCAAGTCGGCCCATTGGGCCGAGCGGTTTGACCCGAAGGTCCAGAAATGGGAACGGGTCGAGAGCCCGGTTCTGATCCGGGACAAGTGGATGCACGCGAGTGCGGTGATGGATGGGAAGGTTTACGCGATGGCGGATAGAGGGGGAATTGTGTACGACGCGAGAGAGAGCGCGTGGGGGCGCGTGGAGGGGGAATTGGATTTCGGGTGGAGGGGGAGAGCGTGCGTGGTGGGTGGGGTTTTGTATTGTTACGATTATTTGGGGAAGATACGTGCGTTTCACGCGCGGGAGGGCGCGTGGAGGGAGGTAAAGGGGTTGGAGGGCGGGCTTCCGAGGTTTCTTTGCGGTGCCACGATGGCGAATTTGGGAGGGAAGTTGGTTGTACTCTGGGAGGAGAAGGGGAAGAGAGAGATGGAAATTTGGTGTGCAGAGATTGGTGTGGAGATGAGGGAGAGTGGAGAGTTGTGGGGGCAAATTGGGTGGGTTGAGAAGGTCAGAACCGTGCCCCGTGGATCCTCCATCGTGCATTGCGTGGCCGTTGAGGTGTGATGTTTTAAGGTATCCACTGAGGACCCAAATGAATTTGATTTTGATTGGTGTCACCTCAATAATATAATATGTAATATTATGTGTAGTAACTATAGTATAAGATTGTGATTGATTAATGTTTATGTTGGTAGGGTGTGTATAGTTTGAGGAATTTTGAGGTAGTATTGCTTCACACATGTTTATTAGTTTGGTTGTTATACTTGGTGAAAGTTTGTAATTGTGTATGCAAACCTTCTTGTAGAATGTTGATGGTCTATTTATGGTGTTTACTTTGGATTGTGGAATCATTAAATGGATACTGTCAGTTATGGATTTTAGAGATTTTGGATTGTGTATAATATAATGCATTTGAGCTGTGCACTCAATTGCGCTTGATTTCTACCAACACTTTTGCAATGACTGCGATTGTGTATAGTCTTAGAATTCTATCAATTGCTTGTCATTTGCAAGAGCATGAATATTTATCAAGTTCAAAGTAGAAAAATTTTAAAGCGAAGATGATACCTGGTTCCATGGTAGGTTGGGGGCTGTGAGTGCCAAATTGATGGCAGTGAGGAAGGTGATGTGTGTGTGTGAGGGACTTTGGTCTTGTATTCCAATAGCTTTAATGAAGTATTTTGATGGGTCAAGGTAACAACTCTGTATAGTGAGGGTAGACACTGACCCCAAAAAAATACGAAGTACACCTCATGTAACTGTGCCATTAACGGCTGCCCACCTTATTAGGTTGTATTGCATTAAGAAACTGAGTCCTGGATTTCTAAATTTATTGCTATTGAATGTATTTTATGGTTGCTTTCTTTAATTAGCCAAAGGCATTAGTTTATTAAAGTGGAATGTAATGCAAATTATATTGTTTTTCCTTTTCTCAGCTCAAGCTGGATGTGGGAACTGAATCCCTCTGCATGGGACTAGGTAAGGAGCTCATGATTCTAGCATGCTCTATTGGTTTCAGCAATCAGAGGGAAATCTTAGAAAAAGCTCCTTTCAATTAGTGTCAGGTGAATTGCTCAAAATCATTTCATGGTTGGAAATAACAAGAGTTTCTCAAAGAGTACTCTTTGTATGAGTGTTCTTCATGTGGTTCATGTCAAGTTTGTTCTTTGTTTATTTTATGATTTGAAATAGCAAGAGTTACTCAAAGAGTCCTCATGTGCTTGTTTGTTCTGCATATAATTAGCCTTTTCAACTATAATGGCAAGTTTATGCTTTGGTGTTTTAGGTTCAATTTATGTAAGTTGTCATCTGTATGGACGTATACCATACCTGTACCAAGTTTCAGTGTTTATAATGAA
This sequence comes from Quercus lobata, assembly GCF_001633185.2. Taxonomy (NCBI): domain Eukaryota; kingdom Viridiplantae; phylum Streptophyta; class Magnoliopsida; order Fagales; family Fagaceae; genus Quercus; species Quercus lobata. The sequence goes on along the minus strand of NC_044909.1, from coordinate 32,131,526 downwards.
ATGTTACAACCTTGAGATTAACTTTCTGAATCTTGTTTTCATATCTTTTCATGTTTTCACTTAAATTGATCTCTAATCAGAAATCTTATACCAACTTATCTGTGACAAGCCCAACAAAACGGAATCCTTGAACCAAGCTGGGCAAGTGATGTTGTCAGAATGACTGGGTTGCAGTTGTACCTTTTAATCTGAGAGTTGTCTTCTTGTTACTCAGTGTTAGGAATACTTAAAACTATGAATTGTCTGCATGATATTGGAGGAGGGGGAGGGGGGTGGTGGTGTTGTTGTGAAGGTGAGATTAGATCTAAGGTCTCTTCTACGAAGCCAAGAGACTCTACCAACTAAGCCAGCACTCTTAAGTAACTAATTTTAATTGTACTAGATTAAATATTTAAATCAACTTTTCAGAATTAGTAAATAGGTCATTCTCGGGGTAGCTTATTCAATTTGTAGAATCATTTATATTTACATTGATGATCTACGGTCTTATGTCACCAGGTGCTTACTTATTGTCTAAACTGCTCTTTATAAGGAAATCTTCTTGTGATGAAATGGGTTTGGAGCAGAAATTTTGTGATCAGCATTTTGTCAACTGTAGATGAATTTACAGGATCTGCAGCAAAAGATTCCTGACGTTGAGTGCCAGTTTGTGCTGCATTCTAACTGGTATTATTCCTACTTGAATGAACTTCTAGATGCTTTGGATGGATTCTATCTTACTTGTGTTGGACTGAGCTTATCCATTAATGACTAGACATTTCAAATCATGTCTGACTTACCTTTCACTTCTGCAAATTGGTGGTTACAACATGATCCAATAGCACCAATTCAAAACAAAGGGGGAAGAACTGAACTATTGGCTAACATGGTTCTTAGACACACCTAACTATATAGTGCATTCTGCATTTTAACCTTTTTTTTTTAATTATTCGGTTTTAAAGCAGTCAAGTTACTGTATATGTTACAGATTCATTAGAAATATTTCCTTTTTTCTATGATCAAATCTGCAGTACCAACTATCCATTTTCTCTCAAATAATCAAGCATCTTGCAAGTTGCACTATGTTTCCAGTTTCCACTATGAGGATTATCCCTCGGTGCGATGGCAAATGCGCCTTCCACCAAAAGCGACGTGTCATGGGTTCAAGTACGATGGCAAATGCGCCTTCCACCAAAAGTGACGTGTCGTGGGTTCAAGTACGGAAATCAGCCTCTCCATAAATTGGAAAGTAGTGCTGCCTACGAATCAGTTCTTCTAGACCCCGCAAAAGCAAAAGCTCTGAGAATTGGGTACAACCCCCTTCTATGTCACTGGAACTTGAACATAATTCATTTGCAATGTTAAAAGTGGATGTTCAGGTTGATTTGCTGGATCATTTTTTGTGTCCTTTTGTTTTGTTTAAATGTCTTCTTATTTAATTTGAATGAGCAGAGTTCCCAAATATCTTAAGAGTAGTCTTTAATATGAATATTATTTCAGTAACGAGCATTTTTCATTCAAATCAAATATGAAAAATAGCATCCCTAACTGTAGAAATACCCAACTTAGAACCGTATGTGGTAAGGAATTTTTCAAGGACTGAGAGAAAAAGGTGAGAAGGAAATGTAAGAAAGAAAAAGAGAAGAAAGCCACATTATGTTAAGTCTCAGGACAGTGAAAATTTGAAATTGCTTGTTTTGATATACAGCTCAACAAGAGGTTTACAACAGCAATAATATTTGTGTTGGTATTTCAAGTCTCAGTGTAGAAATATTAGAAGTTGAACAAGCATTCGATCTAATTACCAGTAATCATTGCAGGAACACTTCCCCTCTCTAAAGTGGTGGAAACGAATTCGATCTCTAACAATTATGTCTCGCTTGTAGACACTAGAAATCAACTTTATGACTGAATGACAGTCAATACACACTCTAAGATTTTTCACTATCCTAACTGGCGAGTCCTTTGATAAGCGAAGTAATCCATAAGCAATAGCCAGCCTCTCACTATGAAAACCTAATGCATGCTCTTTTTCTTCTTCGTCTATATCATGCAAGACATCAATTGTTGTAGCTACATGTCCCTCTTGCTTCAACTTTTTAGCCATTTGATCCAGCATTTGATATATCTGTCTGATTTCAGGATGTAATTCGTCTCCCATCACAAACTGGTGCACAACGAAACCCATCTCTATAGAGCTCCAACCATGTTGTTTCTTAGCTTTCTTGTGTTTCATTTGGCTCCTAACCTTGCTCACACTTGACCATCTACCTAGAGAAGCATAAACATTGGACACAAGCACATAATTCTCAGCACTATGAGGCTCTAGCTCAAGCACCTCTCTAGTTATACTCTCACTGAGTTCTTTATATCCATGAGTCTTGCATGCACCGAGCAATGTTCGCCAGAGAACTGCATTAGGCTTAATGGGCATCTTTTGAATAAACTTATGTGCTCGAAGCACAAGTCCTGCACGACAAAATAGATCAACCATGCATCCATAATGCTCAATTTGGGGAGTGATTCCATAATCCAAAGACATGCTATTGAAATATTGACAACCTTCCTTGACCAAGCCAGAGTGGCTACATGCACACAACACACAAGTGAAAGTAACAGAATTGGGTCTTACATTGGCACTTTGCATGGCATGAAACACTTTTAAAGCTTTCTCACCAAACCCGTGTATGGCACACCCTCCAATCATGGTAGACCATGCCATGACATCCCTCTTAGACATGCCTTCAAAGACCCTAATTGCATTATCCAAACTCCCACATTTTGAGTACATGTCCACCAGTGAAGTTCCCAAAACAATATCAATATCAATATCAATACCTTCTTTATCAATATAAGAATGCACCCATTTGCCCAAATCGAAAGCACCCATATCTCCACAAGCCCCAACAACACTAGCTAAAGTAAATTCATCAGCTTTCACATTCTGAGCTTGCATCTGTTTAAACAAAACTAAGGCCTCATTAGAACACCCATTTTGCACGTACCCAGAAACCATGGTGCTCCACGAAACCAAGTCTCGTTCAGACATTTCGTCGAACAGGTCGCGTGCTTCGTCAACGCGCCCGCACGTGGTATACAATTTGATCAGACCGTTAACCACATGGGTTTCGTAGTCTATACCCATTTTCAAAACCTGTGAATGGACCATTTTGCCCTCTTCAAGTCTTCGTAAATTACAACACGCCTTGAGAACAAACCCGAAAGTGAAACTGTTTGATGAAATGCCACTGAGGTGCATGTCTTTGTAAAGAGCGATGGCCCTGAGCGATGACGAGTCATTTATGGAGTAGCCTCTGATGATGGTGTTCCACATGAAGAGGTTGGGCTGGTGGGTCCATGAAAATAGTTTATAGGCGTGTGCAATCTGTCTAATAGGTAAAGTGATGGCATAAGACTCAATCAACTTGCTAAGCAGGAAGCTATCTTGTGTAAAATTTGTTCGGATCATGTAGGCTTGGATGGTCTCAAGGTCTCGAACCCTAGCGCATCGCTTGATTGCAGCGACAAGCGTGCCTTGGTCCATCATGGGCTTCATCCTAGTGCATGTCATTCTTCTCTAAGGTGACTTTTAGTTTTAGTAGTTTACATTGCGGATTACATTAGATACGATTAGCTATTGTGGTGCATGTGGTTCATTTCCACCTTAAGCTGAAGGGTCCCTTTTCTAGAAGGCTAGAAATACAAAGTTTTCCTTCTACTATTATAATCATGCAACTCATTAAATTATTAAACAAGTCACGTGATTTTCAAAATTTATGGTAACATCATTTCATGTATATTTGAGTTGGTCTTCCAAAACTTCAACATCATTACATCCCAATTCTTTCATGTGGCAGAATCTGATTGGGTCAACTGAAATCATTCTTTGTTTGCTCTTAGATTAGATTCAAGGTGGTCTTGCAATCATGGCACTGGTTGACATGTAAAGGTTTATCTCATGCATAGCAAGCTCTCACAATTCTTTGAAAACTTAGAATTTTAAACCATGTCGAAGTTGATCTGTAATTGCTGGGGCACCTGTTTGATGTCCTTAGTAATTGATTTATTCATAAAAGTTGGTATCTTGCAGCAAATGGCTGCTTTGTGCACATGAGGTAGGTCCTGGGCAACAGGCAAGCCTGACTCTGCACTCTGCACTCTGATCTCAGATCTCCAAAGCAACGTGGTTCAATTAGCACTTCACTCACCTGGGGCCACGTTTTTGCAAATTGTCCAGCTCTGAAGGTGTCTTCCAAACAACTGTTGGTACCAGAAAGCATCTTCTCATGCCTATTCATCAGATACAAGTGTGGGGTTATACACGATTGTGAGGTCTACACACAATGAGAGCAAGAATGCATATATTCTATGCACGAGATAATTATTGCACTCGTACAACCCCATTAACTCTCGCATCGATTATTACCCTGTCCGAAGCTTTGTAAAATATCTGTTAAGCAAACGAGAAATTTAGCAGCTATCACCGACAATCCTGCTCAAACTTAAAAACTATGGTGTTTTGAGATGGGATACAATTACTTATTTTCTATGAAATGTGTGGGTAATTTGAAGGATGTAATCCTTGTATAATATGGCACGCAATGGTCTTATTACCATCTCTCTCTTTGTTCGCTAAAAAGTGCAACTACACGACCACTTGCCTTGCAATTTGCTGTCATTTGATTTTTCATTTTTATATGCGAGGCTTTCATAAACATTCAAATTGTAACACTACTGATTTTGGAACAATGAAACATGTTTAGATTTGAACTTATGTATAAGACCTTTTTGCAATAAAATAAAGGTTTACTAAAAAAAAGTTGAAGTTTTTAGTCAATTGAAGGGCAATTTCCCATTGGTTTTTTAGCTTTCAAAACTCAATTAAGCTTCAACATCAAAGGATTGACTAAGTAGTTCTTAAGGTTTCATAAGGTCTCAGGTCAAAACCTCCAATCCCATCTTGGGACCACTCTCTATGTAATAACTATGTGTATGAGACAAAAAATACACATACCTAAGGGAATATTTAGGTGCTAAAAGAAATATAGATACAGGGGCGGCTTGATGCATTTGGGAGCTTAAGGCGAAAACTAACATTGAGGCCTTATATATATATATATATATATATTTATATGTAGGGTCACGATTCGTGGCGGACCGTAACAGTGTCGGGTTCGCACGTAAAACGGCCCTAACAATATCATTTGTAGAGCGTGGGTTTGAAAGGCTAGGCCTTGATCGATAGGCGGTGGGTTTTTCAGGGGGTTCATACAAGGTTAAATGATCGTCACCCCTAGAGTACTTCTCATGGAGGTGGGCTGGGAGGCTCTCGTTTCTTGGCCATTTTTTCCCCGCCCCCCTTTTTTGGCGCACCTTCCTTTTTATTATATAGTCCGGCCTGGTTGATCCTGACCCTCCACTTGTAGGTCAGGCGGGAGCTTATCTCTGTGTCCGTCCCGTCAGCCATCCCATCTAACTTTCTATTAGTTGCATGGATCAAGGTTCACACTGTCCAAACGTCTTTTCTTTTCAACCATCTCTGGGTATTGGCAGGTGCATTTACTGAAGAAAGGACGCGTTTTCTTTAGTCCAACTTTCACACCCTGCTTCCCTATGGGCCCCATTTCGTTCACATCCCCTGGAGGGGGGCTGTTTGGGGGTTGCCTACACCGCAGTGTGGGTCCTTCTATTACAGCTCCGGAATACCGAGGACAGGGTAAGTCCTCAGCCATTCCCTTCGCCACGTCGGCCATTGACCATTCGTCCTCGGCAGGATACCCCTTCGGCACGGGTTCTGGGCCCAGGTAGAGTTTGGGCTGGGTTGCAGACCTCTCGGGCCCACAATAGCCCCTCAAAATCCTGCTATCCGTTCCCTCGGACGGATAGGTGGGTTTTGATGACACCAGGGATCAGCTAATGCCTAACAATCCTCGTCATATATCGATTCCCGAGGTTTTTCACCTGCCCTAGGCACGTCCCCAGAGCCGTTCGGAAGGCGAAACGTGGCCTCATTAAATGCGGGCGGCTTGGTGCTTCCCACGTTCAACGGTGTGATGAAAATCAAACGGTGATGATTTCCTGGCCTTTTCAGGCGGGAAAATGGGCGTGCAGTTTACCCTAGAAAGTATAAAAGATATTCTGGAGATGGATTCGTCTCTCCAGTTATATACTTAAGAGCTTTAGCGCGTGTATCCAGGGTTCATCTGAACTTCCGCCCAATTTCAAGTTTATCTCAAGCACATATAGCCCATTCGAAGCGTAACTCTCCCCTTATGTAAGTTTCCTACCTTCATTAACTCGCATTTTTTCTTTGTCTGGGTTTATTTCTCTCTGGCTCCCTTTCTTTTCCGTCGCGGGTTAGGTTTGTGCTAGTAGATGACTAAGGCAACTAAATTGAGGTTGAGGAAGTTGGTCGACACTGATGAGGCGATGAATAAGTTCATCGTTGATTATAATATTCCCCCCAATGTAAGTCTGGAGCACTGTAAGATGGGGGAATGGCACATTAAGAGGGGAACGGGCGCGGTTGTAATTCCCGTTCTTGCCTTTGTAGAGGGAGGTATGAGAATCCCTATGGGGCCAGTGACAAGGGGTTACCTCAGGCATTTCCGTTTAGCCCCTACCCAGTGTGCCGGCAACGTTCTTAGGATTTTGGGTTGCGTGAACGCTTTAAATGAGAAGATGGGTTTAAGACTGACCCACCATGATGTAAATTGGTGCTATAACCTCCAGAAATTGAAAGGAAAAACCTATTACATGAGGTCAAGGGACGATAGGGTTCGGTTGATCCAGTGCCTTCCTGATTCCAACAAGGGACTGAACAAGGATTTCCTTATTGTCTCTGGGGAGTGGCATGATGGCGACCCATGCCCCGTAGTAGAAGGAGAACCAGGTGGGGTTTCAGGAATGGAAGAGGGATAACCTTTTAATCCATTCTAATCTAATGTATTTTGATAACTAACCATGCATATATGTTTGTTGTTTTTTTTTTTTTTTGTAGATGCACGTGCCTATACACGGCATTTTCATTTAGTCAATCGGGCGGATTTGGAGACCGTTTTACAATCGGCAGTTTTCGTGAATGACAGTGATGGCAAAGTCCGTGCAGCTCACAAAATACTAGGGTACCCTCCAGTTCAGAAGTCATTTGGGGACGCAAAGCACGTGATCAGTGCCCGCCGTCCCTGGCTTCCAAAAATTACCGTAGTAGAAAAGGGATTTCTAATCTCTCAGGAGCCAGCTGTCCCCAAGAACATCCCCCTGGTGGGTCCGTCTTCATCTCATCAAGCAGCCGAGGACGAAGGTGAACCCGATCTGACGGAGGAGGGGTTCAGGGTTTTTGATTTAGTCTACCAATCAGAGGACCCTCCTGGTGACCTAGGTGACCCAGCTTTGTCCGAGGCTGAATTGTCGTTAATAGGCACCTCTTCGCAAGCCGAGATGGGAGTCAAGAGAATACCTTTAACCCCCCTTCTCCAACTCCTTGAGGCCTAACCAAGGAAGGATACCCAGGAGGCACCACAACCCGATGCTCCTCCTCCACCGCCTCAACCCCTTACAATCCAAACCCGGTCATCCTCCACCAAGTCCCAGCCACAATCCAACCGCCCCGAACCTCCCACCCCCTCCCAACCAGCTCGGTCCCCCAGACCTGAAGGTGCTGATTCTAAGAGAAAGAGGAGTCCCAAGGGCAAGGACACCGCGGATGAGGGAAAATCCCAACCTTCAAAGGAGAAGGATGAGGCTCCGCGTACAAAACAACTGAAGCTCGGGCCCCAAAGCAAGGGCAAAGGACCCGCAATTCAAACCCCTCAAGGCAAGGGGAAAGGAATTGATTCCCAATCCCTACCGAGCGCCTGGCTCCCTGCCCCAATGCTTCACGGGGGTCCATTACTGGAAACGGCCTCCCTGAGGGACCTCGGAGACGGCGAGGGTGAATACGTGGCGGACGCATTAGGGAGAACCATATTACTCCCTAATGATATGGACGAGCTGAAGAGAATGAGGATGCAGGAGGTTTTTCTCAGCACCAAGAGATACTTGTGCATGGTAAGATTTCTAGCCACCTAACACCTTATCATCCCTTGTTACCGGTTTACCGCTCACTACGCGTTCATCTTTCTTGACAGGCTCTCCAGGCAACCTATAGGATGGAGGAAGAGGTGCATGACAGGAGTAAGGCAGCCGAGAACGAACGTAAGAAGCGCATAACAGCCTCAAAAACACTCGAAGCTTCTGAAAAGGAACTCGCTAAAGTCAAGGATGATTTAATAATGACTACTCGCGAGAGGGATAACGTCTCGGCGGGCCTTGATAGTGCCCAGAAACAGGCCAAGGACCAAACCAAGCGCGCAATTGAAGCCGAGGACCAGCTGCGAATAGCCAAAGACCTAATCGAGGATTTGAATAAGCAGCTGACCGTGGCCTTGCATGAAAAAGGAGTGGCAGACTATGCCCGGGATGAAGCCGTACGGGCAAAGCAGGAGGCCGAATTTGCCAAGAATGAGGCAGAGGCTGCCAAGAATACGGCCGAGGATGATGGTTATAACATGGGAGTAGCCGAAACCCAAGCCACCCTTAAGGCGCAGATTCCTGGAGTATGCAGGTTTTATTGCTCCCAGGTCTGGGAAGAAGCATTGAAGCGAGCTGGAGTGGACGCTTCATCAGATTTGTGGAAGGCAGAGAGCGTTTTCTACCCGGCGGCCATCCGTGACACCACTTCCACTAGCTCTGTGACCACGGATGCTCAACCCGAGGAAGAGGTCACCCCGTCGGGAAACTTACAAGCCAGTGGTTCTACTAGCATGGCGCCCAAAGAGGGAATACTTCAAGATGTGGTGGTAATATCGCAGCATGCGGATCCTGAGATACCTACAGAAATTACTGAACCCAAGGTGGGCGTTCAGGTATCGAGTACAGAAGAACTAGCCGCTCCTGCACAGTTGCCACAGGCCATTCCCCTTGCTGTGGTCACTCAGGGTACCAGTGTTGGCCCTGTTCAGTCTTCCTTAGAAGAAACCGTCATTCCAGGCATTGAAGCTGATCCTAATCCCACCTCCAAAAATGCAACCGACAAACAAGCAGAAAAGTAGAAGCCTTGGTTGGGCTTTTGTATTTGTTTCTATTTGAACGATTAATTTGTCTCTTTTCCTTTCGCAAACTTCCTAATTTATCGATAGTTTCCAAGTATTTGAACATGTATATATTTGTTATCCGCCCTTGTTAATGCGCATTATTTGCTTATAAACTCTGCGCTGACTCATTTTAATATGTACAAATAACTATGCATGCAAGACATTTAACACTATGTTCCCCAAACTCTCATTTACTTGTGCCCACAGAGGCCTTAGATTCATTTCTAACCTTTGTTTTTGCGAAGATATAAGCACCATTTTCGCCATCACGCAGAGTAGCTAAATCTCGTTTAGTGTTTAGTTTTCCACATCCAGGTAGTTGGTTTTCCCACAGGCTTGAGTCCGAGGACTATGCAATGCCTTGGTTCTGTCCAAAACCTAGTTTTCCACATCCAGGTAGTTGGTTTTCCCACAGGCTTGAGTCCGAGGACTATGCAATGCCTTGGTTCTGTCCATAGTACATCCAGGTAGTTGGTTTTCCCATTGGCAATGCCTTGGTTCTGTCCAAAACCTTTTCCACATCCAGGTAGTTGGTTTTCCCACAGGCTTGAGTCCGAGGACTATGCAATGCCTTGGTTCTGTCCAAAACCTAGTTTTCCACATCCAGGTAGTTGGTTTTCCCACAGGCTTGAGTCCGAGGACTATGCAATGCCTTGGTTCTGTCCAAAACCTAGTTTTCCACATCCAGGTAGTTGGTTTTCCCACAGGCTTGAGTCCGAGGACTATGCAATGCCTTGGTTCTGTCCAAAACCTAGTTTTCCACATCCAGGTAGTTGGTTTTCCCACAGGCTTGAGTCCGAGGACTATGCAATGCCTTGGTTCTGTCCAAAACCTAGTTTTCCATCCAGGTAGTTGGTTTTCCCACAGGCTTGAGTCCGAGGACTATGCAATGCCTTTGGTTCTGTCCAAAACCTAGTTTTCCACATCCAGGTAGTTGGTTTTCCCACAGGCTTGAGTCCGAAGACTATGCAATGCCTTGGTTCTGTCCAAAACCTAGTTTTCCACATCCAGGTAGTTGGTTTTCCCACAGGCTTGAGTCCGAGGACTATGCAATGCCTTGGTTCTGTCCAAAACCTAGTTTTCCACATCCAAGTAGTTGGTTTTCCCCACAGGCTTGAGTCCGAGGACTATGCAATGCCTTGGTTCTGTCCAAAACCTAGTTTTCCACATCCGGGTAGTTGGTTTTCCCACAGGCTTGAGTCCGAGGACTATGCAATGCCTTGGTTCTGTCCAAAACCTAGTTTTCTCTTTGTATGGGGCCTTGGCTTGCCTTTAGCTCTAGGGGAGCTAGCTCTTCAGCCAAGCCCCTTGAGTTTATCTATACGGTTAACGTTACCAAGCGCCTAGTTTGTTCCGTACGAGGAGTTTTAGCTTTTAGGGGAGTTAGCTCTTCAGCTAAGCCCCTCGTCAAGAAACGTAGCCCCTAGTGAGATTTTACACTTGAACTCTATAACCAACGGTTAGAAATAACAGAGGAAGTGTTTCAACCTACCACCTGCGCCAACACGCAAGCCTTTCCCACAGACGGCGCCAATTGTAGGGTCACGATTCGTGGCGGACCGTAACAGTGTCGGGTTCGCACGTAAAACGGCCCTAACAATATCATTTGTAGAGCGTGGGTTTGAAAGGCTAGGCCTTAATCGATAGGCGGTGGGTTTTTCAGGGGGTTCATACAAGGTTAAATGATCGTCACCCCTAGAGTACTTCTCATGGAGGTGGGCTGGGAGGCTCTCGTTTCTTGGCCATTTTTTCCCCGCCCCCCTTCTTGGCGCACCTTCCTTTTTATTATATAGTCCGGCCTGGTTGATCCTGACCCTCCACTTGTAGGTCAGGCGGGAGCTTATCTCTGTGTCCGTCCCGTCAGCCATCCCATCTAACTTTCTATTAGTTGCATGGATCAAGATTCACACTGTCCAAACGTCTTTTCTTTTCAACCATCTCTGGGTATTGGCAGGTGCATTTACTGAAGAAAGGACGCGTTTTCTTTAGTCCAACTTTCACACCCTGCTTCCCTATGGGCCCCATTTCGTTCACATCCCCTGGAGGGGGGCTGTTTGGGGGTTGCCTACACCGCAGTGTGGGTCCTTCTATTACAGCTCCGGAATACCGAGGACAGGGTAAGTCCTCAGCCATTCCCTTCGCCACGTCGGCCATTGACCATTCGTCCTCGGCAGGATACCCCTTCGGCACGGGTTTTGGGTCCAGGTAGAGTTTGGGCTGGGTTGCAGACCTCTCGGGCCCACAATATATATATAATTATGACTTAAAAAATTAAATATTTCTTAAACTCTATTATCTTGTTTTATATGCAAAACTATTACTAATTAACATGAACCACAAAAAATTTGTCAAAATTTTCACACCTATTGATGTGGTAGATTAATAGTGGTAAGTAAAAAAATGATGTTAGTGGTGTACCTAGGTGATAACTAATAAAAGTTTGCCAATTCAACTATTGTAAAAAATGTAGTGAACTTTTTATTTTTTGAAAAGTACTGCATTCACAATATTTTTCACAACAAATCTTAGATGTTTAATTGTTACTAATTCTAATTTAAACCTACTACTAGAATTATTTATTTTTTTTGCCATCAATAACGGCTTGTAACAACTTGCTATTTAGGATTTTTTGTAAAAATGTTATGAACATAGCATTTCTTTTTTTCTTTTTTCTTTTTTCTTGTCTTTCATTTGATAATAAAAAAATAAAAATAAAAATAAAAAAGGCTAAAATCCAAAACTGACCCTCAAAGTTTCAACTTTTGTCATTTCAGTCCTCTAAGTTTCAATTTTTGTCAATTAAGTATTCTGTTAGCTCTTTTTGTTTACTAACCAAAACGACGCCATTTTCGGTTTTTATTTTTTATTTCTTTATTTTCATAATTAAAAAAAGCAAAATTGTTATTGAAAAAAAAAAAAAAAAAAAAAAAGCAGCTAAGGGGAACAAAGTCGTTCCCCTACTGAAAACGAAAATATCAAAATTATTCACGATACTGATTCAGCCCTAACTTAGAAATTTGGGGGAGAAAGAAAGAGGGAGAAAGAGAGAGAATTAGGGATCAACGAGGGTGAGAGATCGAGAGATTCAGTTTGAGGTTCTGTCTGAGAGAGAGAGAGAGAGAGAGAGAGGAGATAGACCGAGAGTGAGAAGATGGATTTCGTGGCATCTACCATGGCGAACTAGGTATACTCAGCAGCTCCCAAGTACTCCAATGGGCTAGGGTCTAATTTTGATATTTTTTTGCTTTTAGGGGTAGCAGGGGAACGACGTCATTTCCCTTAGCTGCTTTTTCTTTTTTCTTTTTTAATAATAGTTTCACTTTTTTAATTACAAAATTATTTATAAAAAAAATAATAAAACAACCCAAAATGGTGTTGTTTTGGTTAGTAAACAAAAAGAGCTAACAGAAGCTTAACAGAATACTTAATTGACAAAAATTGAAACTTAGATGATTGAAATGACAAAACTGAAATTTAGAGAACCAAAATGACAAAAGTTAAAACTTAGAGGGTCAGTTTTGGATTTTAGCCAAAAATTTATTTTATTTGTTAGCTAATATTTAGGCTTAATTAATTAAAAAAATAATCCTATTGGTTAAAATTTGGGGGACTTTTTTTTACTTAGGGTCTTAGGCAACCACATCAACTGCATCTACTGTAGAGCCGACACTGTATAGATACCCTTATTTATAATTTATAAAATAAAAAATAAAAAGATTAAGCTCCCTATCCAGTAAATTTATTACCTTCTATATAGGTCATCCTATAGTCCAAGAAAATCATTCCACTAAGCTATGCATAGAATGTGTATGCCATATATTACATAAAGTTTAGAGGGTTTGAAGAATCGAAGGCTAACATAGAACCAATTTAGTGCCCATGTCAGTCATGTGGAGGTAGAATTTTGAAGAAGAAAAAAAAAAGACTAGTTAATGGGTGCCCTTAGGGCATTTGTTATTTAACTATTTGGGTAAATTGCAAATTACCCCCCTAAAGTTTGGAAGTGATTGGATTCATATCCTGAAATTTCAGAATTTGAATTTTATCCCCTATATTTTAGGAGTGTTTGGATTTTACACTCTAAATCCAAACAACCTTAAACTTTAGGGGGTAAAATTCAAATTCTGAAATATCAGGATGTAAAATTTAAACATCCCAAATTTCAAGGGGATAAAATCTAAATTGTAAAACTTCAAGGTGTAAAATCCAATCACCCCTAAACTTTAGAGGTGTAATTTGCAATTTACACAAATAGTTAAATTACAAATGCCCTAAGGGCACCCATTAACTAGACTTTTTTTTTCTTCTTCAAAATTCTACCTCCCCATGACTAACATGGCTACCATTGATTCTATATAAATATAGGACCAACTGTTCATAGTTAGTTAAAAAAAAATGGGAAATTACAGTAAACCCACCTGTGGTTAGGTCCATTTTCACTTTACCTACCCGTGGTTCAAAACTTAACACTTGACCCACCTGGGGTCCGCTCTGTTAGAACTCCGTTACCCACCTGTGTTAAAATTGAGGGTAAATATGTATTTTTGTTTTTCTTTTACGTCTCTCTCCTCCCAAAACAAAATAATACATAAAAAAAATGAGAAAAATAAGATCTAAAAGTAAATTTGCAAAAATTGTAAAGTTCTAATTGAAGAACACACTATCTCTTGGTATAAACATTCTTGAGCCAATCAATCCAAATAAAATTTCATATTCACATAAATCCAAAAAACATTCTTCTCTTATATACATACAGTAACCTTAAATTTATAAAATCTTACTCTTATATAAATACAATAACCTTAAATTAAAAAATCCTACACTTTCAGAAACTCACACACAAACAACCATCACCACCACCAACCTCAGATCCACGGCTAAACCACCCAATCTCAGTTTCCACCTTTCACTCTCTTCAATCTCATCCAAGGAACCCATGGCCAAAGTTTCACTAGGTTTGTTGTCTTCTCTCTCTCTCTCTCCGTCTCACAAACACACCTAAACAGTAGCCACCGCGATGACTTCATTTTGCTTCGTGGGTCTCGGTTTTTTTTTTTTTTTTTTTTTTTTTTTTTTTTTTTTTTTTTTTTTTTAGGGTTGTGGGTTGAACTGATTTTGTTGTGGTAGAGGTGGTTAATTTGATTTTGCCAGTGGTTGTGTGCTGTGGTTTGCGATTGGTTATGGGTTTCAAAGGTGGAGTAGCCACTACGATGACATCACTCTGCTTCATGGGTCCTTTTTTTTTTTTGGGTTGTGGGTTGATCTGATTTTGTTGTGGTAGAGGTGGTTGATTTGATTTTGGCGATGGTTGTATGTTGTGGTTTGCAATTGGTTATGGGTTTCAAAAGTGGTTGTAGTGACTGTTGGTGGACGAGAGAGAGAGAGAAGTTTGGACACGGCAAACCCAGTTTCGGGTCTTTAGAAACAACCCTAGTTTTGAGATTGTTCGTGCTATTGAGGCTTCCAGCTGTTCATTCGTTTGGGTTGTTAGAAAAACCTTCATATGTTGGAGGGAGTTTGTTATGGTGTGCGTATGATTACATTGCCTCTTGTTGAACAATTCTTGAAGTTTCTACATATTTGAAGTTCTTAAGCAACTTTTTACCATTTTTACATAATGACATTTTTTTATCTTGTTTTCTTTTGATTTTGTGTGAATATTTTGTTTTGGGAAGAGAGAGACATAAAAGAAAAGCAAAAATACATATTTACCCTCAATTTTAATAGAGATGGATAACGGAATTCTAACAGAGCAAACCCCAAGTGAGCAAAGTGTACGGGCCTAACCAAAGGTTTATTGTAATTTCTCCTATAAAAAGTAGAGCTACCCACACCCGAATGTTGCTCATTTTTGGTTATGGGGGATTTTTTTCATCCCCTAATGCTAATGCTCTAAGAAAGAGCCGTTGGGGAGGGGAGAGTAAAGGCAACTCTAACTTGATGTGGACAATACAAAAAAGTGGGTCCCATCGATTGTTGATAATTATGAAAATGTCACTTATCTCAATTTTCATAATCTGTAAACAACCAAAATTTGTTCTCAATTTTCATCACTCAAAACTTAAAAATTAAGTTTTGAGTGATGAAAATAGAATTATGAAAAATGAACCGAGCAACATGAATTCTAGTGGGGTCCACATTTTTTTAGTTTTGGATGATGAAAAATAAGTTATATAACTAAGTTTTCAATAATCCAAACACCCTCTAAGTGTTTGTTTGACATTAGCTTTTTCCTTTTAACTTTTATGTATTCTCTTTTTCAAAGTACAAATATGTATTAGAGCACTTTTAGCAAAAAAACTAAATAAGCTAATGTTAGTGTGTGTTTGGATACCAATGAAAAATTAAAATTATTTTACTATTCAGTTTATTTTTACTACTATTTATGAGCCCCACTGCACTTTTTAGTATTGTTCATGAACCCCGCTGTACTATTTCAATTAACTTTTACCTTTATCTACAATACTTTTAACAATAAATTTTCAGTTTCAGCAAAATAAGCGGTATCCAAACAGACCCTTAATCGCACACTTTAAATAAACAAATTTTACTACAGCTGAAGTTAAATTCATGGTTAAAAGAAAATAACTTTTTTCAAAACCAAATTAGCATTTTAAAACACAAAGCATCATTGATCATTTAAGAAACCGTCCATATAAAAGGTTAACATTGAATTCCTTATATGAGATCAGCCACTATGTACACCTATGGCATCTCAAACATTACAATGAAAACCTTACAAATTACAATAATTCATTTCAGGTATCTTTGAATGCCAGATAGATAGCAACACACAACACACGCCATGTTCCATTACTAAAATTAGAAACATGGCATGCATGCCCGAACATAATGAAAATCATAAAGTACCTAATAGGCTAATACGTGTATAGAAGCTTGTTGAACTACAATCCAAAATCGCCATTTTCTTCCTTTAGAAAGCCCTCAATTTGTTCAAGCGCCTGGAAAAATATGAAGCCAAACTAGCTATAAGCAATAGGAACATAATATGCATAACCAAGTTTCAAAAATACTCAAATATTTCTCTGGCTATTTTCCTCAGGCTTAAAAAAAGGCGGTGGCTAACTACAATGAAGAGAGAGAGAGAGAGAGAAAGATACCTCAATTGCTATGGCAGTGGGCGTGAGATTTGACACATCTCTATGTCCTAGTTTAGCTGCAATATCTGCAAATGAGAACACCTGCCTTGAGCACTTTTTAAATAAGCATTCTGGCTAACCCCAACATAAAATAAAGGAGCGTCTGAACTATGCTTTTTTTTTTTTTTTTTGGAGTCAGTATTACATGTACAGCCAGTGGATGTTGAAACTATGACACCCTCTACCTTACTATTACAAGAGAAGATGTGCCATTTGAGTTAGAGCCCCAATAAAGTGCAATGACTAGAAACAAGAAATAATCCTCCAAAAGTAAACAATAATTTCTCTTCTTCCTTTTGCTTCTTTTTCTTGGCAACACATAAAAACAACCCAGACAAGAAGACAAGGCCACATACCTTCCAAGGAAACCCGTGCATTAGCATTGGCATATGCGTCACTCCTCTCCTCCATAAGAGTAGACAGCCGCGTGAGAGTCTGCAGGAAAGTAAAATTTCAAAAGGTATCAGCGATTACAAATTCAACTTGGATCGCTCCCAATATAACCCACAAACGAGAATTTAAAGACTTATCTTGCTGATAATTTTTAGCATGGAAGACAAAAGGCCTACCTTTGTGTATGCATCACCTGAATCATGATGCAAAAGGGGGCGAGAACCAGTTCCAACAGCTGCAATTCTACGAGCCAAATCTTCCAAAGGAACATCTAACCAAACACTTATCCCTTTCTGCATGTATTTCCTGATGATTCAAATAAAAGACATTCTCATTTACCCAAGTGACACAGGCATTTGACCATACCAAAAAAAAAAAAAAAAAAAAAAAGGTTCTCATTTGCATGTTAACTATTACCAGTTAATGGGCCGAACAACTGCACCTCCACCAGTAGAAACAACTAGTCGATGCATTAAAGATAGCTTTCGCAGTACCTCAGTCTAAAAGGAAAAAGTAAAATCATAAACCTTGATTTTAATAATAAAAGTAATAAAGAAGGAAAAAGGGACTTTATAATTAGCAGCACCTATTGTGGACTAACAAACATGTCCTTCATCCTTTGTCAAACATGCCCGCTCATATGAACACCAATTTTGACATTTAAAAACCACCAACTTTTATTTGCTTTCAAATTCCTCACGTCACATTTCATGATACAATTGACATGCCCGCTCATATTAACACCAATTTTGACATTTAAAAACCACCAACTTTTATTTGCTTTCAAATTCCTCACGTCACATTTCATGATACAATTAATGTCCAAGCACTTATGCTATTTCATATTACCAAACCTAGTTTCTCTGTCTCTGTGTTGTCATTTCATGATACAATTAATGTCCAAGCACTTATGCTATTTCATATTACTAAACCTAGTTTCTATGTGTGTGTGTGTGTGTGGAATTTCTTTTATGGTTCTCTTCTACAATTACCATGTGTTGACATGTATCTTTCAAAAATATCTAAACGACAAACACAGAGAATACAGCTTCCTTATGTTTTGCAGTATGAAGTGTTAACCTTTCCCATGTGAAAAGAACATTAGTTTCTGAAGCACATTGTCAGCTAAAGGAAAAGAAAGTCCTAGAGTAAAATAATAATAAAAATTGACAAAAACCCCAAACAGATGTTAAATTAGCTTCACTTTAAAATAATGTTAAGAAGAATGGATAGAAATGCTATGAAAAGAATGCGTAGTAATCTAGAATATACAAGGAATAAAATATAGAGGTTTTACTTCCACATTTATAAGTTCCCTTAAATGTGAAATCATCCAAAAATATGGGGGAACTGAGGGAAAACAAAGAAACGGTAACAATATAATTCCAATTACAAAGAAACCCACATTCTCTGGGAAAGGGGAAATAGAAACATGCATGGTGCACGAGTCTCTGAAGTCAAAACTTAAAGAAACTGCAGCAAATGTATTAAAATCAGTACTTCCTAACCAACCTCCTTATCTCTGAAGAAGCCCTCTCCATAGAGCTTGAATATTTCAGCTACAGAAGTTCCCTCAGCATCCTGCTCCACCAATGTGTCACTGGAGCATCCACAAATAAAATTAAAGACTCCACAAACAATATTAATATGCAGAAATGTTCAGCAGGAAATACATTGTGCCTGTGAAGTAGGAAAATGCATGGGACAGCTAGAAATGCAACGAAATGCAAGGAGTGATGAAATTTCAGATGTTCACAGTTTCAAATAAGAATCCATGTGCAAAAAATTAGACCAGATTGTGTGCACCAAGATCCATATTTTTTTATAAGGACAGACTCTGAGAGTCCATCAAATCACTTGATATTGGATTCCGCACCATTTAACTATGGAAAGAGTGAGATATTGTGGGGAGAAATTACAGAATAGCATCCTTCCTGATATAAATTCTCCCTCCTTCCCCTCAACCTTTCCAAGATTCAAACAGAGGGTGTATGTTTTGCCTAAAAGGCCTACGAGGAAGTAGACAGAGTACAAACCTATCAAAAAAGGAATAACCAAGTACTTGTGACAAAACTTTGCCCACTGTTGTTTTTCCAGAGCCCATCATGCCTGCATTCACAATTTCAGTATAGTTCAAGTACCAGAATAATTAAATCTTTCACTATATAAAAAGGGCTTAAATTTAAACAAAGAAACTGACCAACAAGATATATACAGCGTCCACTTAAATATGGCCCGATCTCTTGTGACTTATTCTGCAATTTTATTAACTTCTAGTGAGCAAAATACCCAAAAGCTGTCCTTAGAAGAGCAACAACCCAACCTCAAACGTTTTAAACTTAATTTATGTAAACATTTAATGTAAAGAGATGCCAATTTCAATAAAGAAAAGAAAAACATATAATGTCACCATGCTTCATGGACCCAAATTTAACAACGAAAGGGATATTATGTCATACCTTCAAAATCCTAGCTTCATCAAGAGGAGCTTGAAAACCTCCAGATTCCAAAAGCGAAGCTACAAAAGTAAAATTAAAAATAAATTTCAATACTCAGAAATGAGAGAACTTAGGTCACTACACGAGTGCATGCGAAGAAGAGATAGAATCAAAATGCTATTCCATACTTTTAAGGTACAAAAGCAGCACACTCATGTCCTCAAAATCATCTAACTAAGATACTGGTCTCAAAAATATCCTGTCATTGCATTAAACTATCATGAAAAATATGTGCTCCAAGTCATTAAGGATGGCAATTGTTCTATAACTTTCAAGCTATGACATCCAGATTTAGTGGGTCATCTAATATGGTTAAGATCAAAGAATGTGAAATAAAAGGAAACATTTCCTAGGCCAGTGTTCTCAATGACCTTCAGAAACCCAAACCACAAACAGGTCTAGCCGGTAATGAAAAATCAAAACGGTAATCCATCCAATAGTGAATTATGAAAGCAATAACTCTAAAAGATAAAATATTTGTTCAAAATCTATAATGTAAAAGTTTCACAAAAACTACAACTCGATCTCCTTATCCTAATGCATCACGGCTGCCTTCTACACTTGTTCACAAAGTGCCACACATTAAGCATTTTAAGCTACACTCATACCTGTTTTAAAAATGAGCTCAGCGAGATTACACAATAAACCTCACTCTTCAACATGCTGATCTGATTTTTGCCTAAATTCTCAATTCAATCGCAGTAAAACAAATTGATCAACAGTTTGATCCGGAATAATAGCTATTCTATGACCATAAGTTAATTAATTAAAGCAACAACCAATTTAAAAAAAAAAAAAAAAACCATACATTACATTAAATGTGTGTGTGTGTGTGTGTATATTTTTAAGTGAAAGATAGAATCATCTGTTAAATACCTGGAAAGTTCTTGTAAGAACAGGAAACCTCCAACGACACCGTTTTGTGCCGATTCGAATTCCTTGTTTTAGGTTGAAGCTGAGCAGAGACTAGCACTTGAAGCCTATCTTGCTCTCTGAATCGCCGAGAAAACTGTACGGAACCGCCGGTTCCGATTCTCCTTGCGATTTTCTCCGAATCGATCCGCGGAGAAACCAGCAAACCATTTGCAATTTTAGCCTCCATTGATTTTCTCTTAAGAACTTAAAAAAACAATCTTCGATTTTATTTTAGTTTCAGTTATTTTATTCGAGCTGTACTTCACTGCCAAACAAAGAGAGAGAGAGAGAGAATTAAATCTTAATATTCTCGTTCTAATTTCTAGCGATCTGTGAAAATACCAGACCGAATTAGCGGTACCAAAACGTAAAGTAAGGATAATTTTCCTTCACTTTCTCGGCAACCAAACAGAAAGAAAAAGAAAAAAAAAATATGAAAACGCAATGCTGTTGGTTACATACCTGAAAAACCAGAAAAGTGTAGGAATCAAAACGCACCGGATGGTGAGATATTTGCAGTTGCAGGCAAAGGAAGGCGCAGTTGTTGTTGCAATGGGAGAGTTTATTTGTGTGTTGGTTTTGGGGGTTCGCACTATTTGGTTGTGTGTGAAAGTAGTTTTGAAATGGTCTTTTATAGGAAGAGGAATGGCACTTTGGGTTGGTGGTGGTGGTTGTTGTGGTTGTTGTTGAGACTTGAGATGAGAAGTACGAAGAGTTAAACAGCTAACGCTGTATACACTATACACCGTAGAATTGTAGTATTAGTAAAATAGTAAACTGTACTCGGTTTTCTTTTTCAAAAAAAAAACTGTACTAGGTTTTGCAACTGGGGAGTGTGCAGTTAAAAAAAAAAATTGTATTACTAAATTTTTTTTTTTAATGACTAAACTAAATTTTTTTTTCATTGACTAAATTAAACAAAAAAAATTTCAGTTTAGTCATCTAATTTTTAATTTTATTCAATTAAAGCCTCTAAATAAACTTTTATTAAATATTGCGGTTAATTGTTCAAAATTTTTTTAAAAATCATAATTTTTAAATGAAAAAAAAAAATTGTGCATTTGGTAGGACTTAGGAGTGTTAGATCATTCATTTCAAATTGAATAGATGTAATTTAAGAATTCATAATAGAGTTGTCTCAAGAAGACTATAAGATCTTAATCCCAAAATAAGTATGTTTAGCATGATTTATCTTCATGTTGGTTTTATTTAGCTAAGGAGTCATTAGATTTCCTTGGGGTGATAATTTAATTATTAATTTCAATTGGATGGATATGATTTTAAGATGTTTACAATAAAGGTGTATCAATTAGAACACTAGAAGATCTTAACCCCAAACAAGTGAATTTATCTTTGGATTAGTTTTATATTTAGTTAATTTCCTTAGAGAGAAGGGTTTTTTACACAATTTTTTTCATTTTTAGATACAAATTATTTTTACCATATTTATTCTAATTTTCCTCCTTCAATATAGTGTAGTTACAATGTTTCTTAAACTACAAAGCTATGCAATATGATTCATTAACTATGGATAATAAGTGGTGGGTTCCAGTTAGTTCAACTGGTAAAGTCTCTAATGGTTGTATAAGAGATTTGAGATTCAATTTCTGCCTATACCAAAAACTTATTGGTGTTTTGGTCTGATGATAAAAAGAAATCATCAAGAATGGACTCCATAGGTTGAAACTCTCTCTCAAAAAAAAAAAAAACTATGGATAATAAGCACATTCTCCAATATTAATATGATTTTTTATATTTAATGAAAATTTTCAAATTTTTGTTAAACAAGTTTTTTTTTTTAATTACCATTAAATTCGATAGAGATTTTAAGATATATTAGGTAAAGTGATTATTATTAATAATTAAGGGAAGTCATTGCTCATATTTAAGTCTAAGGAGATATTACAAGTTAGGATGGCAATGGAGTTGGTTTCCTATTCCCCACCCCCACACCTACCCCAGTCCCGCTTTAAGGAGGGTTTATTTTTCCTGCCCTGTTATAGTGGATACCCGTGTATCACACTCAAGTTTTTTTATAATATAATGTATTAAAAGTTTATTTTGAATACATTATATTAAAACTAGTAATATATATATATATATATATATATAAATAAAGCTCTAAGATTACATAACATTTCAAAGCATAACAATACAACAATTCAAGTATTAAGAAACACAAAAACAATTCAAATATAACAATACAACATTTAAAAAAATATAAACAATTCAAATCTTAAAACATAAAAATATAAATTCAATAATACAACATCAAAACATGAATTTAAAGTTTGAAGGCATGCGCGTGCGTGCACACACACACGCATATATATAATACTTTTTAATTGTTTTAATATAAACAAAATGGGTATAGGAGAAAAGGTTGAAACACTCATCCTCGCCTCATTTGTTATGCAAGGTAGATGCGGGCTATGTGGCGGATACTCGTAGAACAAGTTTAAATTATCGTCATTGCATGATAGTTAAGTAAGGGAAATGCAATTAACATAAATTTAGACGCTAAAACAAAGGTGAACCAAGTCCAAGTACCAATTTATCTCTACTTAACCCATGAATATGATTTGCACCTAGGGGAGCTTATGCAAAACTTTATAACCCTAAGAACAAAAAATGTGCAGGTTGAATCTTGAGCCATTTGTTGTGGACTTCAACTTCTATGATTAACAGGGATATTGCCACAATTATTTGGAAATTGATCCAATGTTAAATATAAAATGGTTGTTAAAACTTAAAAGTCTTGTAGTTCAATTGATACATTTTAATATTTCCACTTAAAATATTTATAATTCAAATATTTCATCCCATTATAACTACCAAATTTAAATAAACAAATAAAAAGCTTGCTATCAAGTGGTTGGAATCCTTTTCAGACCTATTTCCTCCTTGTTTATATAACATGATTTATGATTATTTACAGGTCATTGTTAGCGTGACCATGGAAGGTCAAAGACTCAAGACGCACCCATCTTCCATGAAGCAAACAAGTGCATTGACTTTTTTGGATTGCAAAGGTATTCAACATCTGGACCGAGAAGTTCTTCTCCCTTTTCTACTGTAAAGAAACTTCCCTTTGCTTGACTATTACAGTACTTTTTTCTTGGTTGAAGCTTGACTATTACTTTTTTCATGAATATATACATATATTAAATCCAATTAACCAATGAAAATAAATCATCTCAAACAAGCACATAACAAAAGAAAAAAGTTGGTAAATTATCTTGATAATTCAAATTCTTTTAGGGGTATATTAATGCGCACACTATGTATACGAAGTGCATGCACCGCAATATCCACATTTTACACTTCCTTGAGAGGAGGAGATTTTTTAGTTTGTACTCCACTCTATTGTCTATACAGATCGAACGGTGTGCGATACAAGAGACAGAGGAGAGGACAGGTGGCACGAGCTAGAAAAGCCACTGGTGTACTAGGTTTTGTTGCGATGGAGTGCTGTGAATGTGAAGCAAGGTCAGGCTGAGTCTCCTTGGATTATTCCTTCTTTCTTTCTTTTTTAATAATTGATAAAATAAAATAAATGTGACGGTGATCCGTCTTATCCGAGTGCAGACGTGTCGCTTGAAAGGGATAAGAATGAGGACTTGTAAACAAAAAGAGTACTACGTGGTGAAGTAAGGATGACACGGATACAGCACAGCACGTTCCACCAACCCCGCTTAGAGTTAAGTTTGCATTTGCATTTGAGCATTTTGCAGAGTGGTGGGGTCTAAAACTAGTAATCCACGACTCTTTACGCGTGTGACTGTGTTGGACTTGTGAGAAAGTTTATTTTATCCGCACTACTATTGGACGTGTCACGTGTTACTGTGTTAAAAATGTTTCTACATTTATTTTTCAAAAATGTCTTTACATCTCTAAGTAAAGATAAAACTAAAGAACAATAGGTAAAAATATAATTTTAAGTTCCGTTAAAATATTGCCTAAAAAATAGGGTCATTTTTTTGTAGATTTTCAAATTTCTTTATCCACTTATAAATTAAATTCTCAAAACAAAAATTATATATATAAAATAAAAACATAGATTTTTTTTTTTGCTACAAAATAGGACTACTAAAAAAAAGCCTATTCTCAAGCGTGAAACGAGTGTGATGAGGTTAGTTTTCATTTATTTTTAAAAGAAAATGTTAAAGGATGCTCTACATTAATTTATGGACTAATTTTAAAAACTTTATATAAAAAACAAAACAATTAATTGTTTTGAATGCTTTTATATTTCTCATTAAAATAATGTCAAAATTTTTCTAAAATAATTTATTAATAATAATTCTAAAAACACTTCTTAATAAAACTTATTTTTAATTATAAATAAAAAAGTAATATCCTCATATTATTTTATTATTATTCTCTTTGCTTGCGAGACACGCTCTAAACCTGTCTCTAAACCAATGAACTCATTGAGTACCCTCAACCAAATGTTATGGACTTCTCTCTCAAAAAAAAAAATGTTATGGACTTGCCTTGATTGGTATTTTTCCCAAATCTCAGGTATATTTGTGAAATTTACCCTTTTTATTTTTTATTTTTTTGGAAAAAAAATTGGATCAAGTGCCAGGCTGTGTTTTTTGTTTTTCTTTGAGGCAATAGTACATTAGTACCTAAGTGATGCATACACTGCGCTGCAGCCGCGTAGTACTTGTTTCTCCGCATGTTTGACGAAAATTATACAGCATTATTAATTCACTCATGGTGTGTGCTTAGCCATATCTTGGGCAGTGTGTGTTGTTGTATATTTGTCCTCTCGTTTTGTGTTATACGAGGAGGACGGCCAATAGTGAGTTTAAGGCTCCATTTAGATAGAATTTATTTTATTAAAATTGAAAATTGAAAATATTGTAATGAAATATTTTTTAAATGTGTGAATAGTATTGTGAGACCTATTTTTAATAAAAAAATTGCTGAAAAGTGTAATTTGTGGGACCTATGAACAGTGCACGAGAGCACTGTTCACAGTTGACATGTCAACAATTGCGGCGGAACCAAAAAAAAAACAAAAACAAAATGCGCTACAGTGCAAACATGGACGTGGGATAATCTCTATCCAAACATATACTAAATAGCTATATAATTATTTTTAGCTTTTTTGTATCACTAAAATTTAAAATGTACTTTATAATAGTGGAGCCAAAATAATATTTTTTGGCTCCATAGCTACAGTTCACAGTTATTTTTGGTTGTGCACTATAACTGAAAGGTAAATTTTTTATTATTATTTTGTGTTCACATTACTTTTCCTCTTTCCGTGTCTCTGTAAAGTGATTTTTATGGCTTTGATGGTGGTTGTAATTGTGTTTTGGTAGTTGAATGAAATATTATTTTTATTGTAGTGTTTATATTATTTTATTGTGTTAAAAGCTAAAATAAAACCACTGCTGTTGGATGTGAGAAGGTAAAATAGATAAAGTGACTTTTGTGGTGCTAAAAAACTAAAAATTTGGCTCCACTGCTGTGGATGCTCTAACATGTGTACTCTCTGTTATGTTTTATTTAAGGCGTAAATGCATTTTTTATCCTTACATTTTGGAGTCATTTCTATTTTACCACTTTTAGTTCCTAAAACAAAAAACACTTTCCATTTTGGTCCTTACCGTAACTCACTTAATAGAAAAATCATATGTGACAAATGAAGTGTACTATTGGTACAGTAAATGCTAATGTGGCGAATAAAATAATATTAAAAATGTCATATCATAATCTTTTTTTTTTTTTTTTAAATTTATCAATTTTAAACCTGTTAACGTATATTATGTTATGGGCTTTAGGCTCAGTTAGGTTACTTGTATAGTACACTTGTATTTGTACTACACTTTACTTGTACCGCACACATATGCCTCCTATATAAAGGCACTGATGTATATTCTTTTGATTCATGAAATACAATACAATCATTCTGTATTTCTAACATGGTATCAGAGCCACTGCTCTGATCTTTTCTTAGCAGTCTTGTCTTCATTAGTGTGACTTCCTTTTTAACAACGCTTCCGCCATCACAATTGCCGTCGCAGCCTCTCGCCGTTGAACTTCCGACGTAATCCAGCCATCGTCCTTGGGTTCCGGACCTGCAGCCGCCGTCGTTAAGGAGTTTCACACTACACAGACCACTGCTCTTTGCATCACCGCTGCAAATATTGCTCCGATTACGTTTTTGAAGGTACCACTGAGATCGTCTTGCACCGATCTACACACTCGTGGAAGCCTCGACGTCATCGGAAACTGCACGCGCCTCCACGCGTCGTTCAAAGTTGTTGTTCCGCTGATCACGCGCCACACGCGCTCCCACGCGCCGCAGCTTCTTTTCACGCGCATCCAAGCGCCCACACGCGCCTCAACAGTATTGCTGACGTCAGCCCTAGTTGCGCCGTTGTTGACGTCACTTGCTTGCGTCAGCCGCTGACGTCATCTTCTGACTTTGGGGATTTGACCGTTGACTTTTCACGTTGACCGTTGACTTTTCTCCGGGGGTTGACTTTTTCAGTCCAGGTTCTCCTTACCCAGTTTTTCACGTAGATTTCATTTTTGCAGTCTGTTTTTGCATATTGTGTCTCTAAATGGATAAAAATGATATTTTTGTTCCTCGCCCCATTAATATTGTTTTGGAGGGGAATAAAAATTACTTATCTTGGTCTCAAGTTATGCGCAGTTTTCTCAAGGGTCGCATGCTCTAGCATTATTGTATTGGTGCAATCATTATTCCTGTCAAGGGAGCAAGTGAAGAAGATGTTGTCTTTCTTGGTCGCATGATTGAATGGGATAGTCATAACCACATGATCCTCACATGGATTCGGAACACTTCCATTCCCTCTATTTCCAATCTGTTGGGCAGTTTTGATGATGCAAAATCTGCATGGGATATGTTGGCCAAAAGGTACTCCACTACTCATGGATCCATGAAATATCAGTTAGTGGTTGAATTGCATCAACTCAGGCAAGAACCAGGGCAATCCATCAATGACTATTATGATCAACTTCGCTTCATTTGGGACCAAATTGACCTTTCTGATCCAACTTGGGCATGCTCAAAGGATGCTCAGCAATATGCTTCCATCAGAGATGAATTTCGCCTCTATGAATTCTTGATGTCACTTCACAAGGATTTTGAGCTCATTCGAGGTCAGCTTCTAAATCGCAGTCCTGCTCTCTCTCTTGATATTGCTGTGAATGAGTTGGTTAGAGAAGAAACTCGTCTTGCAACCCTTCAAGCCTAGAATAAGCTCAATGTTTTGGCTATTACTCCATCTACTCCACTCATAGAGCAACCTCAGCAATCAGGTGATTCCTCTAGCTCTAGCAATCGTCGCAAGCAGACCAACAAAAAGGTCTGCAACTATTGCAAGCGTTCTGGACACACCATTGAGACTTGTTACTGTCGTAACAAATCTACTGCTATTGTTGCTAATACTGAGCCTACTCCGCCAATGGCTTCCACCTCAGCTGAGTCCCAGTCTTCTGGATCCACTATCAACCTCTCCCCCACTGAACTATAGGAGATCATAGCTCAGGCTGTTCGTATGGCTGATAATGCATCTCTTTCCACTGCCCTATCTGTTCTACCCGGTAAGTCTCAAACTTGGCTTTTTTATTCTACCTGCTACAATCACATGACACCTCACTCGTCCTTATTCTCTAAACTTGACCCTGCACCACATCCTCTAAATATTCATATAGCTGATGGTTCCACCATGCATGGGAATAGTCTAGGTTTTGTTTCAACCTCTAACCTTTCTGTTCTTAGAGTCTTCCATGTACCTGACCTATCCTATAATTTGTGCTCTGTGGGACAATTAGCTGAACTAGGTTATCGCCTTATTTTTTACTATTCTGGGTGTATTGTGCAAGATCAGAGGACGGGGCAGGAGCTTAAGACCGGTCCTAGAGTTGGGCGTATGTTTCCCGTGGACAATCTTCATCTTCCACCTGTTGCTCCTGTTTTTGTTGCTGTTACAGCTGCTGCAGTTTCTTCCTTACATTCTCTTGCACTTTCGCATTCTCGTCTTGGTCATGCACCATCTTCTCGGGTACAACAGTTAGCGTCTAAAGGTCTGTTGGATTCTGTGTCCAAAGACAATTTTGATTGTACTTCATGTCAGTTAGGAAAACAACCAGCTTTACCTTTTAATAACAGTGAATTTATTTCTAATAGTATTTTTGAGTTAATTCATTATGATGTTTGGGGACCTTCTCCTGTTGCTAGTATTGGTGGATCTCGATATTTTGTTATTTTTATTGATGATTATTCTCGTTATAGTTGGATCTTTCATATGAAATCTCGTTCTGAAATTTTACCAATATACAGCAACTTTGCAAAAATGGTTGAAACACAATTCTCCAAACGTATCAAAACTTTTCGTTCTGATAATGCTCTTGAATATACTCAATATGCGTTTCAAGCTCTGTTACATTCCTATGGCACTGTATATCATCTAACTTGCCCAGGTACCTCTCAGCGAAATGGTCGAGCCGAAAGAAAACTTCGTTATATTCTTGACACTGTTCGTGCTCTTCTTCTTTCTGCCAAAGTTCTTGCCCCATTTTGGGGTGAAGCTGCTCTTCATGCTGTTCATGCGATTAATCGCATTCCAAGTGCTGTCATCTATAATCAGACTCCGTATGAGCGTCTCTTTGGGTCACCCCCTGACTATCATCAACTTCATTCATTTGGATCTGCTTGTTTCGTTCTTCTTCAGCCTAATGAGCACAACAAACTTGAGCCTCGATCTAGACTTTGTTGTTTCCTTGGTTATGGTGAAACTCAAAAGGGGTATAGGTGTTATGATCCTGTCTCTCATCGTCTTCGTGTTTCTCGTAATGTTGTCTTTTGGGAACACCGATTGTTTGTTAAACTCTCTCACTTTCGTTCTTCCTTGACTAACTCCTCTGTTTTAGAAATCTTTCCAGATGAGTCTCTTGTTCCTTCTACAAATACTTTTGATCCTCCTTTGGAATTTTCTCCAGATATTTTTGATACTTCTCTTAGACAGGTTGAAGATAAACAAGTTGATGACGACCTACCCCACCTTGAGCTTGGGCCCTCTGCTCCTGCTCTGCCTGAAGATCCTCCACAAGACATTCTACCTCGCCACTCAACCCGGGTAAGATCCATTTATACACATTTACTTGACTATCATTGTTACACTGCCCTTGCTACACTTCACGAGTCTCAAACCTATCGTGAGGCCTCTACTGACCCTTTATGACAAATTGCAATGAAAGAGGAACTTGATGTATTAACCAAAAATCATACTTGGGATCTGGTTACTCTCCCTCCTGGACAGCCTGTGGTTGGTTGTAAGTGGATCTATAAGATCAAGACTCGCTCTGATGGATCCGTTGAGCGCTACAAGGCTCGTCTTGTTGCCAAATGTTTTACACAGGAGTATGGGATTGATTATGAAGAGACTTTTGCTCCAGTTGCTTGTATCTCATCTGTTCGTGCTCTCTTAGCTGTTGCTGCTGCTAGTAAATGGGATCTTTTTCAGATGGATGTTAAAAATGCTTTTCTTAATGGGGATCTGAGTGAAGAAGTCTATATGCAACCTCCTCCTGGTCTCTCTGTTGAATCAAATAAGGTTTGTCATTTTCGACTTGCACTTTATGGTCTTAAACAGGCCCCACGAACTTGGTTTGTCAAGTTCAGCTCCACTATCTTTCGCTTGGGTTACACTGCCAATCCATATGATTCTGCCTTATTTCTTCGTCATACTGATAAAGGCACCATTTTACTTCTTCTATATGTGGATGATATGATCATAACCGGTGATGACCTCAGTGGCATTCAAGAACTCAAGGATTTTCTCAGTCAGCAGTTTGAGATGAAAGATCTTGGACATCTCAGCTATTTCTTGGGTCTTGAAATTACTCATTCCACAGATGGTCTTTATATTACTCAAGCCAAGTATGCTTCTGACCTGTTGTCTCGAGCTGGACTCACTGACAGCAAGACTGTTGACACTCCAGTTGAACTTAATGCGCATCTGACACCCTCGGGGGGGGGGGGGGGGAAACCATTTTCTAATCCTTCTCTTTACAGACGATTGGTTGGCAGCCTAGTTTATCTCACAGTTACTCGTCCAGACATCTCCTATGCTGTTCATCAGGTGAGCCAGTATCTGTCTGCTCCACGATTAACTCACTATGCTGCTGTTCTGCACATTCTTCGATACCTGAAGGGCACCCTCTTTCATGGCCTTTTCTACTCAGCTCAGTCTCCTCTTGTACTCCGTGCATTCTTTGATGCTGATTGGGCAGGAGATCCTACTGATCGCAGGTTCACTACAGGTTATTGCTTTCTCCTTGGTTCTTCTTTGATTTCTTGGCGAAGTAAGAAACAAACTTTTGTAGCCCGCTCTAGTACTGAAGCAGAATATCGTGCCCTTGCTGATACCACATCTGAGCTCCTTTGACTACGATGGCTTCTTAAGGATTTGGGTGTGTCCACCTCCTCTGCTACTCCCTTTTATTGTGACAACCAGAGTGCCATTCATATTGCTCATAATGATGTCTTTCATGAACGGACTAAACATATCGAGATTGATTGTCATTTTATCCGTTATCATCTTGTCCATGGTGCTCTTAAGCTTTCTCCGTCTCCTCCAAAGATCAACTTGCAGATATCTTCACCAAGTCACTTCCTAAGGGACGCACTCGTGATTTGGTTGACAACCTCAAGTTGGTCTCACATCCACCTTAAGTTTGAGGGGGGCTGTTAACGTATATTATGTTGTGGGTTTTAGTCCCAGTTAGGTTACTTATATTGTACACTTGTACTTGTACTACACTTTATTTGTACCGCACACATATGCCTCCTATATAAAGGCACTGATGTATATTCTTTTGATTCATGAAATACAATACAATCATTCTGTATTTCTAACAAAACCAAAAAAAACAACAACAAAATTAAAATTCAAAAAATACATAAATTTAAATATGGGTTCACCTTCAACAAGAACACAATGAACACAAACTCAGATTTTAAATATAAGAACACACACCCAAATTTTTTAGTATTTTCTTGCCCTTTCTTGTTAACTAAACACAAAAACGTAAACACAAAAACACACACAAACCCCTGGCAACCAATGGACTCAAGGCAGTGAAGAACTCCATCTTTGAACTCAGATTGGTTTTGAGGAAAATTAAGATACTTTTATCCATTTTCTTGGCAACCAAACAAATTTTCCAGTTTCACAAAAAAAAAAAAAAAATCAGATTTGACAACCAACCAAAATTTTGATGTCAATCCTAAGATCTAAACATTTTCACAAACCCAACAAATCCCCTTATACACAAACCCAACAAATTCTCTATCACAAACCCAAAAAATTTCCTTTCACAAACCCATATTATCCCTTTTCAAATTTATCAAAATTCCAAAAGAAATACAGCAGACTCAACCCTAGATAAAGAGAGAGTGAGATGAGAAAGTGAGGAGGGAAAGGGGTTTCGGATCTACCTGGAAACCCACATGATGGCATCGGCATCCTGCCATCTCACCATGCTCCTCAACCTCACCCTCACACTCATGCCCACTCTTACCACCAGCTCTAGCAAATGATTCTTAGCGATAGTAGTGGCAATGATGAGGACCATGAAGTCG
This sequence comes from Quercus lobata, assembly GCF_001633185.2. Lineage (NCBI taxonomy): Eukaryota > Viridiplantae > Streptophyta > Magnoliopsida > Fagales > Fagaceae > Quercus > Quercus lobata. The sequence goes on along the minus strand of NC_044909.1, from coordinate 32,099,815 downwards.
AAGTCAAGGCTCCTAAGAAGCGAGCTGAGACATGGGTCCAAGACGAGAGCCGAGACGTGGGTCCAAGCGGAAGTCGAACAAGCACTTGTAGGAGCAAATTTCATCGAAGATGAGAGAAAAAGGGTTCGTTCGATCACCCACTATGTGCACAGACAAGTGGAGGAACTTGCTTAAAGAGTTCAAGAAGGCTAAGCACCAAGATAGAGGGAGAAAGAATGGGAGGCGGAGAAAGATCTGGGGAAGAAGAAGAAAAAGAAACTAAGTACAAACAAAACAAATATAAATTCCACCATTTTTTTTTTGTTTTTAATTTATTTTTTTCTTTTTTCTAATTTTTATAATTGATAAATTTAATTTTTTAAGTTAGATGCTAATGTGGATGTTTACATGGATGCTGATGTAACATTTTTTAATATTATTTTAATAGACACGTCAATATTTACTGTGCAAACAGTGCACTCCGTTTGCCACGTAGGATATTCCCGTTAAGTAAGTGACAGTAAGGATCAAAATAGAACGCGTTTTTTGTTTTAGAGACTAAAAATGATAAAATAGATATGTAGGAACTAAAATAAAAATGATCCCAAAATATAGGGACCAAAAGTGCATTTACGTCTTTATTTAATAAAGTTCCCCTATTATGCCAAAAAAATTATCAATTCATTCATAGGTGTTATTTGAAGAGTTTTATTAGGATGTTGTTGTTGTTGTATTTTTTTTTTTTTTTTTTTTTGGAAACTTAAAATAACTATAAAATTAAACATCAAAGGTTTTTTTATAATATGGTTTATTTAACTTTTTTTTTTTTTTTTTGAGAAGATGGTTTATTTAACTAGGCTAGTCTAAACTCATAAGATTTGTGAGTTTTAATTAGTTTAACCATTGTCAAATAAAAAATTCTAGAATTTGAACTCCAATTACAAAAAAAAAAAAAAATTGATTGGTGTCTTGGTCATGATGATAAGAGCAATTATTATGGAATTGACATCATAAATTGAATTCTATCTTATTTATATATATTTAAAAAAAAAATCATTAGAACTAATATAGGTTTAATATTCATGTGTGAGGTAAGATCTGCCATTTTTTTGTTTGGATCGACAAGATCTGCCATTCTTGAATTTGAAAGGAATCTCATTGAATAATATATTTGGGTTTATGTTTAAGTTTTAATTTATTGTTTTGAAAAGTTGAATATTTGTATTCAGCAAAAAAAAGAAAAGAAGAAAAGTTGGATTCTTGTTAAATAGAGGGATAAAATATAAAAACAAAGGGAAACACAGAAAACCCACCCCCACAAAAGAACAACATATTAGTAGTTGGAACTTGGAAGTTGGACACTAGCTTCCTCAAATTTCCACAATCTTATCCATTACCTTCATATCCTTTACTTGGTTAAGTAATACTTTTTGAGCCCCAAAAAGAATGTTTTAAGTAATACAAACTCGGAGTATCATACTTAAAAACCGGTTTGGTTTAGTTGAACTGGGATGAAAGGGAAAGATACTAATGGAAATTTCAATAGTTTTTTTTTTTCACCATAGAATATATTTAAATTTTAATCCAGGTCCCAGAGATAGCTCCTCACTACAAGTCTTTTATTATTATTTTTTTTTTTTTTTTTTTTTTTTTTTTTTTTTTTTTTAATTTTAAAAGCGTGACATTTGAAATTGTACCACAAGCATATCCAATAGTTTGGCCCAAGAAAACCTAGTCCAACTAAAAATAGGCCAGGTTTTCCCGTCCCACAAATGCAATTGGTGCGAGAATAGAGGTTAATTTATATTTTTATTTTTCTCCTGTAACCGTCCCATTTACATTTAAAAAAATAAAATTATTTTCTATGTTTTTTTACAAGGTATATATGCATGCTTTAGCCTTCAATCTTTAAATTTATGATTTTTTTTTATGTTGCATTATTGGTTTTATATTTTCATGTTTTAGATTTAAATTGTATATATTTTTTAATTGTTGTGTTGTAATATTTAAATTTTATAATTTTTTTTTAATACTTGAATTGTTATATTGTCATACTTTTGAAATATTTTTGTAATTTTAGAACTTATTTTTTAATGTATTTATGAGTTTTAAGTTAATATATGATATATATTTTAAACCAAATTTTAATAAAGTAAATAAACAAAATTGAATATAACAGGGCATGGCAGGTCCTTGCAGGTGCCCGTTAGGATAGGGTAGGGGAAAAAATGTCTAGAAGCTAGAGTAAGGCGGGTACAAGGAATAGGAAATATCCTATACATTCCCTGTTTCCATCCCTGCATATGGTTCGTCAAGTAAAACGGGCAATCATGGTCACATAACACCTTGAAGAGGTCGAACTATATACTTAAGGGGTGTTTGATTTATCGTGATGTTACATTACACCATAATATTATATTATTATAATCTTATATTAATGTCATCTCAAACAATTCAAGTATGCAGAACATTTGGAAGTAGATTTGGTGCTTGAACTGTCCAAATAAGGTAAAACATTTTGTTGAGGACTATTTTTTCGGTGCACGTGGTATTACTTCATTGACACCCCATGCCACATCAACATATTATTGGTTTTTTAGGTAAATTTATTTAAAATCCAAAATAAGCTCATATCTCATTCAATTACATGGATTGGGCTCGCATGGCCCACAAGATCCTTACTTCAAGAGGCGGATTTATGGTCCACATTTCCTCTTCATCAATTGGGATCATAACCCCATGACATTATCAATATCAACATTGGATTGGGCTTAAGCAATGAATCAAAGCTCCAGCCCATATTACCTCTCTTACACTCATGACAAGCGGCTTCTTCAACAAGAGCCCATATTTACACAAAATAACAACAAAACCCGAGATACGTCATCTCATCTTTGACTTATGACCCAAGCTTATAAGTCTTTTTGGGGAAACTTTGGGAGTCGTGGTTTGGAGAACCAAGAGGTATGTTCAGTAAAGTTCCAGCGGTTTAAAGTTGGTAAAAGAAACATGTTGCTTGACGTGTCTTCTCCAACTCCCTAAACTCTGACGAGTCCGTGTGTAGCGGGTAACATATGGTAAGCATCTCTTATCACGTAGCACTTAAAATGATAGAATTCTCCATTACTCTTTTTCTAAAACTTAATATTCATCATATAACAAATGCTCAATATCTCCAACTATCTAACTACTGGATAACTGTTCATTCAATCCCTAGCTGTTGCTATACATATTTAGAAACTTCATTATATTATTCTACATAAATCTCATTACTTCTTTCAGCTAAATTCCAACTCAAACACATGGCCTAATCTGATCAGCTACCTTTTATCTCTAAATATATACAAAATATTCATGATATCTCTGTAGGGGCATTTTTTGTGTATGGTGTATTGGGTTGGGTTACCTCCTGCGGTAATGGGTCCGAATATTTCTGAGTAAGGGAGTTGGGGCCGGTCCAGTTGTAACTCAACTTGGGCCGGTTTGTGTACAAACTTATGCCTTGTCTACCAGGAGTAAACTTATTGCAAGCAGAACTGTTGCAGACAAGTTACGGCAGGCAGATATAATAATAATGACCAAAAAACAAAGTATCTGACTATTTAAATAAATGGCTATGTAATCCCTACTTATAAAGCACGATTACGATTATAATTATGATAATGTCATTGCACAAAGAAAAGTAAAGGAGAAAGAAAATAACATAGACTAATCCAGAATGGGCATAAATCAAGTTTTAAGTCTAGTCTGCCGGAACAAAGCTAAAGAGGGGAGAACGCCTCTTCTCAATGCAAATAATCCCCCAGGAAAAAGACTCTGCCATGGGGATTAATAGCTTTGAGGGAGTCGAACCTGAATAGTTATTGCCCAAAAAAGAAAGAGTCCTTATTTACGTTTTGGAAAAAAGCAAGATTTAAAGGGGGAGAGAGGGAAAACGATCTACCGATGCATGCCTACTGTATTACTTCTCATTCTTCCTTAATTTTCTCTCTTTTCCTCTCTGTTTTCTTTCTTATCTTTTTTCTCTTCTTTTTACTCTGTTTTTCTTTCTATCACGTAAAAATGCTCTGTTTTTCGGTCCTCTTTTCAAGGCACGGCAAGGGCCCTTTTATAGTGCCTGCCATGACTAATGTTTTACCGTTTTGCCCCTTAACCGCCTTTGTCTGGTCTGGGCATACTTGCCGACCACCAGGTCTGTGCGACATCCACCCTTGCTAGACAGAGGCAGGTTTGTTTCGTTCCTCTGTATACCCTAACACTTCTTCCTGCCACGGTATAAATGCTTTCTCTCTCTACTCTCAAGGCATGCACCCAACGGTTCCCCCTCAAACTTGCCTCTTTTGGGTGGTCTGCCATCCCAGCAGGACGTACCTCCCAAAAGGGTTTGGGTAGGAGCCGCAAATAGATCTTTTCCCATCTCCCCACCACCAAACCATACCCCATTTACCTCTTACCTCTGGCCCATGACCCCACTACGTCCTATATTGGCTGGGTACAGGTTGGTGGTGCCTGGGCCTTGTTCGTGCTTTCTTTTCAGATATGTCTAAGAGTCTGCTTGCTGCTCATGTGTCTGCCGTGATCTGGAGACTTTCTGTCTGTGTTTTCTGACCTTTCATGTGGGCTTTTCTTTGGTTTCCCGCTTCATTCAGGAGCTAGGCTTTGTATGATGATGGGCCTTACATTTCTTTGGCCCATTCTTGATTTTCTTTATTTCCTGCAACGTTGAACTGTTATTCCTGCCGTAATAACTTAATCCTGTTGTACCATTTTTTAGACCAGCCGCTTATCCCTTTTCTCAGTGGCCTGTCATGGACACTGTTTTGCTTTTACTCATAGGCTCCTATGTCCCTTTGGGCTTTCCTTTGGGCATCTACGGCCCGATTGCTTTCTTTGGGCTTCCTCGACCCGTTTGCTAATTCCATACTCCTATGGGCTTTTTACTAATTTCATTGGGCTTCCTCGGCCCAATAACCTTATTCTTATCTTTGGGATTCATGGGCCTGCCATAAACCCTTACTCTCTTAGTTTGCATTGTCTTGGGTCTTTTCTTTGGGCTTCCTCGACCCGTTTGCTAATTCCATACTCCTATGGGCTTTTTACTAATTTCATTGGGCTTCCTCGGCCCAATAACCTTATTCTTACTTCATACACTGCCCATGGGATGCTATTTCTTTCTTTCCTGGTTTCTTTGAGTCCGCTTGCCTCTTCAAGACCCATTTATTTATTTGTTGGGCCTGTGATCCATTATTCCTGCCGCTTGGGCCTAATGGGTTTTTGCTATCTATTTTGTCAATTCTTTGTTGCCCTCATTATTGGGCTTTCTTTTTGCCTTCTTGGGCTTCCATAAATGGCCCTCAACAATCTCTCATACCCAGCTACTGTCTGCCATAATCTGACCATATATGTCTCTGCCAGCTACCAGAGCAGAGTATTAAATACTCTTCTTACTCACCAAGATTATGTCACAACCTAATGAGACCTTGACCAAATCTCTAAAGCTTCATTAACTTTCAACTTATCCTTCTATTACTTGCTAGAAATGTGTTGTAATGGAACCTTGCACCAAAAACACAAACACCCGAAAATGAAACATTTCCAACTGAACCCCAGCAATACATTCAGCACTTGACACTTGGCTGGAAGTGATATCATCAGCCATTTAATGCTGAAATCCCAGCAACAAGCTGTTATACCCAAAATAGTAAGATACCCTTCAAAGAGATCTTACCATTTTTCAGCCAAATCCATCCAATAAATGCTGAATGTCCTCTCCAGCAGTCTAAAAGCACCCATCTGACCTCATTGGCTTCTGCCCAAAGCAAACAGCTTTTCCTGACAGCTGGGACAGCTTTTTCATGATAGCTGTCACAGCTTTTCCTGACAACTGGGACAGCTTTTTCATGATAGCTATCACAGCTTTTCTTGACAGTTGGAATAGCATTTTCAGAACAGCTGTGACAGCTGACTCAGCAGCCTGAACATTATTGATTTTTCCACATTTGGCTAAAACCAAAACCAACTATTGAAACTACCTTTCTCTTGCTAAAATACCTTCCTTTTCTGTTACTTTTTCCTTAGCAACTCTTACCCGAAATAGCAAGAATATCTTAAAGCTAAACATACCATTTTTAACCAAATCTTAAGATGGATTCTCTGAAAATTTATTGCTATTTGGGACAGATTTTGGCTGATATTCTTTGCTAAAATACCCCATTTAAACTCAGCTAAATGGAACCCTTCATCAACACCTCAAAGGGGGACACCAATGGAGGAGAACTCTCCCATACCCTTCCCTATTCTTTCTCCCTCTAATTGTCTTCTGAAGCTCTCAATGAAGTACTGAGCTTTTGAGTTTTTAGTTTCCAAATTAGGAACTAAACTCTTCAGCCCTTAGCTCATAAATGCCATTCATAAGCCTTCATACATCCTTCAGCAGAAGATCCCAGCAATTTTGCTAAACACACTACATTACTATTACTCTTTTATACTCATTATCTCACTCTCCATATTCTGAAGATACATATATCTTACTGCCCATATCTCTAAAGATCTTTTTCTCCACTTCTCTTACACAATATCATACACACTTACTACATCATTACATATAATACACCATAACTCTTCTAAACTCCACTCTCATACTCTCTCACTCTGAAACTCTACTGTTTTGTTGTCCATAAACACATCTCAATACTCTTCTACATCTATCTTACTGCTCCCATCTCCAAATACCTAAACACATCTCCATACTCTTCTCTTACAAAACCTTTCCTCTTGGAAAGCAATCTCTACAACTTCTCTAGTGGTTATAATCTCACATTTTACTATCTTTAACCTCCATATTTCTCATACTTCATATATCATACATATTATAAATACTACATCCCACAAAACATCTATGTCATTACCATCTCCACACTTTTCAAGAGATGCCAAACACTCATACTAAAATCCCTTCTCATGAAAGACATGAACTTCTATTACTAAAGTCCTTCTCCTAGAAGGCACCAAGATCTTATATCAAAGCCCTTCTCTTACACGGCACAACTAATTCTTACAAAAACCCTTCTCTTAGAAGGCACAACTATTTCTTACATAAAGCCCTTCTCTTAAAAGGCACATATACTCTATAAAAAAGCTTTTCTCATGGAAGGCAACTTTATTCATAACTTCACAACAATTAAAAGAGTATTGTCAAAGGGGAAACTCATTTAAGTACATGATAAGAGGGGCAAGTTTAACCAGCCCCTACACACAGCTGGACATACTCTCTCTCCCTTCAGTTGCACCCATTTTTTTCCCTCAATCTTGAAGTTATCATGGCAAACTGCCTCTCTACCGCTAGAGTCATTCTACTGGAATCCTATCAGCTCACAGAAGCTGTACAGCTGGGCTGCAAACCATCAGAGATAAGTGACCTTGCTTCCTTATCTTTAAATTTACATTATTGAGTATATGATTACTTCACATTTAAATGCATATTACTTTATTCCAACTGCTATTACAACTATTAACTAAGGCTTAAATTCATTTAAATGCATGATAAACTAGCCTTTACCGCTGGCATTTTGCTGGAATCCTATCAACTCACTGATGTTGTATAGCTGGGCTGCAAACCATCAGAGATAAGTGACCTTGCTTCCTTATCTTTAAATTTACATTATTGAGTATATGATTACTTCACATTTAAATACATATTATTTTATTCCAACTGCTATTACAACTATTAACTAAGGCTTAAATTCATTTAAATGCATGATAAATTAGCCTTTACCGCTAGCATTCTGCTAGAATCCTATCAGCTCACTGATGCTGCACAGTTGGGCTATAAATCATACAAAGATAAGTGACTTTGCTTCCATATCTTTAAATTTACATCATTAAGTACATGATTACTTTACTTCTGAATAAATACTATATTCCAATTGTTATTACAACTACTAATCAAAGCTATTATATCAAACGAATATTACATATTTATTCAACCATTATCGCGATTCTTAGACTTTGGCTTTAATGATTTTATAGGCTTAAAAAATACGCTGGTAGCCGTTGGACCACGTGGTCCAATGTTGAGTTCCGGACGCAACTCCCCAAAAAGAACCCAGGCCTAATAAGATTATCCCTCTAACGGACCACACGTGGCTGGGCATCCGAAAAAGGCCCCTGAACACATTTCATGTGGAAAGCATGCTTGAACATACTCCCAACCAAGCACCAGCTAAGACTCAGGGGCATTGGGCAAGATGATAAATACGAGTTGTGTGGTAGCTGTGAAACATCAGGACATGTTTTTTGGGGGTGCAAATTGGCAAGGGAAGTATGGGGAAACAAAAGACTGAAGTTGCCATATTTAGAGACCACGCCTAGGGACTTCATAGATATCATGTGGCAGATTAAGCTCAAGAAGCCAGAGCTTGACTGGGAATTATTTGCAATCACGGCATGGAGTTTGTGGAGTAATAGGAATTCAGTATGCCATGGAGGAAAGAGCAAAGCAGCGGTATTGATAGCCCGAGAAGTGACTGCATGTACGAAGGAGGTCAGGCAGACCAACGAGGTTCAGAGTAGACCTTCACCTTCAATTGGGCAAACTTGGACTCCTCCTAGAAGGGGGTGCTACAAGATTAATGTTGATGGGGCGATGTTTAAAGAAATGGGCTATTGTGGGGTGGGAATGGTCATTAGAAATGAGGAAGGACAGATAATGGGTGCAATGAGTAAAAGGTTGGATCTACCTTTGAAAGCGTTGGAAACGGAAGCAAAAGCAGTGAAGGAGAGCATCATCCTTGCCAGGGACCTCAGCCTAAGGAACATTAGTGTGGAAAGCGATGCCCAGGTTGTTGTAAAATCCTTGAATGCACAGGGCCTAGCATCGAGCTCCATCCATAAGGTGATTGAAGGAACAAAAATGGAACTCCGTGGTTTTGATTCATGGGAAGTAAACCACATTTGCAGAGACAAAAACTCTACAGCACATCTCATTGCAAAGCATGCCAAGTTTATATCTGATTGTTGTGTATAGGTGAAAGATACCTCACCTGTTATTGCCAATCAAATTCTGTATGATGTAGCTTAGCTGAGCAATATCTCAAGTTAATGAAATTTCAGTTTATCTTGATTATCAAAAAAGAAAAGAAAAAAGAAAAGTAATAAGATTAAGATGATGTGATATATTTTGTAATTTTAAATTATGGTAATGTCAGAAAAAATAAAATAAACCAAAAACTTTAATGTCACATTATCATAATGCGCATTACATCAAAGGCACATCACTGCGAACCAAACGGCCCCTTATGGTAATTTACATCATATTAGATTTTGATGAAGTTAACTTAATGGTTAGCGGCCAACTAGCTTTACCTAAAAGGATTGCTTATAGAGCACCATCATCCATCGCATATGCATTTAATACTTCCCACCAACAATCTTTTTGCATTTAATGTAACTAGTTGCAAACCCGTGCGATGCACGAAATAGTTTTAAATCAAATGTTAACACATTCAGATTTAAACATCTCTTTAATTTCAATTATTGAAAGCTAAATTGACTTTGATATAAGATGAAACATGTAATATTATGAAGTAATATTAAAAATGAGATAAATACAGATATTATGAAGTAATATATTACAATAATCATAATATGCTTTTACATTTGGCTTAATACGTATTACAAAAGAACATCGCACGGGAAAGTTACTAATTTTTTTAATTAAAAATAAATAAAAATTATATCCATAATAGAAGGACATAAAATATCATTACTGTCCCAAAAGATGACACATAGATGACAGTTTTAAGCTGAAGCTCCTCCCAATAGTTTTTAATTTGCACATAAGTCCCAATACCATGTATTTTTGCTATGGCTTTTTTTTTTTTTCTTTTCAATTTCATTTATTTCATGACTTCCACTAAATATTCATTGTATTCATAATATTTAAAAAACGTTGAAGTAGAGTTGTATCCTCAAATAACTAAATAAAGGAGTTTAATTCCTCTCTGTTTCAATTTAAAGCCAAATTGTGCATAAAAGCAAAAAAATTTCCTTTGTTCCACTATGTCTTTAGTACCAAAATCACAAATCCATTAAAACCAAATTGTGCATAGAAAATCTTAGAAATTGAAAGACAACTTTAAAGTGTTTTTTGCATCTTCTTCCTTTGTTACTTTGTAGCAGTCCCTGAATATGCCCTTTTGTTTTCCTTGGGTACAGATGTTGGTGTGAGTTGCACATTGCTTTGAACATCAAGTTTCACTGATGTAAGCCTAGCAATAGAACAGGTTGAGGAATGTATTACAACATATACATCTTAAATATCATATTTGTAATTTTGCTAAATTAAAGGATACGTACTTCTGTCATTTTATCAAGCTAAATTGCTTTGTCAATTTCTTCAAAAGAGTCAAAAAGTTTCTTGACGGAGTAGAATTCCCATCCTTACTTGAGATTATAGTCATTTAGTTGTATTTTTCTTTTTAATTGAAGAAAAATATAGCATTCACATACTAACTTCAAAATTAAAAAAAAATAAAATAAAAATAAAAACATGATTATTTGATAAAATACAAATTGTACATAGAAGTAATTAAAACAATGGAAATCTTGAGATGAAACAATTAACCCAAACATAAAACCAAGTTTGAGATAACCAAGAAACTTAAATATGCAATCATATTCTAATTTCAAATTCTTTCTACAAACATATTACCAATAAATATGCAATAAATAGTTCAGAATAAAGGAAAGACTAGTAAATACCTGACTTTCCTTGTCTTGTGGTTGTATTACCAAATAAGCCAGATATCAAAATGCTAAATCCCTACCTACAAAATAGTGAGAATCCAATTTTCAGCCAAGAAACATTAATAGAAGAGAAATAGTGCAGTACAGAAAGTTTGAAACAGTGTAGTATAGTGCAGATTTTAATGAAACAGTGCAGTGTAGTGCAAATTTTTCTTTTTTAATCTCCTTCATATCATCAAACAATTTGATTGTGAGAGCAGACAGCTTACCCTCATAAAAAAAAATGAGAACTCTTCCTATATATGTTATTTTCTTCAAGAATTAAATAGATTAGCATAAAATTTTTTATGATTCTATCCAATGAAAAAACAATCACCTGCATCACCATAGTTGCTGCTGTTAGCTAACTTTAACTCTTTTTTTCCATAGTGACCAGTAATTTATAGAGGCAAAGGAACCCAAATGTTAAAAGCAAAAGCCTAAACTAAATCCTCTAATTGATTTAAGAATTCCATTTTGTTTTATGCAGTTACTTTCAGTTATAGTCATGTAGCCTTGCAAGTATTTGAATGTATCTTATCTAATCAATGTGTCAGCTGCATCATACCTTGCATGTCCATATGTTCATGTGTTTGAAGACAAAAATAATGTTGTTGAGCAATATAATATTCAATTCTGAAAAACTAACCTCAACATACTCCACACCAATTTCGCTAAGATTATCAGGAATGTTGTGTAATGAAAGCAAGTTGATAACTCCACCTCTCTCAGTTTCCACTAAACAAATTCAAACCCATAGCTCAGTTTCCACACAAAAAAATTCAAATTGATTATCACCATTTTAATATCTATTTAAAATATTGAAGATGTAACTCACTTCAAAAAATATTATCGTCAAAACACACTACTAAACTCAATTACAAAGTTCCAAACCTAAGACTTATCTAAGCATGTGCACAAACTCAATTACAGATACAAAAGAAACACAGCTAAAACAGCACATATTAAAATAATAAGCCAACAGTAAACTATTGAAGTTATAGAAACCAACAACTGTCACATAAAAAGCTGAATAAATCCCTCTTGAATTACAAAACAGCTGACTTCACCATCTGTTGCAAATGCAATTCACAGAGTTCCATCTTTGGGGTAGCCCAAGACAACGAAGCCCCACATTCTACTACTGGTTATAATGTATCACACCACTTAATTCCAAGATACATCTTTCAATTTATGATACAAAAAAGAAAACAAAGTTCAATACAAAAAATTTTATCAACATATACTCAAAAACATTTTGCAAAAAATAGGAAATTGACCCAAAACCACCTACTCAAATCAATAATGCATTCACAAAAGAAAATTCCCAGGTATATGTATAATGGTGTTTTTTTTTAAGGATTGAAAAGAAGTGGAGCAACTATTATGACAAAGAATTTCATTAGCGTAATCATATTTATAATGAAAGTGGCAGAACACAAAGTGCTTTAGAAAATACCAGGTATTGACACATAGATGGCTAAGAAAGTGAGTCCACTTAGAAGCACTCTGCTTCATGGAATAGGATATTCTCCAATTACTAATTCTCATGGCCCTTCAAACCACCCATGGAACAATGAATTTTAGACTTGAATTGGAAACATCAGAAGAAGTAAAGGGAAATCCATAAAGCTGGATTGTTGGGGTCATCTATAAATATATATAAATATATATATATATATATATATTCTATTGAGAGTGAAAGAAGACCAGCTATTTCAAGCATAAAAATTTAAAAAAAAAAAAATCAAATTGATTATCGTCAAAACACATGAAACAAATCAAACAAAACACACCAAAAAATTTATTTGAATTTTCTCAAAAACGACCCTAGAAACCCAATCTTTACTGCCAATCTCTTCAATCAACAATAATTCCCACAATCACAATTCAAATAAGAAATACATACCCACTTAGACAGCCATTGGTTTCTGCTTAGAGAATTTTGTAGGGGGATTTCTGGAACTATGAAAAATCAATCAGAAGGGCAAAAACTTAGTACCTGATCCTGAAATCAATGGCAAAAAAAAAATAAAAATCAGTGAAAAAGGAAAGACGAAAAGAAGACTGCATAACAGGTTTTCTGAATCGCAAGGTAACAGGGTGGTGAGACCGTTCTAAAACTAAAATTTAATTAACTTCAAAGTAAATTAATTTGAAGTAAACAAAGCAGATCAAATCCTAAGTCATAATTCTGACATCAAATTGGTTGAAAGCAAGCATAAATGCAGACCAACCATAGACTACCACTAAACAAATTCAAACCCATAGCTCAGTTTCCACACAAAAAAAATAAAATTGATTATCGTCAAAACACAGTACTAAACTCAGTTATAGAGTTCCAAACCCAAACTCAATCAATTACAGATACAAAGAGAAACGCAGCTAAAACTACAATTTAATCAACTCTAGAATACAAAACAGAAATCAATGAAGCTGGGGTAAAAAATCTCAGAAAGGCTAAGAAAAAAAGCTAAACTAAAAGCTAAGAAATCCAAACTAAACGAATACCATACCTTTAACCCTACTGCAAAAACTAAAATTAACAACAATTTATAGCATAATAACATATTACCAGTAAATTTTATTTATTTCAATCAACCTAAACAAATAAAGACCAATAAAATTATGGTATATAACACCAATAACCTAGAGGCCAGAGGTCAGAGGTCAGTTCGTGTTGTGTTTTTTAGGGAAAAGACGGAGAGGTTGAGAGAGAGTTGAAGAAGAAGCAGATATCTTCGATTTTGCACGAGTTCAACATTAATCAAAACCAACTATCCAAATACCTAAATTAAAGAAAATCAAACCAAATCCAAATACCTAAATCTAAGATAACAAAAATTAAAATACCTGCACTGGTAGCGGCTTTGGCGGTATATGACGGTGGTGGGAGGCTGGCACTTTTTGCCACTGAAGGAGTGAGAGAATGCCCATAGGATATGGTTTAGGGGTTTTGAGAATTGAGAGAGGCAGAGGCTAGAGAGAACGGCAAAAGAGAGAAAGGGTATAAAACCTAAAATAAAAAAGAAAAAGAAAATAGTGGTAGAATTGGGTTCCGGTTTATAAAACCTAAAATAAAAAAGGAAAATAAAATAGTGGTAGAATTGGGTTCCGGTTTTAAAAAGGTTTTATTATTATTATTTTTTTAATATTGTGCTGATGTGGAAAATTGTGGGAGCTTCAAAAGCTTTGGTTTTATATATATATATATATATATATATATATAGATTAGACATAAGTCATTCTTTTGCATTTGTGGAGAAGAACACCTTAAGTGCCATCTTCTTAGATCATTCACATCAGTTCGTGTAAAAATTTATATTTATTTTAGCATAAGAACCTATTTTTTCTATTTTTCACAATTGATTTTCAAAAATACACACATCATATTATCTATTTTACACTATAATTCATTCAAATGTTATTTATTTATCAATATTCCTCTCTCTCTCTCTCTCTCTCTCTCTCTCTCTCTCTCTCTCTCTCTGAGTAAAGAAGTATTTAAAAAATAGATTTGCATGTGAATAGTAATGATGTATATTTACATGATTACTGTAGCAATGATTTAAATTTATACAAATTTACATGGACTTTGATAATTTTTGGAGTTTCTTTTTAGAAGAAGTTTTGGAGTTGGAACTTGGATGCAAATTTTACTGGTTTGAGTATTCTTAGCCAACCTCAATGGGCAACATGTTGGTATGCTCTTTGCATTATTGCATAGAGGAAACACCAACCAACCTCCAATGAATGAATACTATAAACACCCTACTCTAAACATCACAAAAACTATGCCTTCTTCGATTACTATATTACTTTGCATTTGTTCTCTTCGAATCACCTTCACTAGCTTGACCATCGGAGCAACTCTAAGGGTGTGTTTGTTTGGAGGTGAAATAGGGTGGATGGAAAACTTTGGAGAGAAAATGGGAAGGAAAACTTTTTTGGAGTGTGTTTGGTTGGATGGGGAGGAAGAAAAATAAATGGTGGGACCCGGGTGTTTTCTCTCAAAAATAGAGAGAAAACTGAAGGGAGAAAATGAGACTGCTTAATGGACAAAAATGCCCATATGCAATTGGTCCAATTTTTTTTTTTTTCTTTTTTTGTGCTTTCGTGGGCAGTTGCCTCTTCCCTTTTTCTTTTTCTTTTTTTGGATTTCCTGGGCTATGACTGTGATAGTTGTTTTGTTTTGTTTTTTTTTTTTTTTTTTTTTTTTTTTTTTTTTTAACTAGATATGATTTTATTTTTTAATAAATTGGGTGATTGCTTTTTTTTTTTTTTTTGTTGGTTGTTTGTCACTATTTTGTTTTAATTGACCATCATTTTTTAACAAAGGAGTTTAAGTAAATTTATACAAACTCACTTTTTTCATCCCTCTACTTTTCCACTCCTAACGAAAAAAAAAAAATCTTTTCTATCCTCCCACTTTTCCATGCTCCCACCATTTTCTATTCTCCCACTTTTCCACCAATCCAACAAAACGAACCCTAACCTTTAAAGTAGGGAATAAATGTTCATTTCTTTGTAGGTCCAAAACCAAGTTAATAGAGTGCCATTGAGCCAAATATTTTTAAGAAGAAGTATTTAAAAAAAAAAATTTATTTTATGGCACTATAAAAGTTTACTAAGTAAAGGAGGGCAAATGAGTAAATACTCTTTGTAGGGATAAGGGCCTAAAATTATATATTGGGTCTTGGGCCTTGGCCAAGGACGTTGGTTGATCCGAGGACGAATAAATAGTAGTGAAGGCGTTAAGCTTAAAGTCCCATGAGTATTTTGCAAATGGATAGGTTGGGGGAGGTGGTTCGAGGAAGAGTATCTCCTTGGATAAACGAAGTACATACCAAATGTATATCCTATCGTTCAAAATGACCTTTTAGGAAATTCCACTGATAGGGACGTGAATTATGAACGTACAGGAGGGATGGAAGCTCAGAAATATCTAAGAGAAAGCTGCTACCATCACATTGAATGCTCTGTAGCTAATCCTCTGGCTGCATTAATGAGGAAGTGATCTTTGAACAGTGTTTTTCAGCCTTATAGCTACCCCCAAAGACTTCAGAAAGATGCTGATGGGACAAAGATCAACATGAGCGATTTACTGTCCACGTGTAAGGTGAAGATAAGAAAAGGGAGATAGTATAAATTAGAGGGAGGACCCCGAAAGAAAGGGATCGAAAAATAGAGAGAGAAAGCATTGTAGCAATCAAAAATTGTATTTGTAATCTGAACAATTGAATTATATAAGAACTGACCTTCTTGGATTGTGCCGAGGGCGAATTTACTTAGAAAAATCCTTACTACTCTTGCTTGATTGTCTTCTAAATCCATTCCAACCATTATCCAAATCATTAGGGCCTAGTTTTCTCTTGTATGGGAGGTTTTTTTTTTTTTTTTTTTTTTTTTTAATGTCCTTATATTCTAATATTTATGTAGAAACAAAATTTTTAGGATTCTTATTTTTTTTTGTTCAAAAATACCCCTTTATCCCTATGTTTAAGGGAAAATTTTTAGGTAATCTTAAAGCATGGAGAAATGGTGCTCCTTTCTCTCACATTCATGGTAAACCCCACCATGAATTTAATGAGTAAATCCCATCATGAATGTGAGAGGAGAGAATATCATTCTCCATACTCTGGAAGTATCTAAGAATTACTCATATTTAAGTAGAGATAAAATTAAAGGATAATCCTGTAAAAATACAACTTTAACTCTCACTAAAACATTGTTTGAAAAATAAGGTCACTCTCTTGTAGATTTTCAAATTTATTTATCTACTTATAAATTAGATTCTCAAAATAAAAATTATATATATAAAATAAAAACACAGATTTTTTTTTTCTACAAAATAGGACTACTAAAAAAAAAGTCTTTTCGCAAGCGCTAAGTGAGTGTGATGAGGTTAGTTTTTATTTATTTTTTAAGGAAAATGTTAAAGGATGCTCTACATTAATCTATGGACTAATTTTAAAAAATTTATATTAAAAAAACAAAACAATTAATTGTTTTGAATGCTTTTATATTTTCCATTAAAATAATGTCAAAATTTTTCTAAAATGATTTATTAACAATGATCCTAAAAACACTTCTTAATAAAACTTATTTAAAATTATAAATAAATAAGTGATATCCTCATATTATTTTATTCTCTTTGCTTGCGAGACACGCTCTAAACTTGTCTCTAAACCAATGAACTCATTGAGTACTCTCAACCAGGAGAAACTTCTGTGTAAACACACAATACCATCTCCTCAACCAGATGCTATGGACTTGCATTGATTGGTATTTCCCCAAATCTCAGGTATATTTGTGAAATTTACCCTTTTTATTTTTTATTTTTTTGGAAAAAATTGGATCAAGTGCCAGGCTGTGTTTTTTGTTTTTCTTTGAGGCAATAGTACATTAGTACCCAAGTGATTCATACACTGCGCTGCGGCCGCGTATTACTTGTTTCTCAGCATGTTTGACGAAAATTATACAGCATTATTAATTCATTCATGGTGTGCCCTTTGCAGTCTTGGGCAGTGTGTGTTGTTTTATATTTGTCCTCTCGTTTTGTGTTCTATGAGTACAAGCAATAGTGGTCCTAAATAGCTCTAGGAGAATGTTAACCAGCAGCATAGGAGAATGTTAACCAGCACCGCTTGGTGCTGGTTAAGTGCAGAAAAGACAAAAAAAATTTGTTAGAAAAAGTCAAAAAAAAGTTTCAAATAGTACTACTAAACTGAAAAATTAACATAAATTGAAAAAAAGACAAAATCTGTGGTAGGAAAACGTAAAAAATTTTGTGCTTAACGGGCACTGTGTGGTGCCCATTAACACAACCCATAGCTACATAGGATATAGTTTTTTTTTTAACTTTTTAGAACGACTAAAATTTAAAATGTATCTTACTATAGTGGAGTCAAAATATTTTTTTTGGCTCCACAACTACAATTCACAACTATTTTTGATTGTGCACGGTAGTTGAAAGGTAAAAAAAAATATTTTTTTATTATTTTGCATTCAATAATTTTTCCTTTTTCTGTGTCTCTATGCAATGATTTCTATGGCTTTGATGGTGGTTGTAGTTGTGTTTTGGTGATTGAATGAAATATTATTTTATTGTAGTGTTTATATTATTTTATTATGTTAAAAGCTAAAATAAAATCACTGCTGTTGGATATGAGAATGTAAAATAGATAAAGTGACTTTTGTGGTGCTAAAATGCTAAAAATTTGGCTCCATTACTGTGGATGCTCTAACATCTATACTCTCTGTTATGTTTTATTTAAGGCATAAATGCATTTTTTGTCCTTACATTTTGGAGTCATTTCTATTTTGGTCCATACATTACTATTTTACCACTTTTAGTTCCTAAAACAAAAAACACGTTCCATTTTGGTCCTTACCGTCACTCACTTAATAGAAAAATCCTACGTGGCAAACAGAGTGTATTATTGGTAATTTGGTACAGTAAATGCTGATGTGGCGAATAAAATAATATTAAAAATGCCATATTAGCATCTAATTTTTTTTTTTTTTTTAAATTTTAATTTATCAATTTTAAACCAAAAAAAAACAACATAATTAAAATTCAAAAAATACATAAATTTAAATCTGGGTTCACCTTCAACAAGAACACAATGAACTCAAACCCAGATTTTAAATATAAGAACACACATCCAAATTTTCTAGCATTTTCTTGTCAACCAAACACAAAAACACACACAAACCCTCGGCAACCAGTGGACTCAGGGCAGTGAAGATCTCCATCTTTGAACTCAAATTGGTTTTAAGGAAAATTAAGATACTCTTATCCATTTTCTTGGCAACCAAACAAATTTTCCAATTTCACAAAAAAAAAAATTTAGATTTGACAACCAACCAAATTTTTGATGTCAATCCTAGGATCTAAACATTTTCACAAACCCAACAAATCCCCTTATACACAAACCCAACAAATTCTCTATCACAAACCCAAAAAATTTCCTTTCACAAACCCATATTATCCCTTTTCAAATTTATCAAAAATCCAAAAGAAATACAGCAGACTCAACCCAGATAAAGAGAGAGTGAGATGAGAAAGTGAGGATGGAGAAGGGTTTCGGATCTACCTGGAAACCCACATGATGGCGTCGGCGCCAGCGTCTTGCCACCTCACCATGCTCCTCAACCTCACCCTCACACTCACGCCCACTCTCACCACCAACACCAACAAATGATTCTCGGTGATAGTAATGGCAGTGACGAGGACCATGAAGTCGAAGTCGAAGTCAAGGCTCCCAAGAAGCGAGCCGAGACATGGGTCCAAGACGAGAGCCGAGATGTGGGTCCAAGCCAAAGTAGAACAAGCACTTGTAGGAGTAGATTTCATCGAAGATGAGAGAAAAAGGGTTCGATCGATCACCCACTATGTGCACGGACAAGTGGAGGAACTTGCTTAAAGAGTTCAAGAAGGCTAAGTACCAAGATAGAGTGAGGAAGAATGGGAGGCGGAGAAACTGAGAGAAAGATCTAGGGAAGAAGAAGAAAATAAAGAAGAAAAAGAAACTAAGTACAAACAAAACAAATATAAATTCCACCATTTTTTTGTTTTTAATTATGTTTTTTTTTTTCTAATTTTTATAATTGATAAATTTAATTTTTTAAGTTAGATGCTGATATGGATGCTGATGTAGCATTTTTTTGATATTATTTTAATAGACACATCAGTATTTACTGTGCAAACAGTATACTCCGTTTGCCACATAGGATATTTCCGTTAAGTGAGTGACGGTAAGGACCAAAATAGAATGTGTTTTTTTTTTTTTTTAGGGGCTAAAAATGATAAAATAGAAATGTAAGGACTAAAATAAAAATAACCCCAAAATGTAGGGACCAAAAGTGCATTTACACCTTTATTTAATAAAGTTCCCATGTTATGCCAAAAAAATTATTAATTCATTCATAGGTGTTATTTGAAGAGTTTTATTAGGATGCTATTGTTGAAAACTTAAAATAACTATAAAGTTGACCATCTAAGGTTTTCTTATAATATGGTTTATTTAACCTTTTTTTTTTTTGGAGAAGATGGTTTATTTAACTAGGTTACTCTAAACCTATAAGATTTGTGGGTTTTAATTAGTTTAACCATTGTCAAATAAAAAATTCTAGAATTTGAACTCTATTTACAGAAAAAATTGATTGGCATCTTAGTCATGATAATAAGAGCAATCATTATGGAATTGACACCATAAATTGAATTCTATCTTATTTATGTATTTAAAAAAAAAAAAATCATAAGAACTAATATAGGTTTAATATTCATGTGTGAGCTACGATCTGCCATTTTTTTGTTTGGATCGACAAGATCTGCCATTCTTGAATTTGAAAGGAATCTCATTGAATAATATATTTGGGTTTATGTTTAAGTTTTAATTTATTGTTTTTAAAAGTTGGATATTTGTATTCGGCAACAAAAGAAAAGAAGAAAAGTTGGATTCTTGTTAAATAGAGGGATAAAGTATAAAAACAAAGGGAAACACAGAAAACCCAACCCCACAAAAGAACAACATAGTAGCAGTTGGAACTTGGAAGTTGGACACTAGCTTCTTCAATTTCCACAATCTTATCCAGTATCTTCCTATCCTGTACTTGGTCAAGTAATACTTTTTGAGCCCAAAAAAAATGTTTTAAGTAATACAAACTCGGAGTATTATACTTAAAAACCGGTTTGGTTTAGTTGAACTGGGATGAAAGGGAAAGATACTAATGGAAATTTCAATGGTTTTTTTTTTCACCATAGAATATATTTAAATTTTAATCCAAAACAGGGAGATTCCAGGACAAAGTTCTAAAAATTCAAACTATTTATTGCAACAAACATGTTTATAATCTGTCTTAACGACTTCACTACATTTTTAATTAGAGACTACCAAACATATGAAAGGGAATTGGGTCAGTGTGAAACTGTGAAAACGTTTTTCAGGTACAGGTTACAGCCCAGGTCCCTGAGATAGCTCCTCACTACAAGTCTTTTATTATTACTAGTATGTAGCCCCGTGCTACCGCACGGGAATGGATATATTATTAATCATGAGTTTATTCATATTTAAAAGGCTCAGTTAAGTCTAAATTCATATTATTAACCAGAAAATTTCATTAACAAAACTTAGCAGTATATATATTTTACATAGAAAGATTAACCTTGGTGACAATGTTTATCCAAAAGATCCATTCACGCTTTTGAATCTTCAATCTCTATTGGTGATTGAAATTTTCGCAGCTTAAAAAATTTAAAATTAAAAAAAAAATCCTCAGAGTTGTACTCATTTTGTAGTTTTACGATGGGTCATTTTGTAACATAATGCGCATTTATGTGAAGAAAAAACCTCTAAAGTTCCATGGCTGATAAAAGAAATTCTCTCCAATCTCTTTTTATAGAGAAAGGGGTTTGTGCATGTTTTTATACATCCTTCATAGTTGTATTATCACGAAACAAGTCCAATGGATTTAGATTGGTACTACTGATTCCCAAAGCATGAGTGTTTAATGTGTTATTAATTTCATCTCATTGGCTTCTGCACATGACAGCAAAATTAAAAATAATTAGATTGTACACGTGTATAGTAAAATTGGACTAAAAAAAAAAAGTCAAATATAAGGATAGTGATTTTTAGGCATAATGTGCATCTAATCACATATTAGCAATTTATAACAAATGTAAAGATGCAAACTTTGTAAGTGAATAGTAAACAAAACTCAGTGTCAAAACTAAGAAGAAAGTACTTTAATCCGAAACTCAGTGCAAATGTAAAGATGCAAATGTAAAGATGCAAACTTTGTAAGCAATTTATAACAAATATGCAAACTCTGGCTTTGCTATCTTTTTGGAAATTATGCAATGTACCCAAACCAAGTTCTTATCACCGATATTAATCTCTTTGGTTTTCACGTTTGACTACAAAATCAAGAAAAAACTTAATTAGCACAGTAACTCACTTGACCTGATACATAGAAGTTGTTTTAATGAGAATGAGTCCACATACATTTAACCACATGATGCAAAATTCAACTTCAATTTCAGATTCTAGACACATGGCACAAAATTAGAGTTATAATTCGGAATTCAATTTCACACTCTTTCTGCTTCACCTATTATTTTATATATAGATTAGTTTTTTTTTTTTTTTAAGCATGACATTTGAAATTGTACCGCAAGCATATCCAATAGTTTGGCCCAAGAAAACCTAGGACAACTAAAAATTGGCCAGGTTTTCCCGTCCCACAAATGCAATTGGTGCGAGAATAGAGGTTAATTTTTATTTTTATTTTTCTCCTGTAACCGTCCCATTTACATTTAAAAAATTAAAATTATTTTATATGTTTTTTTATAAGGTATATATGCATGCTTTAGCCTTCAATCTTTCAATTTATAATGTTTTTTATGTTGCATTATTGATTTTATATTTTCATGTTTTAAGATTTAAATTGTATATATTTTTCAATTGTTGTGTTGTAATATTTAAATTTTTACAATTTTTTTAATACTTGAATTGTTATATTGTCATGGTTTTGAAATTTTTTTGTAATTTTAGAACTTATTTTTTAATGTATTTATGAGTTTTAAGTTAATATATGATATATATTTTAAACCAAATTTTAATAAAGTATATAATCAAAATTGAATATGACAGGGCAAGGCAGGTCCTGCAGGCGCCCGTTAGGATAGGGTAGGGGAAAAAAATGTCTAGAAGCTAGAGTAAGGCAGGAATGAGGAATAGGAAATATCCTATACATTCCGTGTTTCCATCCCTGCATATGGTTCGTCAAGTAAAACGGTCAAACGTGGTCACATAACACCTTAAAGAGGTCGAACTATTTACTTAAGGGGCGTTTAGTTTGTCATGATGTTACATTACATCACTATATTACATTATTATAATCTTACATTAATGTTATCTCAAAAAATTCAGGTATGCATAACATTTGGAAGTAGATTTGGTGCTTGAACTGTCCAAATAAGGTAAAACACTTCATGTGGAAAGCATGCTTGAACACACTCCCAACCAAGTACCAGCTAAGACTCAGGGGCATTGGGCGAGATGATAAATGCAAGTTGTGTGGCAGCTGTGAAACGTCGGGACATGTTTTGTGGGGGTGCAAATTGGCAAGGGAAGTATGGGGAAACACAAGACTGAAGTTGCCATATTTAGAGACCACGCCTAGGGACTTTATAGATATCATGTGGGAGATTAAGCTTAAGATGTCGGAGCTTGACTGGGAATTATTTGCAATCACGGCATGGAGTCTGTGGAGTAATAGGAATTCAGTATACCACGGGGAGGTGTTTAAAGAAATGGGTTGTAGTGGGGTGGGAGTGGTCATCAGAAACAAGGAAGGACAAATAATGGGCGCAATGAGTAAAAGGTTGGATTTGCCTTTGAAAGTGTTGGAAACGGAAGCAGAAGCAATGGAGGAGGGCATCATCCTTGCAAGGGACCTCAGCCTAAGGAACATTAGTGTGGAAAGCGATGCCCAGGTTGTTGTAAAATCCTTGAATGCACAGGGCCTAGCATTGAGCTTCATCCATAAGGTGATTGAAGGAACAAAAATAAAACTCTGTGGTTTTGATTCATAGGAAGTAAACCACATCTGCAGAGCCAAAAACTCTGCAACACATCTCATGGCAAAGCATGCCAAGTTTATATCTGATTGTTGTGTATGGGTGGAAGATACCCCACCTGTTATTGCCAATCAAATTCTGTATGATGTAGCTCAGCTGAGCATTATCTTAAGTTAATGAAATTTCAGTTTATGTTGATTATAAAAAAAAAAAAAAAAAATGATAAGATTAAGATGATGTGATATATTTTGTAATTTTAAATTATGGTAATATTAGAAAAAATAAAATAAACCAAAAACTTTAATGTCACATTATCATAATGCACATTACATCAAGGGCATATCATTGGGAACCAAACGTTCCCTTATAGCAATTTACATCATATTAGATTTTGATGAAGTTAACTTAATGGTTAGCGGCCAACTAGCTTTACCTAAAAGGATTGCTTATAGAGCACTATCATCCATCGCATATGCATTTAATACTTCCCACCAACAATCTTTTTGCATTAATGTAATTAGACATAAGTCATTCTTTTGCATTTGTGGAGAAGAACACCACGAGGGCCATCTTCTTAGAGCATTCACATCAGTTCGTGCAAAAATTTATATTTATTTTAGCATAAGAACCTACTTTTTCTATTTTTCACAACTAATTTTCAAAAATACGCACATCATATTATCTATTTTACACTATATTTCATTCAATATTATTTATTTATCAATATTCTCTCTCTCTCTCTCTCTCTCTCTCTCTCTCTCTCTCTCTCTCTCTCTCTCTCTCTCTCTCTCTCTGAGTAAAGAAGTATTTAAAAAATAGATTTGCATGTAAATAGTAATCATGTACATTTACATGATTACTGTAGCAATGATTTAAATTTATACAAATTTACATGGACTTGGATAATTTTTGGAGTTTTTTTTTAGAAGAAATTTTGGAGTTGGAACTTGGATGCAAATTTTACTGATTTGAGTATTCTTAGCCAACCTCAATGGGCGACATGTTGGTATGCTCTTTGCCTTATTGCACAAAGGAAACACCCATCAACCTCCAATGAATGAATACTATAAACATCCTACTCTAAACATCACAAAAACTATGCATTCTCCGATTACTATATTACTTTGCATTTGTTCTCTTTGAATTACCTTCACTAGCTTGACCATCGGAGCAACTCTAAGGGTGTGTTTGTTTGGAGTTGAAATAGGGTGGATGGAAAACTTTGGAGAGAAAATGGAAAGGAAAACATTTGTGGAGTGTGCTTGGTTGGATGGGGAGGAAGGAAAATGGAAAATAAATGGTGGGGCTCGGGTGTTTTCTCTTGGGCCTACCAAAAAGTTTTCTCCCAAAAATAGAGAGATAACTGAAGGGAGAAAATGAGGCTACTTAATGGACAAAAATGCCCATGTGCAATTCGTCCAATTCCTTTTTTTTTTTTTTTTCTTTTTTTGTGCTTTCGTGGGCAGATGCCTCTTCCCTCTCTCTTTTTTTTTTTTTGTTTAACTAGACATGATTTTTTTTTAATAAATTGGGTGATTACTTTTTTTTTTTTGTGGTTGTTTGTCACTATTTTGTTTTAATTGGCCATCATTTTTTAACAAGGGTGTATGAGTAAATTTATACAAACTCACTTTTTCCATCCCTCTACTTTTCCACTCTAAACCAAACAAAAATGAGAGAAATTAAAATCTTTTATATCCTCTCACTTTTCCATTCTCCCACCATTTTTTATTCTCCCACTTTTCCATCATTCCACCATTTTCTATTTTCCCACTTTTCCACCCCCTCCAACCAAACAAACCCTAACCTTTAAAGTAGGGAATAAATGTTTATTTCTTTGTAGGTCCAAAACCAAGTTGATAGAGTGCCATTGGGCCAAATATTTTTAAGAAGAAGTATTTAAAAAAAAAAAATTATGGCACTATAAAAGTTTATTAAGTAAAGGAGGGCAAAATGGGTAAATACCCTTAATTTTAAAACTATTTAGCAAAATACCTTATCTTTCTAAAGTATTTAGCAAAATGTCCCTGTTTTTGGAACTCGATTTTAAAAAAAAATTGAGTCACAGTTGAAACTCGAAATTAGCAATGTTGAGTTCTATGCATATTTTGCCACTTCATTTTTAAAAAAAAATTTAAGTGGAACTTAACATTACTAATATCGAGTTCTATTTAAAAATACGCATACACCTGATTTTGAGGAGATCAAATTTTACACAAAAATTGAGTTTCAAAACATAAGCATTTTGCTAAATACTTTAAAAAGAGGGATATTTTGCTATATATTTTTTAAATTAAGGGTATTTACCCATTTTTCCTGGAAAATGAAGATAAAGAAGTATTATGGAAAATGACAGACTGAAATTGGAGAAAAAAAATCATGACATTTTGGCATTTGAAATACCAAAAAGCTGGCTAGTGTTTAAACTTATTTTGGTATTTCACTGTTTTGAAGAGTTCTTATAATACCACATTTTTTGTGTCAAAACTTTTGCCACAATTTAATATGAAAATTTGTGAATCATTGCTTATAATATTCATATGAATTCACTATTTTTTTTCACCGCTTACCGTTTGTCACATTAGAATTATGGGAGAAATTGTGTCCATAGATTTCTTCAGGAAATTCTATATAAGATTTCAAGCAGCTATATTTTAGCTTTTCGTGAGACAAAATGCGGTGTATTTTGTCCTTTCTTTTGCCGAAATGTCAAAATCCTTTCTTTTACCACCACCAATACTAATGCTCTAAGCGACACAAACAATGCAATTTTGATAGTTAACTACCACAATTTACACCTCCCATCATTCCCTTAATTAACTTCACCATTCTCTCAAAAAAAAAAAAAAAAAAAAAATCTTCACCAGTGCCATAGAGCTACCAAAACAATTATATATATTTTTAACAATATTTTCACAATTGACCCGGTGATATAGGCACTACCAATTTTAATTGATCTACTTGTTATGATTCCAAATTCTATGTCCTACCCTCCTAAGCTATGACATTTTCATAACACTTTTACAACAAATTTCATGTGGTAAATTGTTATTGATTTTAATTTGAACCCGATACTAAAATTACTTTTTTTGCCCACTAGTAATAACTTGCTACTTAAATTTAAATATATATATATTATGAAAATGTTGTGGACATAACATTTTTCCATACAGTTAGCCTTAAAACCCAACAAAGCAACACTATAACAATATTTGAAACCTTAGTTAAGCATACAAAACTCTAAAATGGTAGTAGACTAGCAGCAATCATATGCCAGTTGGATGGATAGGGGGAAGAAGAATAGAGTAGAGTTTGTCCAACATTAGGGTATAAAGTAAAGTTGACTAAAAATTAGCCTAATTTTCGGCCTACTCTACTCTAGTAACTCTACTTTTCAAGAAATTATTAGGTCCATTAAGAGGATTGCTGAAGTGATCATCTAGATTCTAGTAGTTTTTTGTTTTTTATTTTTAATTCTTGTACTGATTAAATCTCTGACTCATATATTTACATAAATGACATTATTTTATTAGTTGGAAGGATTATTTTAGTAGCTTCCGATAGACCTAATAATTTCTCCTACTTCCCCTCCCAAACTGGCCAATAAAGCGGTGAAAGGTGAAACCTGCAAGAAGCTTGGAAACATCACGGCATTGGAGCACTTATGCACCGCCGGGAATACAAGTATACTACTGACAAACAAAAGGAGGATCAAAACTTCGTGGACACTCCCAACTCCTATGTTAAAGGGTTTGCTCGTAGTCAAAATCCCTATTTTGCATCGGATATGATTGCGACGGCAATGAACTCGTGTTGCAAGTGCAACTTTTAAATCCCTAAATAATAATTTGCTTGGGTCCAGCCCTAAGGATAAGAATTGGTGACAAGACCTTTCAAAAAAAAAAATTTGGTGACAAGTGACAACATAGCTTACACTAATAATTTTGTTTATCATCTATCGTAATCTATGATATGACTCATCAACAAAAAAAATCATATATGATCGTTACATGAGTGGCATGTTTTTGATTATCAAATTGGATATATACCTATACCTAGCCTATATATGTCGACAATCGTCATAAGAATGGTTGAATCCACTCCCCTAGCCATCATTAGCTAAAAAAGGTAAGCAAAGTAAAGGTGGCCTCCTACCCATCTAATGTGAGAGATACCAAACGAGAAATTGATAGGGAATTGCACTACTGCAATTCCTATTAAGGGCTGAGATTGATTGTTACAAAAAGTAACCTTCAATCTTAATTATTGATTAAAAAAATTAAGAAAAAAAAGTAAAAAGAAATAAAAAGTATAAGTTAAAATAAGTATAAATTAAATTTTTTTTTTTTTGTGAGAAATGGAAAGGTGAATTGCACTCAGTGCAATACCTAGTCCACCATACGAGATTTGCTTGATTAATTGTAAGATAATAATCATTAAGTATTTATGAATATATTGTTGATATTTTATTATTTAGGGAATGCTAAAACCATTACAAATTTCATTTTAAAAAAAAGCTTATAAATCGGCCTAATAATAAATATGATTGGTATCACCTTCACAATATAATAAATAAATATTAAAGTACTCTTTATAATCTATGACACATTTGTTTGTATAACTTATGTAGTAAAATTCCTATTAAAAAAAAAAAAACTTATGTAGTAAAATGTATTCCAATTTCCTAGCATCACTCTTATAGTCTTATTATTATTTTATTATCAGAATTTGTTATTATTATTGGTATTAGTATTAAATATTTAGTAGGTATATGTTATTATTACAATAATCTATCCTCCACGTTTTTTTTTTTTTTTTTGCATTATTATAAAAAGAAAATATAAGCCTATGTGTAATTTTTATCCACACCAAATGAGGACAATACATTTAGAAGAACAAATACATTATTTACAAAACTTATAACAGACCGGATAAGGAGGTTTTATGTGAGACTCCTTTGTAAAAGTTTTTCAAATAGCTTGAGTATTTGTTCTGGTTAGAAAGACAAAATCAGGAGATAGAATTTAAAAGAGAGAAAGATTGAGAATTAGATTGTCTTTAGGTTCTTTCTCAAAAAGATTGTCTTTAGGTTTAACAAAAGGAGGAGAGAGAGAGAGAACTGCCAAAAAAAAAAAAAAAGAGGAAAGAGAGAGAGAGAAATGTATTAGATAAAAATAAAGATCTGATTAATAGATACCCTCAAAATATTTGTTAATGGATTATTTTAAAAAAGCTTTTATACTACTTTCATAAAAAATATTAAAAGTAGTTAAAAAATTTAATTAATTTTTTTTTTTATAAAAAGTTTTTAAAAATATTTTATGGTACCCTAAAATATCCATTAACTTTTACATAAAAATAATTGTGTCAAAACCTTTTGCATATGCATTAATTATCCATTTAAACTGGGATAAAGCAAAGATGGTAGCTTTAAATTTCCAAACTATGTATATGATTTTTTAAAAAAATACTAAATATTTTTAATACACACAAAAATAAGTGAAGATTTTAAAGGAACTTACCATAGCACATCCAAAAAGTCTTCATGCATAAGAAGTTGAGTGTTGGCTATAGCAGGTCTTGTTGGTCCTCCTGGTCCTGGCCCCTGGGCACACCATTTTAGTGATTACATGACATCATTACACGTCAATGTTGATTGACCCATTCACCTACCCAGCCTGCGGACTTTTTTTTTACTTTTTATTTATAGGTCAGAAGGTAAACACGTGGATCTAAGCTGATCTGAATCCAATGGTGATCCCTCATTTAACCATTGTCACACAAAGGTGTCCCTACTGTTAGTTAAGGGTCCTTAATTAATAGTAATTGTCGTGCAGTTGAGACCAGAGTGGGAGATCAGAGTTAAAACAAAAGGTATATAATTGGATTCCGAAAACTTAGGTTGGAAGGTGGACTCGTGAATCACACTATTCTCTAGGGTAGGTTTGCATGTATAGTATGATTGAAAACAAGTTCTTTCTGAAGCACATGAACAAACCAACCAAATTTGCACTTTCACCAAACAACTCAGGAGATAAAGCCATAATTTCAGTTTAAGGAGCAAGATCAAAAGATAATAATAATCAATATTACTAATAAAATTATAAATATAATTATTATAAAAATATATATTAAAATTTCAACAACCATAAAATAAATAAACAATTGTAAAACAACAAATTCATAGTTACTAACAATTAAAGTAAGAGATTAATCTATATACACAAATTTTAGACATCTAATTTGATTCCATGTAATAATTTGAGAAAATAAATTTCCAAATTTCTTTCTCTATTTTTCTAATTATTGAAATTTTAGATTTATTGTAAAAACTCAAAAATTGAAACTATGAAAGAATAAGAGATAGAGGTGAAGAGTGAGAGATCACAGTTAAAACAAAAGGTATACAATTGGATTCATAAAACTTAGATAGGAAGGTAGACTTGTGAATCACACTATTCACTAAGGTAGGTTTTGCATGTATTGTATGATTGAAAACAAGTTCTTTCTGGAGCACATGAACAAACCCACCAAATTTGCACTTTCACCAAACAACTCAGGGCAGTGATGAAGCCAGAATTTCAGTTTAGGGGTGAGGGGTGGGGGCAAAATCAAAACACAATAATAATAATGATAATAATCAATATTACTAATAAAATTATAAATATAATTATTATAAAAAAATATTAAAATTTAAACAACCGTAAAATAAATAAACAATTGTAAAACAACAAATTCATAGTTACTAATAATTAAAGTAAGAGATTAATCTATATACACAAATTTTAGACATCTAATTTGATTCCATGTAATAATATGAGAAAATAAATTTCCAAATTTCTTTCTCTATTTTTCTAATTATTGAAATTTTAGATTTATTGTAAAAACTCAAAAATTGAAACTATGAAAGAATAAGAGATAGAGGTGAAGAGTGAGAGCTCACAGTTAAAACAAAAGGTATACAATTGGATTCATAAAGCTTAGATTGGAAGGTAGACTTGTGAATCACACTATTCACTAGGGTAGGTTTTGCATTTATAGTATGATTGAAAACAAGTTCTTTCTGGAGCATATGAACAAGCCCACCAAATTTGCACTTTCACCAAACAACTCAGGGCAGTGACGAAGCCAAAATTTTAGTTTAGGGGGGCAAAATCAAAAGACAATAATAATAATAATAATGATAATGATAATAATCAATATTACTAATAAAATTATAAATATAATTATTATAAAAAAATATTAAAATTTAAACAATCGTAAAATAAATAAACAATTGTAAAACAACAAATTCATAGTTACTAATAATTAAAGTAAGAGATTAATCTATATACACAAATTTTAGACATCTAATTTGATTCCATGTGATAATTTGAGAAAATAAATTTCCAAATTTCTTTCTCTATTTTTCTAATTATTGAAATTTTAGATTTATTGTAAAAACCCAAAATTTGAAACTATGAAAAAATAAGAGATAGAGGTGAAGAGTGAGACAAGAGTGAGAGATCATAGTTAAAACAAAAGGTATACAATTGGATTCCGAAAATTTAGATTGGAAGGTGTTGAGGGTCATTTGCAGAAGTCCAGGCAGACAGAAAAGCCCAATAATGAGAGCTACAAAGAATTGACAAGGTAAATAGCAAAAAACCCATCAGGCCCAAGTGGCAGGAATAATGGATCACAGGCCCAACAAATAAATAAATGGGTCTTGAAGAAGCAAGCGGGCTCAAAGAAGCCAGGAAAGAAAGAAATAGCATCCCATGGGTAGAGTATGAGGTAGAAAAGTGAGAAAGGGCCGCCGCAGGCCCAAGACAATGCAAACTAAGAGAGTAAGGGGTTTATGGTAGGCCCATGAACCCCAAAGATAAGGATAAGGTTATTGGGCCGGGAAAGCCCAATGAAGTTAGTAAAAAGCCCATGGGAGTGTGGAATTAGCAAACGGGCCGAGGAAACCCAAAGAAAGCAATCGGACCATGGATGCCCAAAGGGACATATGAGCCCATGAGTAAAAGCAAAACAATGCCCTTGACAGGCCACTGAGAAAAGGGATAAACGGCTGGCCCAAAAAAGAGGTCCAGCAGGATTAAGTTATTACGACAGGAATAACATTTCAACGTGGCAGGCAATAAAGAAAATCAAAAGTGGGCCAAAGAAATGTAAGGCCCATCATCATACGAAGCCCAACTCTTGAATCAAGCGAAAAACCAAAGGAAAGCCCACATGAAAAGCCAGGAAACGCAGACGGAGAGTTTTCAGGTCGCGGCAGACGCATGAGCAGCAGGCAGACTTTTGGACAAATCTGAAAGGTAAGCACGCGCAAAGCCCAGACACCACCAGCCTGTACCCAGCCAATATAGGACATGGTGGGGCCATGGGCCAGAGGTAAGAGGTAAAGGGGGTATGGTTTGGTGGTGGGGAGAGGGGAAAAGATCTATTTGCGGCTCCTGCCCAAGCCTCTTTTGGGAGGTACGTCCTGCTGGGATGATAGACCACCCAAAAGAGGCAAGTTTGAGGGGGAACCGTTGGGTGCATGCTCTGAGAGTAAAGAGAGAAAGTATTAATACCGTGGCAGGAAGAAATGTTACGGTATACAGAGGAACAAAACAAACCCGCCTCTGTCTGGCGAGGGTGGATGTCGCACAGTCCTGGTGGTCGGCAAGTACACCCAGACCAGACAAATGTGGTTAAGGGGCAAAACAGTAAAACACTAGCCACGGCAGGCGCTATAAAAAGGCTCTTGCCGTGCCCTGTAAGAAGGATCGAAAACAGAGCATATTTAGGGGAGTGAAAAGAAAAAACAGAGCAAGAAGAAAAGAAAAAAGATAAGAAAGAAAATAGAAAGAAAAACTAAGAAAAATGAGAGTTAGTTTAATGGGCATGCACCAATAGATCGTTTTCTCTCTCTCCCCCTTCAAATCTCACCTTCTTCCAAAACGCAAACAAGGACTCTTTCTTTTTTGGGCAATAACCATTCAGGTCCGACTCCCTCAAAGCCATTAATCCCCACGGCAGGATCTTTTTCCTAGGGGATTATTTGCATTGAGAAGAGGCGTTCTCTCCTCTTTGGCTTTGCTGCGGCAAACTAAGCTTAAAACTTAACTTATGCCCATTTAAATTAACCAGCATTATTTTCTTTATTTTTCTGTGATTAATATCATTGTAACTGTAATCATGCTTTATTAGCAGGGAATGCGTAGCCATTTATTTAAATAAGTCAAAGTACTCTGTCTTAGTTATTATTATATCTGCCTGTTGTAACTCGTCTGCCACAGTTCTACTTGCCGTAAATTTGCTCCTGGCAGACAAGGCATAAGTTTGTGCACAAACCAGTTGAGTTACAATTGGACCGGCCCCAGCTCCCTTACTCAGAAACACTAGGGCCCATCATCGTAGGAGGCAGCCCAACCCATTACTGCAGGAGGCAGCCCAATATACCATATACAAAAAAGGCCTCTACAGAAGGTAGACTCATGATTCACACTATTCACTAGGGTAGGTTTTGCATGTATAGTATGATTGAAAACGAGTTCTTTTTGGAGCACATGAACAAACCCACCAAATTTGCACTTTCACCAAACAACTCAAGGCAGGGCAAAGCCATAATTTTAGTTTAGGGGGAAGATCAAAAGACAATAATAATAATAATAATGATAATAATCAATATTACTAATAAAATTATAAATATAATTATTATAAAAAATATTAAAATTTAAACAACCTGTAAAATAAATAAGCAATTGTAAAACAACAAATTCATAGTTACTAACAATTAAAGTAAGAAATTAATCTATATACACAAATTTTAGACATCTAATTTGATTCCATGTAATAATTCGAGAAAATAAGGTTATGTTTGGCAACAATTTTTTTTTTCAATTTTCAAAAACTTGTTTTTGGGAATATAAAGAAAAAAAAATTCTTATATTTTTTAAATCAAAAACATGTTTGGTTAGTTGAAATTTTTTTTTTAAAAAAGAAGTTTTTTGAAGGAAAAAAATAGAAAATACTATAAAATGTTGTTGATTTGAACTTTAATGCTAACTTATTAAATGAGACAGATTCACTGAATTAAATGCGTATTTTCATTGACATTTGAAAATTAGAAATTGAAAACATTTTTTTGCATGTTTTCAGTTTCCTTCACAAATTAAGTTTTGAGAACAATTTTTTATTTTCTATCCATTTTGAGTTGCCAAACAAGTTTTTTAGTTTCAAAAATAGAAAATTGTTTTTGAAAACAGAAAATAAGGAGAAAAAACAGTTACCAAACATATCATAAATTTCCAAATTTCTTTCTCTATTTTTCTAATTATTGAAATTTTAGATTTATTGTAAAAACTCAAAATTTGAAACTATGAAAAAAATAAGAGATAGAGGTGAAAAAAATAATGGATGCTTTATTGCTTTAATACCATACAAGATGTTGTATTATAATAATAATTATTATTATTAAGTGTAAATTTTGAGTTCCCCAGGCTGTACCTAAGTGAAAGAAAGGAACTTCAGAGAGGAATTTGGATAAATGAAAAAAAAAAAACCCTTGAATATTGGTCAAAGTGCAAACAGGCTTTAAGTTAAAAATAAAGGTTATAGTTTTAATTAATGCAAAAAATAGATTTTATGAATGCGGTAAGCAGCTTCGAAATACAGTAAACGTGGTGTGTAGAGAGCAAATTTTATTAACGTAGAAACAGATTTTATCAATGCAGAAAAACAAATTCGATTATTGTGAAATTTAAATATGAAAAAGTATTTAGATTTGGCTTTTAAATTTAGAAAACACGATTTCACTAGGTGTTTTATGAGAAAACAGCGAACAATTTTTTAAACAGTGAACAGAGAATAATTTACGCAGAAAAGAGAGTGAAAATTTTTTTAAATAATGCTGAACAGAAAATAATTTTATGCAGAATGCTAGAAATAGTTTATACAGAAAACAGTGAACAATTTTTATGAGAAAACAGTGAACAATTTTAATTAATGCAAAAAACAGATTTTATGAATGTAGTAAGCAGATTTAAATATACAATAAATATGATGTGTAGAGAGAAAATTTTATTAATGAAGAAACAGATTTTATCAATGCAGAAAAATATATTCGATTATTGTGAAATTCAAACATAAAAAGAAAACACGATTTCACTAGGTGTTTTATGAGAAAACAGTGAACAATTTTTTAAATAGTGAACAGAAAATAATTTATGCAAAAAAGAGAGCGAACAATTTCTTAAATAATGCTGAATAAAAAATAATTTTATGCAAAATCATAGAAATTGTTTATATAGAAAACAGTGAACAATTTTTATAAGAAAACAATGAACAATTTTAATTAATGTAGAAATTAAATTCATATTTCAAAATTAAAATCTCTATATTTTACAATGCTTCTATTTAAATAAATAAAAACATAAAAAAAGCTACTTATTTTTATCTTTATGTTTATTTGTTGATTATCCCCCAAACATAAAAAACAAAACAAAAAACAAAAAACAAAAAAAAAAAAAAAAACAAAAAATTTACACGGTATCGAGTTTGGTAAACTTGAGTACTGTAGATTTTTTTTTTGCATTGTATTTATAAAAGGTACTCGAGCTTGGTATACTCGAGTATTGTGTTGCATGGTACTCGAGTTTACCAAGCTCGAGTACCACATAATTTTTTTTAATCGTACAAATCCAACTTAGCAGTGCCACGATGGTAGAACTGATGAGGAACTCGAGTTTCTGAAACTCGAGTTCTGGAAAAAGTGGTAGTTTGCCATTTATTTCCAAAACAGTGTTTTTTTGCTAAAAATTTCCAAAAATTTTGGTATTTGGCCATTTTGGCCAAAATATTCCTTTGTTTTACTATTTTAGTGTCAGAGTGGCAAAGAACTACTAATAGAACAATATGAGTTTTTTTTACAAAAAAAGAAAAGAAAAAAAGAACTATATAAATGGTATTTTGGGTGGAGTCAAGGGGGGCAAGTGCCCCCCTCGCCCCCCTCTGGCTAAGCCCCTAACTCAGGGTAAGATCACTGGTTTTCTAGAGTTGTTTTGCAACGAGAGAGAGAGAGAGAGAGAGAGAGAGAGAGAGAGAGAGAGAGAGAGAGAGAGAGAGAGAGAGAGAGAGAGAGAGAGAGAGAGAGAGAGAGAGAGAGAGAGAGAGAGAGAGAGAGAGAGAGAGAGAGAGAGAGAGAGAGAGAGAGTGTGTGTGTGTGTGTACATGCAGTCACTCTCACTTATGTCTTTTCTTTTGATTGCAAATTAAAGCATGTACTTGAGCTGAGGCACAATTTTGAGCACTTTGCTTTATAAACTCGACAAATGCATGTCCATAAATAATAATATTCAAGAAGGTAAATGTTAACAAGCACTGTACGGTGTTTCTTAAGTTTAAATAACATGGATCTCACTTAATAAAAAATTAGATAAATGAAAGGAATTGTATAAAACTGAACCTAAAACCTATAAAATTAACAAATGCTAACAAAATATTGACACAAAGTTTGGTGTTAACCCAACCCATTTAAGAATACTCACCACCATATACATATATGTGAAATGTCTTTGTCTAATAAGTAATGTGTTGTTATTTTCATCAAAGTATAGTATATTATGATTGGATCTTTTTATAGATTTATGAATTTTTACGTAAAGACACTTAATAAGAAATTAGAGTGTGATTGGAAGGCTACTATGAATGATGAACAAACTTGGAGTGCATTTAAAATATAAGACTAT
Source organism: Quercus lobata (assembly GCF_001633185.2). NCBI lineage: Eukaryota > Viridiplantae > Streptophyta > Magnoliopsida > Fagales > Fagaceae > Quercus > Quercus lobata. The sequence goes on along the minus strand of NC_044909.1, from coordinate 32,063,740 downwards.
TGTATACTTTTGACCCTTAAGGTTTAAAATATGGCGGTTATTGAGTAATCAAGATTCTCTTTTTTATAGATTCTTCAAAGCAAAAGTTTTCCCTCATGGGATGATTTTTGATGTTAAAGAGAATAGAGGGTCCTTTGCGTGAAAGAGTATACTCAAAGGAAGAGACATCTGTTGGGGAGACAAACACCTTGGGGAGCTTCCTTGAGTAATTAATATAACATAACCCAAAAGGTCTAAGCCCTATGGGTATGTGCTCAATTATGTTATATTGACCACTCATTCTTCTTATCTTTATTCAATGTGGGACTTCACTCACACGTGTAACCCAACAATCTCCCCCTCACGTGTGAGTCTGTCTCTTTATGGGTTTCAAGACCTCTTTGTGGGCCATGAACAAGTCCTACTCACTCCTCCTTGCCTAATGGGCTTTTCACTTCATCAACGCGTCATCTATAAGTCTCTCGTATGCCATCCATGGGAACCACGTGTCAACCCCACACCCACATCCATGGGAACCCCATACGTCCATGTCCATGGGAACCTCACACCACACCATTATTTAGCACCACACACGTATAACCCAACAATCTCCCCCTCACGTGTGAGTCTGCCTCTTTATGGGCTTCAAGACCTCTTTGTGGGCCATGAACAAGTCCTAGTCACTACCCTTGCCTAATGGGTTTTTCACTTCATCAGCGCGTCATCTATGGAAAACACGTGTTAACCTCGCACGCACATCCATGGGAACCCCGTACGTCCATGTCCATGGGAATCTCGCACCATACTATTATTTAGCACCATTAGCAATATTCCTCCTTTTTTTTTTTTTTTTTTTTTTTTTTTTTTTTTTTTTTTTTTTTTTCAGGATCTTTGTGTGTGGGCCATTTAGGTTTTCTCTGTCCCCGCTAGGTAGGGATCATGAACACCTCACCACCTTCGCTGCACACCACCATGGGCTCTGATACCACTTGTTGGGGAGACAAACACCTTGGGGAGCTTCCTTGAGTAATTAATACAACATATAAAGACACACTTTAACCCAAAAGACCTAAGTCTAATGGGTATGTGCTCAATTATGTTATATTAACCACTCATTCTTCTCATCTTTATTCAATGTGGGACTTCACTCACACGTGTAACCCAACAATCTCCCCTTCACGTGTGAGTCTGCCTCTTTATGGGTTTCAAGACCTCTTTGCGAGCCATGAACAAGTCCTACTCACTCTCCCTTGCCTAATGGACTTTTCACTTCATCAGTGCGTCATCCATGGGAACCACGTGTCAACCCCACACGCACATCCATGGAACCCCGTACGTCCATGTCCATGGGAACCTCACACCACACCATTATTTAGCATCACACACGTGTAACTCAACAATCTCCCCCTCATGTGTGAGTTTGCCTCTTTATGGGCTTCAAGACCTCTTTGTGGGTCGTGAACAAGTCCTACTCACTCCCCCTTGCCTAATGGGCTTTTCACTTCATTAGCGCGTCATCCTTGGGTCTCTCGTACGCCATCCATGGGAACCTTGTACGTCCATATCCATGAGAACCTCACACCACACCGTTATTTAGCACCATACACGTGTAACCCAACAATCTCTCCCTCACGTGTGAGTTTGCCTCTTTATGGGCTTCAAGACCTCTTTGTGGGCCATGAACAAGTCCTAGTCACTCCCCCTTGCCTAATGGGCTTTTCACTTCATTAGCGCGTCATCCATGGGTCTCTCGTACGCCATCCATGGGAACTCTGTATGTCCATGTCCATGGGAACTTCGCACCATACCATTATTTAGCACCATTAGCAATATTCCTTTGTTGGGTTTTTTTTTTTTTTTTTTTTTTTTTTTTTTTTTTTTTTTTTTTTTTTTTTTCTTCTCCAGGATCTTTGTGTGTAGACCATTTAGGCTTTCTCTATCTCCGCTAGGTAGGGATCATGAATACCTCACCGTAGGGATCATGAACACTTCACCACCTTCGCCGTACACCACCAAGGGCTCTGATACCACTTGTTAGGGTGACAGACACCTTGGGAAGCTTCCTTGAGTAATTAATATAATATATAGAGACACACTTTAACGCAAAAGGCATAAGCCCAATGGGTATGTGCTTAATTATGTTATATTAACCACTCATTCTTCTCATCTTTATTCAATGTGGGACTTCACTCACATGTGTAACTCAACAATCTCCCTCTCACATGTAAGTTTGCCTCTTTATGAGCTTTAAGACCTCTTTGTGGGCCATGAACAAGTCTTACGCACTCCCCCTTGCCTAATGAGTTTTTCACTTCATCAGCACGTCATCCATGGGTCTCTCGTACGCCATCCATGGGAACCACGTGTCAACCCCGCACGCACATCCATGGGAATCACATGTCAACCCCGCATGCACATCCATGAGAACCCCGTACGTCCATGTCTATGGGAACCTCACACCACACCATTATTTAGCACCACACACGTGTAACCTAACAACATCATCAAGAAATGTTTAAGAAGGAGGATTGGGGATGGATCATGTGTTCAAATTGTCAAGACAACTGGCTACCAGAATCTCAGTCAGGAAGAGTACTCTCCCTTGTTGGGGATATTCCTCCTTCTGCTACGGTTTCTACCCTCATTGACCATGACCTGCGTGGTTGGGGAGCCAGTGAAATTGTTAGAAATTTTATGCCCTCTGAATCGGCCATCATCAAAGCTATTCTGCTAAATTTTTTCTATGAGTGCAGATTCTATTTCTTGGCCGGAGACACCTGATGAAATTTATTAAGTTAAATCTGGATACAAACTTATTTTGGAGGAGGACGGCGAAGACGTAGCTGGTGTGGCTACTGCAGAAGTGATGAAGGGTGTTTGGAGCAAAATTTGGAAGCTCAAGGTGCCAAACCATGTTAGAAATTTTCTCTGGTGTGCAAGGAATGATTCTCTACCAACTAAAGCAAATCCATTGAAGAAAAAACTCTTGGATGATTTGTCCCCACTGCAAACTCAGCCCCTAGGATGGCCTTCATGCCCTATGGTCCTGCTCTGAGTTATTAGTTGTGTGGCAAGCTCATTTTGCAGACTTATGGGCTACTACTTTAGGCTGCATTGCCTTCTTGGACGTTATCCAATGTGCCCAACATGATTTGTCATGCTTTGATTTATTTGCTATGACAATTTCTATAATATGGTTGCGAAGGAATAAAATGAGAGTAGGTGAAGATTCCTACCCGTTGACTCGAGTTAGTTCCATGGCCTATGATTAACTTCAGGAATTTCAACAACTCCGTCCCACTCATAGCAGGATTCCTTGAACAGCTCGGTCAGTACGTTGGCACCCTCCTCCACCTAGGTTAGTCAAGGTACATTTTGATGGTACCTTTTTCTCTAGAGAAAACATTGTTGGTCTCAGCATAATAATCCGAAATGATCAAGGATTAGTTATGACAGCTTTATCATAGCAAATTCCATTACTTGCTTCTATAGAGATAGTGGAAGTGTTAGTGGCACGCCGAGCTCTCTTTTTGCTTAGGAGTTGGGTTTTGAGAGTTTGGTGATGGAAGGTGATTCTGAAATCATTATTAATGCTATCTTGGGCGACAGTATGAACTTGTCTGACTATGATCATCTATTGTAGGACATTAAGCTTCTTAGCTCTTCTTTCAAAGATGTTTCTTGAAGGTATCGTGTAGCTTATAGGTTAGCTAGAAGGGCTATTTGTAGTCCTTTTCTTGTTTGGATGGAAGTTGTTTCTCCAGATAATTTTGATGTTTACAACTATAATTTTTGTTTGATTAATGAATAATACCCCCACTTTCTAGGGGCTTCTTCTCAAAAAAGAAAAAAGAAAAAAGAAAAAAAGAAATTGTATTCATTTTAACCTTTTATATTTCTTTTATCTTCATTTTCATATTGGTAATGTTGTCAATTTCTATTAATAATTTGGTGACGTGACATTATATAGGTGGTGTCTTAATCAGCGCCACTTTTTATGGCAGCACATAATAGTTTGAATACCCAACAAAAAATGGGCAGGAGGGTCAATATGATTTTCATTTGTACACCAAATTGGTCCACAAATCTTCAATACTTCTATTTATATAAGTGATGATAGTTGGGTTAGTACAAATTTTAATAGATAAATATTTTTAAAATAAAATATGAAAATTTATATATATATGTTAACAGTTAATTTAATACAAATCTTACTCATTAAAAAAATTCATATTCCATTAGCGTATCATATTATCAATACTTTTCATTACATTGATCTGCTTTCTTTAGAGGTTGAAAGGAAAGTTGGGCCTATTGGGCTTTCGGCTTTCCCCTTAGTGGGCTATAGACCTCGAGGTCCAAGACTTGTTGGGCCAGACCAGTCAGTACTCAAGGGCCACATATGCAATTTCTATCACCTCGCCAATTTCATTACGCACCAAGAAAAGAAAACTCTGCCTCCATTTTTTCTAGTACCTTCTTCTTCAGCCTCTCTCTCTCTCTCTGCGAAGAAGAACCACTTCATAGTTCATAACTGTCACAGCCCAATCTCTCTCTCTCTCTCTCTCTCTCTCTCTACGCTTCTCTGCTTCAACAATGTCGACGGTTATGCAGAAAATCAAAGACATCGAAGATGAGGTATTCATTTATTTCCTATAGCTTACGCACTTTCTAGTTTTTAAATTTTGTGAAGTGAAACCCTAGCAGCGCCTTGATTTGGTTCTGTTTGGTTACGGAGAAATCAGAGGAAATATAGGCAAAAAAGGAAAACATAAAACAAAAAATTGAGTTCATTTATTTATTTGATGGCTATTCGTAGTTTAGATTTCAACTTTACATTTAAGCGGTTGTGTTAAATTTTTATGTCAGTGGTTAGAATCCGTTTGGTTGCTGAGAAAACGGAGGAAAATGAAGGAAATCATAATTATGAGTCTCCGTTTTAAACTATGTTTTTCATATTATTCAAAAAAATGGAAAAAGGGATTAGAGAAGAAAATTAAGTTCCATATTTTAGTTTCTGATATGTCCAAAATAATTAGCAATAATAAGAATCAATCTTCTTCTTCTTTTTTGGTTGTTGGGTCAAGTTTATAATTTTCCTGTACTTCATGTTCTCAGAAATGCAATTGGAGAGTCATGTTATGTCATTTTCTTTCCATAAGTATCGAATTAATGTTGAATATATAAGTGAATGAAAGAATGGTGGCCCTAACCTATTTTATGGAAACTCAACGTCCTTCATTGTCTCTCCCAAGTTCCATCAAATACACCAAAAATAAGCAAAGTGAAAGGACTCTAAATTATACCACATTTGCAATCTCCATGTCTTGAGCTAACGACCAAACAACCAATTCATTGCTGAATTTGAAACAAAGAAAAGTACGGAGACTGTAAAATCCCTTGCAATGGATGAATAAACACAATAATTTCTCAGTTTTCTTTTTGAGTGCATTTGGAACACGGAGATTAGGGGAGAGGAGAGGGGAAGGTGGCTGGAATGGACTAATTTGAGTATATTTTGGCCATCTTCCCTTTTCCTCGTATTCCTCCATCTAAACACAAGTCTGTAATAATAATTTAGCTCTTAGTAAGATTCTAGACTTTTGGGTGAATAGAGAGTTGATCTTTATGTTGTTTAGGGTATACTTGTGACATTTTTTTATTATTGGTAATTAAACACGCACCTGATGAGTCTTGAACCCACAACCTCACGAGATCCTTTGCTTTTACAATGAGTGAAGGTCGCATTTGAGCTTGAGCTCATTGGCATACATGTGTGATTTTTTTGATTAACTAATATATGAACATGGTTTTTGTGTTCATTGCAGATGGCAAAAACTCAAAAGAACAAGGCTACTGCTCATCACCTGGGATTGCTCAAGGTAGATATTTTTGGATGCCATAATAATAATTTTTTTTTTGATGAGTAAGAATGATATATAAACAAAACCCATAATAATTTTTCATCAGAAGACTGAAGATTCATGTTTTCATTATCACTTCTTTCTTATATTAAAATTTTCTGTGTCATAAATGTGGAAAATGGAATGAAGAATCATCTTTCCTCATTGTCCCATCATTGATACTATTTTTATTATACACTAATCATGACACGCCACCTCAATAGTTGTGAAAATTCTTGTATTACTTAACTTATTGAAGTTGAATAGGGTCGACATTTTATAAGCACTTTAAAATGTTTAGCACTGGATAAGCTCTCTATACTGGCTTGGGAATTGTGCTATGTGAAATTAGAAGTCTAGGCTAAATATTATCATGTGCCTAATGTATGTAGTCCGAAGGAAATTGTGTTCGCTTTGTTTGATTTGAAAGCAGATTCTAATCCAAAACTATAGTGATTATTTTTATTTTTTTTACTTAAAATCATTTGCTAATGGACATATTTTAATACATCATGTGAAATGATTTTGCGATCATTAGAATATAGATCTCCTTGGTATGTGTGTAAAAACTCATATTTGGTCTAAGACTTTCTCTTGAAGGTTGTTTGATTGGATAGGTTTGTTACTTTGTTTACATCATGTAGACAGTTCTGGTTAAAAAAAAAAGGTTGAAGCAGATAGTGAAAACATTATCTCTACACTATTATTGTTTGAAATGTTTTCAAAATCTATTAGGTATGAACTGATCATTTGATGCATACACTTTTTTTTTTCCGCCTTTTAAATTTATCAACTCTGAGCTTTTGATGTTTTATTATCGTTTTGTTTCTCTATATACATTTTTTTAAGCTTCAATTGAAGTTTTTATTCACTTTGGTTTGTATCACTTCTTTTTTGGTGGGTACACTTGGATAAGTGAATTATCTACTACAATGTAAAGCACTTCATAGTTGTTGTTACCTTGAGGAAAAAAAATAAAAAACAAAACTACCATGTTGAATATATTCATTTAAGGCAGTATGTTGCAACTGCATAGTGCACTTGTCATAATCTGATTTCTCCTTTGTCTTGCTTCTTGTTACACTAGCTCTGTAACCATGCTGATTTATCATTATGGCTTCTCATTGCGTCAAATAAAGGGTTGGAATGTGCTTAAATTCCATTCATACATGCACATAAAACTCAAATGGTGCGGTCCTTCCCCTACATAATGGGGTGGAGGGCATTGTATTGGGTTTAAAACCCATAGGATGCACATGTAACTTACTAATCTCTATGCGCGCATGTGTGTATGTATGAAGTTGAGTCACAATGTATTAATTTAATAATTTTATCATGTAAAAGGCACTGATACGATAATGTCCCTTGTTCCTCTTACTTTCCATGTAGTGCTTTACATGCACATTTTTGGATATAAACACATGGGTCCTTTGCTACACGAGTAGACTAGACTACTCTCAAGCATTCATCTGTGACATGTCTCAATCAGAGTTAAATTTCATGCAGTTTTTACCAATATTTTAATTTTCTTGCATCCGAGATTCCCCAGTATTAGTTTAGCCAGAAATTATGGTCATCATTTGTTGTTAAAGTTTATTGTATGCGGATTTGCATGCTGATTCCATGGTTCTTTCACATTTTATAGTTAAGTTTCTAGAATTCTTTTTTTCGTTGTTATATTTTTTGACAGAACTGATCTATATGTTAGTGATTATGCATTACTAGGCTAAGCTTGCAAAACTACGGAGGGAACTCCTTGCGCCTCCCTCAAAGGGAGGTGGTGGTGGTGCTGGTGAAGGATTTGATGTAACTAAAAGTGGAGATGCAAGAGTTGGTCTAGTGGGTTTCCCTTCAGTAGGGAAATCTACACTGTTAAATAAATTGACAGGGACCTTTTCAGAGGTAAGTGGTTTTTTCCCCAACTCATAATGTTTCATCCTTTTGGCCGTTCTGCAGTATGGAACAGATCGCTTTGTGTTATAATTTTTTTAGGTGTACATTATAATGGCTCCTAAACAATTATGTTCATACTTAAGCAATGGGATGGGAATTTTGGCTGGTCGCAAAATCTCTGGCTAACCTTGTCCAAAATAAGAAAAGAAGAATTCTCCAGTTAACTTCGCATAAGGATTCATATGATGGGTACTTGGTTTAAAAGCCAGAAATCTCATTTATTTTGGAAGTTGACAACCACAGTACCACTGATACAAGGATTAAACTGTAGATTGAATATTTTACTTGACAGTTGATTACATAGGTGTTTTGAGTGTAACTCCTGCTGTTGTTCTTTGAATTATGTTTCAAATGAAAAAGATGAAAAAGCTGCTTTTGGTAATTGTTGGATACTTTTTTCTTGATATATAATTAACTTCATTGGAAAAAAAAGAATACAAATCCAAGCACACCGACAGTCTGCAAAAGAAACAAAAAAACACATAAAAAACTAGGACTCAAGAAAAGAACATCTATCGATCAAATCCAAACAAATAATTAAAAGTGAAAACACCCGTTGCATTGGTCCATTCAAATAAGGTACGGGAAAATGTAGAGCTCAAGGTCCTGGATCGATCCTTCATGCCCTTCAAAGGTCTGAGCATTTCTCTCTCGCCAAGTACCCCACATAAGGCAGTGGGGGATCATGTTCCAAATCACTACATTTCTCTGCCTGCTAAACTTGCCTGGCCAACTATCTAGCAGGCTAGCAGCTCCACAACACCTCTTGGCATAACCCAATAAACCCCAAAAAGTGAAAACACCATATTCCACACCACTATAGCAACCAAGCAATGTAAGAGTAAATGATTATTAGACTCCCCAGCCCTTTTGCACATGCAACACCAATCTAGGACTTCAATTTTTCGCCTTCATAGATTTTCAATAGTTATAATTTTTCCCCACGCCACTGTCCACAGAAAGAAACTAACTTTTGTTGCACATTTGGTTTTCACACAGTTTTCCATGGAAAGGAAATATGTGAGCTGGAGTGTAAAGCCTTGTAATAGGAGTGAACATCAAACATCTCTCAGGATGAAAGTCTCCAGCAAAACTTGTCCATTCTGTCACCTCCATCTCCTTGGACATCATTTTTTTATGAACTTTATGCTACGACTTAATGAATTATATTCCAGTTCTGACGTAAAAAATAAAGATAAAAATTTTTCCCGACAAATGTATGTGAGCTTAGAATGAGGTTGAAGTTTTTAAAGAATGGACAATAGAATGGATGCACAATCACCTCATGTAACAAGAAAAATGTGGCTGTTTGGAAATGCATAACTACAAATATCATTGTGTATGAAGTATTTACTTTGCAAGCAAGCAACTTATAGGCTCTAACAATCTGTCTAGGTGGATGTCTTAGCACATTTATTTTATTTTCCTTTCACTGTGGAATCTGTTATTGTTGTCATTGGTACCTTTGGCTTCTGTTTTGAAATGCAGCAAGCAAAATATGGCTATTTGGAATTGTATAAATACAAATATCATTGTGTATGAAGTAAATCTTGTGCAAGCAAGCAGCTTGTTGACTCTAAACATCTGTCTTGGTGGATGTCCTAGCATGTTAATTATGTGTACATTCTTTTCACTGTGGAATATGTTTATTGTTATTTTTTGTTTCCTTCTGCTTCTGTTCGCAAAGGGGGAAGAGGGGTAATGATGAAAACTGTGTATTATGAAAGCTTCTTGTAGGTTATTTCCATAGTTTCTCTTAAGGTCATGTGTTTTTTATGGTTTACAGGTTGCTTCCTATGAATTTACTACCTTAACTTGCATCCCAGGTGTGATTGTGTATAGAGGAGCTAAAATTCAGGTAAGCATGGATGTTTCTGTTTTTTCAGTGCAATCTTATCTGTTGGCTTTGTTTAATTATTGCTCTATGCTCTGAATGGTTTTATCTCATTTAAAAAGCAACCACCTCTGTGTGTGCAGTGTTGCACATTATTGAGGGGAGATTGGGCTTCTTTCTTCCCCCACCCTTACACCTCCTTTTGTTTTTCTCTTAAATAGTTGTAAAAAATTTAATTCTTAAAGTTGTGATAGATTAGATTTCTCTCAAATTGTGATTCCAATTTGTCCTTCCCAGCTTATTGTGAGATCATTCTGAAGGTTTACAGAAATTTAATTTTTACTAGATACTGCAAGATCCCTTTGATGAGTGAAGTCTTACTGGATTTTTTTTTTCCTTCACACACTTGCACTTCCAATGTTTATTTGTGAGACAGTCTCTCTCTCCTATTAATTATTAATTTATTTTTATTTTGATTGGCAGTTGTTGGATCTCCCTGGAATTATTGAGGGTGCTAAGGATGGAAAGGGTAGAGGAAGGCAGGTAAGACATCTTCCCCTAACTTGGTTGTCTGTTTTGGGGCATATTGATCTATGAAAGATGTAATTAGCATATGTCTTTCCTCAAAGGGAAGAAATGGGAAATCAAATGCCTTTAAAATTGGAAGTTTCTATTTCAGTTTTTGAGGCTAGAAGCCCTATGCTTGTTGTAATTTGATAAATGAAAAGTGTTATAGTTGTCCTGGACAGCAGGAAACTTGGGTATGGCTATAGGATATGTGTTGGACATGCTTGCTATTGGTCCTTGATGTGAACTTGACCAATGTGTCCTACAATGTAAATAAGGAATGAGCTTGCACTGCATGAAAAGTCTGTCAGGATATTTTCCCTATCTGTTGTCATATATTTGCATGTTCCTGATCCCAGGGTCAGTCCGGAAACTGATATTGACAGTTATATGTCATGATGATATTTAAAGTTTGGTCTTTAATTTAAGTTAGTAGTATACCCGTCAGGGTGCAGCCTAGTGGTTGGAGGCTTGGATGAGTTGTAGACCTAGACATCTTGGGTTTGATCCCCACTAGGAGTTTCCCTAGATTACCTAATACACGGTTTTGGCGGGTGGGGTCGTGTATTCGTAGTTTACTTTCTGTGTCCAAAGGGCCCTGCCTTTGTGTTACAACCTTGATCAGAGAGGTTTGGGAGACACTTGGTGAGGTTCCACATCATAAAATAAAAAATAAAAATTCAAGTTATTAGTGCATTTAACACCAATTCTTGAAAGAACAGAAGTTGGACCTGTTTGATGACTTAACTTCATCATTGCATCCCAAAATTTGCGGGTAACAGAAATCTGATAGATAGACACATGCCAATCTCCAGACCTTCCATGCACGGCAACTGCTATTAAGAAACATGGCTTAGTTTTTCTTCTTTCTTTTTGATTGTGGGTTGAAAGCCCTGTGGAATAGGGTAATACTTATACGGTTATACCTATATAGAGGAATGGGTTCAAGAATGCCCGTATCATCTATGAACTTGATGCATAACTTTTTCTTTGAATTTTTGACATCTGGTACGAAATATTGCAGATATTGTTTCTACAAGGATACTGCGTGTTCTATTACTGATCAAACAAAAATAAGGATGCTAAGTCTTGGTTGTTTATATTCAACTTGAATGAATTTTTCAGAGATAGCTAGTATATCTTTAGTATACTTGTGTTTCTGCAAAGTTTTTTTTTTTTTTTTTTTTTGCCCCCTATCTCTGTATTACTATTGGGGCTTTGATGCTGTAAAATGGTGGTTTTATTATATAAGTCATATTATTTAAGGCTTAATTAGGTGCACAATTTATTTGGCATGGTGTTAAATGCTTCTAATGCATATATATTCTTCATATGCCCATGAAATTAGATCTTCTATTGAACTGTCATTGCAAATGCAGGTTATTAGCACTGCTAGAACATGCAATTGCATTTTAATTGTTCTCGATGCAATAAAGCCAATAACTCACAAACGTCTGATAGAGAAAGAGCTTGAGGGATTTGGCATAAGGTAATATGTGTGTGGTTATAATTTCTGTCTTTGTACAGTTACTCTGTTTGTTATTCTAGCAAATGTGTGGTCTAGTTTCTACCTTCACGTGGTCTAACAAATGGATTATTATCACTCTATAACATGAACTTATGGAATAAGTTATTTAGACTGAGGTGTTATCATCCCTTACAGTATTCTTCTGCCTTCAAAGCTTGTTACTCAGGCACAAAGTGACAGTGAACTTGATACATGCCTTTCAGTCCAGAAAACAATATTTCTGTGGGTGTATGATGTAGGAGAGGAGTCGATCTGAGAAATGCTGCCCTCAACTCTAATACATGGTGGGCTAGACATTACCACATATTGTTGTTTGTAATTTTGTAAAGGTGGAAGGGATACTTAGTGCTAGTTGATTGAAACAGGATATTATCATTATGATGATTTGGAGTGTATAGGTACACTACTTGATGAAATTTATTCAATTGTCTAGTGGTAATATACTTCAGTGTATTAATTTTTATCTGTGTATCATCTTGGATGCTGTTCTCTTTATTGATTTATGAACTCTGCTGCTTCCTACATTTCACTTTGTATAGCACAGTGCTTCTGAGTTGCATTTCCATTACTTATTTGCTTCATGGAAATTGCTTACATATTTTCTCTTCCTCATTCTTTTTTTTAGTTCTTTGGATTTTTTTTTAAATATATTTTTAATACAGGTTAAACAAGGAACCACCTAACCTGACTTTCAGAAAGAAAGATAAGGGTGGAATTAACTTTACCTCAACAGTTGCCAACACACATCTGGACCTTGAAACTGTGAAGGCAATATGTAGTGAATACAGAATTCATAATGCTGATATTACTCTTAGGTTTGATGCAACTGCAGATGACCTTATAGATGTCATCGAAGGCAGTAGAATATATATGCCTTGCATCTATGTTGTGAACAAGATTGATCAGATTACTCTGGAAGAGCTGGAGATTTTGGATAAACTTCCTCACTACTGTCCAATCAGGTATGGTTTTCTCCATATTGAAAGTTTCTCATTATTTAAATCCTTCTCTTGCCTTTTACATCCCCCTTCCTGATTTCATTTTGAGTGTCTCATAAGATATTTAATTGAGGGTTTTTTTTTTTTTTGTTTGTTTGTTTGTGGGTTTAGTGTATAATTTTTCACTCATTCTAATTTGAGACTTGCACGTTTTCTTACAAAAATTGCGCATTTTAGAACTTCTAATACGGCTAGGAGTGTCCTAAGGCTTGCTCCAAAAAATAAACATCGAAATAATTGAAACCATATGTTCATGAGTGGATTTGTTCATTTTTTGTAGCTAGCCTTATGACACTTTTGATCGTATTAGTAGAGTTTTAAATGCACAATATTTGTGGAAAAACGTGTAAACCTCAAATTAAAATGAGTGAAAAATTATGACACTAAACCAAAAAAAAAAAAAAAAAAAGAGCCTCATAAATTTATGCAATTGCTAACCACCAAAATAGTTAAAAGTGTAATGAAACCTAGCACCAAAAAAAAAAAAAAACTTTGATATTATTGAAGTCATTGTGTGGGTACTTTTACTTACAGACCTAAGAAAGTAAATTGCATTTAGCATAAATTTTTGCAAAGTTTATAAATAGAAATAAAAAAGAATACTATCAAAAAAAAATTCAAAATAGATATAGGACTACTAATCTACTATTGTTTGTCTTTCACTCTATCTTTTGATATATCTGATTAAAGTTCATCTGTTCATAATAAGATAAGGAAGACATAGCATCCATACACACACCAAAAAAAAAGCCTTCCCATTCCAGATCAACCATGAATCTCTTGGCTTATGGATAAATGTATTTGATGATTGATGGTGCTAGACCATATGATCTAAAGATCTAACTATTTCGCAAGCCCATAAAGTCTTAAAGATTTTATGGCGCAAGACCTCCATAGTTTTTGAAGTCCAACCTATTGATTTGAAGACCGTGAAGTGTAGATTCGAAGTCCCATCGAAGACTCCAGTGCAGTGGTGAGGGGACAAAGGTCATCATTAATAGGTATATGATGAACTTAACTGAGTAACCCATCTTCAGCAAAAACCAATAATAGTTAGCAACCGTTTGGTTTTTTGAAAAACAAATAATGTGTTCTGGACCTTTTGGTTTGTCCGGTGCAGAGACCAAGAGAGAAAAATTGATGCATTCTCTAGAATCTCTTCCACTACATGAGTGGAGGAAGTACTTCTCAAACAGACGTTGTCTCAGTAAAGAAGGATCTCAAACTCTCAACCTCACTGTCCAGCTTTCTCCAACAATTCATCTGTTCCTTCGCAATCCTTCTGGACTTCCTCAACTCGTGGTGTTTGTTTGAGGAGCCTTTATTTCACCCATCGTAAACGAAAATTTATGCACACTTCTGTCTCTGCAAATCCAAAAAGAAATGATAATAAAATATTTTATTTACTATTTTATAAGAAAAATAAAAGAAAGCCAACGAACAAATTATAACTTTAAACCGTGACAGAGGCACATAACCTATAACACAGGAAAGGGGAAAAAGTTAATAAAAGGCATTGAATAGGTGAGGTAGTAACTGTTTGCAATTTTTGTAGTTTTCCGAACAAAATGGTAGTGGGTAGTTTCTGAAGTAGTAAAAGACGTGAAGAGTGGAGTTATTCAGTGCAGTTTTTGGGTATGAAATATTTTATATACCCTTGTCTCAAATTTTAGAAGTGAAATACGGTAAAATATATTGAAGGGTTATCTGTGTCATTTCATAAAAGAATTACTAACTTTAGGGGTATTTTAGGGAGTTGAAAAGGCAATAACTAACTTTCTGAATCCTCTTAATATATAGAGATGAGTTTGCTGAAATGTACTTTTTGATAGGTAGATACAAATCATTCACCCAAACGGGATTGAACCCATTTGACTTCAGATTCCATCCCTTGGACATGGTTTTGTTGAGAATTGGCTTCCTTATCTCATATTTCAATTCTCTTTTTCTCTCCAAACAACTGGAAATTGCGTCCATAATTCCATTTAAAAAAAATTTGAGCTGAGGAACTGTTTTATGTACTAAGAGTGAAGACATTATATATCATATATCATTTCCCACTTTGTTTACTAGGTTTCTATTCATGCAAGATTTCTCCAAAATTTCCATATTTAACAGCAGAATGTAAAAAGTTATATTGGGAAAAATTAGTAGGTTGCAGACTTGCAGTGTACTCAATAAAGCATAGGCGGTATCCAAATTTACTGCCTTTTTCCTAGTAGAAAAATGTTTTGCAGTTCATGTTGTGTGAAAACATCAATAAATTGTATGTCTTGGGTTTGAACTACCTTAAGGTTTTCAAGTAAACATGTAGTCATGAGTCCTTTTTGACTTGTCCTCAGATGTCATTCTCTGTTTCTGATTTTCCTCGGTGGCATCAGTCTGTTTTATACCCACTTTGTCCCCACACCCCCCCCCACCCCCCCCAAACAGAAAAAAATTTGCCAATGCCTGTTTATCTTGGTTCATAAGTTACATTTATGAACTCATTTATTTAGTGGTCAGTTGTTATTATTACAGTCGATCCCAAAGCTTTGTTGTTGTTTTTATTATTGTTATTATTATCATTATTTGGGTTTTTTGCCATCACTATCTGCAGTGCGCACCTGGAATGGAATCTTGATGGCTTGCTGGAGAAGATATGGGAATATCTTAATTTGACTCGCATATACACAAAACCTAAAGGGATGAATCCTGACTATGAAGATCCTGTAATCCTGTCATCTAAACATAAAACAGTTGAGGACTTCTGTGAACGAATCCACAAGGATATGGTTAAACAATTTAAGTAGTAAGTACCCCTACAGATTTTCATGCTTTCACTGGTTTTAACTTCTCCTATCCTAAAAAAGGGTCTTAACTTCTTTTGAAATGTAAAATGTGAGAGCATAAGAAAGCCGATTTAGGAACTTCTCTGCACCCTTCATAATTAGGTGCTATGAATGCTTCCTTTCCAAAAAAATGGATATAGCTTTAGACTGAATAAGACAATATCCCACTGCTTGTATTTTAGTATTACTATTGCCATTGAAACAAGCGATAGGGGTGGGATGGCTAGCCAACTTATTTTCTGCAGTCACTCCCAAGTTGCTACATAAAACTAATTAGAATTTCTTTAATTTTTGATCAGTCATTTTTATAAAAAAATTCTGTTTTTCATTGTAATCATCTACCTGAAACTTTCTTCATTCTGTTTTTTTTTTTTCTTTTATTTTGCTTGAGTATCGTCTTTTTGTTTAATGGTTTTTTCTTCATCATCTTGACTGTGCAATGATAGCTTACTCTGGCTTTGTGTACAGTGCTTTGGTATGGGGGTCAAGTGCGAAACACAAGCCCCAAAGGGTTGGCAAGGTTTATTCAATAACCTTCTCTGTGCTCAGTTTCAGATGTTACATTTTTCTTTAATTGTGAAATTTTTTTCCTCTTGATCCATTTAATTTTCATGCGCTGACTGAGTACATGTATGGTTCTTCCATGCCAGGAGCATGAGCTTGAGGATGAGGATGTTGTTCAGATAATCAAGAAGGTGTAACTGTAGAGACACTATAGTCCTGGAACAGCTTCTCAATGTCTGTTAGGAAGCTACCTTTGAAAGAAATTTTCAGCAGTGAGGCTCTTGTTATGAGATTTATCTTCAATCGTGCCTAGTTTGCTAGACCTAAGGATTCTATGTCTTCTGCCTTTTCATTCAAATTAGGTAGAACAAGGGGGAGCTTGATTTGTAATTAAGCTTTTTTTGTGGTGGTCAAGCTTTGTTTGTAGTGGTTTTGCCTATTGCTTGGTTGTATGGGACTGAGCATGGAATCTATTAAAGAAACGGACTACATAGAACAGATGGAAGTTATAACTTAAAATAACTTCACTAAATCTTGGTGTATTCGAGACTTTACATGTGCTTTTAATTTTGAGATTATTTGGAGGTTTTAAATTCACTATTAACTCATGTCCAAGGATTCCATATCTTGATCTTCAACACAAAATGTCCTTTGAGAGCAAGGGTTGAACTGTATGCTAATTAATTCTGGTTCACATGAATTTGCTATGTAGTATTGCAGGTTGATTTTAAGTGTGTGATTATAGATTATTTTCATTGGTTTATTGCTGGACTATAATCAGGAAGATCTCAAGCCTGTGCTACATGATCCCACCGCAATATCCAAAGAGGTCTTTCAGAGTTCCTGGGTCTTTATTTCCACCCTAAAGTAACTCCTGATATATTTCTGCCCGAGATGATATTCAATTTTGCCAGAGTTAGTCACCTTGCCAAAATGTTAATACGACCAAAAAATTGACCTAACTAAATATGTAAGTTTTATATATATTAAATTGGTCAAAATGAAATGCAGTTGGTAGTGGTATATACGTATGAATTCTATAATAAAAATGCAAAGGAGCGAATGTATTTCTATTTCGTCATTAGTAGGAAATAGAACCGTTCCCATCTGAATAAAAAACAAAGGGTGAGGAAGAGAACAGAGAAACCATAACATACAAGCAAAAGAAATTAGAAATTTAGCCCCAAAAACAATATCGTTACACTTTAGTTCGAAAGCATATAACACGTGTCCTCAAATCTAAGCTTTAACGCAACAGTTGAAGTAGCTGAGAAAGCTCCTCCTTGTCTGCAAGGAAAAAAATAAAACAAATAATTTTGCAATCATTCAGCAATTATAAACACGGGAAAAAGAACTTATAAAAAAAAAAAGAAAAGAAAAGAAAAGAAAAGGTGGCATTAAAAAAACACTCCAACAAGGGAGAATATTCTTATACTTAAAAATATTTGGACTTTGATTCTGATCACAGTTAACAAGCTTTTTCGTGTTTTCACATAAACTAAAATACATTACATGCTGTTATAAATCATTTATAGAAATTGAAGAAATGAAAACCTAAATTATTTTCCTACCATCTTGCTGGGTATCCTCCTCCAATGTCCTAGAATATGACCAATTTTCTTGTTGGATTTCACAGAGTTCTGCAATGCAATACAATTCCTTTTTTGAGAGGGCATTCAATCACCGGCCGGTTATTATTTTCAGTTGGTGTTTAATTACATAAACAAACGTGTTGATTACGAGATGATCGAGCATGTATCAACTATCAAAGCCCCACAAAAATTGTTTATTTGTGTTTTTTCCTCACACGCAGAAGAAACATCTTTTCTGCATTATTAGAAGAAAATCGAACCAATAGAAATACAATGATTAACCAATAGTTTATGGCTGAGAGCATCCGTTGCATGTGCACCACTTGACTTGCGTGTACCCTAGGTAAGTGTTAGATCATTCTCCTTTTTTTAATAGTATTTGCATCATGTTTCCACTTTGTGCACGCATCAAATGTCATGCCAACCTTTGATGGGTCCATTAAATTGTTTTAATGGATGTCAACAAAAGAAAATCATATGCTGTGGTACATTTTCAAGAGACATGGGTATAGTGCATCCAAAATCACAAAAATACTATTCCCTCCGTCCCAATTTGTATGTCTTGTCTTATTTGAAAAGACATACTTTTTAAAAGAATATCATTTATTATCTTATCTGCCTTATAAAAATATATAAATTTACAAAACTACCCATATAAATTTATCAGCTTTTTTTTTAAAGAGTTATTCTTAATAAGGCAATTAAAAAGGTGCCCCAATTAGATTTATTTTTTAAAATATTTGTTAGTTTTCTTTTCAAATAGTTTTGAAAATAAAGTAGGAGTATAATAGGAATATTAGTAAATTAATGAACTTTATTTTTAGAAACAGGACAATATTTTAGAACATTCCAAAATAAAATAGAGGACAAATAAACTGAAACGGAAGGAGTATTATATACATTCATTCTAGTTTCTTTGTTCCATTTATAAAGCCCATTAAAGAAAGAAAAGGAATGCACTAAAAAAATTGAATAGCAATTCTTGATATCAATTATATTTCACATTTAAAATTAAACTAAGAAATGAAGCCTGAGTATTGTCTTTTGAAAGTGTTAAAAAAATGCAAAAATCTTAGCAGCGATGTCATGTCTAATTTTTTTAGGATTAAAACTTACACATGTCAATCAATAAAAGGAGTAAACATGGGGAAGATTACATTCTAGTCTAGAGTCAAGCCTACTTTAGGCACTATTACCCTCAAGAAAATAATGGTAAAAATTGTATTCAATTGCCAACTATAACTCCTTTTGGCACTATTATCTGTACAAAAATAATGTAAAAAAAAAAAATCATATTCAGTGGGCAACCATTCCTATTGGAAATTGGACTAAACTATGGATCCGAGGACTGACTATGGGTCCGAGCATAGCACATGCTATGATGTTTTGATAAAACCGTACGATTTCTCGATCTAAACAAAGCAGATTTTCCGTGAAGAAGATTTGGCTTTAATAGAATTGGGAGAAGAACCAAATTCGATATTCTTTTTTTTTTTGAAAAGAATTCGATATTCTTATACATGTTGAAAAATCAGAAACAAATCAAGACAAAGTGGATTAACCCTTCTTTTTGTGACAAACTGTCACCTGACTCATGTAACAGGGTATTCGCTCTACTTTTTCTTCAATTGAAAGAAGTGTAATGCTAGATACAAAACATTTTTCACTACTAAGATGCTCTGTGTTATGATTGAACTAATATCACTTTCATTTTGATATACACCTTTTATTATTTATCATTAATAACAACGATCATGTCAAGTGGAAAAAAAAAATATGTCCCTAGACATATTGGTTGAAGCAATAACAACATAATTCATAGGACATTCAGCTAATAAATTTTTCTGCATTCATGCGTGTGCTTTGAAATATCTAATTCCCTACAGCAAATTAACTGTATCAAAGCTCATAAAATAGGCTAAAAGAAAGTTCTACCCTACACACTAGGCACTAGCAGCTTTGGCCCACTGTATTTAATACCAACTTCGATATTTTTTCCAACATCCTACCACATGTACGCCACCATCATAGTTATTGAATAGTAGTATTATCAATTATGTTCCTCTCCTTTATAACCACCAACTACTACATGTCTAGCAGTACTAGCAACATTATTAAACAATGTCACAAAAAATAGTGCATGATGTACCAAAGCAGAAAGCTAGACAAGAATCTTACAGTTGGAGAGTGCTGGCCCTGATGGTAGTGGTGGTGTTGGTCATCACTATTTGTGGTGCTTGCATCGGTGTTGGTGGTGGTGGTGGTGGTAGAAGCAATGAGCTCTTCTTCATTTCCAAGACTCGCTCTAGATACATCCCTCTTGTTTTGCTTCCTATTTTCCCTTATTTTTGAGAAATCGAGAGAGTAATCTGGCACTTGACCTTTCTGGTCCCAGTCCCCAAATTGTGGCACTGATAGCCAAGGAGCATTCTTCTGCATAAAAACATGGAAGTTTTTTCATACACGCATCAAAAAAATTCATGGCTACATTAACTATAAGCATCAATGCTGCTTTTCCGTGGACTACAACCTTTAATTAATCACACATTTCAAAAAATTCAAAAGAACTCCTGAATTTCTACCAATTCACATTCCAAAAGCCAAAAAGGGTGTAAAATACTCAAATGTACTAATGGATACCTCACAATCACATAATCAAGTTCTTGATAAAAAGCCATAAAAGAAGCTAATCAAGTGATGTCTTATAATCAATTATAAGGTCAATATTGACATACTAAACACCTAATGTGGGGGGACTCTACATACTTCTGCATATCAATGACAGCATTAAACTCACCTAATCAAATCCACATAATCGATATATTACAACAATGATCCTACTTCAAGTTCATGACAAATACTTAGAAAACCCTTTTGCATGATGTTCAAAAGTAGACAAAATAAAGAAGAAAATTACATTCGCCTTCATTATGACTCCTACTTCTTTCTTCTCCAAAATTGTCAGTTTAGAATATCTAAAATAAAAATCACGCCTTGGATATGGTCTTCCAAATACATAGATGTAATTGATGGTGACAGGAGTTGATATTTAAAATCCAAAGACTGAAAAAATAAAAATTATAAAGGTGGCAGCTTTGATTATTTCTCATGTTTGAATGAGAACAAAAAAGGGAAAAAAAGGTAAACTGATATGATTACTTGTCTGAATGTCTCATGAGGTTGAAAAAATCAACAAAAAAACAAAACAAAGAATTGACTTTTCAGAAGAAAATGGCCATTAGAATGAGAATTTCTAGATCTAATTTGCTTCTAATTTCAGCAATATTCCTCTAAAATAATAAAATAGATTAAAACCGAGTTAAAAATCATAAAGCTCAACTGAATAACACCATAACAATAAGTATAAATTTCCTGTAAGCGTATACATTTCAGTATATATAGCAGACTGAAAAAGAACTTCATGCTCCGTTTGGTGGCCAAGAAAACGCAGGAAAATAAAAACGAAGAACAATTTTATATTTGAGTACTTTAACCTTTAGTTTCTAGTGCATGTGAACTGATCAGTAAACATTAATCATTAATGTCCACTTATCGGAGTCCAACAAGAAAATAAACACAAAACAAAAAAAGAAATCTTTCCTTAAACTCTTATTAGTATCCTTTCCAAACCCAAAAGAGCATGAAGCATATACTTCTTGAATCCATAACTTTCTTAGCAAACAAACAAGTACACAACTCAGCATCACAAAAATAATAAATAAATAAATACAAACACAAAACACAGAGAAAGAAGGAAAAAAAGAAGAAGAAAACCCACCTCCTTACGATCCTCCATGAGATTGATATGTATGAATTTAGACAATCAAAGAAGAAGAAGAAAGAAGAAGAAGAAGAAAGAAGTTTTTGTTGTTTTTTTTTTGGTTTTTTGTGCGGCTGGCAGAGGAAGAATTGTATTAAACGCACAGCACAGAGAGATGACAAACAACACGGTTGGTATTGGTCCGTTAATGTAATACTCCTATAAAGCACAATCACTAGGGGAATTGTAAGTTGTAACTATATATATATGCGTTACAATTTACAATATGGGACTTTTGGTTTTGACATAATTACGCAACTGCCACGTCTCAGACACGGTTTAGTACTTTTGTTTACTGTTTACGTGTATTGAGTCTTTAGACCTTATCTTTTTGTTCGGTGCCGCCATAGGATTTTTTCTAACTTATTTTCTTGCTGACTGGATTTTTTTTTTTTTTCAAATTTTTCGTTCAAAGTTTTCGGTAATTGATTTTGCTAGCTGGCCTTTTATATAAAAGCAAGAGAATCTTTCATGACTGCACAGTTGGGGCAGTGATTAAAGTTAAACCCGCCCAAGTCCAACACATGATCGCATACACTGCGGAGTCATCTTTTTCTTGTTTTTGCTGAATGGTCGGTCATCTTTGCATTATTGTATAACATCAATGGTTGCTCCATGCATTCGTTAAGAAAGAGTATAACAGGGTTTCCTTGCATTGATATGAGGAGAATAAGTCAATAAATAAATATACTATTTTAATTAAATATTATGTGACTCACACAAAGTATATAAATTTTTTATAATAATTGATTGCAATAAGAAACTCAACATTAACTAATAAACTTTGATATTTTTATCATCTGAACCTTCTCGTTATTAGTTTATTTATCTCTCAGTTCTTTTCTCAAACTTGGTCTGTTTTGATTGGTTTAGAGATGGTTGTTTTTTTCCTCTGCCTTGTATTGATTATTTCTCCATTGTTTTAATCAAAGTCTTATTTATTTTTATTTTTTATGAGATCAACGTCTTAATTAGAAGAATAAAAAAATGTATCGATTATTTCTATATATATATATATATATTGAAAGTTTTAACTTATTGATTCCACTCTTAAATATATATATATAGTTATTTATCGTCAGATTAAGACACCAATCAGTTTTTAGTGTAAACAGATTAAATCTCAGATATCTTATTCAACCATCAATTTACTAGTTAAGTTAACTCGAACCTACTTCTCCATTGGTCCAATAAAATCTTATTTAGAAGAATAAAAAAATATAAAGGATGTAGGGATGAATTCATATGATATTATATAATCACAACTTATAGCATTTATTACCACGACAATTTATAAATATATAATCACAACTTATTGAAATCTACCAATAGCTAGCATTTATTACCATGCTAATTTATAAAAAATTATACTAGGGACACAACTTTTGATACAATTTTGTGCCACAACTCGCCACATAGCGAGTTGTGATTGGTAGCAAAATTTATTAATAAATATTTTGCACAAACATTTGTAGTAGGGATACCTCTAAAATGGTACATTGCATCACTTTTATAGGGATTTATTTTATTAAACACTAATCACAATAGAAATAATAGAAAACTTGTGACACAAGATTTATTACAGTCAATAATATCAATTTAAGTTTGTTATTTTTCCTAATCATGGGGAAGGGGAGGGGGGAGGGGTGGGAATTTAAAATTATTTGGACTTTTTAAAGCCTGTTGTTTTTCCCCAATCATGGGGTGAGTTTAAAAATTTAATAGACTTGAATATATAATGGTTGTAATTTAATTTACAGTCATGCTAACGAGTGCCCTAAGGGCATTCATTAACAATCCATTTTAGAAAAGTTTTGATATCACTTTTATGGGAAATGAAAAAAACTGTCAAAACATTAATTGTTTTTTTTTTTTCTTTTCCCATAAAAACTTTCTTTAACTGGATTCTTAACCAGTGCCCTAAGGGCACTTGTTAGCATTTCCCTTTAATTTATTATCAGCATTATTGTGTCACTTAGGACAAGGTTAGTATGAGCTTTGTCTTTAACAATGGTTCTAACTTCTTACTCATTCCCTCTCTTTTATAGACTTTCATTTGCAAATGAATGTTTAAGACTTGAGAGTGTCGCCAACAACTTTGGTCGACTCATCTGATTCCTGCATGGCAATAAAGTTTTTGGTGGATTAAAACATCCAAGTTTTCTAACTTTAGAAAGCCTAGTGATACAATTTTTATGAGATAACTTTTATCACAACTTTTTCATGTTAATTGTAAGAAGTCGGAAAAAAGAAAAAAAAAAAAGCGATCAATTCATAGAAGTACTTGTTTATTACTCACAATTGATTATTTCGATCAAAAGAACCATTTCAACTTTCTTTATGGGTGAGTGGAGCATTACTAGGTATTTTTGGAGTATTCTCATATTAATAGTAAATTTCATCATGAATTTAATTAATGAAATATTATATAATAAGAGGAAGAGGAATGAGTATCAAAATAATTACTCCACATGAGATAAAAGTCTCTCATTTTACTGTTGAAAGGGGGGAAATACCCTAAAGTTAGAGTTTTAAGACATTTTTTTTAATGCTAAACACGATTTGCGACTCGCTTGTTAGACTTTATTTCTACGTACCTTAATCATCATATTTAGTTAGTTTATGTATAGTTTTTTTTTTAAATTTTATTATTATTAAGTATAATTATTATTTCTCTTCAAAATAAACTGTTTCAAATGAACTTTAGACGGGATCTATATAAAATTAAAAGCAATCAATAATCCTGCTTCTTGGAGCTGAAATCTGTAGCAAAATACATTGAGAATGAGTCGGTTGATAAAAAAAATGTAGATCCTTTTTATTCCTTAAACAATGCTGGTCCAATAATTTATTATATTGGACTTGCTTCTGTGGTACCAACTACCAAGAAAATATCGAATTGCTTTCGTGAGTTCAATATACTAGTGTATTTTTAATTGAAACGACGTAACTATAATTGGGGCTAATTTTCGAATGTGAGATCTTCTAGGGAGGGTTTTTTTTTTTTTTTTTTTTTTTTAATAATAATAATTAAGCTATGCTTTTTTCAGGAGATAATTCACAAAATAATGTTCTTTTAATATTGCTTCGCATCCTAGTGCCATTCATGCATGCCACAAGAATGTCATTATGGCATGAATAACATCACAAATATTAATATTTAACTTTTTAAATTTCTAATGGTCCCTTCATTTATACGTTTTAATTTGATATATATATATATATATATATATATATATAGAGAGAGAGAGAGAGAGAGAGAGAGAGAGAGAGAGAGAGAGAGAGAGAGAGAGAGATGAGTTCAAGTTACACTTGGTGTAACTTGAGAAGAGTTACACTATTTGTAGACCGTAGATTTGTAATTGATCTAATGATTAAAAAAATAGAATTAAATGCTAATTGACTTACATCTTATTTACTTAATTAATAGCAATTTTATTTTTTTTCTCCTTATTTATTATTTAAAACCTTTTACATATATTCCTTTTTTTGTCAACGACTTTACAAATATATTTGCAATACTTAGTCATTCCGTATATATATAGTTTTGAGTTATCCATAAAGTAAGCATCATGTTACTTTTTTTTTTCTTTCTTTTTCTTTTGGGGGGTGGTGGGGTGGGGTGGTGAATCATCACGTCAATTGTTAAGCCTAAACCTATGATTTGAATTTTTCTTCCTCATATTGAATGAATTTATAATAAAATAAAAAAACACATATACATAGGATTTGAATTATCCAAAGATCATATAGCTATAAATAGATTATTACTATTTTTAATTGTTAACGTTGTCAACTGATTAGATTTGAATATATATATATATATATATATATATGTATATGATCAGGTCCAACTGTTATTCAATTATAAATTTACACTGAATCAATTTATTCAAGCATTTGACTTCTATAATCAAACAATAAACTTGGGATCCGGAAACCAAAAAATGAAAATGTCATGAGTATTACAGACTCAGGCACATCCAAAAAAGAAGAAGAGGGAATAGCAAATATAATTGTAAAGTCATTCAACCAAAAAAAAAAAATATATATATATATATATATATCGGGCCAAAGAATTTGACAATCCCGGCCCACTTTATACTAAGCCCAAGGCCCACGCCGAGGAGGAAGAAATGGCCGAGGACGAACAAAAAAAGCCCAAATAGCCTAGGAACGTTGCCAAGGACGATCCTGTTCTCGGCATCTCAGATCCCAGAAGGAAAGAACGGCACACCGTTAAAGGCAGCCTCCCAGAGCGCCCTCAGAAAAAGGACAAATACAGTAGGACACCTATGGGGGTATGGTGTAGGAGTGATTTAAGAAGAAACTGTCACCTCCGTATTGAATGCACCCAACTAATGTTCTGGCCGCATTAATGAGGAAATGACTCCTGAACAGTGCGGTCTTGGTTACCGCAACTCACAGAGAGTTTGGGAAGGTGGCTGATGGGACGAGCACTCGAGTAATGACCTGCATGATCAACAAATGGAGGGCCAAGATCAACTGGAAGGGGGTATATAATGTGAGAGATCCTCCAAGAATAGGGGATTGAAAAGGAGAAAGAGAAAGAAGGAGAGTACGAGAGAAATTTGCATGATCTTGGAAGCCTTTGCAACCTAGCATTGAAGAAAGAAGAAGAACACTAAGTTCCTCGGACGAAGTGCCCGAGGACAGAATTTCATAATTTAGTCTATATCCTTGTTATTCAATCTACACATAACTGTGTCTAGTTGTTGTAATCCTGACTAAGACCTAGTTCTTAAACCCATTCTCTATAAATTTATTATATTGGGCTAGTTGGGCTTGAGTCCACTCATCCAATAGAAGAAGTGCTCGAACCTAGTCTCTACAATTGGCGCCGTCTGTGAGAAGAACTTGTGTGTTAGGAAGGGCAACAATCAAGCATGGTAGGATCAGGCCCTCATCAAGCAAACTCCTATTAGCCTGAACCAGCTAGATCCCAACAACAGGGCAACTTTCCTAACCCTGAGCGTGATTGAAATGAAGAGAATGGAAGGTTCTGAAAGGGAAGTGCACACACCACTCAAACCAGCAAAAACTATTCTCGTGTGGGCAGTCACGTGCTCTAAAGACAAAATAACAACTGGGTTGTGCAACCAGTAGAAGTTAGGAGTCATGTATCCCAGAGTTAGAACGATAAGCGAGCCATGCAGCGAGAGATAGATGATTTGAAAAGAAGGCTGCGCCATGCACAACGAGGGTGATCTCATTCTAGGCTTGACATACCCTCCGATGATGAAAGTGACGATGACTATAGGCAAAGATCGAGAACTCCCCCAAGTGAGACATTTTCTCACGAAGAAGAGCACTACCGGAGGCGTGAGCATAAAAACCCATCTCCTAGGGGCTTGGGAAACGATGCCATGAGCAGGGCACTGGATCAACTCTCCAAGTCACCTTTCACACACCACATAGAAGGGGTTACACTTCCTTGACGATTCCAGCAGCCAACCTTCGCCATTTACAACGGCAAAACAGACCCCGTGGAGCATGTGAGTCAGTTCAACCAGAGGATGGCTGTCCATTCTAAAAACGAGGCACTGATGTGCAAGGTCTTCCCGTCTAGCTTGGGACCAGTGGCGATAAGGTGGTTTAATGGGTTAAAGATGAATTCCATAGATTTTTATAGGCAGCTAACCCAAGCCTTTGGCTACCGTTTCGTCACAAATAGCAGAGCTCCTCGGCCCTTGAGCGCTTTATTATCGTTATCCGTGCATGATGGAGAAACTCTAAAGGCCTACTTGAACAGATATTGGGAGATGTATAATGAATCAGCACCTTCAAAAACAGTCTCCCAGCCGAGCACTACTTGAGGAAGTCTCTGACTGGTAAGCTGGCCACCAGTGTGCGCCAATTGATGGATCAGATCGACAAGTATAAACGAGTAGAGGAAGACCAGCTGCAAGGTAAAGGAAAAGAGAAGGTTATCCTTCAGGAAAGGAGGGATTTCAGGTCGAACTGATATAACAGCAGCCGCCCGAGGAGAGATTTTGTAGGGCAATCCGGAGTAACCAACACGCAGACTGTCAATGCTATATTCTGAGAACCAGTACATCGGGTGTTGGAGAAAATCAAGAACGAGTCATACTTTAGGTAGCCAAATAAGATGGTGGGAGAGTCCACGAGGCGCGATCAGAACTTTTATTGCCAATACCACTAGGACCACGGACATACCACAGAGAACTGTAGGAACCTTTGGAACTACTTGGACCAGCTAGTCCGGGAAGGAAAGCTGAAGCACCTTCTGCATCATTCCAGTGGTCATCAAGACCAGACCCATCAGGAACCCCGGAGGGATATTGCCCTAAGGCCACCCGCAGGGACGATCAACGTAATCTTAGCTGTACCAGGAAGAACAGGTACATGCCCTTCACGAGTGTTATCGGTGGCCTAGCTGCCTGCCGAGGAGTCCCAACCTGGGCCGAAGAAAGCCAGAATGAATTTTCGCCCAATCTTGAGCTTTTCAGAATAAGACAAGATCGGAACCACCCAGCCCCATAATGATGCGCTGTTGATCACTCTCAGAATTAGGGACTACGATGTGAAAAGAGTGATGGTGGATGGCGGCAATGCGGCTGAGGTTATGTACCCTGACCTCTACAAGGGGCTGAGGTTAAAACTGGAGGATTTGATGCCCTATAGCTCCCCTCTGATGAGCTTTGATGGGAGCTGGTCATTCCAAAGGGCATGATTAAGCTACCCATCCAAACCAAGTTGGAGATAGTGGAGGTGAACTTTATCGTAGTGGACACCTACTCTCCCTATATAGCCATCGTCGGTAGGCCCTGGCTCCATACCTTAGCGGCTGTTGCTTCCTCATTGCATTAGAAGGTGAAATTCTCATCAGAGGACCAAGTTCTCGAAATCCGTGGTTGCCAATCCACGACAAGGCAGTGTGTGGTGGCCGCCGTCTCACATCGGCTCGATGCGGAGCCCTCGGCCTCTGCTGAAAAGAATTTATAGCAATCAAAGGCCCCGGTTTCGCCCTTTGACATAGCTGCCAAGAAGGTGAAATGCGAAGATCTGGAGGATGTGGTTATTGGTGCTGACCCGGAAAAGTTCTTTCGGGTAAGGGCTCAACTGCCTCTTCAGGAGAAAGAGGAGTTGATTGAGTTCCTCAAAAGAAATATTGACGTATTTGCATGGGATGCCTGCGATGCTCCCGGGATTGACCCAGCCTTCATCTGTCACCATCTCAATGTCAACCCGACCATCACTCCCAAGAAGCAACCACCTCGTCGCCCATCAAGAGAGCACACTGATGTGATTAGGGACGAAGTGGCGAAGCTTAAGCATGCAGGGGCTATCAAAGAGGTTTTTTACCCCGAGTGGTTGGCCAACACCGTGGTGGTCAAGAAGAAAAGCGGAAAATGGCGGGTTTGTGTGGACTTCACAGACCTAAATAAAGCATGCCCAAAAGACCCATTCCCTATGCCTTGGATAGACCAACTGGTGGATGCAACAGCAGGCCATCCTCGGATGAGCTTCTTAGATGCCTTTCAAGGCTATCATCAAATACCACTAGCCCTAGAGGATCAGGAGAAGAAAGCCTTCGTGACACCAACTGGGAACTATCACTACAAGGTAATGCCGTTCGGTCTGAAGAACGCAGGGTCCACTTATCAAAGGATGATGACGAGAATGTTCGAGCCGCATTTGGGCAAGAGCATCGAAATCTATGTCGATGATATGGTGGTAAAGAGTAAAGTGGTGTCCGAGCATTTAGGAGACCTCGGCAGCACCTTTGGTGTCTTAAGGAAACATAAGTTGCGCCTAAATACTTCCAAATGCTCATTTGGCGTGGGATCAGGCAAGTTTTTGGGCTACATGGTTACTCATAGGGGAATTGAGGTTAACCCCGACCAGATCAAGGCTATAAATGAACTAAAACCACCGCAAAATGCAAAGGAGGTCCAAAAGCTTACTGGGATGATCGCAGCCTTTAATCGATTCATTTCCAGGTCGGCGGATAGATGTAGACCGTTCTATCTCTTGATCAACAAGTGGAAAGGGTTTGAGTGGTCTGAGGACTGTATTGTGGCCTTCCAGCAACTCAAGGAATACCTATCCTGGCCACCTATCATGTCTAGTCCTAAGGCCGATGAAGTCCTATACGCATATATTGCTGTAACCCCCCATGCTATGAGCCTGGTGCTAATACGGGATGACAATGGCCTTCAAAAGCCAGTCTATTACGTGAGCAAGTCACTGCATGAAGCTGAGGTTAGATACTTACCCCTAGAGAAGGCCATACTGGCTGTGGTCCATGCTACGCGAAAGTTTCCTCATTATTTCCAAGCCCACACAATGGTTGTTCTAACCCAACTACCCTTGAAGTCCGTACTTCGAACCACTGATTACACTGGAAGGATTGCCATATGGAGCACAATCCTAGGAGCTTTTGACATCAAGTACATGCCTCGGACCTCCATAAAGGGCCAGGTCCTAGCTGACTTGGTTGGGGTAATCTCTACGCTAAGACCCCCATGTTGAAAGGTGTACGTTGATGGCGTAGCAAATCAAAAAGGGTCCGGAGTGGGGCTAATCCTAATATCTCCTGAGAAGACCATCATAGAGAAATCCCTAAGACTTGGGTTCTCGGCCACAAATAACTAAGCTGAGTATGAGGCCTTATTGCAAGGAATGGCCATGGTGCAGAAAATGGGAGGAAAAGCACTGGAGATGTTATTGGACTCGAGACTGGTAGTGGGCCAAGTAAAGGGAGAGTTAGAAGCCAGAGATGCAAGGATGCAAGAGTACTTAAGCCGGGTCAAACGCTTGCAGTTAGACTTCGATCTTTTCAACCTGTCACACGTCTCCAGAAGTGGAAACACTCATGCAGATTCATTAGCCACGCTTACTACCTCCTCGGCAGGGGGTCTGCCTCAAATTATTCTTGTTAAGAATCTAGATAAAGCAAATGAAGTAGCAAAAGGCATAGTCCATATCCATGAGGTTAGAGTGGGTCCTAGCTGGATGGACCTTATAGTGAGGTTCCTCAAAGATGATGTCCTGCCTGAGGAGAAATCAGAGGCTGAAAAAATACGAAGAAACGCCACTTGGTTCTAGTTATCCGAGGATCATAAATTTTATAGGCGCTCCTATTCTGGGCCATATTTACTGTGTATTCACCTAGAAGCATCAGAGTTACTGCTTGAAGAGCTGCACGAAGGGATTTGTGGGAGTCATACAAGAGGAAGATCTCTGTCGCATCGAGCCATTACCCAGGGATATTAGTGGTCGGGGATGCAGAAGGAAGTCCTGGAATATGTTAAGAAGTGTGACCAGTGCCAAAGGTTCGCCCCAAATATTCATCAGCCTGGAGGGGTCCTCAACCCTTTGTCCAGTCCATGGTCGTTCGCTCGGTGGGGCCTGGATATTGTAGGCCATTTCCCAAAGGTAGCAGGAAATAAGAGATATCTGCTGGTCAGCACAAATTACTTCACCAAATGGGTCGAAGCTGAGCCATTAGCAAACATCAGAGATGTGGATGCTAAGAAGTTCGTCTGGAGAAACATTGTTACACGATTCGGGGTCCCTCGTACCCTCATTTCGGATAATGGACTCCAATTTGATAGCAAGGCCTTCAGAAGATACTGCTACGAGCTGGGGATCACTAACAGGTACTTAACCTCGGCTTTTCCTTAAGGAAAATGGGCAGGCCAAGGCTGTCAACAAGGTCATAGTCAATGGGCTTAAAAAGATACTGGATGTCGCCAAGGGAAGATGGGTAGAGGAGCTTCCGCACGTCTTATGGACTTATCGGACTACACCACGGCGGTCAACAGGGGAGACACCTTTTGCCATGACCTATGGGGCCGAGGCTGTTATCCCTCTAGAGGCAAACTTCCTAACGCTGAAGACGAACTCCTTCACCCCGGATAGTAATGATGAACTACTGGGGAAGAACCTAGATCTGATCGACGAACGAAGAGAAAAGGCAATGATCCAGTTGGCCTATTACCACCAGAAGCTCAAGCAGGGATATGATGCCAATGTGAAGCTTAGACCACTAGCACCAGGGGACTTAGTGTTAAGGAAAGTTGTGGGTGCTGCCAAGAACCCATCCTGGGGAAAGCTTGGACCCAATTGGGGAGGACCATACCGAATTATTTCAGTAGCAGGAATAGGAGCATACTACTTAGAAGACTTAGATGAAAAAGCTGTACCTCGTCCATGGAATGTAAATAACTTGAGAAGGTATTATTATTAACAGAAGCATTTCTCTAATTCAAATCTTAAGTCTATCATGAGTGTATGTTCTACATTTTGGCAACTGTCTTAGTACTAGACAGAATCAAGGTCTTGCATGGTCCTCAGACTCAAACCTATAGGGAAACTAGCTACTCCAAGAAAAATCTAAGTACTAGACAGAATCAAGGTCTTGTATGGTCCTCGGACTCAAACCTATGGGGAAACTAGCTACTCCAAGAAAAATTTAAGTACTAGACAGAATCAAGGTCTTGTATGGTCCTCGGACTCAAACTTATGGGGAAACTAGCTACTCCAAGAAAAATTTAAGTACTAGGCAGAATCAAGGTCTTGCATGGTCCTCAGACTCAAACCTATGGGGAAACTAGCTATTTCAAGATTCGTAAAAGTTGTGAACATGGCCTAAGTACGCGCTCGGTACCTCGAATCATGTACTCGGCCCCTGCCCCCTAAAAATGTGGGTAGACGCAAACTAAGGGTCCCCTTAAAGCCAGTGAGTTAGAATTTAAAGTTTTAATTTCAAATATGATGCATATACCCGGTAGCAATAGTGTATATATAGAGTTTAAAGTTTAAATTGGTAGAATCATTTCTTTCAATTTAAAGTTCACCTTCTCTCATACCCTTTGTCAAGCAATTCATGAATGGATGGTGACGTTTTATTACCCATTGTTTAGTTCAATTTGTTTTTGATAATTAGGATTGTAAAGCTGTTCATGAACAAAGCCATTCTTACCCATTAGGATAACCAATTCATGAGACACAAGGTTCACAGTAATAGCAATAGAAGTAATGACAATAAACATGTAATGTAAAAAAAAAAAAAAGAGAAAAGGAAGAAAGGAATTTCATACATTTAGTCTGAAAATTTAATTACAATGATTCCAATGCCTTAAAACGAACAAAAAAAAAAAAAAAAAAAAAAACTAAAAAACTAAATTAGAACTAATACAAAAGTCAGCCGGGTCACCTACTTCTTCAACTTTATCTTGACCCCTTCCTTGGGGAGCTAAGCAGGAGTGACCTCAGGACCCTTAGAGGCATCACCCGGAGGAACGGTCTGAAGGGGCTGAACCAAGAGAGCTAGCTCCTCGGTATAAGGGGCCTGAGCATCGGCTGTAGACTGGGCAACCTCCTGGAGTGCTTCAGGATTCAAACTTCCATGTGCTTTTGTCGCCCCAGGAAGCTCACCCTCCTCGGCTGGCTCATCATGAGTGGTAATAGCTAGAGCAGCCTCAGGCCGAGCAGTCTCAGCCTCCTCTGGAGCACCCTCAGTCTCGAAACTGACAGGGGCAGTCTCCCGGATGGCCGGAGGGTAGTATACATTCTCCACCTTCCACAGATTGGATGAAGCCTCAACCCCAGCTTGTTTGAGGGCTTTGTTCCAAACCTGGGAGCAGTAAAGCCTGCATACTCTAGGGACTTGAGCCTTGAGGGTGGCCTGGGTCTCAGCCACTCCCAAGTCATAAGCCTTCTCCTCGGCTTTCTCCTTGGAGCTCTCGGCCTCCGTCCTAGTGAATTCCGCCTCTGTCTTAGCCCTCAAAGCTTCGTCATTGGCCCACTCCGCGACATTTTTGGCTCCTTCCGCCTCAGCCAGCTTCTTCTTCAGATCAATGATTTGCTCCTTAGCAATCTTCAGTTGATCTTCAGTCTTAAGTAGACGCTTTGTCTGGCTTTCGGCCTGTCTCTGGGCGCTGGCTAGGCCTAATTCGGCGCTGTCCCTGGCCTTGGTCATCTCCTTCAGCTCCTCCTGGCCTTCGAGAGATCAGACTCGGAGTTTTTGAGGGTCCACACAGCGTCCACGTGCTTGTTACGCTCGAGCTCCAAGGACCTGCTCTGCTCCTTAGCATCCTCCTCTAGCCTATAAGTGGCCTGGACGGCCTGCCAATTGGAACAAATACATGGTAAGTTAGAAACTAAGGAATAAAGATCAACCGAGTCATGTGTACTAGAAACCTCACCATGCCTAGGTATCTCTTGATGCTGAGAAAGACCTCCTGCCTTCTCAAGTTCCCCAGCTCGTCCATATTAGTGGAGAGCAGCAGGGACCTCTCCAACGCGTCGGCCACATAAGTGCCTTCACCCTCTCAAAAGTCCTTAAGGGAGGCGTTGTCCATCAACGGCTCCTCATGGAGCATTGGGGCGGGAAGCCAAGCCTGGAGCACGGATTGAGCGTCGACCTCCTTCTCCTGGCCATGGTGCCCAATCTTTGATTGCTTTGAAGCTCGTGGGGCTTCATCTTCCTCCCGAGAGGAGCGAGATTTCCCCCCATCCATGGGCTTCTTGCCTTTGGCAGCTCTCTTCTGTTTTGGATTGGTGGGCTCGGACTGAGGAGGTAGACTCGATTGGGGGGGAGGAGGAAGTCTGGATCATGGAGACGATGGTTGTAGTTGGGTAGAAGACGACCTGGTCTGGGCAAGCTGAGGCTGGGGTGGAGGAGGAGGAAGCTTGGATTGTGACTTCCCCGGTGCATCCTTCCCCGGTTGGCCCTCAATTAGGTCGAACAGGCTGGTCGAGGGTTTTCTCTTAAAGCCCATTTCTGCCTGAGAAGATGTCCCTACTGATAGGAGATCCGCCTCGGACAAATTGGGGTCACCCAAGTCACCAAAGGGATCCTCGGATGGACTAGCTCGGTCAAATACATCAAATTCTTCCTTGGACGGACCCAAATCACCCTTGACCTCCGTTGCTTGGTGGGATGAAGAAGGGCCTCCCAACGGGATGCCTTCTGGGACAGGAGATCCTTCGGGAAACAAAAACCCGTGCTCTGCTACAGTGATTCGTTGAAGTAGAGGATCGTTAGCTCTGATCACGTGCTTCGGAGCGGGGAATGATTTCTGGATTAGATCATACCCTAGGATCTTGTGAGCGGCCCTGACTTGGTTGTCAGCTTCGTTTACAAAAACCGCCGCTTTGAGAATAGTTTTTAAATCTCCTCGATTGACCAGGTGAAAGTGTCGTTCAAAGGCGTGTGGATCTGCAAAAAGAAAACATGTTCATATTAGTAATCGAACAACGCAAATTATGATGGTACAAAAGACTAGCCCTCTCCTACTCACAACACCCCACCTGGTTCTCCCTCCTTTGTTGGGTAATGAAGGCCGTCGTGCCACTCCCCAGACACAATGAGGAAGTCCTTATTCAACCCTTTGCTGGTTTCGGGGAGGCACCGAATAAGCCGAACCTTATCGTCCCTCGTCTTCATATAGAAGGACTTACCCCTTAGGTGTTGGAGGTTGTAGCACCAGTTTACATCATGATGGGTTAACCTCAACCCCATTTTCTCGTTTAAAGCATCCATACAACCCAGGATCCTAAACACGTTGGCAGCATACTGGGTGGGAGCTAGCCGGAAATGCCTGAGGTAATCCCTTATCACTGGTCCCGTAGGGATTCTCACACCACCTTCTATAGAGGCAATTAGGGAAATCACCACTTCACCCTCTTGCCTCCTAAAATGCCACTCCCCTTCCTCACAATACCTCAAACCTACATTAGGGGGTATCCTATAATCGGCGATGAATTTTTCCATCACCTCTTTGGACTCAACCAACTTTTTTAAATTTACCCATCCCTAGAAACGACTAAAAAGACTCAGGGAATAACGAAAGAAGGAGAGGAGTAAGAGGAAAAGAAACTTAGAAGAGAGAAAACGTGAGTTAGAGAGAGAAGAAAACTTATAGAAATGAGGAAAAGATCCTCGGACAGGCTTTTTATGCTGGAAAGAGACTTGAGTTTGGCTGGAGGTTTGACTGAACTCAGGATATGTGCGCAAGAACTCTTGAGTGCAAAAGTAAAGAGACAAATCAGTTCAAATGGGTATTTATACGTCCCATTAAAAGTAATTGTGTGGGTTTTCCCACCCATAAAGTTAAGGAAATCCCCACGGTTAGATTACCATCACACCGTTGAACGTGGAGAGCACAAAGTCGCCAGAATTTAATGAAGACGCGCTTCGTATACCAAGGTGCCAGGAATGTGCCTTAGACAAGTGAAGAGGCTCTGGCATTGATGGAGGACAAGACTTGACAAGTCATGATAAAGGCCCGAGGACACCAAAACCCTCATCTTCGTTCGAGGAGCCGGACAGTAGGATTTTAAGGGGCTATTGTGGGGCCAAAGAATTTGACAACCCCGGCCCACTTTATACTAAGCCCAAGGCCCACGCCGAGGAGGAAGAAATGGCCGAGGACAAATAAAGAAAGCCCATATAGCCTAGGAACGTTGCCGAGGACGATCCTGTTCTCGGCATCTCAGATCCCAGAAGGAAAGAACGGCACGCCGTCAAAGGAAGCCTCCTAGAGCGCCCTCAGAAAAAAGACAAGTATAGTAGGACACCCATGGGGGTATGGTGTAGGAGCGATTCAAGAAGAAACTGTCACCTTTGCATTGAATGCACCCAACTAATGTTCTGGCCGTATTAATGAGAAAATGACCCCTGAACAATGCGGTCTTAGTTGCCGCAACTCACAGAGAGTTTGGGAAGGTGGCTGATGGGATGAGCACTCGAGTAATGACCTGCATGATCAACAGATGGAGGGCCAAGATCGACTGGAAGGAGATATATAATGTGGGAGATCCTCCAAGAATGGGGGATCAAAAATCAGGAGAAAGAGAAAGAAGGAGAGTACGGGAGAAATTTGCATGATCTTGAAAGCCTTTGTAACCTAGCATTGAAGAAAGAAGAACACTAACTTCTTCGGATGAAGTGCCCAAGGACAGAATTTCATATTTTAGTCTATATCCTTATTATTCAATCCACACATAATCGTGTCTAGTTGTTGTAATCCTGACTAAGACCTAGTTCTTAAACCCATTCTCTATAAATTTATTGTATTGGACTAGTTGGGCTTGAGTCCACTTATCCAATAGAAGAAGTGCTCGAACCCAGTCCCTACAATATATATATATATATATATATACTATGTTAATTATTATTTGAGAAACTTATTTAAAACCTCATTAAACAACACTTAGCCATTTATTTATTTTTAAGAAAACAGGATATATATTCACAATTGATAAGACTATAAGAGTATGACCGGCTTAAATAATAAATAACAAAAAGGAATATATCTAAAAGGTTTTAAATAAAAAGAAAAGAGTAGTATGAACTCAACCAAAAATATATATATATATATATATAT
This sequence comes from Quercus lobata, assembly GCF_001633185.2. NCBI lineage: Eukaryota > Viridiplantae > Streptophyta > Magnoliopsida > Fagales > Fagaceae > Quercus > Quercus lobata. The sequence continues at coordinate 32,026,848 of NC_044909.1, read as the reverse complement.
TGCAAATATATTTGTGAAGTCATTGGCAAAAAAAGGAATATATGTAAAAGGTTTTAAATAATAAATAAGGAGAGAGAAACAAAATTGCTATTAATTAAGTGAATGGGGTGTAAGTCAATTAGTATTTAATGCTATTTTTTTAACTATTAGATCAATTACAAATCTATAGTCTACAAATGGTGTAACTCTTTAGAGTTACACCTTTTCTAAACCATTGGATTTAAATAGATCCAACGGTTAAAAAAGACACTCATTAATGCTAATATTCTGATTAGGATATCATTAATTATCTCTTATTTATTGCATTCCATACATATCTCTAAACCTAAAAAAAAACAAAAAAAAAAACATACATCTCTCTCTCTAATTTTTTTTTTCCACCGTTTCTAAAAAAAAAAAGATTCCTCCACTGCACGTCTCTCCGTCTCTCTATCTCTTTCTCCTCCACTGTTCTTCCACCTCCATGGTAAGGTCGCCGGCAAGAAGAAAAAAAAAAAAAAAAAACCGCTGGTTGCACAACTAGTTATAACAAGGGAAAATTTAATAGTTAAGATAAAGGAAATGCATTGGAAAAACTTTCTCAAGGAATAAAAAAATGTTCATCCTATGTGTGGGGCCCAACAACTTTTGGACCAACTCCATTTATTCGTTGGGGCCCAAAGGCCCAAGCCGAGGAAGGTTATGGACCAAGCACAGTAATGCAAGTACAAGATAGCATTGGGATGCAGCCGAGGATAATTTAGTCCTCGGCCAGTCCAAAGTCTCCTCGGAAGAAAGGGCAAAAATGGTATAGAAACGACTTGGGAAAAAATCTAAAATATCTGTGCCAATAGAAAAGGGTATGCGGGAAAGTGTAACGACCGGGGAAAGCTGCCCTTACTGCCATTCAATACTCTGCACCTGACAGAGCCATACTCTCCAGCTTTTTCAACCACCCCCAACCACTCCGGGTATGGGCTGATGGGACAAGTATTAGTCTTGGAATGCCAATCCTACACGTGGACGAAGGATAAAAAAACATAGGCTAGTATAAAAGAAAAAGAAAGTAATTCATAAGAGGAGGCTGGGAAAAATGGCCAAAAACTAGAGCCTCCCAGCCCACCTCCAGGAGAAAGACTCCAGGGGCGAAGACAACTTAACCATGTCTGGATATCACGAAAAACCCACCGCCTGGTGATTAAGGCCTAGCCTTTCAAACCCATGCTCTACAAATGATATTGTTTGGGCCTTTTAAGTGCGAACCCAACACTGTTACGGTTCGTTACAAAATCGTGTCCTTACAATTGGCGCCGTCTGTGGGAAAGGCTTGTGTGTTGGCATAGGCAGTAGGTCGAGATAGTTCCTTTGTCATTTCTAACTGTTGGTTATAGAGTTCTAGTGTAAGGTTCCGCTAGGGGCTATGATTCTTGACTAGGAGCTACGCTCGATAGCATCAATCGTGTGGATGGTTCTAGGGGCTTGGCCGAGGAGCTAATTCCCCTAAAGCCAAGGTCCCACGCCAAAAAAAAAAAAAAAACTGAGTTTTGGACAGAATCAAGATATTGCATGGTCCTCGGACTCAAGCCCTCGGACTCAAGCCTATGGGGAAACTAACTACTTAGATGAGAAAACTGAGTTTTGGACAAAACCAAGGTATTGCATGGTCCTCGGACTCAAGCCTATGGGGAAACCAACTACTTAGATGAAAAAACTGAGTTTTGGACAGAACCAAGGCATTGCATGGTCCTCGGACTCAAGCCTATGGGGAAACCAACTACTTAGATGAAAAAACTGAGTTTTGGACAGAACCAAGGCATTGCATGGTCCTCGGACTCAAGCCTATGGGGAAACCAACTACTTGGATGAGAAGACTGAGTTTTGGACAGAACCAAGGTATTGCATGGTCCTCGGACTCAAGCCTATGGGGAAACCAACTACTTGGATGAGAAAACTGAGTTTTGATAGAACCAAGGTATTGCATGGTCCTCGGACTCAAGCCATGGGGAAACCAACTACTTAGATAAAAAAAAAAAAAAAAAAAAAAAAAAAAAAAAAAAAAAAAAAAAAAAACTGAGTTTTGGAAGAAAAATTGAGTTTTGCAAGGTTAGCTACTTAGTAAAAATTCTAAGCTATTCAATCCTCGGCTCAAATACCATAAAAGATTAAAGCTATTAAAGTTGTTAAGAGGATGGTGAAACGCCTTACTACTTAGCAACTTGGAGGGGCTGTTCATTTTGTGGGTTGTATGTCTTCGGATGATTACCACCTACACCGCCCTGAGCATACAGTTGTCACCTCGGCTATTTTGGGGTAAGTGTTGTTTTTGCTGGTCGGCATTGTCGTGCCAAACAATTCTAGTAAAGTTATGATAATATCTTTTCCTTAGCAAATATTTTGGCCCTAGGTATCATTAATTCAATGCTATATTATTGTGCCGAACAGCACTCGCAAGTTTATAATAGCGCCTCTCTCTTTGATAAGGGATTACGGCCCCAAGTATTGTACTCTAAGGTCGGCAGTATTGTGCCAGGCCGACTCAGTAAGTTTATCATAATGTTCTTTCTTTTTCTGCCTAATAGGAGTTTCAGCCCTAAGTATCACTTGTTCGATTCAGTATTATTAAGCCGGAGTGTTTCTATAGACACAGAGCAAGATCTTTTTATTAACTAGGACTTTGGTCCTAGACGTCAGTCAGAGTTTAAAAATAAAAAGCATTTGCAAGATTGTACATCTATTCACCGTGTTATCATCTAGGAAATATAGAGATAGAACATGTGAAGTAAAGTAATAACAAATTTTATTAATATAAAGATGCATTACAACGTACAAAGAGGGGCTTAAACAAGCCTATACAAAAGGTGGATTACCAAAACAATAAAAAAAAAAAAAAAAAAAACAACAACAACAACAACAATACAGACAAGTAAACAGTCAGATGCCTTTTTAAACTCGTCTCCGAAGTCCTTCCAAACTCTGCCCCAGTAGTGCCTATATTGAGAGAAGGACCTTCTTCAGAAGAAGATGAAGGAGATGAAAAGAAAGAAAGAGGAGAAAAAGAGGGAGAAGGAAAAGCACCAGGATGGATCTGGTGGTGGAAAGAAGAAGAAAGAGAGGAAAAAAGAGACACCAGTGAATGAAGAGAGGAAGAAGCAGGGGCACTTAGTCCCTGCCTCAGTCCTGACTCCTAACACACTGGTGCCATGTTAGCTATGCTCATGAGAGAGCGGCTGGTACTGATAATGGGTGTCCTCGGCTCAGTCATGCCGAAAGTTTGGCGTGACGAGCCCCTGCTTCAGATTTTGGCTGAAAGAAAGGTGAGACAGATCTTGAGTCTCCGCCATCCCTGCCCTGACCGAGCCATTTCGAGCTTTATTAGAACATGGTGTTTTCGGGAGGGGTATGGTTCCTTCATTACTTATTATTATGGTGAACGTATCACAGTTTAATGTATAACTAGCGGGTAAAGTAAACTCTAGAAGAGTCTAAGGGTTTCAGATTTTGGGAGGATTAAAAAGGTTCGTGTATGGGAAAAGATAATCTCTTGCTTTTTCTTTTTATATGAGGGGCGAAGCGGAAGATATTTAATATGTTCAGATCTCCAAGGAAATCTGCAAACAAGAATATGCCCGTTCCACTTCCCCACACTATCAATAACCGTTAAATTTGAATGGTCTCGTAAAGGGAAACCATTAAAGGCACGTTTTGGATAGCCAAACGGCGTGAGCACGTCGTGAATAAATTCCGAGGAAGTCTCGTAGACCGGTACATTTCCTGGGCAGATGGAGAACCGCCAACATTAATGAAAGGCTAAATTAAATAAGTCATAATAAAGGCTCAGTATTACCAAAACCCTCATCTCCAACCAAGAGGTCGGATAGCAGGGTTTTGAGGGGCTATTGTGGGGCCCAACAACTTTTGGACCAACTCCATTTATTCGTTGGGGCCCAAAGGCCCAAGCCGAGGAAGGTTATGGCCCAGGCATAGTAATGCAAGTACAAGATAGCATTGGGATGCAGCCGAGAATAATTTAGTCCTCGGCCAGTCCAAAGTCTCCTCGGAAGAAAGGGCAAAAAAGGTATAGAAACGACTTGGGAAAAAATCTAAAATATCTGTGCCAATAGAAAAGGGTATGCGGGAAAGTGTAACGACCGGGGAAAGCTGCCCTTACTACCATTCAATACTCTGCACCTGACAGAACCATACTCTCCAGCTTTTTCAACCACCCCCAACCACTCCGGGTATGGGTTGATGGGACAAGTATCAGTCTTGGAATGTCAATCCTACACGTGGACGAAGGATAAAAAAACACAGGCTAGTATAAAAGAAAAAAAAAAGTAATTCACAAGAGGAGGCTGGGAAAAATGGCCAAAAACCAGAGCCTCCCAGCCTACCTCCAGGAGAAAGACTCCAGGGACGAAGACAACTTAACCATGTCTGGATATCACGAAAAACCCACCGCCTGGTGATCAAGGCCTAGCATTTCAAACCCATGCTCTACAAATGATATTGTTTGGGCCTTTTAAGTGCGAACCCAACACTGTTGCGATTCGTTACAAAATCGTGTCCTTACACTATGTAATTAGTTTTTTTTTTTTTTTTCTTTGTCAAACACCTTAATGGAAAATTCTTGATTTTGAAATATATGACATAGCTCAGTATTGAACTATACATATGAATGTCAAATTATATCTTTGTTTTCTAGGGTGAAGTGTGTGTATTGGTTTAATCATCAACGTAATTCGAACTCCATTTGTGGCATGCCTAGTGAATTTTTTATGGGTTTTTAATACAAAAAAATATATACATCTCCATACCAAGATTCATCACAAGTACCGGTGATGATATTGAACTAGTGTTACTATGTTGATACAAATCCGTTTACAAATGCAGTAGCTATAAAGATCTGCAATGTTAGCATATACATTATCTAGTTAACGAAAAAAATGAAGTACCATTTGAAAAGATCTGCAATGTTGGACCATATGAAGAAAACGAGCAATGTGGTGATGGAGATGTGACAAAGAAGGGTAACGAAATTGTACTTGACAACTTCAAAAAGTGGGAGACTAACCCATTGTGCAACCAGCCGGTTTTTTTTTTTTTTGCTGGCGACCTGGCCGTGGAGGTGGAAAAGCAGTGGAGGAGAAAGAGATAGAGAGATAGAGAGATGTGCAGTGGAGGAATTTTTTTTTTTTTTGAGAAACGATGGAAAAAAAAAATTAGAGAGAGATGTATAGTTTTTTGTGTTTTTTTAGGTTTAGAGATAGGTATAGAATGCAATAAATAAGGGGTAATTAATGAGATCCTAATCAGAATATTAGCATTAATGAGTGTTTTTTTTTACCATTGGATCTATTTAAATCCAATAGTTTAGAAAATGTATAACTCTAAAATGTTGCACCAGGTGTAACTTGAACCTATCTCGTATATATATATATATATATATATTAGTGGCGGCTTTAGGAATTTTTCTCAGGGTGTTCCTTAAGAAGCATAAATTACACAATATAATAAAAAGAGAAATTCATATATTGACAACAACAATAATAAAAAAAACACGCAAATGTTGGGGTTTATACTCTAAAATCCAATTTATTGGCATGTCATAAATAATTAAATTGTTTAATTATATGAGACTATTTATAAATGAACTAATGAGACATTATCATAATCCTTGAGATGCATTGTATGTGATTTATGTGATTTAGTCATAAAAGATATAAATCACAAGTTCCTTGTAAACTCAAAACGTAGTTCGTAGTCAGTAATGAAATTGGGCGTTTCATTTGCAAAGACTATAACACATCAACTAAGATGGTTTGTCTTGACATGGAGGTGGAGACTTCTAGTTAATGTGTTGATGTGTCTTAAGTGTTAAGACATATTGAACTGGACCGCTGTGAGATTAATTATTCAATCAACAACTATCACCTGAATAATTAATCTCACGACTTCTAATTTTATAGACTCTCAATTCTGAGATGATAGTGAACCTGATCATGAAATGTAGGTTACTTTGATATATCAGGAGTGAGATCTAATATTCACGGTCAAAATCTCAGTATGTTAGGTAACAACACGTAGTGTTAAGGGAACACATATTTTCAAGATGGAATCCATAATCTCCTTTTATAGAGACACAAAATATCCCCTTGAGATAAGTTTAATGGAAACTGGTTATTTAGAGTGCCCACTTTAGTAAGGAGTTACTAAAACTTATATTTATTGAAATAGGATTTCAATAAATATGAATAGCTAGAAGATTAAACCGGTTACTCAAGGATAAAATAGTTGTTTACAAAGTGACAATTCATTATGACTTTGTTCACTATGGATATTTCATGGAGGGGTCAAATGATATCATTAGAGACTTAGGATATAATTTATTAATAAGGCCTAGAGTGCAATTATATTTATATAGTGGTATTAAATATAATTAATGGTAACTTTGGACTTGTCAAGAGTTGACAGATAAGCCCAAGGCCCATTGGAGCTAAAGTCTTATTTGTTCCCTTCGATCCCATCTCAAGCCACAAACTAAAGCCCAATTGGGTAGGCTCAAAATACTAGCCCAATTAGATAATTAGTTATATATAAGGAGAGAAACATACAAAATTTTTAGATGATGAAAATGATGTGTATGTGAGTGTAAGCCACTCTCTTATTCTCCCTTGAACACATACGTGTAAACTGATTGAGAGACCACACTTCTTGGGTACCATGTGGAATTGAGATGTTGATTAGAGCTATTCTTAAGTCTTGGTTTTGAATTTCACTGCATCAAGGTACACTTTCTATTTTTTGTTCTAGAATTCAAGGTTACATGTTATCTCTCATGAATGAAGTAGATCCATGTTTGTTGCTTCTGTTGTGTGTTTTGTATGAGATGCAAAACCAGATTTTCCAACAATTGGTATCAGAGCGGTCTTCAATATCATGCTTGTATAACATGTGATTGAGTTTTAGAATTAAAGAAAAACTATTTTCTTGGCGTTTTTATTTTTCTGCAGTAAAATTTTCTGCATAATTGTGTCTTTGAATCCATATGCTATGTTTTATATATGAGATATATATGTTGGATTCAGTTTTTCGAAGTGGAGTATATCTTTTAGTTACAGTGCTGACTTTGCTAGTTTTTGTATTAGTGAGGTACACCATCAATGTTCATAAAGGATTGATGGTCTGACTTCATTAGGATGAAATTGTATCCTTGATATGATAGTATATATTAATATATGCAAGATGTGACTTTGAGAAAGTTAACAATGTATACATTCAAGGATTCTCTTTTTGGTAATGATATTGATCAAACAATATGTTAATGCTAGAATTAAAGTATTTTGGTTAATGGTTAAAATCCTTTAATGAAATTTATTGCTAATGAGATTAGGATTATGTTTTCAAGGTTTCTAGCAATATTATGGTTCTTGATTTTGATATTGAAAACCCTTATGTTTGATCTATGAATCTTCATTTATAAAATCAAAAGGTGTTTTTGATGGAAGATAGCAAAAACTGTCAAAAACAGTTGCTAGAAAATTCTGAGAAAAATTTAGTTTTGCGAGTTTCGATTGATCGAGAATTCCTTTTGATTGATCGAATGTTCTTTTCGATTGATCGAAAAGAAATTGAGAACCGATCAATTTAGGTAGAAACTCCATAATGAAATTCTTCATTTTCTCGATCGATTGAGAATCCCTTTTGATCAATCAAATGTTATTTTTGATTGATCGAACAGGAATCAAGAATCGATCGAACGAGGCAGTGACTTTGTGATGAATTTCTTCATTTTTCAATCAATCGAGAAAAATGTTTGATCGATCGAAGGCATTGAATTTTGAATTCTTCACTTGCTTTTTGATTAAGTGTTAAAACTTTGATAAAAGGCAAGGCTGTGTGTGATGAGATTACATATGTTTCTATGTAAAGTGATTAATTTTATAGCCCTTAAAAGTTAAGGACATTTATTAATCATTATCTAACTAAAAGACCTAACGAGATCAAAGATATTAGCTAAATAGAACTCTTAGTCCTAATTTGTTTAGGACCTCTCTTTTAAGAAACATTCTAATGAGATTGGAATTGTTGTATGGTTAAAAATCCTTAATTTATTTTAATTAGAGTTTTTTAATGAGATTAAAATTCTAATTAAAGTTATATAGTTTCTAATGAGATTAGAATACGTTAGCTAGTAAATTAAGGATAGTGTTCTTTATAACAAATTTTTGATCCATTAAGGTTTAAGGAATCTTAAATAGTTTAGGACTTCCATTTTAGTTAGTGATTCTAATGAGATTAGAGTCTTCTACAAGTGCAAGGTTTTTAGTTGTGATGGGATCACAATTATTTGAAGAAAACCCAAATAACAAGTGGGAGTGCTGAAATAACCCTTTTGTTAAGTTTATTGTAATGTGAATAGATACCTTGTCTTGGCCTCGAGCCTTGCATTCCATGCAGAGGGTATTTACTTCACGGATTACATGATTAAATTTCTTTGTGATTACATGAATGTTCGTTACGCTACTGTGACGTGACTTAGTCAGATCACATTGAATTTAAACAATTAAACACATTTGATGTGTAGGGTTAAAATTGTGATTAGATTACAATGATTTCAAGACAATCCACTTGTTTTAAAATTTTTAGTGGGAGAGAGATACAAGGGTTGGATCTCACGGCCTCCATTATCGATTCATAGTAGTGTGGGTAAGCACCTCGTCTTGGCGTATATGCCTTGCGATCCTAAAGGAGAGTGTTTACTTCATAGTACTACAAGATTGAATTTACCCGTTTAAAGTAGTGTGAACAAGCACGCTGTCTTGATATATGCCTCGCGATCCCAAAAGATGGTGTTTTGTTTCATGATACTACAAATTTAAACACTATAAGGGAGATGAAATGTAGTTACACATGATTCTAGATAATAGTGTACACTAGACTAAATGTAATGTTAACCTCCCAAATGAGATATATCACTATTACTTAGAGGCTAAAGGAAAAGCGGCAAATTATTTTTGTTTGGTAAGTTACCATGATAGCATTAATAATGAGAATAGTTCTGGCCTAATCATAATGGTTGGTATTCACTCTATGCTGAGGAATATTAATTGCAGGATTAGGTTGTCGTTGCACCTAGTATAGTATGGTTTTCGAGTTCCATATTATATGGTTATGGATACAAAATTATAATGTCCTTGTATTTATGTTCATATTCTCAAAATAAAGTTGTCATAAATTTTTGTTCTCTAACTACTATTTTAATTGAATCACATTAACTAAGAAATAATTTTGGACATGGTGCTTAAAGGAGCTGAAGTACATAAATATGTTTCGATTTAGCATTGTCATAATTTCCTATACACGATGCATTTATGGAAGATAGCTTATAATGTGATCATAGTCTCTATTGAAATGTTAAAATGTTACATTGGCTTCTATCCTAATTGTACTACAGCATGAGATGCAAGAGTTAGTACTAGACTTAGACTTTATATTAAGTCTAAATGAGATGTTTGGTATGAATCATATTGAGTGCTAAGAATGGCTTAAGGAGTTCCAATTTTATATCATTTTATGAAAATGTTTTATTTTTAAATGAATTGGAATTCTTGGATGTAGAGATTAAATGTTAATCTCATACGGATATGATCCACAAGTCCTTGTTAGAATCATTTGATCAATTCAAATTGTTTTGAGAATAAATTCTTTTTATATTATCTAAATTGATGAGTGAGTTCTAAGCAACGGAAGAGATCCTAAAAGCTAAGATTAGGATCAATATGATTTAATTCAAATTTTTAGCTTGAACCGAAAGGTAAGGGTGGTAAGAAGAGGAATTATAATATCAAACAGTTGGACAAGTTAGTTGCCCTAATAGTTGCCAAAAGGAAATTAGACTAAAAACTATGACCAAAAGGAAAGTGTTTCCGTTTTGGTAAAGTTAAGCATTGTCCATGATTATTTTCTAGATGAAAATTTACATGTTTTACTTTTTAAAGAAAAAGTTTTCATCCTTTGGTATTGTATGTTTTAGCACTTATGTCTAGATCTTATTAATCTAAATGATATTCAAGATTGGTGAAAGATGAGCTTTTAGAACCATTATTTTGTTATATTCCCAGTATTTGAATTCTATTTAGAGGATAATATGATCTAGGACTCCTTTTCATAAAGGAATGAAGTTCTAATGACTTCTTTAAGTCAGTGCATACATAAAGGAGGAATATGGTTCTTTTAAAGGTAGAATGTTCTCGATGAAAATTGTCAGAATTTGTTGTAGGACAACTATAAAATACATTTGGAAATGAGATGGTTGTATTAGATACATCACAAGACTTTATTCTGTAGATAACTATTACACCGGTACAATATCATAGTGAAAGGATTATCAATTATCAAATAAATTCATACTTTTGGAATAAACTTTTGAAGTCATTTCACGAGAATATGAATTTAATCCTTGGTCCTATGTAAAGGAAATAGATTATATGAATATGGATTATTTGATCAAGGTTATGTGAATAGAATTAAATTCTATTTAAAGTCTAGAGTTTGTAAAGGTGCCTAATGGTATTAAGCCTATTGTTTTCAAATAGGTTTACAAGAAAATAAGATTGATAGATTAGAAGGTGCAAACCTTCAAAGTCAAGACTAGTGGCGAAAAGATTTATTTAGAAAGAAATGGTTCGACTATGAAAATATTTTTTCACCAATAGTCAAGTTTGACTCTATTGAGATTCTCTTATTCATTATATTTCATTTGGATGAAATATGGCAATGGACAAATATGTTTTTCATCAAGTGTAGAGTAAAGATAAATTCAAAAGATAGAATTGACTTCATAATAGATCGAGCTTCAACTTTTTGGTTGGAGATGCCATCTTCTTCAATAATCTCAAGTACATCAATAACAGCAGAGAACATCAAAATCAAGTTGAGAATAATCCTATAATATGATCTCCAATATGTATCACTAGAACGTTTAAGATTTGTCTCTTGATTCAAACCTTACCCACTTCTACATACACCAATCTCTAATTCTTCTTTAATTTTGACAAATTGTGCATCTCGAAGAACATCTTGTCTCTTACAAGAGCCTCCAACAACAGTTACTAAATTACTAACCACATAAAAAAATTTAGCAATGTTAATGTGATTTTTAGCAACAGCAACAAGGGTCAATTGAAGCTGATGAGCAAAACAATGGACATAAAATGCTAACTTATTCTTTTTCAAAATTAAAGTTTTGAGACCATTGATATCACCTTGCATATTACTAGCCCTATCATAACCTTGCCCGCGTAGTTTTGATAAATTCAAATTATGTTCACAAAGTAAACATTTAATAGCATATTTGAGTGACAAAGCGGTGGTACTTGCTACGTGTACAATACCAAGGAACCGCTCTATAATAATTCCTTTTTTGTTCACATAACGAAGAACGAGAGTCATTTGCTCTTTCACTGAGATATCACGCGACTCATCAACTAATATTGAAAAAAACCCATTGTCAAGATCTTTGATGATGGCTTTGGATGTTTCACATGCAATTGCATTCACAATGTCTTTTTGAATTTCATGGTGGGTAAGCTTGCAATTTTTCGAAACCTTTTGCAACACTTCATTGATAGATTTATTGTAATCCCCCAAAAATTGTAGAAACTCAAGGAAATTTCCTTTATCACTTGAACCTTGAGATTCATCGTGACCACGAAAAACCGATCCCCGGCATAAAAGGAATTTTATGCAATCAACTATTGCATTTAATTGAACCCGATATTCAATTTTATCTTTATTTGATTGTTTAACCAAAACACTTTGAATGTGTTGCTTTTCCTTCATTAGATCTCCACTCTTCTTGATAGTTTGGTTATGAGCACTATTAACTCCTCCAACATGGGAATTTAACTTCTCTTTCTGATTCCAAAGTTTGAATCCCTTCATTACAAAAGTTTCACCTCCTCCTTACCAACATCTTGCCCAAATAGGTAGCAATAAAAACAAAATACTCCATCCTTGTCTATATTATATTCCAACTAGTTTCTATTTACATACCATTAGGATCTAAATCGATGGGGCTTTTCAAAAAAATCTGTTAGAGGGTAATCATGGTTTTGGAGAACAAGTTAACAAAGACTTTTTTGTAAATAAAATCTTCTTATTTCATCATGATTATTAGGATGATAAGATGATATCTTTTCTTGTAGCCTAGGATTTGAAGGAAGATTTTCTAAGTTAAAGTCAATTTGCTTAGAAGATGAAGATGAAGATGAATCTAGCATAGGAAATGAATCTTGCACAGGAGATGAATCTTGGGTACATGGTTTTCTTATAAAATATTTGTCTATAATTCTAGGAAAAGAATAAACAATAAACTATAAGTTCATTTGAAATATTAATAAAATTATTAATTATTGTTGTTTAGTTGTTTCATTAATTTGTTTGTATTTTATAATCTATAATTTGTTGTATTGTTGTTTCATTAATTATAAAATTATTAATTGTTATTTAGCCTAACATAATTTAATTTGTTTGTCTTTTATAATGTATTGGTTAATTAAATTATTAATTATTGTTGTTTATTTGCTTTATAATCGGTGTAGACCTTCTCTAACTTGTCTCCCAAGGATACAAAAACGTAACAAGTGTTGTATGGCTAGAATAACCTTTGCACAAAATGTTCAAGCCCAAAACTCCACCAGAAAGAACACCCTTCCTTGCCAAGAACTTCTGTATGTTTTTTAGTGTACTTTTTCAGTTACTTAGATTGGGTCTGAGTCTAAATGAGTCTATTTATAGGCTTAATGGGTCTCAAGAAATTACTACCCAAATTAATCTGATTAATTAGGTCTATTATTCTGATGTAGTGGGTGTTACAAGATTAATTGCTAAATATTAATTGGATGGGCTAGAATTACACAATTAATGATGAGATATGAAGTTTCTGAAGAATAAAAAGGCCCAAATGAATAGTCCATTAAGTGAGTTAATGGCACTTCATTTTCCATAATAAAAATGGAGTATTAATTTGGGTCATTTACTCACCAACGGATATGGTAATTATTCTGAATGGGCTGTCAAGTAGGAGGATCCAAGAAACTGATTCATTTTCATTCTTGATACCTCCACCCTTCACCTCCCCCTTGCGCACGTATCTAGCCCAATATCTGAGACAATTCATGTTAGCCCATTAATCACCACAATTAAAAAGAACAAAAAAGTCTCTCTCATTTTCAATGTGGAATTAAACATTTTCATTAACTCCTCATCTTCCATATTCACTCCCACATCTTTACATTTATATTGTAACATTTATTTATTTTAATTATTTAATATTAAAATGCTCCAACATAATGTATTGGTCAGTTAGCCTTTACTGCCTCTGCATGCCTTTACTGCCTCTACCTGTCCACTTCCCCAATTCAAATATCCCACCCTACGGCCCTATGGCCCCCCATCCACCCCCCACTCAACAAACAAGAGTCACAAGAGCCAATCAACATTACACAAAACATTAAAGATATAAAACATTCACAACACACAAAATTCACAATACATAAAATGACAAACTCACAAACGGATAAAGTCAAAAAGTTAAAAAAAAATTATAAAGTAAAGGCAATTACAGTTCAAAGAGAAAGATATAGAATCAGAGAGAGAGAGAGAGAGAGAGAGAGAGAGAGTCTCATTTCAGTTCAAAGAGAAAGAAAGAGAGAGCTCCGCTCTCACTTTCAAAGCATAGCAAACCCAAAGATGTAAGAGAGAAAAAGAGAGAGAAGTAAAGAATTGAAATACCTTAAGGAAGGCCTAAGGGGCGGCGGCGCGGTAGCATGTTGAGATGAGGACTCGAGGCCAAGCGTCGCAAGTGAAGCAATCTCTAATCCGATCGGACCGATCTCCTATCTCGCTATCGCTGATGCCCGATGTGCTCTGTTGCTTGAGTTTGAGGCCCGATGCAATGACCGATGTGCTTTGTTGCTCGAGTTTGAGGCGGAGGCGCCATTGCGTCGATATGCTTGGTCCGTTGGTCATTGTTGTTGATGAGGTTTTTTTCTTTAGGTTAGGATTTCTGATTTCAGTTTTGCTTTGCCATTTGATCAATCGGCAGACACGTATTGGGTTTTAGTTGGGTTTTTTTTTTTTTTTTTTTTTTTTTTTAGAATTCGTTTGGGTTGGCCCTGTTGGGTATTTAGTTAATAAAACTTTGATTATTTTGATTTAAAAATCTGTTTTGGGTTAGTTTCGTTTAGGATTGATGTTGGGCTTTTTTTCCCTGGGTGGACTTGCTATGTTACATTTTTTTTTTTTGGGCTTTTTCTTTTTGCTTGAAAGTGAAACAAATAATGGAGCAAAGTTTAATTTTATTGGCATAAAAAAAACTGAGGGTATTTCCAAATTTTTTTTGAAGGGTAGACAAATAAAATATTTTAAATTATTATATATAATTTTTTTTTTCAGGTTAGGGTGGTCCACCCTGGCTTGAACGTGGTGTCGCCCCTGATATATAGCTGCAAAATAAAAAAATAAGTACATTTGGTGTGTGGAGGGACATCTTCCATCCAAACTAATTAAGGCGTGTGTTACTACATTGGCTTACCTGTCTATATATAAGAGAATAAATTTTTATGAAGAGAACTAGCAAAGGGCAATAACCTTTGTGTCTTGTATGTTAGGGTCATATTTTGTTGTAATTGGCTAATCCTTTAACAAAATGCACTTTACTTGTAATTGGGTAGATCAAAGATGGGTTTGTACATGTTGTTCAAGTCAAGTATTAAAGACATGAAGATTGATTCAAGAAACAAGTGAAGAAAAGTTGTTCATTAAGTCTCGACAGATAGTTCGACAGAAGCCTGCTATCAAGACTTAATAGCTCGACAGCAGCTCGATTTATCGAGAATTACGATTTCAGAATTTCCAAATCTAAAATTCGGTCCAGCCTTGCATATTTGTTTGGGGTTTCTTTTTTCATGACCCTAGACATATATAAGGTTTATTTTAAAGGCCGTCACATACTGATACAGAGACCAAGAAACTTATTTTCTTTGTGTGAAGTTACTGCATTTATACACCATAGAGTTTTGTAATCGAGTGCTTCCAGATCTTTATTGTTGATGAAATGAACTTTGCAGCCAACAACATATGTTCAAGTTAATGGAGATAGTCATGTACTTGGGATCCGTGCAAAGGGTTAGTCACAAATTGGAGGTTTGTGCATCAAGGGAAAGAATGCTACTACAAGATCAAGTCCAATTGGGTATTGAAGCAAAAGTTTAACTGTAGGTTGGTATTTTGGGATAGGCCAAGGGTAGTTGGTAAAATTCCTTATACTGCTTGATTGTTGATTAGTGGATTCTTGGGAGTAGTGACCTTAGAATCAATCGGTGGGGGCTTTGCTGTGCGAGGTTTTCCCCATTTGTCAACAAATTACCATGTTCAATTTATTTTCCGTTACATTTAGTTTATTTGATGATTTGTTGGTGCCTCCATGATTTGCATGTAATTTGACATAATTAATCAATTTGGGTAATTGAATTAATTAACCAGGGTCAAGTTATCTTAACCTAACATTATAGAATACGGCCGAAAAATGAGAAACGTACCACTTCATTTGTAAAGAAATTGATGACTATCTCTTAATCACTTTCAAAAACCGTTTTGTAGATACCAATTTTATGAACAAATTGTATAGCTCTTCTAGCATCCATCATTTATAAAATAGCAATTAAATGATTCATTTATATGTTTTCATTTTTTTTTTTTTTGAGAAACATATGTTTTCAATTAAATCAATTAAATTGAATAAAAATCTCTACTTACACTGAAAATTCTAAAAAATAAAAATAAAATGCTTTGATGCTTTAAAATTGAAATTTGTACATACTATCAGCAGAAAACTAAAATCAAGTTTGTTTTCATATTGGTACTTTACATTTTATTATAGTCCTACATGTTTTTTTGTTTTTTTTTTAATATTAGCCACGTGTTCCATTTATGTTAAGTGGCAGATAAGTGTCATCCATAAAAGCACTTCACCCCAGTGGCGGCTCCAGAAATTTTATTTAGGGGGGTCATTAAAAAATTTTAATAAAAAAAAGAACTTGAATATATCGAATTATCGACAAAATAAAATTAATACATGAAATTTTACAATTTTCTTCTACAAGTTTTCAGATTTTATATTGTTATATGATAGTTCATTATGAGTATCTAAGCCCAATGTGGATAGCTATGACTATGAGACTATGACTATTTTATTTTGTTAAGTCTATCTAACATTTTTATTTTTATGCAATTGTTATTATCTATTTGTTATTATTTTTATAAAATATTTTAAACTAAATGACTAAACTAAACTCATTAGCTTCGTATTAATTATTAAGGCACACAACCACACTCATTCATATATAAACTTATACACTTTGCATCTACTTAACCAGTTAAATGCTTTGACAATCACTAATTTTACAATTTTTTTCTTAAATTTTACTAACTTTATAAAAAAAAAAAATTATTATAACATGATAACAATACACACACATGTAACAAACCATCTCTATTTCGTAATTATTAAATTATATAAATTTATATTATATTTATATTGTACACACAAATGTCCACACACATCATAATTCACAAAAATAGCATTATAACAAAAAGTAATACATATTATCAATATTAGACACACTCACACACATAATATAAATTTAAAAAAGAGTGAATACTTACGATTCACAAACACTGACTCTTTACTCTTAGAGTTAAAAATATTGTAATAAGGGTGTGCAAAATTTAAGTCAGGGTGTGCAAAAATATTTTTAAAAGAAATTAAAGTATTAAACCAACAAAAAAAATAAATATTTTATATATATAATGTTTTATTTTTTGAAGTCTTGGGTTCATTTGAACCCCCTAAATATAGAATAGCACCGCCCCTGCTTCACCCATATAATATCATCTCATTACATGATCTATAAAATTTATTTATATATATATATATATATATAATTATTTAAACAAATCAATGACTTATTAACAAAATTATGTGGCTAAAAATATATATGGGTGATCTCTTTAATTACCACATAGTTTTAAAAAAAAAAAAATTCAAACATATTTAAAGCCAAATTTTTCCTTAAGATAATAACAATAACTGTGTGTTAGAGTATAATTGTACACCACGTTTATGCTAGGGATGTGATTTACTTTTATTGTTTATTCGCTAACCCATTGCTGTATATTTTGACGTGATAAGCTTGTTTTTTTTTTTTCGAAAAAACGTGATAAGCTTGTTATGATTTGTTCCTCGAAAAGAAAAAATAATAGTTTGATATGATTTACACAGTTTTTATTTATTTATTTATGAAAGGTACACAGTTTTAATTAGCTGTAGACTTGGAGATATCATAATGCAGGGGGTAGCTAGTTGCACAGCCAAGCCAATTCCTATCACCAATCATCATCCAGGAAGCAATGGTTGAGGCAGCTATCAAGGCTAGGAATTTGGGTACAAGCAAATTTTGTTCCTTTGTGATAATCAAAGACCTGTCCAGGTTATCAACGGAAGGTGCACTCCCGACTGGCAGGAAAGATTTTTGATGGCTGATTGGGCTTATCTAGCCCAAAATGACACCAACTATCACGCACTGTTTGTTCCCAAGCTTGCTAATAGCTCTGTTAATAACCTAACAAAGTTGGCTACTATAAGTCTATAATGCCAATTCAAAGCTGCATGGTCAATCAGACCGTTTTGTAACCTGACTGTTTCTTTCTTGAATGGTATCCAAAAAAAAAAAAGTTGTAGACAGTTTTTAAGATGAATTAATTAAGTTGTTGACTACCTTTTTTTTTTGAGAATGAAGTTGTTGACAACTTGACACTTGACATAAATATTATTGCTGTAAAGGGTATGTGTGAGTTAAATGGTTAATAGAGTCAAGTTGACAAAATTGAGATTCGAAAGTGATATTTTTGGTCAAGGACATCTTATAATAATACCCTATAAAAGTATGGAGGACATCTAGTCCTGTTCTTCTTTTTTTTAATTGATAATCCTACACTTCTAGGCTAGTGGGGGCATCTCATTTATTAGACAGAAAAAAGGACTGAAATCCGGACAGGAAATAGTTTGGTTGGCAAATTTCAGACACTTCATTTAATCCATCTAAATTCGAATCTTGTTGTCAACAGTCCTTCGTTAGTGGACATCTATAAGGATTAGTTGCATCCAAAAAGGATGGATTTAAATCCGCAGGCTGCCGTAGATTAACTAATCCCTATTTTTGTTAAAAAAAAAAAAAAAAAAAAAAAGGGACTGATGTTGCAACTTACAAGGGGTTTGGCCCATCATTATTGTGGCATTGATTGCCTTTTTTTTTTTTTTTGAAAAAAAAAAATCATTTTAAGGATTATAAGGTCTCATTTATATGTCAAGGGTCTTGGTACCTTTCATGCACAAAGTGTTTGGGAGTTTAAGGGAGAAAGGGTTCGAACTGCAAGGTTAGCAGCATGTTGTATTTATCTTTAAAAAAAATGTCATATGGGCATGCAAGAGTGGAGAACAAGCAAACAACGTGAAACTAAGTATAATACGTGTAGTGACAAACTGGTGGGGTAGCTGAAGAAAGAAATGAGGTTTAGTACTTATATAGTGGTGTAGGATTGATTGAGACTCCATGAATGTAGGATCATCCCTTGTAAGGAAGATACGGAGTTAATGCTCCGAGATCTCTAGGTTTAATTTTCCATATTTGCAGGATATGAATATGTAGAAGGATCTTGGGGTGAGATGCGCAAGTTCTTTCCATATGGACATGTAGGAATGGAGAACATGTAATCGATATGGAAATGATCGTCGGTATCATGGGCTGATAGACAAGTCATATCAACTATCATATATCACTCAAGGTATGATGGTTCCTTAGAGACCAACGATGATTGTGAGTCTGATGACCCAAAACGGAGTCTGACTAGGGAAACAAGGCGACATACTTCATTGATGATCGAAAACCCTCAGAGGTCAAAGACTATTCATAGGCCAAAGACTATTCATAAGCTGAAGACCCAAAACGGAGCCTGAACAGGGAAACAAGGTGACACACTTCATGATGACTGAAGACCCCTTAGAGGTAGAAGATCATTCATAAGTCGAAAACCCAAAACGAAGCCTGACTAGGAAACAAGGCGACGCACTTTATTGATGACCAAAGACCCCTCAGAGGCTGAAAGATCCTTCATAGGCCGAAGATGCTTTTGGTAATTGAAAACTCTTTTGGTAAGCTCATGATGCTTTTGGTGATTGAAAAAACTTTCAGTGACCGAAGATGCTTTTGGCGACCCAATATTCTCTTGGTGAGCTCATGATGCTTTTGGTAATCGAAGACTCTTTCATTGACAAAAGATGCTTTTGGTGACTAACGACTCTTTTGGTAAGCTCATTGTGCTTTTGGTGACTGAAAACACTTTTGGTGGCCAAAGACTCTTTTAGTAACCCCATGATGCTTTTGGTGATTGAAAACTCTTTTAGTGAAAAAAAATGCTTTTAGTGACCGAAGACTTTATAAGGTGTCAGAAAATTTTTCGAGATAATGAAAATATTATCTATTAGTGTTCATGTAATATAAAAGAAATTAATTTAGGAAATAACTCAGAAGAACCTTATTATGACAAATAGCATGAATTATTATAAAAGGAAATCAGGTAAAAAATTTATCTAATTATTTAGTGAATTTGATCCGATATAATACGCCCTCTCACAGTAGGGTGCACTCCACCAATGAGTTTTGACTTTGTCTTTTGTAAGATAGAGATATAATAATTGAGTGAAAAAGTAGTTTCTCACAATGATGATTGTCATGGATTTGTTAATTTTTCAATCACATTTGTGACGTGGTAGACACAATGTTACGAGGTTAGGCTACTTATTCATATCACGAGGCAAATGGAAAAGAATCCTTATTTAGTATCATTATAGAGAAAACAAATGGAATGTCATTAGATATTCCTGGAATAGAACAATAAGTACTACTGTCATTTCACATAAATAGTAAATCACTAAATTTTACTATGCATTTAACTAGTGTTACTGTTAGTCATTATAGTGTGAAATACTGCACATCGCTTGACTTCCAGAATATTGAGATTTACTCGAAACACAGCAATGATGACATCTTAAGGCTACAACTAGGCCTAACTGTAAATAAGAAAAATAAATACAAAGGCAGTGAAATAAGGCTCAAGTACTTTTGTTTTAGTTTGTTGTCAAATGAAAAGGCTACAATTACCCTTCCAGCTCTTTCCACTTTTTATTTCATCAGTCCTAAACCTTAGCCTAGGATAGGCCCACTAGAGGCCCAAACTTGGCCACTACACTACCCCCAATTCCCAAAAGGAGCCCCGATTTCAAGGCCCAGGTCAGACTGGTCAGTCCCAAACAATCTACAACCCAACAGGGCCAGGCCCACTGTTTGTAAGGGTCAATCCATCTTCATCGAGCTATGACTCTTCCTCTGCTGAAAACTAAGTGAGAAGTGGGAACATATTTATGGATTCCTCTTATTATTAAAGAGTCCCATTAATGTATGTTCTTAAGCACACATTAATCATTTATTTTAAAAAATATTTTATAAAAAATTAAAAAAAAATATCAACAAATTTAATCACTTTTTCATTTTTTTCAAAATTTTTTAAAAATAATTTACTAATATACGTCTTAAAGGTATACGTCAATCAAACTTAACAAGACCAAAAAAAAAAAAAAAAATTGAAACCCAATTACTATAATTGTACGCATATATTTGTTTCTTAGTATTCTTACCCATTTCTATTCCATCAAGCTTCTCGGGCTAGTAACTTTCTCATATTTTCATTTTGTGTTGTCCAAGGAAAAAAAAAAAAAGATATAAATTGTCCTTCTTGCCATCTACAGAAACGTGGTTTGTACATGATCTTGCATTGAGTTACAAGTGGCAAGACATGATTGGCTGGTGTCACTAACTTAGGCTTGTGCAGCACAATCTACACCACAAAACTAGTACTATTGTCTACGTGCGTTATCTCCACCTTTGAGTTTATTCGAATTCTTTTGGCCACAAAAATATTGCGGAGGAATAATGGTCATATTTTGTTGTAATTGGTTAATCATTTAACAAAATGTACTTTACTTGTAATTGAGTAGATCAAAGATGGGTTTGTATATGTTGTTCAAGTCAAGTATTAAAGACATGAAGAGTGGTTCAAGAAATAAGTGAAGAAATGCTGTTCATTAAGTCTCGACAGATAGTTCGACAGAGGCCTGCTACCGAAACTTAATGTGAAACTTGATAAATAGCTCAACAGCAGCTCGACGAGAATTACGATTTCAGAATTTCCAAATCTGAAATTTGGTCCAACCTTGCATATTTGTTTGGGGTTTCTTTTTTCACAACACTAGACATATATAAGGCTTATTTTAAAGGTTGTTACACACGAATACAGAGAACAAGAGACTTATTTTCTCTGTGGGAAGCTATTGCGTTTGTATGCCATAGAATTTTGTAATCAAATGCTTCCAGATCTTCATTGTTAATGAAATGAAGAACTTTGCAGCCAACAAAATCTATTCAAGTTGCTAGAGTTAGTCACGTACTTGGGATCTGTGCAAAGGGTTGGTCACAAATTGGAGGTTTGTGCATCAAGGGAAAGAAGACTATTACAAGATCAAGTCCAATTGGGTATTGGAGCAAAGGTTCAACTGTAGGTTGATATTTTGGGATTGCCCAAGGGTAGTTGGTAAAATTTCTTATATTTGTAACCGATTGATTGTTGATTAATGGATTATTGGAAGTAGTGACCTTAAAATCAACCGGTGGGATTTTTGCCTTGCGAGGTTTTCTCCATTTTCCAACAAATTACCATGTTCAATTTATTTTTCGCTTCATTTAGTTTATTTGGTGATTTGTTGGTGCTTCCACGATTTACATATAATTTGACATAATTAATCAATTTGAATAATTGAATTAATTAACCGTGGTCAAGTTTTCTTAACCTAACATTGTAGAATACGACCGAAAAATGAGAAACGTACTACTTTGTTTGTAAAGACATTGATGACTATCTCTTATTCACTTTCAAAAACCGTTTCGTAGATACCAATTTTATGAACAAATTGTATAGCTCTTCTAGCATCCATCATTTCTAAAATAGCAATTAAATGATTCATTTATATGTTTTCAATTTTTTTTTTTTGAGAAACATAAGTTTTCAATTAAATCAATTAAATTGAATAAAAATCTCTACTTACACTGAAAATTCTAAAAAATAAAAATAAAATGCTTTGATGCTTTAAAATCAGCAGAAAACTAAAATCAAGTTTGCTTTCATATTGGTACTTTACATTTTATTATGGTCCTGCATGTTTGATTTGTTTTTATATTAGCCACGTGTTCCATTTATGTTAGTAAATTTGACTGTTAAGTGACAGATAAGTGTCATCCATTAAAGCACTTCACCCATATAATATCATCTCATTACGTGGTGATCTATAAAATTATTTTTATATATTTATTTATTTAAACAAATCAATGACTTATTAACAAAATTATGTGGCTAAAAATATACACGGGTGATCTCTTTAATCACCACATAGTGAGATAAAAAAAATTATAAAAAAAAAAAAAAAAAAACTTTAAACATGTTTAAAACCAAATTTTTCCTTAAGGTAATAACAATAACATGTGTTAGTATAAACGTACACCACGTTTATGCTAGGGATGTGATTTACTTTTATTGTTTATTCGCTTACCCATTGCTGTATATTTCGACGTGATAAGCTTGATATGATTTGTTCCTCGAAAAGAAAAAATAATAGTTTGATATGATTTACGCAGTTTTTATTTATTTTTTTATGAAAGGTACGTAGACTTGGAGATATCATAATGCAGGGCCCGGGGGTAGCTAGTTGCACAGCCAAGCCAATTCCTATCACCATCCAGGAAGCAATGGTTGAGGCAATGAGGCAGCCATCAAGGCTAGGAATTTGGGTTACAAGCAAATTTTGTTCCTTTGTGATAATCAAAGACCTGTCCAGGTTATCAACGGAAGGTGCACTCCCA
Source organism: Quercus lobata (assembly GCF_001633185.2). Classification (NCBI taxonomy): domain Eukaryota; kingdom Viridiplantae; phylum Streptophyta; class Magnoliopsida; order Fagales; family Fagaceae; genus Quercus; species Quercus lobata. Next base: position 32,003,779 of record NC_044909.1, on the reverse strand, counting down.
ACTGGCAGGAAATATTTTTGATGGCTGATTGGGCTTATCTAGCCCAAAATGACACCAACTATCACGCACTGTTTGTTCCCAAGCTTGTTAATAGTTCTGTTAATAACCTAGCAAAGTTGGCTACTATAATGCCAATTCAAAGCTGCATGGTCAATCGGACCGTTTTGAAACCTGACTGTTTCTTTCTTGAATGGTATCCAAAACAAAAAAAAAAAAAAAAAAAAAAGAAGAAGCTGTAGACAGTTTTTAAGATGAATCAATTAAGTTGTTGACAACTTGACACTCGACATAAATATTATTGCTGTAGAGGGAATGTGAGTTAAATAGTTAATAGAGTCAAGTTGACAAAATTGAGATTCGAAAATGATATTTTTGATTAAGGACATCCTATAATAATACCCTATAAAAGTATGGAGAACATCTAGTCTTACTCTTCTTTTTTAAAATTGATAATCCTAGACTTTTAGACTAGTGGGGCATCTCATTTATTAGACAGAAAAAGGACTGAAACGCCGACAGGAGATGGTTCAATTGGTAAGATTTGAACATTTCGTCTAACCTACCTAGATTCGAGTCTTGCCGTCAGCAGTCTTTCATTTCTTGGCATCCATAAGGATTAGCTGCATCTAAAAAGGATGAGATTTAACCCGAGGGCTGGCGTAGCTTAACAACCCCTATTTTTGTTATTAAAAAAAAAAAAAAAAAAGGGACTGAAACATTGCATTGACCTTTTGCATTAGATGTTGCAACTTGCAAGGGGTTTGGCCCATCATTATTGTGGCATTGATTGCCTTTTTTTTTTTTTTTTTTTTGAAAAAAAAAAATCATTTTAAGGATTATAAGGTCTCATTTATATGTTAATAGTCTTGTAGCTAAATTGATACCTTCCATGCACAAAGTGTTTGAGAGTTTAAGGAAGAAAGGGTTCGAGCTACGGAGTTAACAGCATGTTGTATTATACTTAGTTCCACGTTGTTAGCAGCATGTTGTATTTATCTTTTTAAAAAAATGTCATATGGGCATGCAAGAGTGGAGAACATGCAAACAACGTGGAACTAAGTATAATACGCGTAGTGACCGACTGGTGGGGTAGTTGAAGAAATAAATGAGATTTAGTGCTTATATAGTGGTGTAGGATTGATTGAGACTCCATGAACGTAGGATCTTCCATTGTAAGGAAGATACGGAGTTAATGCTCCGAGATCTCAAGGTTTAATTTTCCATATTTGGAGGATATGAATATGTAGAAGGATCTTGGGGCGAGGTGTGCAAGTTCTTTCCATATGGACATGTAGGAATGGAGAACATGCAATTGATATGGAGATGCTCGTTGGTATCACGGGTTGACAAACAAGTCACATCAACTATCTCATATCACTCAAGGTATGATGGTTCCTTAGAGACCAATGATGATTGTGAGCCTAAAGACCCAAAACGGAGCCTGACTAGGGAAACAAGGTGACATACTTCATTGATGACTGAAAACCCCTCAGAGGTCGAAGACTATTCATAGGCCAAAAACTATTCATAGGTTGAAGACCCAAAACGGAGCCTGAACAAGGAAACAAGGCGACACACTTCATGATGACTGAAGACCCCTTAGAGGCTGAAGATCATTCATAAGCCGAAAACCCAAAATGAAGCCTAACTAGGAAACAATGCAACGCACTTTATTGATGACCAAAGACCCCTCAGAGGCCGAAAGATCCTTTATAGGCCGAAGATGCTTTTGGTAATTGAAAACTCTTTTGGTAAGCTCATGATGCTTTTGGTGATCGGAAATTCTTTCTGTGACCAAAGATGCTTTTGGTGACCCAAGATTCTCTTGGTGAGCTCATGATGCTTTTGGTGACTAATGACTCTTTTGATAAGCTCATGATACTTTTGGTGACCGAAAACACTTTTGGTGGCCGAAGACTCTTTTAGTAACCCTATGATGCTTTTAGTGATTGAAAACTCTTTTAGTGACCAAAAATGCTTTTAGTGACCAAAAATGCTTTTAATGATAGGAGACTTTAGGGTGTCATAAAATTTTTTGAGATGATGAAAATATTTTCTATCAGTGTCCATATAATATAAAATAAATTAATTTAGGAAATAACTCAGAAGAACCTTATTATGACAAATAGCATAAATTATTATAAAAGGAAATCATCTTTGGGTCAAAAATTTATCTAATTTATAGAGGCTCACGGTGAAATTATTTAGTGAATTTGATCCGATATAATACGCCCTCTCACAATAGGGTGCACGGTGCACTCCACCAATGGGTTTTGACTTGGTCTTTTGTAAGATAGAGACATAATAATTGAGTGAACAAAGTAGTTTCTCACAATGATGATTGTCATGGGTTTGTTAATTTTTCAATCACATTTGTGACGTGGTAGACACAATGTTACGAGGTTATGCTACTTATTCACATCACGAGGCAAATGGAAAAGAAACCTTATTAAGTATCATTATAGAGAAAACAAATGGAATGTCATTAGATATTCCTGGAATAGAACCATAAGTACTACTGTCATTTCACATAAATAGTAAATCACTAAATTTTATTATGCATTTAACTAGTGTTACTGTTAGTCATTATAGTGTGAAATAAGACAGTAGCACATCGCTTGACTTCCAGAATATTGAGATTTACTCGAAACACAGCAACGATGACATCTTAAGGCTACAACTAGGCTTAACTGTAAATAAGAAAAATAAATACAAAGGCAGTGAAATAAGGCTCAAGTACTTTTGTTAGTTTGTTGTCAAATGAAAAGGCTAAAATTACCCTTCCAGCTCTTTCCACTTTTTATTTCATCAGTCCTAAACCTTAGCCTAGGATAGGCCCACTAGAGGCCCAAACTTGGCCACTACACTACCCCCAATTCCCAAAAGGAGCCCCGATTTTAAGGCCCAGGTCAGACTTGTCAGTCCCAACTCCCAAACAATCTACAACCCAACAGGGCCAGGCCCACTGTTTGTAAGGGTCAATCCATCTTTATTGAGCTATGACTCTTCCTCTGCTGAAAACTGAGTGAGAAGTGCGAACATATTTATGGATTCCTCTTATTATTAAAGAGTCCAGTTAATATATGTTCTTAAGCACATATTAATTATTTATTTTAAAAAATATTTTATGAAAAAATAAAAAAATAATCAAAAAATTTAATCACTTTTTTATTTTTAAAAAAAAGAAATTTAAATAATTTACTAATATATGTCATAAAAGTATACGCCAAACAAACTTAACGAGACAAAAAAATAAAAAAAATAAAAATTGAAACTCAATTACTATTATTGTACGCATATATTTGTTTCTTAGTATTCTTACCCATTTCTATTCCATCAAGCTTCTCGGCTAGTAACTTTCTCATATTTTCATTTTGTGTTGTCCAAGGAAAAAAGAAAAAAGAAAAAAAAGAAAGATATAAATTGTCCTTGTCATCTACAGAAACGTGGTTTGTACATGATCTTGCATTGAGTTACAAGTGGCAAGACATGATTGGCTGGTGTCACTAACTTAGGCTTGTGCAGCACAATCTACACCACAAAACTAGTACTATTGTCTGCGTGCGTTATCTCCACCTTTAAGTTTATTTGAATTCTTTTGGCCACAAAAATATTGAGGAGGAATATTGGACTTTTTGAAGAAACCTTGATAATGATTGTCCATGATTCATCTCGCCTGAAATTTCATTTTCGAAAAAACTTGAATAAAAAATTATGAAAGTCATAGGGGATAATGTAAACAAATTATTAATTGATCTAGTTTTAAATTAATTAAGTAATATTGAGTTAAAGAAAATAAAAATTTATATCTAACAATAGGAATGTTGTATCAATAATCATATGAGGTTTAGGAATGCTCAAAATTAAAGTGGTACTTTAGATTAAATAATAAGTTTGAACTTGGTGAGAGAGTGTATTTAAAATGTGTGTTTATGTTTAACAATTAGTTTGTTTCTAAAAAAAAAATCTAGAAGAGGTACCCGCTGTTCTTCATAGTTATCTCTCAAAAGCTCTACAAGTCCTTTAAGTAAAATAAAATCAAGTCCTTTTTATTGAAGAAGAAAATGTACTTAGTATATCTAGGACCTCCATTTTTTTTTTTGGGGGGGGTTTTTGGAGATCTTTTATTCTTTCCAGCAGTGAATATAGGGCAGTTCCACCTTGAAGTTAGGATGGTCATAGGGCCACCCTGATCTGATCTGGGAAAAGAAAAATTATTATATATATATTTAAAATTTTATGACTTTTTTTATCCTTAAAAAAAATTTGTGACCACCCTAAATTTTTTTAAATCCAACATAATTAATCTTTGGACCAAGTTGGTAATAATCTTGGTTGTAGATTAATACTACAACTTCACTCAATATTTTTTTTTATTGGATTTGAATTTTAACAAATTCACAATTGGATTACATTTTTTTTTTCTTATATCCTTTATATTTGCAAAATTTTAAGAAAATCAAAGATCAACAGTTGTGTTATCAATTAAATGTTTAAATTTTGAGTTTTTGTAATCTAAAATTATACATAAAAATAAGTTTAGGGATCAAATAGTAAATAACATTTGATTGACATGAAATTTGACATGTGTTTTAAGAACATAAAGAACATGCAATTCAATGATTATATTTACAAAATTTGTAGTTATGTTAATTTGTTTAGTAAGAATTGTAGCCTTAGGCTACAACTAAGTTTGAAACTAAACTATGTCCTTAAAATTTGGTTCCTTAACAATATATTAAGTCCTTATAAACAAAAGGAAAAAAAAAAAAACACAAGAAGAAATTTATTAAACTAAAATTGTGAAAAATATGTAGTTTGCAGCATTAAAAATGAAACTATCATGCAATTTTTTTTTTTTTTAAAAAAATGTAAGATTTTATGTATTTGTGTGTGTGTGTGTGTTTTTTTTTTTTGTCAATGTATGGAATTTTATTATTATTAAATTTTGTATAATTTAAGTTTCTTAATTAGCACACTCGAAAAAATTTATAAGTCACCACCACTAAATATTGAAAATTTCTTGAATTTGGAGGATTGATTTGTGGAAAAGAAGAATATTGTATCATAAATATATGATGATAATGCTCAAAACTTAAACTACTAACTTAATAATAAAATATCAAGAAAAGGCACCTCCATCCTGCTACTTTTAGATTGACAATCTTGATTCCATTTGGGGATTGGTTTTTCATGTTTTGAAGGGAATTCGTTATGTGAAAAATCCAAAATTGTTTTTAACCGATAATTTTTTTTATAGGTTATAACTGATAATTTGATAATATAAACAGGGACTTAATAAAGAAGAAAAAGCTATGTTATTGAACTACACAAATTCTTAACATAAAAAATATAGTTTAAATAAAAAAGAAAACAGTAAACAAAAAATAAAAGGAGAAAAAAAGGACATACACAAACACACAACTCTCGTATTCCTTTAAGCTGAAAAATCTATTTCTTCGATGTTAAAAAAAAAAAAAAAAAAAAAAAAAAAAAAAAAAAAAAAACACACACACACACACACACATACACACAGACAAACACGCTACTCTCATATTCCTTTCTATATTTTTGGCTGGATTAAATTATTCACTTTCTCACTCTGTTAGTCCCCCCTTGACAATGTCATGTTTCACCTGCATCACTCATTTAGACTAGTCTAGTTACCATTTCTGCACTCCACTGGCTGAGAGAGTTTCTCTGTCACTCTGTTGCTGAGAAACTCAAACAGCCACAACTCAAATTCCATTCTCATCAATACCCTTTTAAAAAAAATTAAATAAAAAATCCTCACTTTCTCACCTCCCAAACATGGACTTAACCACCAACCTCCACCGCCTCCACCTCAACTCCACCTTCCTCACCGGCTCACCACTTCTCAATTCCCACAAACCCATTTTCAAAACCCGTTTCCAAACCTCAAACACCCTTAAAGTTTCAAATTTTATCAACCCCAGAATCCTAAATTCCAAAATCATTGCCTCCCAATTATCAGCCGTAGCCGTTGAAAAGCAAACCGAAACCTCAACCGAAGAAAACGACATCGAGTCCTTGTTCTCCAACACCTCAGTGGACCAAAAGAGAGCTAAAAATAAGCAATCCAATACAGGTGCTTCTAGTATTTCATCTGGGGTTAAGCTTGAAAATGTGACCAAGAGCTATAAGGGTGTCACAGTATTGAAAAACGTGACCTGGGAAGTGAAAAAAGGTGAAAAAGTTGGATTGGTAGGTGTAAATGGAGCAGGGAAAACGACCCAGATGAGAATTATAGCTGGTCTTGAAGAACCGGATGGTGGGAATGTGATTAAGTCGAAAATGAATTTAAAGATTGCATTTTTGAGCCAAGAGTTTGAGGTTTCATTGAGTAGGACTGTGAGGGAGGAGTTTCTGAGTGCGTTCAAGGAGGAGATGGAGATAGCTGGGAAGTTAGAGAAAGTGCAGAAGGCTTTGGAAGGTGCTGTGGAGGATATGGAGCTGATGGGGAGGCTATTGGATGAGTTTGATTTGCTTCAGAGGAGAGGACAGGCAGTGGACTTGGCTCAGGTGGATGCTAAGGTCAGTAAGTTGATGCCGGAGCTCGGGTTTTCGCCCGAGGATTCAGATAGGTTGGTGGCATCGTTTAGTAGCGGGTGGCAGATGAGGATGTCACTTGGGAAGATTTTACTTCAGGTATACTCTTTTTTTGTGTCTTGGATTGGATAATATGTCATAGTTGGTGTAGGAGGATGAATTATGGTTTATGTATGGATAAGTCTTTTGTTCCGTGCCTTTTCTGCTTGCTTTATCATGCAACTATAGTTTATTTTCCAATAAAATGCTGTTAGGAAATTGAATTATGGTTTATGTATTAATAAGTTGGTTGTTCTGGGCTTTTTCTGCTTACTTTATTATGCAACTATAGTTTATTTGCCAACAAAATGCTGTGAGGAGGAATTGCTGGGTGGTGTTTCAAAGACAAGTTGATGTATGAGCAATTGGAATTCATCATTTGTGAATTTATATTTCCTTTATGTTGTATGTTCCATTGGTGTATGGCTATATGTTACTCTTTGATGTGAGGTCAATTGCATGTATATAATGGACTAAGTGATATTATTAGTGGAAATGGACAACTCTCCCGAATCACTTTTTTACCACTTGGGAAGATTTTAATTCAGGAATACTCCATTTTTTGTCTTTTTGGATGATATGTAACTTTAGTGTAGGAGACTGAAATAGAACTACGCTTTATGTATGGATAAGTTTGTTGTTCTGTATTCATAAAAAAAAAAAAAAGAAAGTTTGTTGCTCTGTGCTTTTTCTGCTTGCTTTAATATGAAAATATGGTTTATTTGCTACAAGGAGGAGGAGTTGTTGGGTGGTATAAAAAACAAGTTGATGTATGAGCAATTGGAATTCTTCTTTAAGGGCTTGCATTTGACCAATCCTTCTTCTAATAAATTTTACTCTTATAAAAAAAAAAAAAGCAATGGGAATTCATCATTAGTGAGTTTCTATTTCCACAGATTTTTATGTTCCATCAGTGTATGGCTAAATGTTACTTTTCAATGTGAGGTCTATCACATGTATAAAGTGGACTAAGTGATATCATTAGTGGAAATGGACAACTCTTCTGAATCTCATTATTACCAATTTACACTGGAATTTTTCCATGCCTAATGAAAGTCATTTTTTTTTTGTATGCTTGCTCTTGGTAATATGCATGGGTTATACAGTCTGAATTACAATTGATGCTGGTCAATTGTTTACATATAAGGCATGCATTAAATGTACTGGTTTACAGTGTGATTGTTGTCTTGTGTCTTTCTCTGCAGGAGCCAGATTTGTTACTCTTGGATGAGCCTACAAATCACCTTGACCTTGATACGATTGAGTGGCTTGAAGGTTATCTCAGTAAGCAAGATGTGCCAATGGTTATCATATCTCATGACAGAGCTTTTCTTGATCAACTGTGTACAAAAATCGTGGAGACTGATATGGGTGTCTCCAGGACATTTCAGGGAAATTATTCCCAGTATATCATTTCAAAGGCAGAATGGGTTGAAGCACAGTATGCTGCATGGGAGAAGCAGCAAAAGGAAATTGAGCATACAAAAGACTTAATAAACAGGTTAGGTGCTGGAGCAAATTCCGGACGTGCCTCTTCCGCTGAAAAGGTACATTTAGATTTACTGAGCTTGTGAATAGTTAGGCATGCAGAACTAGTACTAATATACGCCACTTCATCATAAAAACTAAGTATCTTGTCTTGGTTAATAGTAGCTAATGATATTTATTTAGGATAGCAATTTTTAGGGCATTGTACATATAGGTGATGAAGTAGATTTTTATTTATTCTCAACATCAACAATGCTAGAAAGACCATTGTACAAACCTGGTGCTTCAGTATCTCTTCAAGTTTTGACAGGACTGATGCAGTGATGAATAACTGTCAGTTACTGAAATGGTGCACTTATGCATATAAAAAATCACAATACATTGGTTGAGACCTCCTCCCCTTGTAAAAGCAAGGTGGAAGGTGAGGTCATGGGTTCATGGTCCCCCAGGTGTGTAATTATCAATTAAAAATGTAAAAAACAATGCATTTATGGTGCAATACTTGTTCGGGAGATATTTTATTTAATCTGTCTCCTAAAATGTGATTATAATACAACAGCTTAGGAACACTATGTGATGATGTTTTCTGATTTAAAGTTTAAATTCTTTCAATGGATTCTTTCTTAGAAAGTTACGAATATCTATTTTTAAGAAATATTTATTTTATGGCATTTTCATTTCTTCTGCAATGCTACTGACATGCTTAGTCGAAATTGTTGACTGGCAATAAAGTTTTTCCGTTTTGTTTTGACTTGTTTTTCAAAGCAAGCTTGATGTGCAGCAATGTTACTTCAACATTTCCCTATTAATGTAATCCTTGAACCCTATAAAACTAGGGTTCTTGTAATGGTGAGGGTATCATGATTTAAAATAAAAATTTTGTGTTGAGAATGCGCTTCTCTTTTGTTTGGTGGTGATGCCTATGGTTTCAAGGCAGATTCATAGGTGGCGAAGCTTAGAATTCATTCTGTTTATCCTTTTTGCTACTCTTTTATCTCTATTCACCTACATGTTCTACATCAAAATGTTGCCTAAACTTCTCTTGATTCAGTTTTATTTACCTTGTTAGTGATGATAACTTGAAATTATTTGAAGTCACTTGGAAATCTGGTTTTTACTGAAATAAATATCTAGCTTCTATTACATGGTTCATTCATGCTATTTTCTGGCTGCTGTAATTCCTTCCTAACTCTCTGATTGCTTTTGGGTGACAACAGAAGCTGGAGAGACTTCAAGAAGAGGAATTAGTAGAGAAGCCATTTCAACGGAAACAAATGAAAATAAGGTTCCCTGAGCGTGGAAGAAGTGGAAGATCTGTTGTAACAATTAATAACTTGGAATTTGGCTTTGGAGATAAGGTGAATTGATATACTTAATCAAACTAGGAAGAGGGTTCTAGAAACATTGAATTATCTATTTCTGATTTTTTATGTTTTATGAAATTGATGAGTTGTGTGTCAGGTGCTCTTCAACAAGGCAAATCTTACAATTGAAAGGGGAGAAAAACTTGCCATAATTGGCCCAAATGGATGTGGAAAGAGCACTTTGCTGAAATTGATAATGGGTTTAGAGAAGCCAAGAGGGGGTGAAGTTTTGCTTGGGGAGCATAATGTCCTGCCAAACTATTTTGAGCAAAATCAGGTGTGTTAGTGTCTACAATGTTGTATCTCCCATTTATCTAATGATCATGGTGTTTCTAGTTTTTCATGCTTAATTCTAAGCTCCAATGGTTTTACAAACATATACATGTACTTCATATATATTTTTATATAATTGGCAGTTTGTATGTTTTGCTAATTTATTGCTTGTGCTGACTGACACTGACCTGCATCTATTTTAGGCTGAGGCACTTGATTTGAATAAAACAGTGCTTGAGACAGTAGTAGAAGCTGCAGAGGACTGGAGAAGTGATGACATAAAGGGACTCCTTGGGCGTTGTAATTTTAAAGCTGATATGCTTGATAGAAAGGTTTCTCTTTTGAGTGGTGGTGAGAAGGTAAGCTATAACTGTATGCTCTTATGCGATTTTGTATTCTCTCCTAGTGGACATATATCTGGCATTTATGTGTTACATAACAAGTACTGTTTTGTGCTTCAAATCTTTAACTGGAAAATTTACCTATCAAAAAAAAAAAAAAAAAAAACAAAACAAAAAAACTTTAACTGGAAAATTAATTTATAATTTTCTTAGTCTCTTGTCTTGTATATACGCTAGAGTAGTATTGTACTTTAATGGAAAGCAGAAATTATCAACAGCATGAATTTCCTAGTCTCTTGTATATATTTCATAATGTTAAAGAGTACTATTGTAGTTTAATGGAAATAAGAAATTGCAGCACAATCTGGTGGATTTCATTTCCGGTGATAGTTTGAGGATTTTTGGTCAAAGTCTTGTGATTTCCTGAATGAAAACTGCTGAGATGATAGACAAAATATACAACTAAAAACCATTAGATGATTTTGTCTATGTCATTCTTAATTCCAGTGTCCTGATTTTTCAGCATGGTTTTTGGTGTTTCTTTTCCACCCCTTTGTTTAATTCAGATTATTTGTTGAGTTTTAGTTGGACCCAAGGAGATTCTAGGAAGGGTGGAAGACACAAATATTTTGTGGATTTTATGTATCATTTAGAAGTTAGATGTATGACTTAAACTGGATCTATTTCAATGCATCCAGTGATCTACATGTCTAATTTTTTTTCTGGCATAGGGTTGCACTTGTGCCTGTGTGTAAATATGTATGCTTGTCTGTTAAATATATTTCCATTACTTGTTTTCGGTTGAACAGGCTTATTTTCTTACCATGTCTTTGTTTCATTACATTTATGTTGTACATTTTCCTTTTAATGAGACATATCTGATTGTTTCTTCCTGTTTTGTTAGGCGCGTCTTGCTTTTTGTAAGTTCATGGTGAAACCGTCCAGTCTACTAGTTTTGGATGAACCAACTAATCACTTGGATATACCTTCAAAAGAGATGCTAGAGGTTTGGTTTATGTTTTCAGTTAATCTCTGGTTTAGCACTGTAATCTTTAATGAATGTAGTGGTGCAAAACCTCATGATTACTTTAATCATTTGATGATTTATCAGGAGGCAATAAATGAGTACCAGGGAACCGTTATCACAGTTTCTCATGACAGATACTTTATAAAGCAGATAGTTAATAGAGTGGTGGAAGTTAAAGACTGCAATTTACAAGATTATGCAGGAGACTACAATGTAAGCCCACCTCCTCCCCTCTTCTCTCTTAAAAGAATAGCATAATTTAAGATTTACAAGCTTTTTGAGGAAAATAAATCTGAGCCTGAGAACCTAGTCATGATTTTATGGCACTTGACATTTGCTGTGATGACCACTGGTACACCAAATTTCAGACTATCAGGCTTAGCAGTGCCTAGTGCCTACATTTCATATCAAACCAAGCATACAAAAGTTTTAAGTGCCCATTGAGGCCTAATTTGTGATCATATTATGAGATACATCATTGACATTGTTAAGCCCATTATGCAACTATAAATGAAAAAAAATAAAATTATCATATCCCACGTGCATAGCTTAGTGGGAGTCTGGACGTTGTCCTCCATGCAGTGCAATTATCCAATTGCTAAATTTATTTGTACTTTATGACCTTGTGTATATATTACAGTATTATCTTGAGAAAAATCTTGATGCGAGGATGAGGGAGCTAGAACGTGAGGCCGAGCTTGAGGAAAAGGCTCCTAAAATTAAAGCCAAATCCAAGATGTCTAAGGTAAGCGTTGTTGTTGTTATTACCAGCATTATGAAACAGGAAAGGAAATGATATAGCTTCATAAGCTTATGCTGTAGCAATCTGAGCCCAAATTTATATTTTGTTCCTCTAATAGGCCGAGAAGGAAGCCCTGAAGAAGCAGAAAAGGCAAGCATTTCAGCAGGCAAAACAAAAATCAAAAGGAACGAAGAATTCTAAGAGGTGGAATTGATTGATTCACCCAAATTCTTCATTGAAGATTCCTCCAATGTTTCAATTATTTTTTTTAACCTGTAAAAAAGCCTAGGAGATGAGGTGGCCTGTTGTGAGCCAGGTAGTTGTCCTCATGTATATAATTTAAATAGAATTACAGGTATTACTTGAAATTAAGGCTGTAATTGAAAATCTTGTTCTAGCAATATGTTCTCCTTTACTAATGCTTGCAGAACCCCGACAACATGCATTTATGCTTTCGAAACCCATAATGTAAGGAAAACATGAAGGCAGGAGTTCAGGGACTGTTTGATTATACCCCCTTTTGAAAACCTGGTTCTAGATATCATTTTACCATAAATCTAACAGAGTTCTTGAATGTATGAAATGTGCTAAATAAATGAAGCCTTAATTCAGAAAATACATTCAAATATGACATGGGAGCCTCCCGGAATGACGTAAAACGAACCCGTAGCTAGCTAGTATTGCTTTGGTTGTTAATTATTATTAACTTTTGGCTGACACAGCTAGTATTGTGTTAGACTAAATACATTGAAAGTTGGGGTGCCTACCACGAACCTTCTTGGAATGAATCTTAAAATTTTGTATATGGTAGTGATTGCATCAAAGATGGTTGTTGTTGCTGTTCTGCAACTTGCAACCATTGGCAATGACAGACAACTTTGAACTAGATTTGTAGGTTCTTTACCAAAAAAAGAAAAAAGAAAAAAAAGAGATTTGTAAACAAATAAAATAAATGGAATGTTAAATTACTAACTTGGTTTCTAACTGTTTGGGCTAAATGTAAATTTTTTTTGAGAAAAGGCTAAATTTAATTTAACTCTCAAGTACTATTTGTATAACTATCAATATTTTTTTTTTTGTTGAGAAATACTATTTGTATCAATTTAATCACTTAACTTTCAAAATCAAGTCAATGTCATCATTAGGTGTGAATTTTTTTAGTAACTTTAATAAAATGGCCATCCTCAAATAATAATAATAATAATAATAATAATAATAAATGGCCAAACTACAATTTTTTGGTTTTTATAAATTTGTCACAATTTTAGTTTTAGTTAGGTTTTGTTAACGGATGCTCTTAGAATATTTGTTATTGAATCATTTTTATGGACAAAAAGTTAAGTTATTTTAATTTTTTTTTTTAACAAAAATTTTTAAAAATAGTTCCTAAACCTATATGTAGTTGCACGATTTTCCTGGTCTAAACCCTATTGATCAAGCCCTGGCCCAAGGCGTAACACACAATAAATCTTTGTAGAGGATGGGTCAAAGAACTTAGCCTCAATGAACTTAGTCGGTCTGATGCATGGACAATACTATTGCAGAAACAAAAACACAAGAATGGATATCTAACAGAAGATTCTATTTCCTGAGTACCGAATCCCTTTCTCCGTCCCCTCTTTGAGGGACTCCACTACATTATATAGCTCTCTCATTCTTATCTGAACTTTACACTTGTTGATCATCTAAGCCCCCACTTGAGCACATGTCCCATCAGACACCCTTATCACTCCATTGTGAGTTGCAGTGACCAAGGTAGTACTGTTCAGGAGTCTTTTCCTTATTAATGCGGCCAAGAGGGTGGTTGTGGCACATTTAATGTGGTGGTGGCAGCTTTCCATGAGATATTTTGAGTTTTATTCTTTTTTATATGCTTGGAGGATGAACTGCAATGGTTGGGGCGAGCTCTTCGTCCGGACTTCGTAATGTCCGAGGAGGAGTTACTCTTCGGACAGGTTTCTTTTACCGCAATTGGGCTTGAATAATGTTTTGGCTGTGACTTCTCCTCGGACAGGATGATTCTCGGAAGGGCCCGTTGTTTAACTAGCCCATTATTTTGGGCCGGGCCCCACAATAGCCCCTCAAAACTTCGGTTTTTATCTCCTTCCGAGGAGAAAAGCGGGGTTTTGATGTTAGTGAGAGGATGAAAGTAAGGAGGGCTTGGGGCTGAGACCCAGTCTCGGACGGAGATGGAGAAAGCCTTGGGGTCTCTCAAGCACGATCACCTTGAACTCACGGAGAAGTTCAAGGAGTCGGAGAAACGGCACAAGAGTGCAGAGGCTGGTTTGAAAAGTGCTGAGACCCAGGCGGAGGATCAGCGCAAAGAGCTGTACGCGACCCAGATCAACCTTGCCACCGAGAAGCAAGCAGTGCTGGATCTCAAGATTGCCCTGCAAAAAGTCGAGGATGAGCTGCGGCGGGTCAAAGAGGAGGCTCAGCTGATCCGAGAGGCTGCAGAGGCTGAAAAGAGTGCTTCTCGCCAGCTCGGGGTCTAAGAAACGAAAGCCAGGCTATCCGAGGAGATCCCCGAGGTGTGCAGGGATTACTGCAGCATCTCATGGGCTCATGCCCTTGATGCTGCAGGAATTCCTGCGGATTCGGCGCTGAGACTGCCCGAGAACATCTTCTATCCTCAGGAGATCCGAGAGAATCCTGATGGCGCCCAAGCGGCTTCGGAGCAGGATCTGGCGGTGCCTGATGCCGTCCCTGTGCCTGATAAAGCGAAGGATCCTGTCATGGACCCTACCATCGAGGCTCCTCCTCCTCAGCCAGAGCAGAAAGAAGATCCTCTTGCTAAGGCTTAGCTTTTAGGCTTTTAATTTTTGTATTCCCCTTTTTTTTTTTTTTTGAATGAGAGTCGTCCTGTTTTTGCGCTCTTTTGTAAGGACCTCTATTTGTATTGACCTCGGAATATTAATATAGAATGTTTGCCTTGCTTTCTATGGATGTATGCTAGTACCGCTCCCTCTTTTTTTTTTTAACGTTTGCAACGACATAAATAAATGTAAACGGTCGAGATAAAAAGGATGCTGGGCAGCGAATTTGAATGAGGGTTGCAATGGTGCTAGACCGCGCACACGCCTTAAAGTGATTTCCCTTAAGTAATAATTTCCCAATCTGTCATAAGTAATAATTTTCCCTAAGTCTATGGTCCGAGGAGCCATGCAGGACTTAGGTTCTGTTTAAAACTTCCATAGATCGTTATGAGTAATAATTTCCCCTAAGTCTGTGGTCCGAGGAGCCATGCAGGACTTAGGTTCTGTTTAAAACTATAAAATTGTCATGAGTAATAATTTCCCCTAAATCTGTGGTCCGAGGAGCCATGCAGGACTTAGGTTCTGTTTAAAACTTGATAGTTGTCATGAGTAATAATTTCCCCTAAGTCTGTGGTCCGAGGAGCCATGCAGGACTTAGGTAAAACTACCACTAATAATTTCCCCTAAGTCTGTGGTCCGAGGAGCCATATAGGACTTAGGTTCTGTTTAAAACTTGTATAAATTGTCATGAGTAATAATTTCCCCTAAGTCTGTGGTCCGAGGAGCCATGCAGGACTTAGGTTCTGTTTAAAACTTGTATAAATTGTCATGAGTAATAATTTCCCCTAAGTCTGTGGTCCGAGGAGCCATGTAGGACTTAGGTTCTGTTTAAAACTATGAATAGTTACCATAAGTAATAATTTCCCCTAAGTTTGTGGTCCGAGGAGCCATGCAGGACTTAGGTTCTGTTTAAAACTATGAATAGTTGCTATAAGTAATAATTTCCCCTAAGTCTGTGGTCCGAGGAGCCATGCAGGACTTAGGTTCTGTTTAAAACTATGAATAGTTGTGAATAGACCAATGGGGAGAGGATAATCACGAAACAAAACATGGGCTAAGCCATTTTCATTAATAATAATATCTTCTGAGATTATTTACATTCCATGGTCGAGGTACGGTTTTTTCATCCAAATCTTCTAGATAGTAGGCGCCTATCCCGGCTACGGATGTGACACGGTATGGTCCTTCCCAACTGGGCCCCAGCTTGCCCCAAGAGGGGTTTTTTGCGCTGCCGAGAATCTTTCTCATCACGAGATCACCCGGACCTAGAGGTCGCAGTTTAACATTGGCATCATACCTTTGTCTCAGCTTCTGGTGATAATAGACCATATGGATCGTTGCTTTTTCCCTTCTTTCCTCGGCTAGGTCTAGACTTCTTCCCAATAACTCGTCGTTACCATTTGGGGTAAACGAGTTAGACCTCAGTGTGGGAAAGTTGTTCTCGATTGGGAGCACGGCCTCAGTCCCATAAGTCATCGAAAAGGGGGTCTCACCGGTTGACCGTCGCGGCGTTGTCCGATAGATCCATAAGACGTGCAGGAGCTCTTTTACCCATCTCTCATTTGCCTCATCCAGCCTTTTCTTCAAGTCTGTTCACTATGACCTTGTTCACGGCCTCGACTTGTCCATTTCCTTGGGGGTAGGCGGGGGTGGAATATCGGTTAATGATCCCAAACTCGCGGCAATACTCCCTAAAGCTCTTACTGTCGAATTGAAGACCATTGTCGGAAATGAGTGTACGTGGAGTTCCGAAGCGGGTGATAATGTTCTTCCAGATGAATTTATGGGCATCCACGTCCCAAATGTTGGCCAAAGGTTCAGCCTCCACCCATTTAGTGAAGTAATCGGTTCCGACTATTATGTATCGCTTGTTCCCCGCAGCTTTGGGGAAAGGTCTGACAATATCAAGACCCCATTGTGCGAATGGCCATGGGCTAGAGAGGGGGTTGAGAACCCCTCCGGGTTGGTGGATATTTGGGGCAAATCTTTGGCACTGATCACACTTCTTAGCGTATTCTTGGGCCTTTCTTTGCATGTTCGGCCACCGGTATCCTTGGGTGAGTGCCCTTTGCGCCAGCGACCTTCCTCCGGTGTGACTTCCACAAATTCCCTCGTGTAACTCTTCAAGTAAAGACTCGGATTCTTCTGGATGTACGCAGAGTAGGTACAGTCCAGAGTAGGAGCGCCGATATAGTTTGTGGTCCTCTGATAGCCAGAACTGAGGAGCATTTCTACATATCTTCTCAGCCTCTAATTTTTCCTCCGGTAAGATGTCGTTTTGGAGGAAGTTCTTTATGGGGTCCATCCAGCTGGGACTCTTTCTGATCTAATGGACTTGGGCCGGGTTTCTTCTAATGGGGCTTGCCTGGACTAGATATTCAACAAGGATCATTCGCGGCAGATTATGCGCCGAGGACGTGGCGAGAGTGGCCAGTGAGTCTGCATGGGTGTTTACACTCCTGGAAATGTGCGACAGATTGAAGGACTCAAAACTCGTCTGTAGGCGTTTGACTTGTCCTAGATACTCTTGCATCCTAGCATCTCTGGCTTCCAGCTCACCCATCACTTGTCCGACGACCAACCTGGAGTCCGAGAATGCTTCTATTACTCTTCCGCCCAATATTTGAACCATCGTCATCCCTTGAAGTAAGGTTTCGTATTCGGCTTCATTGTTCGTAGTCGAGAACCCGAGCCTCAGTGATTTTTCAATGGCAGCACCGTCTGGCGATACTAAAACTATTCCGACTCCAGATCCTTTCTGGTTGGCTGCGCCATCCACATAGACCTTCCAATGCAAGGTTCCCCCTGCTGAAATTGCGCCAACCGACTTTCCATCCATGTCTTTTTGCTCGGTTATTGTTTCTACGGAGGGTTCGGCAAACTCCGCCACCAAGTCTGCGAGGACCTGACCTTTAATGGAGGATCTGGGCATATATTTAATATCGAAGGCCCCCAAAAGTGCACTCCACATGGCGATCCTTCCTGTGTAGTCAGCGCTTCGAAGCACTGCTCGAAGGGGGAGCTGAGTTAGAACGATGACTGTATGCACCTGAAAGTAATGAGGGAGCTTCCAGGTGGCATGTACTATCGCCAGAATTGCCTTTTCCAAAGGTAGGTATCGCACCTCGGCCTCATGTAATGATTTGCTCACATAGTAAACCAGTCGCTGCACCCCATTATCATCCCGTATCAGTACCAGGCTTACAGCATGGGGAGCTACAGCGACGTACGCAAACAGCACCTCGTCTGCCTCAGGGCTGGACATGATGGGTGGTCATGACATGTATTCCTTAAGCTGCTGGAAAGCCCGAACACAATCCTCCGACCATTCAAACCCTTTCCACTTGTTTATCAGGAGGTAAAAAGGTCGACATCGATCCGCTGATCGCGATATGAACCGGTTTAATGCTGCAATCATGCCAGTGAGCTTCTGCACTTCCTTTGGATTCCGAGGAGCCTGTAGGCTGTTAATTGCTTTGATTTGATCGGGGCTTACTTCTATTCCCCTGTGGTTACCATGTACCCTAAAAATTTCCCAGACCCGACCCCGAATGAACATTTGGAAGCATTCAGCCGCAACCGATGTTCCCTTAAGATAGCGAAGATTTTTTCAAGGTCTTTCACGTGCTCGGACACCCTTTTACTCTTCACAACCATATCGTCTATGTAAACCTCAATGATCTTGCCCAGCTGTGGCTCGAACATCCGGGTCATCATCCTTTGGTAGGTTGAGCTTGCGTTCTTCAGCCCAAACGGCATCACCTTATAGTGATAATTTCCTATGGGCGTCATGAAAGCCGTCTTCTCTTGGTCTTCTAGCGCAAGGGGTATCTGATGATAGCCCTGGAAGGCGTCCAGGAAGCTCATTCGAGGGTGACCCACGGTTGCATCCACCAATCTGTCGATTCGAGGAAGGGGGAATGGGTCCTTTGGGCACGCCTTGTTCAGGTCCGTGAAGTCCACGCAGACCCTCCACTTCCCTGTCTTCTTCCTTACCACCACCGTGTTTGCCAACCATTCGGGGTAAAAGACCTCTTTAATAGTCCCTGCTTTTTTCAGTTTTGCCACTTCATCTCTTACGGCACTAGCATGTTCCTTTGAAGG
Source organism: Quercus lobata (assembly GCF_001633185.2). Classification (NCBI taxonomy): domain Eukaryota; kingdom Viridiplantae; phylum Streptophyta; class Magnoliopsida; order Fagales; family Fagaceae; genus Quercus; species Quercus lobata. Next base: position 31,985,015 of record NC_044909.1, on the reverse strand, counting down.
GCGTCGGGGTGGCTGCTTCTTTGGAGTGGAAGAGGGGTTGACATTCAAGTGGTGACAAATAAGGCTAGGATCAACTCCCGAGGCGTCGTAGGCGTTCCATGCAAACACATCGACATTCCCTCTGAGAAATCTGACCAGTTCCTCTTTTTCTTGAGAAGGCAACTCAGATCCGACCTGAAAAAACTTCTCCGGGTCGTCGTTGACAGCGATCTTATCTAAACTTTCACACCTTATCTCCTCGGCTAGCCCATCGCCTTACTTTGCCGAGGTGGCTGGTTGTTATAAGCTCTCAGGAGCCGAGGACTCGGCATAGGGCCGATGTAAGATGGCGGCCACCATACACTGCCTGGCCACGGCTTGATCTCCTCGGATCTCTTCTACTTGTCCTCTGGATGGGTATTTTACTTTTTGGTGAAGTGTGGAGGATACGGCTTCTAGGGCGTGGATCCATGGCCTGGCAACTATTGCGGTGTAGGGTGAGTAAGCGTTGACCACGATAAAATTTACCTCCACCACCTCCGACCCAGTTTATATGGGTAGTCGGATTTGCCCCTTTGGCGTAACAATCCTCCCTTCAAAGTTGAGAAGGGGGGAGTCATAGGCTGTCAAATCTTCCGGCTTCAGGTTCAGCCTCTTGTATAAATCAGGGTACATTATCTCGACCGCACTTCCCGAATCCACTAACACCCTTTTCACATCGAAGCCTCCAATTCTTAATGTAACCACCAAGGCATCGTCGTGAGGTTCAATAGTTCCTCTCTTATCCTCGTCCGAGAATCCCAATATCAAAGAGCTTCGCTTTTTTTACCTTTTGGGTTCCCTTTGCCTGTCCTCAGAGGGGAGCCGATTAACAGCCAGTACCCTGGGGATGGGTGGCCCAGTTCTTCCTGGTGCGGCGAGGATGACATGTATCTTTCCGGCGGGGGGTCTTAAGGACATATCCTTTCGAGACTCTTGTATTACTTGACCGGGATGGCCACTCGAGGGGTGCAGGAGGTGACGTAACTTCTCTTCTCGGACCAACTGATCTAGGTGATTCCATAGATTCCTGCAATCCTCGGTGGTATGCCCATGGTCCTGATGATAGTGGCAGTACAGGTTCTGGTTACGTTTGGAAGGGTCTCCAGCCATCTTTCCTGGCCATCTAAAATAGGGCTCGTTCCTTACTTTCTCCAGCACCTGTTGTACTGGCTCCCTGAATACGGCATTCATTGTCTGCAGGTTGCTCTGTCCAGCCTGTCACGAAAAATCTCTCCTCGGTTGGCTAGGGTTATACCGTTCCGACCTAAAATCATTTGCTTTGGGGGGGATGACCTTCTCCTTTCCCCTTCCTTGCAGCTGATCTTCCTCCACCCTTTTGTACTTGTCGATCCTATCCATCAACTGATAAACGTCGGCAACTGGTTTACCAGTGAGGGATTTCCTTAAGCCATGCTCGGTGGGGAGACCACTTTTGAACGTGCTGATAGCAACATCATCATGGTTGTCATCTAAGTCGTTATACACCTCCCAATATCTATCGAGTATGCTTTCAGGGTTTCTCCTTCGTGCATGGATAAGGACAATAGCGAACTGAGGGGTCGAGGGACTCTAGTATTTATGATAAAATGAGAGCAGAAAGTCTGAGTGAGCTGCTTGTAGGAGCCTATGGAATTTGTCTTCAGGCTGTTGAACCACCTCATCGCCATTGATCCCAAGCTGGATGGGAAGATTTTGTACATTAGGGCTTCATTTTGCAAGTAGATTGCCATTTTCTGGTTAAACTGACTCACATGCTCTACCGGGTCTGCTCGGCCGTTATAGATGGCAAACGCCGGTTGGTTGAAGTGTTGAGGCAGCTTAGCCCCTTCAATTCTATACGTGAAGGGTGACCTTGAAACCTGGTCCAGCGCCTTCTTCATAACATCGTTCCCCGAACCCTTACTGGATGGGCTCTCATACTTCCGTACAGGGCGTGGTTCCCTTTCGTAGGAAAAGGTTTCACTTGGGGGGGTCCTTGACCTCCGTCGGTAACTCGCATCCTCCGCATTGGAAGACTCGTCTGAGTCAAAGGGAGATCGTTTTCGCTGCACACGTTGTAACTTCCTTTTCAGGTCATCTATCTTTCGCTGCATGGCCTAATGACTATTTCACCTCTGGGACACGTGACTACCTATCTGAGTGTGACTCTGGCTCGTCCGGATAGTATGCACACTTCCCTCACGATTCCCCCTGCCGCCTGGGTTGGCGGGATTATTTTGCCTCTGGAACTCGGCGGGTTGTGTTTGTTGGGAGTTAGCCTGGTGAGCATTCTCTTGGTGTGGACCTAGTTCTGCCATGCTCGACCGCTGTGCTAGCTGATGCCCTAGTTCTTTCCCATAAACGGCGCCAATTGTAGTTGCCCGATTTTCCTGGTCCAAACCCTATTGATCAGGCCCTGGCCCAAGGCGCAACACACAATAAATCTTTGTAGAGGATGGGTCAAAGAACTTAGCCTCAGTGAACTTAGTCGGTTTGATGCATGGACAATACTATTGCAGAAACAAAAACACAAGAATGGATATCTAATAGAAGATTCTATTTCCTGAGTACCGAATCCCTTTCTCCGTCCCCTCTTTGAGGGACTCCACTACATTATATAGCTCTCTCATTCTTATTTGAACCTTACACTTGTTGATCATCTAAGCCCCCACTTGAGCACCTGTCTCATCAGACACCCTTATCACTCTCTTGTGAGTTGCAGTGGCCCAGGTAGTACTGTTCAGGGGTTTTTTCCTCATTAATGCGGCCAAGAGGGTGGTTGTGGCACATTTAATGTGGTGGTGGCAGCTTTCCATGAGATATTTTAAGTTTTATTCTTTTTTATATGCTTGGAGGATGAACTGCAATGGTTGGGGCGAGCTCTTCGTCCGGACTTCGTAATGTCCGAGGAGGAGTTACTCCTCGGACAGGTTTCTTTTACCGCAATTGGGATTAAATAATGTTTTGGTTGTGACTTCTCCTCGAACAGGATGCTTCTCGGAAGGGCCCGTAGTTTAACTAGCCCATTATTTTGGGCCGGACCCCACACTATACTTTTAGGGCATTGTTAACTTTTCCCTACATTTTATAGTATCAATTTTGTCCTTCAACTTTCAAATCAATTTCCCTAACTATGAGTTGTATCAATTTTGTTCGTACACTTTTAAAACTAGCTTCTAAGAATAAAATTAACTTGATTTTAAATGTTGGAAGTCGGAATTAGCACATTTGTATTAAAATTGATGTCATTTTAAAGTTATATATATATATATATATATATATACACTATTTGTTCTTATTTTTATTTTTATTTTTTTGTTTTGTTTTTCAAAATAAATAAATGGGATACAAATCAATGTTCATTATTCTTTTTTTCTTTTTTTCTTTTCTTTTGATGGGATCAATGTTCATTATTCAATATCCCTTATTTGACATTTTTTTTGAAACAATAACATATGGAAAAAAAAAATTATCAATTAAGGGAAATGAATAAATTAATAATTGAGGCACCAAATTAAATTGATGACGTTTGTGGTAGGTCTTTTTTATATCCTGGGCTGGACTACTCCTGCTGTACTATGGCTTAATGATTCTAGGGTAGGAGAGTCGGGACTAGCTCAACTGAAACTCACCTTAAGCCAGCTTGTGCATAAGTTAGGACTCTTGGCAGAGATCTTGGTCACGTGCCCACGACAGGGAATATTGTCGCAAAAAACGTTATGGCAGGAGAAACATAATACAGCAGAATAGTTAAAATATTATAACTAAAGTACCAAAGATAATGTTTAAGAAAGAAAACGATAATATGAGTATGGTAGGAATGAATAAGCAACATGAAAAATAATGTTAGTACTTGAACAACTATGATAAAAGAAGGAAGGGGGTTAGTTTACTGAACTTGGCCCCTTGGCAGATTCAAGCCCAAGAAGGGAACTAATTTCCAATGTAGGTAACCTCACAGGGAGATTCCGCCACAGAAATTGCCTACTTTGGAAAATAGGTCTAAATGGCTTAGTCTCAAACTTTTAACTTGCTAGAGAATGGGTTATTGAGAGGGAGAGAAGAGAGTAGCCTATTGGTGCATGTTCTATCACTCCTCGCGCTCTTGTTTCCTCACTTCACTTTCTATTCTCTTGTTTTCTTTCTTTTCCGTTATCTTCTCTATTTTCTTTGCTCTCTCTCTCTCTCTTTTTTTTTTTTTTTTTTTTTTCTATGTTTCTTACTATGCCTCCCTGTTGTTCCTTACTGTGCATGGGTAAGGCCTTTTATACTGTCTGTCATGATAAAATTTACCATTTTACCCCATCACCACTTTTGACCTGTTGTGGGTGTCCTTCCTAGACTACCCACTAGTCTGTTGGCTGCCTAGCCACCACCACTATCCTGTGCTGGCTATGCCACATTCCATTCCCAAACAAAGGGAATTTTGTTTTATTTTCTTACCTTTCGTGGCATTCCTATCTGGATAAGGGTTGGACATTCTCTCTTACTAACACCTATAGCATGAACCTAGTGATTTTAGCTCATCTTTTCCTCTTTTGGGTGGCATGTCATTTCAGCAGAACATTTCCCCAAAAAAGCTTGAGCGAGAACCCCAGAATATGCTTTCCCCTTTTCCCTACCGCTAGACCACACCTTCCCTTACCTCTAACCCATAGTCCACTACCCCTGTATTGACTGGGTACAAGTTGGTAGTTCCTAAGTCTTGTGCGTGCTTCACTCCCATGTGAGTCCAGTGCTTGTTTGGTGTTCACGCGTTTGCCATTGCATGTGGGTTTGTTTGGCATTGCTACGCGTTCTATTGCTTGTTTAACCTGTTGTGGTGTGGGTGAGTCATTAGGTCTTCATTCTTCACATATTGTTTCTTCTTTGGGTTAGGTATTGCTTGGATGTGGGCCTTTGCTCCTTTCAATTTGACCCCTATCTCTTTTCACCTTTGGTTTGTGGGTTGACTGGTACTCCTGCCATGTTGCTGCATTGTTCTTACCATGATACCATTTAACTTTTGTTTGCTGGGCTTCCTTTGAGCCTGCCATGTATTATTATTTCCCTTAGTCTATGTTAGCCAGTATTTCTGCTGGGTCTATTCTCATATCATATTGGGCTTCCTCGGCCCATTCTATTTTTTTGGGCATCCTCAGCCCATTTCATTCATTAGGGCATCCTTAGCCCATCTCATTTTTTCGTACTTCTTACAATTCCATGAGCTTTTGCTAAATCTCTCGGGTTTTCTCGATCTAATTACCATATCCTTTACTTTTGGATTTATTGGCCTTTGAACCAACCCCATTTATTAATTCCTTTCTTTAGGGCTCTTCCGACCCATCTTTGCTTGCTTTCTATTTCTTATGATTCCTATGAACTTACTACTTCCTTTTTTGGGGCTCTCTTGGGACATTTGCTTTCTTTGGGGCCCTTTTACTATTTTGTGGGCCTGTATACTATTATTTTTGCCATTCGGGTCTAATGGTTTTTCTTACTTTGCTAATTTTTTTTTCTTCACCCTTTTATATTGTTGGGCTTCTTCTTGCCATTGGTTTTTTTTTTTTTTTTTTTTTTTGCCAAAATGGGCCACAACGACATTTTGTCTATTTTTTTTTTAATTTTTTGATGAACTACATTTTGTCTATTTTGATGTAAAATATTTTTTGAAAAATATATTACACATTTTACCATGTTGGTCTAGGTGTAAATCTTGGTGTAAAATTTGATCAACCATAAAAATGATAAAATAACCTGCCAAGCCTGAAAGTGTGGAACATTTTACCCTGCTCTTCGCGCAACTGTCCCTCTCTCTCACGACTACAAGAGCCCCATTCCTTCTCACTCTCAGGTTCGTCGGCGTCACTCATCTTCAGCGCCACCGCCACTCCTCGCCGACTCGACCTCCACCATCGTCGGCTCCAACCATCGATTATCGATTCCACTGTTTTTTTCTTTTTTCAGTCCAATCATTCAGTTCATTATCCTCCATCACCGGCTCCACCTCCACCGTCGTCGACTAACCCACCGATTCTCATATCTGGATTTTTTAACCGCTGCGTTGGTTTATCGATTTGGGTTTTTTGGCTGGTTTGTGGGTTGAAGGTACGTGAATTAGCGCAACAATCATATTATTATCATTATTTGAACACTTGGCGCCAAATTTACTAGTTGGATATGCTTTTCTACTTTTCTTTTTGGTTACTAATGCTGGTGCTATCTGTTTCTGTGGACAATGTTTCATGGGAAACGGTAAATTTGTTTCAGAATGTTGAAATTTTTTTACTTTTGTTGTTGTTGTTGTTGAGCTTATGTTAACTCAATGCTAAAGAACCCCATTTGATATGTTGGCGCTAGGAAGGCATAGAAAGTGAAAAATGTGTATATTTTGGAGTGAATTTATGGGATACGTGTTCTGGAGTAAGTAGAAATTGAAGATAAGTAATGGGTTTCTTTTCATATTACTACTAGGCATAAAAAGTTGAAACCTTTGTAGAGGGCAAAGAAGCTAAGCTCAAATGGTAGTTTCTTTTAAAGGGTGGACAGTGAATTGTGTGTTCAAGATGAGGACTTGTTGAGTTCTAAGGCTTTAATAAAGCAATTGTGGGGTATGGGATTCTGAGGTCAAGTTAGTATTCTTGGGATTACTGTTTTAGAATAGAGATGATTGGTGGGATTAGTGTGTGGTGTTCATCAGCAAATTATCGTTGCTTACATGGGTGTTTTACTTTTTGACAAGTGAATTTGGCCTTGGGGGAAGGGAGATTTGAATAAGTGATCTCCGCAATGAGCATCATGAGGTGTGGTTCCTAGTTGATTGAGCTACCCCTTGGGTTTAGTACATGGTTCCTAGTCGATAGTTGGGGGTATACAGTATACCCTCTCTTTGGTTGCTGAGGAAATTCAGGAGAAGAAAACGAGCTATAATGTTGGAAGTTAATATTGTTATTTTGGTTTCTTAAGAATAAGAAACTCACAGTTTGCAAATCTAATCCAAATAATTATTATTACAGACTTAATTGAGTGGAAGTAGGTTGCAAATAATGAAAATATGTAAAAATGGAAGCATTTAAATTTCTCTGCTCTTCTTATGATCAGAAATGAAATGGAGAGTATTACACTTTAGAATTTGCTTATGGCAGTTTTATGCTTTCATTTTGATAGTTATTTTACATTAGTATTTATTTATTTATTTTTGGGGTGATCCCAGGTATCTTTGAAACTTACTGTGGCTACTGAAATTGTTTTTCATTAGGCATGGCATGAAATTATGAGTGTATATCTTATTAGTTTTGTAATCCAAGGATGATGTAGGACTGTATTAATTGTTCCTGTTTCCATTCAAGTAGAGTACATGATGGGTGCAGTTTTTCTGGGCATGCCAGGACCATGGGCCACTGATCATTGTGAACTATCTGATCATTATACAACCAAAATTGGTGGATTGCCTGTAAGTAATTGCATCTGGTCTGCTCACATATATATATATATATATATATAAATATGCGTGTGTGTGTGTGTGAAAATGTTCTATTATTAATCTCTTCCCCACCTTTCTTAACAGGATTGGCCTCTTCCTAAAGAGGCTGTGAGACCCAATCTGCTTGAGTGTAGTGCATGTGGAAGCAAACTCTGTCTTATTGCACAGGTTTAAAATACTTCAAACTAATATGTTATAATTTTTATTGAGAATGTATCATTTGAAGTGTGCAAGCATTAAAATGACTTTTTTTCTTCCAGGTTTATGCCCCAATTTCAAGTAAAAGTTTAGAGATTGAAGAGCGTGTTCTTTTTGTTTTTGGTTGTGTGATGCCAAAATGTGGGACCACTGCCCTTAGGTCTTCTTCAATATTCCTCGCTGATCTTTTATGAATATATAAATACTATTGTTAGTAAAATAATTTCGACTAACCATATTTTTCTTTATCTCATGCTAATTCTCATCTTGTGCAGCTGGCAAGCTCTTCGTGTTCAGAAGTCATCCAATACAGATGAATCACCTACCACCTCTCAGGAAGTGGTGTCTTCACCTGCACCCTCTGTTTCAGTTTCAAATACCAGCTGGTTGGAGGGTTTCGATGATGAAAATGGTGAAGAAATGGATCTGGAGGAATTGAGTAAGGCACTCTCTGAAGCTGCAACCTCGGCTTCTCAGTCCAAGAAACCACAGAGTAAACACCATTCTATGTCTAATGCAAAGCCCACACCTGTAAGCCCAAGAACAAGTATGATGGACTCCAGCACACCAGGTATGGTTATCATATGGATAAAAACTTAGAACATGCATTTCCCTTTCTGCATTTTGTCGCCTGATTTTCATATTTTATGAGTTGTATGTGTTACACAGGCCTGCATCATCTATTTTGTACCCATATACTGTAGTATGGTAGTATGGTATTATTCATGAGAAAATGCAAACTTCATGCTTCTCACCAATTTAACCTCCCCTCCTGTGTTGAAAAACAATGTAATCATTTGACCTGGAACAACCAATGTACTAGAAATCATGCCCTTTGGAAAAGAAAAGAACTGATTACAAAATGTAGGTATGTCAGAAAAAGAATTTGAATTGGCTTTCATTGTATGAAACAAAACGAATGAAGGACTAGGTTAGTAGAATCAAGATGTATTAATAATTGTTTTGTTGTTATGTCAAATAGAAATATAAAGATATATATGTTCATACTGCATATGGAATGGTGTGCAATTCTTAAAATTGATATTAACTATTTACTGGAGTTCGATACAACGAACAAAGAGTGCGTGTGCGTGTGCGCGTACTACATGATTTAGCCATATCCATTTCAAAATGTTTGTAACATGATTTTATCACTCCCCACCAACCTTCCCTTTTTAAAATCTGAGTTTGGTGCAGATGAGTCAATTTTGCAAATTGATTTTTCAGTTGTTCCTAAGCTATAAATGTTGCATCAAAAGTGTTATACTTGATTTATGCGTTTGTTGATTGCAGTGGTGCCTTGCTTTTATATTTATACTCAGGAAGAGCCATCCTCGAGGGATTTTACTTCAATGTGTTCAACTTACTCATCACTTTCCATCAGGGAGAATGGTAGTGATGCTGAGGATCATGGAAAAGAAGAAGCTTGGGCAGAGGAACAATATGAATATGATAAAGCCTTGACTGCTGATAGGACTTATCTTAAATTTAAGAAACGATTGGATGCATACCCAGAACAATGTTTCAGGTATAAACCCAATGAAGTTTTAGACCTCACAGACATGTGATTCTACTGGTAGCTTGTATTAGCTGTTAGTTGATGGAGCATTTCTCCATTTTGTTTATTTTCAGTCTCATTGCACTTGTGGTATGGGTCAAGGAGCTTAGGTTACCCCACCTTGGCTTCATGAACAAACAATGATTACAGAGGCACTTAGACTGTGAGGCTTACTCTACATTGGACTTGAGACTCGTTTTAAAAAAGTAAAAGAGGAACTTACGTTTTCAAGCTTCATTCTGTTTGCACTAGCATACCACACATCAGTTCTACCAGTTTATTTCTTAGTTGCAACCGTCAAGGAAAATAAGCTGAGTTGAAAAGGCTGGAAATAGTGTCAGTTCTTTAATTGTAGTAATTTTGGATGCCCTTGTGACAACTTGAAGTCAACCAACAGATGACTTGTTTAACTACCCAATGATCCCAACCAACAGATGACTTGTTTAACTACCCAATGATCCACCAAGAAGTGTAATTACAGAAGAACTCAACAGAATGAATAACTTGTCCAGCTTTTAGTTTGCCATAAACTGAAAATTGCATAATTTGTAGACAGTTGTTTCCTGATGCAGCTCTAATTTTCTAGCATGATGCATATATCAATCCTAGAATTGGTAAATTGTATTCTTTATCTCAACTTTGTTGCCTTTATCCTTCCATTTTTGAAAGTTTTTTCATATTCTTGCATGCTCAGATACTCATATGGTGGGAAGCCACTTCTAGCTGCTGCAGATGAAGGAAACCTTGGGAAGTGCAGGCTTTGTGGTGGATCAAGGCACTTTGAAATGCAGCTAATGCCGCCATTATTATATTTTCTAAATGAAGCAGTTGATGATTGTCAAAGACAGTTGCTGGAGAATTGGGACTGGATGACACTCATTGTATATACTTGCTCCAAGGTGAATTTTCAACTCTTCCCTAATTAGTCTAGATGGCAAACCTTTCTCCCCTCCTATGAGTTTCACAATCACTGCAGTGTGTACCAAACAAATCAGTTTTCGCATTAGTAATATCTTAAAGAGTGTCATTAGAAAGAGAATGGAGAGGTCAAGCCGCCACTCCTTTATTTTGGGGAGGGGTTCATTGGGATCTGGTCTATCGCAACATTTTAGTCTCTTTGTGTTCCAGAGGAAACCCAGACCCTTTCCATATTAACAAATTTCCTTAGTGAAGCAGAGATGTCCACTCTTTACTGTGCATATTGGCCTGTAGATTCTCTGATGCCTTTTGATGGTCTTAAATTTTTTTTTCCTGCATGTTTAGTGGTATATTGAGGGTCTCTCTCAAAGTCTGCATATCTCTTTGATACCTTCCAATTTCTGATAACATATGGTATATTTTAAACATGTGTTTATACTCTTGTTGCCCTTTGTTTGTTAGAACTGTTCTCAATTGTTCGATCAAGATTCTGACACCGGGGGCTGGATTGTGGCAGAGGAGGCTGTTGTGGTACAATGTGATAAATCCTTGGATGAGTCAGCTCAACTCAGATATTTCTCATGATCTGTATTATTAATTCAAAGAAAAAAAATGAACACCAAATTTTGTCCCACTTGCAAGTAAATTGCCTGTTTGTGAACTGCTCATATATATTAGGAATCACCAAGGAAAATTTGTAACATGGCTATGGATGGGGTGTGTTTTTTTATTACAGAAACGAGTGAAGATATATTCATTGATTTAGGAAAGAATCACAAGGGGTTTTTCTCGTTACGACCTGAATTTCAAACGAAGGGTTACATTAATGTTGTCTGTGAAGATGAGTTATGGAGATTGTTGCGGTTTGCATGGCCGGGTTAAAGATTGATAGGGACAATTAATTTCATTTTTTAAGTCATCCCAAATGCCTCTCTCTCTCTCTCTCTCTCAATTGGGTTATTAAATCATAGCTCTCGTAAATGTGGGTAATTAAATAATAGCTCTCGTAAATGTTATAGCTACTCAATTCTGTGAGAATTGATTATAGCTGGCTCTAGTTAATTCAATTACGATCAAGTTTTTTGTGCTTCTCAAAAAAAAAAAAAAAAAAAAAAAAAAAAAAAAAAGATCCAGTTTTTTGTTGTTTATTGAGAGATGTATTTATACTAGAAAAGGCAAAAAGAAATTTATTAATATTTTGATTTGATGAAAAAAGAACAATTATCATGAAATAGATTCTCATAAGTACTAATTTGGGAGATGGTTTAGTGGTAAAAAGCTCTTATGAGTTATCACACTTCTAAGTTTGGAAGTCGTATGAATTATGGCAAAACTCGTTAGTGTTCAAGTGATCTCACACCAATACTGGCAATACAAGAGTTTTAGTGGTGCAGTGCAGTAATCACACCAAAGTTTTTATTTTATTTTTTTATTTTCAATAAATAAATAAAAAAACCTCATACTGAATCAATGAGAGAGAGAGAGAGAAATTTGATTTGAGGTTAGGCTGGGCCTAAATTAGGTTGATTTTCAAGTTTTTTTTTGGGGAAATTGAATAGTTACAATAAGAGATGATATATTTGAACCCTAGAAGGCTTGGATTTCTTAGTTGAAAACACCATAAGGTACCAGTTATATTATAAGACTCTTGCCAGTTTTCAAGGAGATAGGAAGGCTGGCTTGTGGCATACAAAATAACTTTTTTTTTTTTATTTGTTGATAATTTCATACAAGATAACTTGTACTTTAAAACGACTTGCAGCATTCTCTTGTTCCTAATCATTGCGTCAGGGACCAAGCAAAATCATCAGAAAATGCAAGTGGCAATATACGATCAGTCGATCACAATATTACAACATTAAGATCGTAAGATTGCTATAAATATAACATTTCAAAAACATCTCGTTTGCATAATCAATAAAGATCTGGTCCAGCATAACACCCTCTATTCAAATTTCTTGATGAGTGACAGGTCATTCAACATTTTCTCGATTGCTTCATCATCATGAGCCCGTCCTTTGGTCTGCACAATAAAATTGGCCCAATAAATATATCAATCCAAATCAAATAAGATATATAACAGTTCTAAGTATGTTCCTTGTTCAAGTAATGCCAAGTAGATGAACAAAAACAAAGGACTCCTGTGTACTTTAAGAACCTACTAAAAAAGGTAGCATTTCTCTTCTACCATTAGAAGCAGCCAAAAGAGCCTACATGCAGTCTCATGCAAGGCCTTCTGCTGAAAATGGTATTAAATGCTGGTTGAGCAAGGAAGCTTGAATTGACATAAGCACATGATTTTACACACTTCCAAAAGGAGCATAATTTTCTGTATCAATGTCCACATGAGCAAACTTGAAAATTTTGCTCTCTTGAAATGAGTTTGCATCTTCTTTCCTCCCTTTGAGAATGAGAACTCAAAGAAGTGCAGTGCAAACTCCTTGCTTTCCAATTTCCAACTAAGTTCATACATTTCTATAGTCTTTCCGAGTTCAGTAACCCAGTCTTTCTTTCCCCCATCATTTTTAAATTTTTATATACATTCTGTCAAGTTTTATTCTAAGGTCTAAAGATCATAAGAGTGTAATCTCGCTTTCCCACCTTTTGCACTCTCTTCTAGTATAGTAATAGTGTACTTGAGTTGAATTTTTTTTAATAAATTTTTTTATGATTATAAATATATAACATCTTTATTTTATAAAGCTTATAATTTCTCCTGTTACCTGCTTACTATAGGGAGGCAGGAGGCTAATAAATTAACTTGATATGATGAAAGCAAGTATCATGACATATCAGTACTGGGAAAAATGTAGCTCTAGGTGGTCCCAGTGATCAATGCATTATTTTGATGTAAATAAAAGAGTGAGGGGGTAATATGACTTATATCAATCAATTTGGTTTCTCCAGTTGTATCTGCACTAACATGTATAACAGTATACCATGTATGCAAATGATGACATATCCAACCCAAACAAATTACAAAGGGTCTCAATACAAATATATTTACATGGAGAGAAGTGAATGAATAAAACATACCTTGATAGATGGTACCATAGCAATTGCTTCCTCCACTGTTTCAGGGCAAAGGTTGCCAAGCACACAGAGCTGCACAACAAAGGTTGATATACATTCATTAGATTTTTCGTGTGAGAACAGATGTTCTAGATAGAGTTTGCTAAGTGACTTGGCACATTACCTCAAACTCAGCCAACTGGTATCTACTCAGGATTCTGAATGTCAGTTAAGCAAGACAAAAAAGTTTGAAGAACAACAATCTAAGTTTGAGTGCAACTAAATAACTAACACAAACACACCATTTCCCCACAGATATCATTGCCCATGCAGCTGTTATCAAGCATTTTATAAAGAAGTACATAATATCCATGTCTTTGAGCAACCTTAGATGGATAATTTGTACTAAAAACAGGAGTCATGTTCAGATGCATTTGCAAACTCTGCTGCCCCCAGTTGCTTAAGACTTAAGACCATTTAATATTATGCTAGATGAATTTGATACATGAAACGATTAGGGAATATTATCAACAAAAATGAGCTCGGTCTATTAAATTAAAGAATGTCCATAATAGTGGCCCATAAATGTCAAAAATTAAGAGGCTGTCAATCCCATAACTCAATAAAATTGGGTCAATAATTCATTTGTCTTTTGTGGATATCCCATCATTGGACTCAAGAACGTATTCCCAGATCTAAGTATTCTATTATGTACTAGATTTGGAATATATTAAACTCTTCATCATGAAAAAACAAGTACGCCATTTGTCAAAACGGAGCAGATAGATGTCCAACATATCTGTTCTCTTATCTTAAGTTTCACATTTGAAATGTACTTTTGATAAATTTAAATAAACCATAATTTCTGATGTTTATCATAGATGGCATATTTGAACTATAACTCCATAAGACTTCATCATAAGTTCTTTGCAAGATTGAGTAACAAAACAAATCAAGTAACAAAACAAATCAAGTAACAAATGCCGATTTTGTGTGTAGTTAGGTATGTATGTATGCACGTATGTATGAACAAATAAGAAATGGAACTCCGTCATCATATGAATTTTGTAGGATACTCTCGCACTTGTCTAACAGCATCAGGATTCTTATAGCGGCTAAATCGCTTCACATACTGCAGTGACTTTTCAAACACTCTGGAAAAAAAGAATGAAGAATGATTAGATCACATTTAACTATAGGGCATACAGTTTAAGGTCATGCAAGGTTTTAAGTATCTTCTGTTTGTGTAGTCATCTTAGCAAGCAGGCAGGTTGGCAACTTAGATTCATAAAGTAGGAAATAAATAATTAAATTCATCATAAAATATAAAGAATCCACTGCAGAAAAACCCTCTCCCACCCATTATTTAGTCATATAAAAAATTACACTTTCCAAAAAGCCCCTACAGCATTCACCATATAGGAGTTGCAGGGAAAAAAACAATTATGAATTATGGACATATAAAATCAAAAATAAATACTAAATAGTTCCACTTAAATAAAGAATGGAGAAAGATAATTTAAAATAAGCTTAGCAGTTCAGCAGGTAATTTCTTTCCTGTAATCTGGAATAAAGAATGGATAAAGATAACTCAAAATTAGCTTTAGCAGTTCATCCGGTAATTTTTTTTCCCTGTAATCTGGGAATAGAGTCATACCACTACCTCCCCTACAGCAGTTGGAAAAAAAGAAAAAAAGACGTTCCTGTATTCCTTTTGACATAGCTAAATATATGATTTTATATCATCCAATTAAAAATTCAGTTGACTGGCACATATAATTTGGCCCAAAATTTTCAGCAAACTTTGTTAGATTATTTATAAGATTTGGATAAGCTAAAGCCAATTAATTAGAATAAATGTACATATACACAAAGATGGTAACACACAACCGGGAAGGAAGAGCACATGAAAGGGTTCAGTAATAGACCTGACTCCACTTAAATACAACATTTTACTGATAAAAAAAAAAGTTATAGACCTGACTCCATACTCCTAGATACAGTGTGGTAGAGACTCCAAATAAACACTCATTAAGTAAAATAGTGGAAAGACGAGAAAAAATTCAAATGGAAAAAAAACTCTAAAGCAAGAACTTTCCTAATCAGCTGAGACATAAATTTTGTATCTATACACATCTTAAAGGAAGAAATTCTAATATGTTAAAAAAAATGAAGCACAGGCACTTTCGTATACCAGTCCCCAACAACTCATTTATCCAACTTGCACTGTATAGCTTAAGTCCAACAAGGGGAAGATTACACAAGTGACACAGTAAATGATATCATGGTGATAGATTACATGCTGCTCAGGAAGGAATCATGGTTGAGATAGCATAGTATCAGATTATAAAATGACATACAAAAGCCAGAAAAGTCAGAGTTAAGTAAACAACAGCACACCTAAGACAAAGAACAGAGAAACAAAAAATACAACTTTGATACTTTATCAAGTAATATTTGGAACTTTGGAATGAAGAGTGAGACACACACACAGAAAGACACATGTGAATATGCAACTAGAGCAGCAGAGTATATATAAAAAAATGTGCTTCTAAAGAACTCACTGAGAAACTTGATTCATTGGATCCTCGGACATCTGCTGAAGCTGTTCATACTTATGTTCAAGAATCAAAGCAACTTCACAATTCATTAAACACTTGGCCTTCAAAAACTCTGGAAAGAGATACAGAGAGGAAAATTTATCAGTGGAAAAAAAAGTAAAAATAGCAACTCACTCTCTCTCTCTCTCTCTCTCTCTCACACACACACACACACACACACAGATCATCAGCTTTTTGAATTGGCAACCACATATTGTCTTCCAAACATCAATTCCTAGTTAAAAATCCTAAAACACAAAAACAAGAAAGAGAAGCATCTCTGCTCATGGGCATAAGCATAAACTGCCTAGCCCGTCAGGGGTGAATGCCCCCTGGCAATTGGTTCTAGCAGGTGGGGTTAGTCACCACTCACCAGTAGGTTCTACTAGCTAGAGACGAGTCCAAAGGGCTCTTCTTTAGAAAGGTTCCCTATTTATCAAAAAAAAAAAAAAAAGCAAAGCATCTCAAATTCGCTGCACTTAATATGATTATAGTGATGCTAGGAGTATAACAAATTTTACTGTATATACCTTACAAACTAATGCGTTCAACTTTAAACACAAACTGATTAGCACATTGATTGCTAGGTTAGTAAAATTGGTAGTGCGTTTGGCATTTTTACCGCCATCATAACACGTATTGATTGCTAACACTGATTAATTGCAAGTAACCAAACAATAATTCGATGAATGTAGCTTCTAGAATTCATTATCTACTTTCACTATTTAAAAAAAAAAAAAAACTTTAAATTTGTAATATTTTTTTCAATCCGAACAATGAATTCAAAGGCTAGATGATGATCAACTTCAAATAGCCAACAGCCAATTCCTACTCCGAAATCCGGAAGTATAAGAATTAAGCGAAAACACGAAAAGCGTGTTGAATTCGGATGCACTTAACAGAAACCCTAAGAGAGAGAGAGAGAGAGAGAGAGGTACCGTCTCCGATTTTGAGCTCAGCGGCATTTTCTTCTTCTTCCCCAGACATATTATTGAGAAAAACCAATGCGTAATTTTATTTGGAGGGTGAGGGTTTGGGTTTGGGTTTCTCTGATGGAACTGTGAATAATTAGACATGACAATAAGACTTCCTGTCGATATATATAGGAGTCTTCCTGAGTTAAAAAGTCCGAATCACACTCGGTTTAAATTATCTGGGCGGTTGTATAAAATTAAAAAAAATATATATATATATCTGGGCGGTGGGTAATGGGTATAATTAAAATCAATTTATTTGGTGTGTTCCAAGCTCAACTCGGTAAAGAGCAATTTTTATCCTTATATTAAAGAGATATAGGGGTCAATATCCTTATATTAAAGAGCAATTTTTATAAAATAAAATTTGGGTCATATTTTTATCCATAAAAAAAAAAGGGGGGTCATATTAACAGTGTTCATTAAAGTAATTGTTAATAAATAATTTTAGTAATTTTTTAACACTATTTTTATAGAAAATATAAAAAAGTCGAAAAAAATTAATTTTTTCTTTTCTCATGAAAATTTTCTAAAAAAATATTCTAAATCACTGCTCTTACAATATTCATTAACTTTTTCCAATAGAAATTATAAAAAAAAAAAAGTAATTTTTTTATGGAAAAAAATCAATTTATTTGACCCTTTCCATTGAGTAGTGTGGTCATTGGCTAGTGCATGGCATAAATACAAAATTTAAGATATGATATTTAAATAATTTTAACGAGTCATGTGATTAAAATACACACGAATATTACAACTTTGTTCACAAAATTTTATTCATATTAAAAACTTTACAACTATTTTTTAATCGTTATATAGATAATGCTTTTGATAATCATATGAAGTGGAAAAAAGAATAATTTATTTATATTATTTTAACGATTAATCCCAAAATATATCTATCCTCAAACATATTAATGGGTGTAAAGGTATGTTTGTTTTTTTTTTTTAATTATTATTTTTTTAAATTTATAGAGTTTCAACTTATGGTGTCCACTTCTAATGTTTGTACTCTTTATCATTAAACAAAGACATTAATTAATTTTTTTGATGTAAGTGGGAGGTTGAACTTTAGGTATTTTATTCAACAATTAGAGACTTTATCAATTGAGGTAATTAGAACTCACAATGTTTATTAAAAGTGAGAACACTCGACTAGACTTGAGAATAGGCTAAAATTGGACTAAAAATAATTGGTTCAAATCTAACTTTACAATCAAATTATCTATATAAAAAAAAGTTAATATGTCAATGATCACTTGATTTAAATACACCACTTCTTTCTTTTTCAAATATATTTATATATTTTGGGTGGGGAAAGAAATATACATTTGGGTGGGTTCTAGTTAACTCAACTAGTAAAGTCTCTAATGGTTGAATTGGAGATCTGGAATTCAATCCCCGTCTACACTAAAAACCGATTGGTGTCTTAATCTAATGATAAAGATCTATTATCAAAAGCGGACGTCATAAGTTAAAACTCTCTAAAAAAAAAAAGAGTTAGGCTTTCAATTAAGGGTGGTAAAATTTGACATGATTCGCAAACCTACATGATTAGCCCATTTATAAACAAGTCATGGGCTGAGGCTAAACGGGTTCGGATCATATTCAGGTCGACACGACTGACTTGTTTAATAAACGGGTCATGTTAGTGTTCAACATGAGAACCCGTTTTACTCGTCTGACCCGTTTAGCTTATAAATGTATTAGTTTTTGTTATTATTATTGCTTAATTTGTGATTGTAATTATATGTTTATTACTATATTTATGGTTGTAATTGTATTTTAATTTTAGATATATGAGAATTGATAATAGGTTGTTTAGGTTAGGTATGACCTATCAATCAAACAAGTTATTAAATAGGTCATTTGTATTGACATTTGCATGACTTGTTAATTAAATGGGTTAAATGTGTTATGTCAGGTCGATTGGCTTAATAAACAAGTCGTGTTAGGGTTGAGGATTTTTGACACGTTTACTATTTAGGTCGGGTTCAAGTCAACTCATATAGCCGAATATTCATGACTCGACACAACACGAACCCACCTGCTAACATGAATTGCCACCCCTACTTTCAAGATCCTTGCAATTACAATCATTATATGGAAAAATTCAATAAAATGATGTGGCGCTTTATTACAATGGCAAATCTACGGAAGAACTAACTTATATTTTTACATTTTTTTTTTTCAAAATTTATGGACTAAAATAGATCTTGGTCCAAAAATTTGGGATCAAATGGAATGTTTTCACTTTTTTTTTGGTAGATAGTTACTATACACCACTTGATCATCTACTAGACATATAAGTTCCATTTTTAACGACCAAAACAAAATGTGATGTGATTCCTGTAAGTATTAATTTTACAGCACTATTGTATTCTATAATTTCTATTCTTTCATACCTAGCTCAAATCACTTTTGAACAGTTCAAACGTGAACACCTACATGTAAGATGCTAACCCCACGTTAGCTTGCATGTAAATGGAAATTGTTTTCATTTTGCAAACCACCTTACCAATAGTAAAATCATCCTGAATCCCTTCTCTCTCTTTTTTTTCCTTCAAATTTACCAGCATGGATAGATCTACCAGAAGCACTATACTATTTCTTTTTTGGTTCATTTTTATTGCTCTTCAAATTCTCCCAACCATTGGAGAAGGAGGACAACACTATGCCCAAAACCAGGAGGAGAAACCCTCTATTGCAAAGATAGTGACAGATGCAATTTCTATAATGAAAGAGTCCCATGAAAGTTCTTGGAACAAAATCAAAGCTATTATAAAACAAGTGCACTTGCAAATTTCCCCTCCAAATCTTGAGTGAGTTTATTGATTTCTTAGACACCCCCAATTGTTTATTTTTCATCATACATAATTTTTTTTGTCTAAATTCATAAGTTTTAGTTTAAAATTTTTGGTGCAGTTTCAGGGGCAAGGATGAAGCCAATCCTGAGGATAGCAACGCTGGAGGAAAGATGAAAGAGGCGGCTGAAAATAGTTTTGGAACAAGCAAACATACAGTGGAAGAATCTGCTAAATCGGCAGCTAAAGTAGTGGGAGAGGCGATGCACAAGAAGAAAGAGAAGGTGAAGGAGAGTATTACATCTGATAAAGATGAGTCTGATGCAGAGCTTTAATCAATTTTGTTGTTTAATAGTGAGATAATTTGTTTTGTTTAAGAATCAACGTTTCACTGTAAACTCTTATGATCTATATATTCCCTTTATTTTAATGATATCAAGGGCAATGATTTCAAGACAGTATTGCAGGCATGGGCTTAATAGGTATGCCCAATCTGCATCCACATTCTCAACAAAATTCTGTAAATGCCTCAATGTCTAACTTAAGATAGTGGTATCAGTTGCAGAAGAGAACTACTGCTTTACATCCTCACATGGAAGGATTAAAAACAAATTGTTCTCCACTTTTATCCTTCATAAGGGGGCCAAAATGCAAGGTGCTCTAACCAAGCATTCACCTTAATAATAACAAAACTATTTCAGATTATGATCATTGGACATGATCACATGAGTTACTCCATTACCAAAGGAAGAGGGCCGGGAAAGTGTGGGCAAAGAATGTTACTTCAGAGAGCTTCTTAGGTTGCCTACCATTCAAGCACAACCAAAATACATCACCATAAATACACAATTTCAAGAATTGCTAGAAACTCATCACAGATGAAAATGAGTTACGGGTAAGTCTCTGATGTGTCATGTGAGCATGCTACTATGTCATTTATACCTTTATGTGACTATTGCATACTTAGATGTGGTACTCATACTCTCCACCTTTAGCTATACCCTGGGCTTATTTAAGTAGAACCACACCAAGCATATTTGTACAGTAGTAAATAACAGAATGATATGCGACCAAGGTAAACAGGCATTGAACAGGCAGAGAGATAGTCTTTCTTGGATCCAAACAACGATGACACAAGCCAGATTTGGTCCTAGATATAAAACTATATGCCATAAAGAAAATTTTAACAATGAAGTAGGCATTTTTTATTGGTAAGTTACATATGCACCCACTGAGTTTTTGACTTCATCCTCCAATCACTCTTATGGGAGGAATAAGTGCCAATTGATCCAAAACTCATTGGCAGATCAAGGTACAGAGTATTGGACAGGTAGAGAGTGTAAATTAGGTTTAACAGAAACAGCATGAAAGCTAAGTCAAAACGCAGATATGTGTAATGACTAGGAAAAACACCTACATCTGCAACATTTTTAACCTGAGACATAAACATACAGCACCTATATGCAAATGGTGCCTTCTCACCAGGTTCCCCAACATAAGAATTGAGGCAATCCTGCAAAATATTTTAGCTCATGGAGCTTAAAATTGGTTGTAAACTAAAACATTCAGAGTCAGATAATACATTCTAGAAAGTGAATCAACCATCACTGTGATACCAACTCAGGTTACACAAATTTTACTGTCTAAATGAGGGAAAAAAATTGCACTAAGAAGAACGGGAATCAGAGAGTTTCAGACATTCACTCTGGCATCTCCTTAAGCAGACATCATTCCAATTAGGCACTTGATGTTGATTAACACAAACAGTGCGAGCACAGGCATCAGCGCACGCATCAAGCTCAGATACACCGCATACAGTAACACAGGTATCAGGAATTGGGTCCTTTGAGAAGGAACCTACCTTCTTTAACATTCTCTTTGATGTACATACCCTTTCGCAAACAAAAATGTCATCAGAGCTCTTCTCCCTCCCCCTGGCACTGTTTAGCCTCTGCTCTTCAGCATGCCTTTTCTTCATTCTAAAAGCTTGCCCTGCAATAACTGCTGGGATAGCAGCCCCCAATAGGGACCACCACACTTCCACCATTGCCGGTGCAGAGCTCAAGCTCCTCTCTTCCTTCTTAACAAATGTGCACACAAGTTACAAACTTAGACGTGCATTGTGCATACTGCTTAGATTAATATAAGAAACTTCTACCAATGGAAATCCTGAAATAAATGTCATTTCTTGAACTCTAATGATAGAAGCAATGTTGTCAAATAAAAGACTCACACTGTTTGCAGTAACTATAAATTCTACAAAATGTTGAATTCTCTATTCAAATTTCATAAGGAAATGAAATCAGGAAAGGATATTAACATAAAGTTCAATGCCCATGCCTATAATGGAAAATCTTTATAAACTATACTGTCATGTATTATAAATAATTAAAAAAAAAAAAAATAATCTAGATTATCATATTATGATATTAGATGGATATGATTATATTGTTCAACTTGGTTTTTGGAATCTCATCTTAGATACTAACAAGAAATCCACTAGTCGAATATGACTATATTATTCAAATAGTCGAAAATTGAACTATACCAAACCAATTGAGCAGAGCACTTATAATCATCAATTCAAACAAACCCATCCTTAATCACATGAGTAACGCTTAAATTGATAAAAATATTATCAGTAACCACTCCAATGTACTGCCACATAAATTACTAATAAGCAAATACTAAAGCCAATTACGATTAAACTCGAATTTTTGCTATGCACATCTATGATTCATAAAAGAGCAACTAAAGACAAATCCCAACAAAACCAAACCACCAACTAGGCCACCATTTTCAAAATAATTTCCAGACATTAAAACTGAATTAAATTTAAGGAATTGGGTTTTAACTTTTAATCGTTTCGGGTTGCTATAAAATAAGAACAGAGAAATAGTACAGAGAAAACCCTAGAAATCAAGATCAGTAGCTACAGAAATCAAACTCAAAAAATAAAAAAGAAGCATTTTACAAAACCCAAAAGATTTCTACAAATATTGAAGCAGAGAGATAGAGAGAGAGAGAGAGGTCTGACCTGGAAGAAGGAAACGGTGGGGAGCTTGGAAAGGTTTAAAAAAAAAAGGAGCAAGTGAGTTTTGCTTCTGCTGCGACTGACTGTGAAAAAAAACAAACCCGTTTAGACCGGTCCTAATTAAAAAAAAAAAAAAAAAAAATGTTTTCGGTCCCTGTCCAGGACCGGACTGGACTGGACCGAACAGTAATTATATATTTTTATAAAAAAAACCCTAAAAAGCTAAAAGCCTATGACTCTTTTATCTGACGTTTCACTCTCAACTATACCAGATTATTCCAAAAAGGAAATTAAAAAAAAAAAAAATAGAAAAGGGAAATTTATACTGTTGTATTCATCCGAAAATGTTTTTAGTGTAAACTGTTTTCCAAGTTTTTGTGTTTTCCAGTTATTATACAATGTTTTAACTTTTAGGAATTTGATCAGAGCTTTACAACGAAATAAACATTCAACAATACAAAAAAAATGTTCCTATAAAAAAAAATTATAACGAAGCTGCCATATGGATTGATGATGCAAAAAATCAACAGTTGAGCTCCTCGTCGTAGCGGATGGATGATGCTATGAATGGGATCGTCTTTGTAGATGGAAAACCTGCAAAATGAACTGGATGGAAGAGCAATGCGTCGGTGTGGCGTCAACCAAACCGCCTCCGATGCTTAAGTCAATAAGGGAGAAAGATTCTAGAGAGAAAATAAGCAAAGAGTGATTTCGTAGAGTTTTTTTGTGTGTAATTGAGCGTACCTTAGGTTTCTGGTGCTTTCTCCTTTTATAGTTGCTTGCTGCGTTAATGGGCAATGAATTCCTGCATTTATGCCCAACGACTAATACGTTACGGAATTCATGTTTGGTGTGTACATCTCATTCGTTACCGTTGCTTCGTCCGTTACTCTTTATCATTAATGAGCGTAATAAATGCGTAACATCTTCTTTGATCAATGATGGTCTTAATAGCATTGAATGTAGAGGCGTTTATCATCATCAATGGTCTTCTACCCGTTGGTCTTTCGGTTACGCTTTTGCTTGTCTAGTGTCATTAATGGAGGATTCATTTAGTGCGTGCCGTAGTCATTCGTTCGAATGACGAAGCTGGCTTGAAAGACGATGCTGGCTTGATGGATGAGACCATCTTGATGGATGAAGCTAGCTTTTCTATTTTAAGACGAGGGTAATTTTTCTCCTCATCAGTTGCCCCCTCATTCCTGTCTTTGTCTATGTGACAAGGCGGGAATGATTTTGAAACTTTGCCTTCCTTGTTTTTCGTGTGCTCGCGTTTATTGTGGAATGGTGTGTAGATTGACTACTTGAGCTTATGCTTGTCAGTAGAATCTTTATCATTGTAATGATGTAGATTGATTACCTGAGCTTATGCTCGTTAGTAGAATATGCATCATTGAGGTGATGTAGATTGACTATCTGAGCTTATGCTCGTCAGTAAAATCTTTATCATTGGGATGATATAGATTGACTACTTGAGCTTACGCTCGTCAGTAATATCTTTATCATTGAGATGATATAGATTGACTACCTGAGCTTATGCTCGTCAGTAGAATCTTCATAATTGAGATGATGTAGACTGAGAAATACACTTAGCACGAAAGAGAGAGATATATATATATATATATATATTTTTTTTTTTTTGCTTTAAGCAATCTTCTTTTCTCACCTTATTTATGAATGGTAGAAATTCTTACTTCACTTGTGGGAGTCTTGGTATTGTTTGTGTGAATTTGTCTTTCGTACAAACTCTCGCAGCTTTTTTTTTTTGACGAATCGAGGTCTCCATCTGCCTTTTTAAATGTCCTGCATTTGTCGGTGCGATATTCATGATATTGATGAAACTTGCAATACCTACTTACACCTAGGCCTTCCACTAGAACCAACATTGGTTCTTTATCTGCATTAACACTCGTTCAATTGACCTGATCAGTAGAGTAAAGTTAGTAAAACTTGACCTTAGGTTTTCATCATGTCATTATTAGCCATGATGATGTTGCGCTGCGTGAGTTACTCCCACGCTTATGCGTCTTTAGGTTTTCGTCATGACATTATTAGTTATGACGATGGTAATGAGTTCTTTGCGTTTAGTTGCGCTTGAACAACTAAGTTATGATGGTATTAGTTGTGTTTGAACAACTTTCTCATGTTTTGTTTGTGTTTGAACAGTTTTTATTTTTATTTTTTTATTGAGTCATGTTTAAATGACGATGTTAGTTGTATTTGAAAAACCTTTTATGTTTAGCTGTGTTTGAATAGCTTTTAATTAAGTCATGTTTAAATGATGATGTTAGTTGTGTTTGAACAACTTTTAATGTTTAGCTGTGTTTGAACAGCTTTTTTATTGAGTTATGTTTGAATGAAGATGTTTGTTGTGTTTGAACAACTTTTAATGTTTAGCTATGTTTGAACAACATTTTTATTGAGTCATGTTTGAATGACAATATTAGTTGTGTTTGAACAACTTTTTATGTTTAGCTGTGTTTGAATAGCTTTGTATTGAGTCATGTTTAAATGACGATATTGCGTTGTATGCATGACTTAAAGTCACGTTATTGGAGCGTCTTTAGGTTAACCATTTTTTGTTCATTCATGTTTGAATGACGATTGTAATAGTTGTGTTTAAACAAATTTTGATTTAGTCAACTTTGATAGTTATGTATTAACAACTTTGATGCCTATGACGATGTTGCGCTGCGTGAGTTACCCCCATGCTTATATATCTTTAGGTTTTCGTCATGACATTATTAGTTATGACGATATAATGTCATGATGATTTTGCGCTGCATGAGTTATACCCACGCTTGTGCGTCTTTAGGTTTTCGTCATGACATTATTAGTCATGACGTTGTTGCGCTGCATGAATTATACCCACGCTTGTTCGTCTTTAGGTTTTCCTTCTTCAATCGTGGATCATAGTGAAGGGAGGAGATGAAGAAGGAATACATCATGAAAGATATATGTATATATACATATATATATATACATATATATATATATGTATGTATGTATGTATGTATGTATGTATATTTATTTTTTTTAGTAAACTTATTTTCTTGCCTTATTTGTGAATGATAGAAATTCTAGCAAGAGTACAAAAATGCAAACATGCTTAATGCTAAAAATGGGATTTCAAAGGAAAAGTTCTTTTTATACTCCATGCCTCGTGGGTGAGTGTAACTTCATAAGTTCCTTTCGTCTCTCTTCCTTCACGACTATTGCACCTTCTGCATTCATATATTTTTAAGCTTTTTGGAGTAGTTTCGCAACTATTTTTGGTGGACTCTTGGTGATTGAGAAGAAGAAATCTCCTGGCAGAAGTCTTGCTTTGAAGGTCATCAAGATGACTTGATCTTCAACTTCGTCTACCTGCAGCAATTCTTTGTTGAAGCGTGCCACGTACTGTCGTAGAGATTCTCCTTCTACCTGTTGAATGTTGAGAAGATGACTAGTCGGCTTCTTTTGTCTTTGCCCCCAATGAAATGATGAACAAAACCCTTGCTGAATTGTTCAAAAGTTGTAATAGTTCCTGGGGGTATCTTTCTAAACTATACTCTGGCTACTCATTTTAGTGTCATTGGGAATGCCCTGCACATCACCTTATCTGGGATCATCTGTAATAGTATTAGTGCCTTGAATGATTCAATGTGATCCAAGGGATCCTTGGAACCGTCATATGATTCTAGTTGTGGGAGGGGATGGTTCAGTACTTCAGTAGTGAATGGTGAGTCCATCCTTCGAATCATCCCATCCAAATTCTCCCCGCCTTTGTCCTTTATGGCATTTCTTAATTCGTCCATCTCCTTTCTTATATTGTGAAACTCATTCTCCATCCTGGAGGAATCTTCTCCAGCGGTCCTGTCTCGCCTGTTGGCTTAGGAGTTTGATTCTTCATCATTTTGGTTTCCACTTGTTCATCGACGTTCTGCATTTTGGGACTTCATTGTCTTTCACAGCTCTTCATTCTAGCGAGTCAGCTCTTCCACATTGGCCAGGAGAGCCTGGATTTGTCGTGCAGAGTTAACGTCCATCTCGTATTGCAAGGATCTCTTTTGTCACTAGGAAAGATAGCTTGAATGGCTTGTCGGTTCCCATATACAGCGCCAAATTGATAATGCAAAAAATCAACAGTTGAGCTCCTCGTTGTTGCGGATAACGATGCTGTGAATGGGATCGTCTCTGTAGATAAAAAACCTGCAAAATGAACTAGGTGGAAGAGTAATGCGCTGGTGTGTCTTCAGCCAAACCACCTCCGATGCTTAAGTCAGTAAGGGAGAAAGATTTTAGAGAGAAAATGAGCAAAGAGTGATTTCGTAGAGTTTTTTTGTGTGTAATTGAGCGTACCATAGGTTTTTGGTGCTTTCTCCTTTTATAGTTGTTTGCTGTGTTAATGGGCAATGAATTCCTACATTTATGCTCAACGACTAATACGTTACAGAATTCATGTTCGGTATGTACAGCTCATTTGTTACCGTTGCTTTGTCTGTTACTCTTTATCATTAATGAGCGTAATAAATGTGTAACGTCTTCTTTGATCAATGACAGTCTTAATAGCATTGAATGCAGAGGCGTTTATCATCATCAATGGTCTTCTACCCGTTGGTCCTTCGGTTACGCTTTCGCCTGTCTGGTGTCATTAATGGAGGATTCATTTAGTGCATGCCGTAGTCATTTGTCCGAATGACAAAGCCGGCTTGAAGGATGAAGCTGGCTTGAAGGATGAAGCTGGCTTGATGGATGAGGCCAACTTGATGGACGAAGCTAGCTTTACTATTTTAAGATGAGGGTAATTTTTCTCCTCATCATGGAAAATGGAGCCTTTTTCACCCACAAATGAGACCTTATGAAAGGAAGTGAACAATTTCTCCTATAAAATAATGCTATAACATTTTTGGTTATTAATGCATCTTTTTTTCCCCCAAAATAAAAGGGTTTTTGTGTTAATAAAAAAAAAAAAAAACTTCACAATATCATAAGGTGAAAAATAAGTACAACTAAAATCACATCTACTTGCACAATTTTAGTTTTTCTAAGTCATCTTTCTTGACATATATATATATATATATATATATAGAGAGAGAGAGAGAGAGAGAGAGAGAGAGAGAGAGAGAGAGAGAGAGCTATATTTAGTACAATTTTTTTTTTGTCAATATTACATCATTAGCCAAATAACCTGTTTAATACACTAGAAAGTTTTACTTGATATTATTATCCATGAAATTTGATATGATAATTATTAATTGACATTTATTATTATTATTATTATTATTGTATATGAAACTTTGTATTCTAGAGCCTGTTTGGTCATAGTTTTCAAAAATTGTTGTTTAAAAAGATGTGAAAACTGTGGTTTAAAAAGTGTTGTTGAAATACGTGTTTTTAGTGTTTATAAAACAAAAAAATGTGTTTGGTATCATGGTTTAAATAATGTGTTTCAGTGTTCAAAAAACATAAAAAATGTGTTTGGTACGTGTGTTTAATTTTGTAAAAAAAGCTGAGCATTGTACAAAATAACCATTTTTAAATCAGGAGAGAGAATACTCCGTTCATTGCTATCTCTTTCCACTATCGCTTCTATTCCCTTAGCAGAAAACCAAACCCCTGCACTCCTCATCTCCATCGACGCCTCAGAACATCCACAGCTGGGCTTCACGTTCGTTGGATCTCATCTCCACTGTCAGCATTCCACGATCCAACCCGAGATCGAGCTTTTGTCGCCGCTGACCCATCACTCCAAGATCCAGGTTTGAATCTCACTTTCACCTTGCTTGTCAATGGGTTTTTGTCTAAAGAGTGAACATTTCCTTCTTCACTCAGATTTCTCACTTTTTTGTTTTTTGTTTTTTTTTTTTCTTGTTTTTCCTCACCAATCGGGAAAACCCATTTTTCCTCACCAATCGGGAAAACCCATTTTCCTGTTCTTTGTTTGCTGTTGAGACAATATTTGATTTACAATCCAAACATGCACACCATACATTCTCGAAATGTAGAAGGGTTTTCTTGAAATCTTTTGTTGTTGAAACAATTTTTGATTTACAACCCATTCGATTTTTCATTTTTCTTAACACTCTGTTTGGTTGCCGAGAAAGCGTTGGAAGATTAAACAAAAAAAAAAAAAAATGCTAACAAATCTTCTGAACTCTATATATTAATAATTTCTTGTGGTTTTTCCTAGGGCTTCACAACTACCAAACTCCAATGTTACTTGCTTGCTGTTTGAAATTTGAGGGTCTTTTGAGTGTGATTTTTAAGCTAATATGAAATTCTCCGTAGCTGATTATTAGTTTCATTTGTGAATTTTTACTGTTAGTTTTAGTTGATTGGGTTTAGTTTAATTACTCATGAATTTGTGACAGGTTTGACTGAATTTTGTTGAATTCAATTTGGATATGATGAATATAATGTGTTCCTCAATTATAGTGAGCAAAACAAAGGTTTTGTGAGGTTTGAGTACTGTCGGTTTTCTCTGTTTTGGTTCTGTGAACAGTGGTTTTCTAGAAAAAATTTTGAAAGTTTGTAGCCATAATAGCTTCTCTTTGCCAAAGTATTAGAGCAATACTTTTTTAGGAGATTTCTTATGCATACCTTGTTTATCGATTGCCTCCTTTTAAGAACATATCAAGAGGTTATTGATGGAGAGCTATTTCCTTGAATTGTGATGTCATGGTAAATGGCAAGTAAAGGCTTCTAACTATCGAAGCATAATTTATGGAGTGTGGCTAGCTCATTGCTGATTGGATTATTGCAAGTTCAGCAATGTAATTATATCCATCTTAATTCTTAGTTGTCCCCACATTCCCGAGTCAGGTGTGTATAATAAAGGGAATCTCATGTGAAGGAGGTACAAAATTGTTTAATGCTTTGGGACTTTACAATAAATTGGTTGAGTTCTTAGCTGATTCTCTAGTTTGCTCATGTTACTCTGAGTTTTCCTGGATCCATACTAAAGTTTGATTACTCTTCTTTCTTGGAACTTTAATAAATTTTGTCTTCCCTTTAGCCACTTACTTGGTTGCCTAATCTCCTGGACCAACAATCCCTTTCTCTAAGGAGGCTTCTTTCGCCTAATTCTTTTGTCTTCATGCTAACCTGGTCGGCCATTGTTTTGTTTCAGCCCTTTCTCTAGGGACTTTGTTAAAATTTTCCTTTAGAACAATTGTTACTTACAGTTTGGCACATGATTTATTTCTGTTACTTACAGTTTGGCACATAGAACAATTGTAACAAATTAACAAAATGTGTACGAAAGTGTGTAGTATTAAACTTTTCCTTGAAGCTGAAGTCAAAGATCATTCCTGAATTATAGGAGGCATAATTTTATGGACTTGATTAGTTCACTGTTGATTAGATTATTGCAAGTTGAGCTATGTAATTATATCCATATCAATATTCTCTTTGATTAACCTTCCTGTGAGCTATATATATATATATATATATATAAGGTGCTAAAATGTAGAATGGGTTCAATTAGATCTTAGCTACAATCTTTATTAAGTAAAAAAAAAAAATCGAGCTAATCAGTAGTAACGACATGGATTCCTCAATTGGTCTGCTTGGATATGTTACTATAGTTTTTATTGCACGAATTGATAGCATGTTCAAATGGTTGTTTAATAGTGTTGATTACGTTTTGTAATGTGTAAGTGAGTATGTTTGTGGCTTCTTCTTGCAGATGTCGGACACAATGCATGACGATATTGACGATGGCCTTCGGTTTCGAAATTGCAACTGTTTCTGTGGCTTGAAAGCAAGTGTGAAGATTTCAGATAAGCGAACTGGTACAGGCTTTTCCAATGTTGCCCAAAGGACGTATGTCGGTTTTTTCAATGGTGTATTCCCTTGAAGACGCCATTGTCATATGCGGAAGATTTCCAGCAACTACAAGAAGAGCTATGTGTATTACGAGAGGAATTGAGGGTCATACATGACAAGGTCCACCCCTTAGATCAGACAAAAAAAATGGTGAAGATTAGGTTCATTGCTTGGTGTTTGTTTTGCATTGCGCTTGCACTACTGCTAACTATGACGATAGTGTAAACCAAACTGTTATGATGATGTGTTCATTCCTACTATGTAACCATATTATCTTATTATGTACTACTAACTCCTTTTGAACTTGATGCGCTGTGTAATATTTTTAGACAATCTTGAGTCATCCATTTTGCTAGTGTATACAATATGTATGGGGCTGACTCTTGACTCTTACAATAGTATGTTATTGGCTTAATGGTACTTTTATAGTAGTGATAATTTATTGGAAGATAGGAGAATCATAAGTTACAATTTTAGAATATTGATGATAGTAATTATTTGACAAAGTTATTATTGATGATAGTAAGTATATATATTTGAATATAGGCCGTTCATTGTCAGGATATTGCCTCTATATCCACTTACGCTTAACTTGGGTGTTTATTTGTACCTTATCCATGTTGGATGATAATAGTAGGCATCTTTTTTTTTTATTTTTTATTTTTTATTTTATTTTTAAGACTTATTCAAATATGCCACCAAAGGTTGTTAACGATATCCTTTTGATAGAATTTGTTGAGTATGAACGAACAAGATTTGGTATATGAGACTGCTTTTAAATATATTCATCACTTGCATATACAATTAGTGTTTAACTATAAGTTAAACATGCACATATAAAATCCAACATTGTTACTCAAATATGTGAATTGAATGGAGCCTTAATAAAAACTTTTTGTGATACACCTCTCCACATTTTTTTATTAGATTAATATTTTGAAATTTTATTATTAGATCACATTTTTTTTTTGTTCCTAACTTGCAAGCCAAATTATGTATTAATCGGATGTTATTTATCAACACATCGATAAATTCATGTCTCATGTAAACTATTAAAGTTATATAAAAAAAAAAGTATTAAAATTTTTTCAATTGACCACACTTTTTTAATAAGGGAAAAATTGACTACTCTTATAATCTAAAGGTTGGTGGCATGGTTCTACGAATCATAGTGTAATTTTTAAATCAACTATTCTAAAATTTTTAATAAAATAATTTTACATATAAAAATACCAATAAAAACAAGACACCAAGACAAGAAAAAGGGGCAAGCATTGTAAAAAGTCTGAAACCCTCACAATAAGTCATGCTGAAAATTACAATCCTTGTATAAGTTACAGCTCAACTACATAATAAATAAGTACATAGAAAAAAGCGACAGCATTTCCCTTTTGAAAACAAGAACTTATCACCAAATCAAACCAAATTGACCAGGGCCAGATACAAGAAAGCCCTAAGGACATTATCTAGGATTAGCCCTGTCAAAGAAAAAGTCCTGTTTACAATGGATCACAACGATATCATCCAGCTTCATGGGTAGCCATTAAGTTCACCATAAACAACAGTAAGAGCCCCTGCACTCCAAAATAAAGAGGCCCACTACCCCGTTATACAAACCTATAAAAAAACAAAACACAGTAATCTTCATCTAGACTTATACAAAGTTCCATGTCATCCACATTTACAATCTATTCCCAAAAAGCTCAATCATGGTTGCCTGTGTAATCTGGCCACATAGCAGCAGTTATCGCATCACGATACTTCGACATTGCTTGTTGTGCCCGAGAATTAAAAGCTTCTTCAGTGCCCCCACTGCCTACGCGTGCAGCTCTTGCTAGGTTTGCGTCGCTGTTACGCACAAATGATCCTTCCCACACATGGAACATTTCATCCGCCCCGTTATACATGCGGATAAAGTTGTGCAGTGCACAGCAAGCAGTCACAATTAGCCGTTGTCTAGAGATAGAGAAGGAGTGCATTCCAGTCAAGATCGGGAACCTCGCCTTCAAGACGCCAAAGCATTGTTCAATCACCATCCGCAATGAGGAATGCCTATAATTGAACAACTCTTATGGGGTACTAGGCTGCCGGTTCGCACCCCGAAACTCTTGGACATGGTAGCGTGTGGACTTGTGTGGGGGGAGGAATGCACTGCCTATTGCGTACCCCGAGTCAACAAGGTAGTACGATCCTGCAATACGAGTGATAACCATTGCCAATTAATGTTACCCAACACAACTATTTTTGCTAGTTCCTTACTACCAAAGTGTATCTATACATGTATAAAACGAAGCATGC
Organism: Quercus lobata; assembly: GCF_001633185.2. Lineage (NCBI taxonomy): Eukaryota > Viridiplantae > Streptophyta > Magnoliopsida > Fagales > Fagaceae > Quercus > Quercus lobata. The sequence continues at coordinate 31,952,348 of NC_044909.1, read as the reverse complement.
ACTAAAGTTCTTTGATGTCAGCTTAAACAATGACTGACCATGCAGTGACTGACTTTAACTTACTACTCCATGAAAGCAAATTTTCCTAGTGAGATGACAAACTTTTACACGGCCTTTTATCCATGATATAGAGTGCTAAATGTGAATCACACAATTCATATATTGAGTTAATTAGTTCAGTTATAATCAAATTACCTAGCTACCAATCAAGTGCAGTGTATACAAGGTTTTTTTTTTTTTTTTTTTTTTTTTTTTTACAGAAAGGACAAAATATAAAGTAGTTACAAACTCATTGACCTCAGTTTGGATTTATAAGTGAACTAAGGTAAATATCTAAATTTAAACAAACCCATAAAAAGACATTCATGAATAAAATATGTGACATGAGATTAAAAAAAGTATGACATATAAACCACACAACCCACAAAAATTCACACCCTTTTTGAGAATTATCATAGACAAGAATTTCATCCTACTGCTCCATAATCCCATTTTGAATAGTTTTTCACATCTGTACTATGCTACAAAATACTTTGGAAATGCGAAGTCAGATGCAACAATGACCAAATCCAAAACCAAATGCGCTAAATTTTATTTTATTTTATTTTATTTTATTATTATTTTTTTTAACCTCTAGGCGGCCAAGGGAACTCATACTCGGCATGTCCAAGTGCGTCTTGCATGACTTGTGAATCATTTGCACTCCTTTCCCATCCCAAATGCACATACGTAAACCGCATGTCAAAGTTTCATGCACACATCACGTTTTGGGTGATATCACTCCGTCTATCTCTAAATGCGGTGGTCTTACTGGATGGGGCAGAAGCACTTATGTGCGTCCCATCGATAGCCCCCACACATTTCTGTTAAAAAAATAGGTAGCTGTAATTAATAAATTAAACTTATGTGTAATATAGTGTGAACAATATGAAGTTCACCAAAGTGAAGTTTGCTAGTACAAAAATTTATGTATCCAATTATTACAGGCTGAACAGTTCTGTCCAACTACCTAGGTACGTAGCTAGAGATATTGGAACATTTTGAACAATTCATAGAAACCAATAGTCACGGTTGGACGTAGTACTTGCATTTGACATTGGAATTTTTTCAATGGTTTGCGTACTCAAGGTTGTCTACATCAACTTTGATATGTTAACTTGTCTACTTTATTTAATATTTGTCAATCAACCTCAAATTATAAAAACTAGAAATACTTTAGAACTCTTTCATACTTCATACTGTTTTCTTTCTATTCTCTATTATAGATCTTTCACAATTGAATTTCATCACAAGGATAATTTAGCTAAGAACTAAAAAAAGAAAAATCAAAGCATACCTCAAACCATGGATAATATTTCTCATTCCCTCGAAGTGACTGAGGGAGCTGAGCTGCATCAACGTCGGGCCGGATAATGATACATCCCAAAGCATGGATAGCACGCAAGGTACGCCGGAACCGCCTTTGAATGGTCTTGAGAGAATGTTGGAAGCGGTTGGCAATTACCTGATAGTCAGCGTTGTGTCCGACGATAAATAGCACTGTCCCAACTGACTCCTCAATTGAAACCCAACCAGTGTCCTCTTCTAATAGGTGCAGTCGCTTCAACTCATTACACAAGTGTCTAAAAATGGTCTTGTCCATGCGGAATATGTCATAACACACTTGGAGATTTCCTTCTAGTACTTCAATCACATATGACCTCCCACTCAGGATACTAGTGCACATAGGTCGCTTCATGTAATACTTTTGCACGTACTCTATACACAGCTGAACGTAGGCTGTGGCAATCTCGAGCTCCACCTCATTATCGTACTCATCTGAATCGGACTCAGCCATGCCTGGATCACGATCTGAATCGGTGTCGACCATAACTGAATCACACCTGTGGGCATCTATTAAGTTCACATCAGCCACTATAAAGAAGTACATATATATATATATATATATATCGCTATATGTATATATATCTATATTGCTGTATGTATATATATAATTTAGTATATATATAAATGAGTATATATGGCTGTATGTATATATACGTGAGTTATATTCATCACTTGCATAATAGTACTTATAATTCTGAGTAAGTAAGTATATATATATATATAAGCTGTATGCATATATAAGTCAATATATATTTCTGCATATATAAGTCAGTATATACTCATATTTCTGCATATATATACTCATATTTCTGCATATTTCTGTATGTATATTTCTGCATATATATATTTCTACATATATATATATATATATGCAGAAATATATATGCATACAGAAATATATTTTTGCATATAAGTGTGTGTGTGTGTGTGTTTGATTATTGAACTGTAAATCTTAATGGGAGAGAAAATATGATGATAATAAATATAAGATCTAATGCTTTGCTTGCTGTTGCTGCACTACTATTGACTGTCCCCTATGGCTCTTCTTGACCGTCAGTCGTACCTTCTTCAGCCCCACCTCATGATCATGATCATGCAAAGCAACAAGCAAATATTAATTGCTTATTAGGTACATTTTGTTCACACGTGTGCAGGTGCATGCGCAATTTCACTTGTACTTTGCCATGTGCCTCTGTGTCTACTTACTCTGTATTTTACATTGATAGGATCTAACCAAGTTCATCTTGCTCTTAAAGACTCCTTCACATGTACATAACAAAAATAAATTGAAATAAGATTTCCTTTTTTTTGTGTGTGGTTAATAATGATAGATATTTACATAAAGAGAATTACGTCTACAACATTTTCACAATAAATCCTAATTGGCAGGTTGTTACGAGTTTTTAATTTGAATCTACCATTGAAATTACTTCGTTGAGTTTTACTTGCCTAAAGTAGTTGTTGCTAGATGGGTTAAGTCTGTTGTGGCTTTATGCTTTTCTCAAACATTGTCGTGTTGTGTTTATTGTTTGGCAGTTCTGGCTCTGCAGTATGTGTTCTGCTGAATCTCAAGCCTACTGCTCTTGAATCACTGTTTTTGCTATGTTAAATAAGATTCTAACTGATCCATCTACCCAAAAAATATATACTGTTGACAAAATCAATTGTAAGCTTCCATTTAATTGCAAAATGACATCAAATAATTCTATTTTTTTAACAAGCAATGCTTTTTATCCATTCCCAGAACCTGACTAATTCCTGTGATACGTAAATGCATATCCAAGCACAAAAACTTGTTAATAGTACTTCAAAACATGTTCTTGCCAATTGGATAGTCTGTAAAGTAATTAGCCCCCAAAAAAACAAAGAAGATCTAATAAAGATAAGCTTGTTTTTGGCATAATCACTAGGCTAAGCACAGTTTTAGTGAATCAAAGATAGAATTCAGCAAGCAAGGATTTAAAGAAATGCTTACATTTTTATCGCATTGAAAAGCAAGGTATAGATCATGAATTACAAATAGCAAATCACTACATTCTTTGCTGTACTTTCAAGGAAGTATGGATTAAAAAGCTTTAATTCAATTTGATATTTTCTTATTACATTCAGTAAAACACGTGTGTGCTAAGTAATCTATGGACCATCAGCCTTGACCCTGTAGATGAATACTTCTTATAACATGATACACACCAGACACACTCAAACACCTTTTTTTTTTCTCTTACAACAAGTGGAGATGGGAGATTCAAATCCAGATTCTCCCCATGGAGAGAACTAGTCAATGCCACTGAGCCACAAGGATAGGTTCTAAAAAATGTCATTTTTTTTTTTTGGCAAACCAATCAATATGCATTATGCATATGAACAAAGTATGTACTCAAGACGAAAGGCCGGAAAAATCAAATTAGACTAGCAGAGCCGATTAGAAATGCAAATCCTTTCATCATTCACATATAAATTTCTAAAAATAGAAAAGTAAATCGTATATTATGGTCAAATGAGTCAAACTCTTTTTTTTTTCCCCTCAATTTCTTTTAGCAATAATTAAAACCTCAAATTCCTACTACTAAGACTAACAATTACCAAAACCTCAAATTTAAGCACCAGTTCTTAAAAATAACTTAAGTAAATCAGACAACATTAGAGATTTAAAAATGTAATTAACAAAGAATGAAACAAAGATTTATAAAAAAGAATACCTGAAAGCTAAAGCTGGTTGTGGAGGCATGAAGATTTAGTAATGAGAGGCAATAAACAAAAATCCTCACCTGTAAATAGCCTATATGCAGATGGTACACTCCTTTGCTTTGAGACCCAAAATACACTTGATTTATGCAAGCTATATAGACCTGGATCAATTATAACAGGCTTGGCTCTCTGATACCTGCGGATTTCAAAGAATTTGCACCTTTTAGGCAGTGTTGTATACAAATTTTGCAGACAATTCATGTGTTGCTTTCAAACTAATTCCAGCAAAACTACAAATAACTAACAAAAGAGAAAGGATGAGCCAAATACTCCTTCCAGCCAATGTCACTTGTATGCTCAATAAAATACTACATTCTTGGAATAGCTAACAATGTATGAAGCAGATATGTGACACAAAAAAGAAATTTGCAAAATTGAATGCATCAACTTACTTTTTAAATATAAATATATATATATATATATATGTCACCAAAGTTAGAAATTCATAGAAGACACGACAACCACAAAACATATTTCTTACATAAATACCATAGTTGTCCCAAGGAAGTTAACATAATAAAGGAAGGCATAATGCAAACATTGTTCAAAATATTAACATAATACAGACTTTGCCTATTCACATTAAAGCAAACTAAGAGTACTAATTAACTTCCTAGGCTATCTACACGACGCACATCATCAGTTAACTTCCTAGGCTGTCAACCACAACCACCACTATTGTAATCCACCCCTAATAAACTCAATCCAGACCCTTCTTCTATCAACCGTCATAGCAAAAAAAGCGGCTCTACTCTTGGGGTTATGAAGCTCCTGCACGACCTTGCAATATGTGACATGATCCACATCAGTGTGCTGGTTCAGAAGAGTTACAGCTGCTGTAATTGACTCAGGGTTAGCCCCCACAGCAGAGTCTCCAGTGTCGGTGGACTTTTTCCCCCGACGGTTCCTCATGTCAGTAAAACCCCATATTGCCTTAGTCATGGATTCAAGGGAGTGCCCTTTCTTCCTTTTTCCGCTTGAATGAGATGGTTCAACTAGCCGCTTTTCAGCTTGCCTCCGGCTTTGGGCTTCACTCGGTGTGGGCAGCTCCTCCACGTCATCCACACCATCGGTGTTGACATTGACATGTACCCCCTCATATAGGAAGGCTGCATCAAGTTCTCTCTCTTCATCACTATTGGGAGCTGGTTGGGCAGATGAAATTTGGAGGAAACTCGTGGCTGTGTTTGAATTGAAAAGCGTGCCCAACAGGTCATAGTGTCTCATCCCCTTTTTCTTGAACTCCTTGAATTTATGATTGACCTATTAACAACCATATATATTGGGTTAGATGTTTTATTGATATAAAACCCAATACAAAGTAGATGGGTAATTATAATAACCGTATAACAACACTCTTTATTCCAAATTTCAAAAAGCCAAAAAGGTTTTTTAAGAAATTGTAGACATTGAGTAATTTACGCAGATGAATAATATAAATAAAAGAATATAAGTCAAGGACTCTATAGACCTGTGATGCAGTACATGTTTATACCTCAAAGACTCGGACCAAAAAGAACAGACCAGAGGAAGAATAAGTAAAAGCTGGAGACCATTCAAAATGCCAAAAGGAATTGGACAAAACTTGGAAGTTACTGTCCCTTTGCTGAACATGGCATTTAGAAAAGGCAAATGACCAGGGGCTACAGTACAATGCATACCAAAATAATGTTGCAAACCATAAATGGGCAGACTTGTCAAACAATCCCATTGGTCCTACTTTCCCAAAACAAACAGTGATAGATAACTCCAAACTCACAATAATGTCACTCTAACCATGAAACCCACATTAAACCCCATATATAAGTCAGATTTTATTCCATTCCTAAAAGTATCATCATGAGAAAATGCTACAAAAAAACTATTTAAAGCCACTATTTATTAATACACTCATAACCCAATAAACCTCATATTTTTTATATGCAGGGAAAGGTAAACAAAGATATTTAAGTGGTTGCCAAACAAATACAATTTTTTTTATATAAAAAAAGTCTTTAAAGATTAAGATTCCTTTACACACTCTACCTAATAAGTCAAACAAGAGATCTTGCATTACAGCTCATTGCTCATTGTTTGCATGAAAGGTGTCTCTGTCCTATCGGATGGTAAATATAATATATACAAATACTATTTAATGCAAGAGTTTAATACAATGAATTTTGACTTCACTATATTATATTAATCATTTACTCATTTCATTATCTAGGTTCCCCCCACTGAATTGTAACTACGAAAATCAACACCCAAAAAAAAAAAAAAAAAAAATCAAACAAGACAATAAATTGAATATAAAACCAACTAAACACACACTTATCAAATACTAATTTTCTCTCTTAGCTCATGATCAATTAGCAAATTATATCCTTTGAAGCCTATAATTTGTCCTTGGTTTTTGGAAGGACGCAGCGAAGAATATTGAGCCTATGACTTATCCTTTTATTATTATTATTTTTTATTGGAGACTTCCTTTTATTTGTGAAAGATACAGCGTATGATATTAAGCCCATGACTTATCTTTCTCCTTCTTCTTCCTTTAAGGGAAGCTTATGACTTATCTTCTATTTTTGCATAAGCAAACATTATGTACACTTCAAAACAAGATGTTCAAACCATATTAGACACTTCATTTTCAAAATATTGCATAGTTTATTTGGCTTTGTTAGGCTAAAATCACAATGATTATGGTATCTTTACCTATTTTATAAGTTATAATCACCGACGTATCTTAATTCATGCATCAAAACTAATCACAGATATTGACCATCTAATAGCAGCAAGTCAAGACCACTTTTAACTTTTAAAAATAGAAATTAAATAATAAAAAAAGGAAAAAAAGTCAAGTGTAGGTAGGCTTTCCACTTTTGCCTCTCCTTTACATTTCAAGGATGCCGTGATGAAAATTTTCCGTGTAGGAACAATTTATTTTGTTTTTTTACCAAAACTGTACTAAAATATATTTGTACGTTAAAAAAATGAGAGAAAACACATGCTTTAACATTGCTATATACACTTACAACATAGTGTTGGTCCATATGTATGAAAGTTTGTTTTTGCGTTATCACTATCTTCTTTAGTTGTGAATACATTTAGTGTTTAAAAGATGAGTCATGCTAGTATGAACACAAGGTAGATTTCGGTATCATGTTAAATTACAACCATAAACTCTGCATATAGGTAATTGTAATAAATTTTGTTTGGAGTATGTTAAAGGACTTACCGCAAATGCAGCAGCCCAAGCTTCCTCACTGGACGTCACCGTATTTGAAATGGGGTCCCATCCCATTCCTATACGTGCGATGAGCTGGGAGAATGTGCGGTGTCTCTGTTTCAGTTGTTGATATTTTTGTGTAAGTTGTGTCTTGCTGTAACTTTTAGACGCACGCTTGTTAAACTCATTCACAGCTTCTATCCAAGTTCCAGACTTGAACTGGCCTTGGGGCATATTCCCTTTAGCGTCCTCTTCTAACAAGATATCAATGAAATGTTTCTCGACTACTTCAGGCCAATTCTTATCCTCGGCATCATCCATCTAAATAAATGTTGGTATACTTACATAGACTCGTAAAATGGTCTTCTATGATATGGATTAAAAAACTTTAACTTCCTACTCACTAAAAGACCCAAGCAGCAAGCATATAAGAGAAAATTCACCTCATATAAAGGAAAAATACAAAGATACACATTGTATACACATTAGTCTGAGCTCAACTTGTAGTGGCATTGTATATTTATCAAGGCATAGGAGCATATTATAAATTTATAGTTGAATATATGTTGAAAGGTCAATGTCATTTAATGTATCAAAATTTTGTTCTCATAAAACTAATGATATTTAACTTTTTAGTGGATGGTTGTACTCCTATTTTGCCCCAGAATCAACCAAAGCTGAAGCCTTTTTTGTTCATGAAATAAAGAAGCAATTATACTACTTTGAATCTTTTCAACGAATGCACAATACTATTTTTCATTTGGCATAGAGAAGTGAAGCTTCAAAGAACTATTAAGTAATGTTCGAAATTAAACTTAACCTTAGATAACACGTATATATATGAAGAGACCAAAAGTATGTTTTAGAGATTGTATGTAAATATGAGAAGTTGTAATTAAAGATGATCAAAGCCTAATAAAGCTTACAAATAAAAATGAGTTATCAAGGTCCATTTTCAGTACTTGCTAATATAAACATCAACCTATGGTTTTAAACTATGGCAATCTACCATATAAGAATTGATTAAAAAAATTAAGAAGAAAGTGGTCTACATTCTGTTTTCAATGCAAACTGAAGATAGGACAGAAACATTAGCAATTCAGTATGAGACAACTCTCAAACCTGCACTAGCAGGAAAAAAAAAAGGGCCCTGTTTAATATGTTAACTTTTAAATATAAAATTTAAAAAATAATAATTCAAAATGATTTATTAGATTATTTATTTAGTAATAATCACTTCTTTTTTTAATAATCAAGAAACTTATAAGAAGTTGGAACTACCATCAACAACAACACACAGTCCAGCCAAAAGGCTAGACTCAAAACAACAAGAGACTCAATACACAGTCAGGCCAAAAGGCCACACTCAAAACAACAAGAGCCTCCAAAGAGGTTAACAGCATTAGCAACACCAAGTTCAAGCAGGCCAACAGAAATCTTAGCTGTGAATTACCACATTCATTTTTTCATCAACTTATAATTTCAAAAAAAGAAAATTTTGATAATAACTTTAAAACCTTGCTTGTCAATAATAAGACGAAGAATTCAAATAAGTAATAGTAAAAGAAAAGAGTGGGTCTGTGGAAGGAAAATGAAGAATCCTTTCTGCCATTTAATAAGTTCTTATAAAATTTTATGTATATTCAGGTTTTTTTCACAGTTTGTGATTACCCACATTTGAATTATGCTTCATTTATTTCCTGAGGGATCTTGTAGCTATCTGGGATTAAAATGGTAGTTTTAGGAATCCAAACTTTCTTTCCCTCCTTCCACTTTTTGGCAACTAAATAGACCAACAGTGTATTGTATAAGTTTTTTTCATGTACTGGATTTTAAAATGTTTGGAGACATTTGCAGGGGATGGGAACCCTATATAATAGTTGAAGTCTCTCTCTCACACGGGCGTTTATACATACTCCCTTTCTACTTCAATGAAAACATTAAATCTCAAACCATAACACAGAACAAGCACACATTAGCAAGCCACAAAATGAAGAGATTTTTTCAATGAGCTAAGGTACAAAATTAAAATAGAACTTAGAACCATGATTCACTATATTACACAGACGTACCAGTAAGGGAACACGGTGAGAGGAGGAAGCAGATGCTCTGTAATGCACGAGAGAGGTGGATGAGGATGGGAGTGAGGCTTCCATCTGAAAGAATATATGGGATTAAAAGAAGCCCTAACATGAATTAATGTGAAATGATCTGAACTTGATTGGGATGTGAAAGAAAGCTGAAACAAGTAATTAACAAAATTAAAAACCTTTACCTGACCGACCCCTTCGGACTGTGTGAGTTTGCCTTTTCCTTAGCAACAGAGCTTCGTTGGTGAGGAATTAATTGGGAGAAAGGGATTACTGTGATTGATAGGGGTTATTGGTGATGATGTGTGTGTGGGATTTTGACGCGTTTATGAAGCTACTGTTAGGATTAATGGCACCGGATCCGTGAGGGGTGAGGTGGAGTGCCACTGGGTTAGAGAAGTAATAGAGGTGGGTGAGAGTTATGGAGGTGGGTGAGTTCGGATTGTGATCTTCTTTGTATATTTGTGTTTGGGGCGTGAAGACTGAAGAGATGAGAGTAGAGAGGAGAGGAGACAAAGATTAAAAAAAAGCTGATCAGTGGGTCCGGGCACAGTCCAAAAGTGAGTTCAATTTTATTACCGTTGTGCCATCCGAAACATCAGTTCAGTGTTTAAAATCACAGCCGAGCACGTTCCAAAAAATGTATTTCAAACATGGGTTTTTAAGCAACCATTTCCAAACAACCCTGTTTTGAACTCTGTCACCAAACATATTTTTTCAAATTTTGGACACTAGTGTTCAGTGTTTAAACACTAAACACTGTGTTTTGAAAGGACAAACCAAACGGCCTCCTAAAATCTCGCATTAGGCTTCTTTGTTTTGTTTTTTTTTTTTTTGCTCTCCTTTTTTTTGGGCAACTCACTAGTGATTTATTATGATCGTGTTTCTATATGAAACTCCAAGAGATAATAAAGAGGAAACACTGTTGATATCTATGATCAATAATTCATATATAAAGATGGAGAGATTGAAGAAGATGTGAAATATAGGAAAAGAGTAGGATAGATGAAGTGGAGAAGCGCATCATTAGTATCGTGTGATCATAGAATTTCTATTAAGTTGAAAGGAAAATTTTATAAGACTACTATATATAAGACCAATTATTCTCTACGATATCGAATGTTGGGATGTTAAGAAGCAAAACATTCATAAAATGAGTATAGTTGAAAAGAGAATTTGAAGATGGATAAAATGAAAACACGAGAAAATAGGATCCAAAATGAAAAAAAATCCCTTGAACATAAGCGTGTGATGATGCCAAAAATCGTCAGTGAGTCATACGGTCCTCATGTGCTTTAGACAGAATCTGCGAAACAGAAACAAAGAAGACCTTGCAGAGAGTACCGGTGTGATATCCGCCAAATACCCTCTGAATGTTAAGTTAAAGAACTTTCATAACTTTAGAGTGCTAGAGTTAGGGTAAATTATGCGTACCTTGGTTTGTGAGAGTTTTGGAGTTCTTATAATGGCGTAGAGCTGGCATTCGTTTCTTGGTGAAGAGGGTCTTTCCTTGTAGGGAACATCCTCATAAGTGCACGAAATTGGCGGGATCCTTTCCTTATAGGGATTCCCTTGATTAGGGTTAATTGTGAGGTGCAAGATATTTCCTTGTATAGATATCCGTGGGGGTCAAGTAAGGCCATGCTGGACTCATCATGCTCTTTATTCTCGTTGGCTTCTTTTACTCCCGTCAGCTTCTCTCTTCTCGTCAGCTTGGGAATCCTCATCATCTTATGTAGATACTGTCGGGTATTGAGGTGATGTTGTCAACTTATGGTGTTGTCAATTCCGCACTACTTCACACGCATATGAAGCTGACGGGCTTAATGAATTTGTTAGCTTCTTTTTATTTCTTCCTAAAAACACTCTTGTCAGCTGCCCCTTACTCCATGGCTCCATCAGCCTTAACTGACGGGTCGTGGAATGTAACTTTCCTTTTGTTATTTATTCGTTGGAAAAAGGGGTGCTCATTAATGGCTTCTTTGAGCAGATTTCATTTAATGCTAGGACAAGTGGCATAGGTTAGTTGGCCTCTAAACAAAGGCATCGCTTCATTTCTCGTGCTCTTTTGCCTTATATATAGTTCACCACCTCTTCTCATTTTCCCTTATTTCAACTTTGCTAATCTTAAGAGAGAGAGCTGTAATTTCGTTAACTTTGCTACCGTTGACTTACTGATCCCGTCACCTTTATGGAATCGTCTACTATTCTTGTAAGTTCTCTTCTCTTTTCATTCCTTTTTTATTTTCGTTTTCGTAGTTGGTCATCACTTTAATAGAGAGACTTGTCAAATAGGTTCTTAGAATGTCTCCATCGCTTGTAGGTGAATAGATGTCAAGTGATAGAGAAGCGACAAGTGAGTAGTCGTCATTAGTCTGTGAGGAAGCGGGCTACGATGAAGTCTACCCGTCAGGTCATGGGCCCAAAGAGGGCTTATCCTGGTCATCAGAAAGGGAACTATCTGCCCATTCTCCTGATGACGACGAGGAAAGTTATGACGGAGAGGAAGATGGAAAGGGAGGAGAGGATAAGGAGAACGAGAAGGGTTGTGAGGGAGAGGATGACGAGGATAAGGGTGAGAGTGGCGGGAGTACTTCTATGGAAGGAAGTTCAGGAAGCCCAAGGGATGGTCATACTTGTCCTTTTATCCTTCCTGGGATATGAACCGTCAATGATTTTAAGCTGACGATGACGACCAAATTTTTTAATAACTTAAGGGATCGTTACCAAATCCCTGACAACATTCCAATCCATCTGCTTGGGAAGTATGAAAAGTGCTACTCTAGGAAGGCCAATGATGTCGGCATGTATGACGCCATGTTCGCGGTAGGATTGAGATTGCCTTTGATGGCATTACACCGTCAGTTGGCCATTTTCCTTGGTCTATCCGTCAGCTAAATTGCCCTAAATGCTTGGAGTATATTCATAGGGGCTAAAATCCTTTAGAGTCGTCTTAGTGAGGGGAACTGTCAGCTTACTCTGGACGAGTTCTTTTGGTGCTACAGACCCCAACATATCTCCTCATCTCAGGGGATATATCATTTTGCAGCGAGGAAGAAGACACTTAGGTTGGTGTCGGACATGCCCGACTCTAATAGAAATTGGAAGGGTAGATACTTTTTTGTTTAAGGGACGAATTGGGTATGCCATCAGGAAAAGTGGGTGACGATGCCTCAAGGTTTTGAAAATACTTGGGGTATTGTCAAGGATTCAGGTCTAGCACCGTCCGTCCTTTCACTTTTTCATTATTTATTTGTCTAAGTGTTTAACGTCGACTGCTTTTTCTCTTTTTCAGCTTCCATGTATAACCGACGAGCAGGAGGCTTTCATCTGTCGGGTACTTGAGATACCGTTTGACGAAAGGAAGTGCAGGGACCTGATCACCCTTGATACACTGCACGCCTATGGTGGTGGTCCTGTGCTGACGCTTGTAGCTCGTAAACTAAACACATACTCCCGACGGCGTAAGTTCCTATTCCTTTGCTTCTTTCTTCTCGTTGTTCTTATTTTCATTTGCTTATCTAACGTCTATCTTTTACCCTTAGTAGAAATGGAGGCAGTGAGGCAAAGAGCCTTGGTAATGGTGTTAGCCGTGGCGCGCAAGCAGAAGGAGAAGGAGAAGGAAGGGGCCTCCTTGTCAGCTCCCAAGGGTGTCGACAAGGGAACATCCAAGGGGAAGAGCGATGGGAAGGATGACTGTCCGCTTAAGAAAGGATCAAGCATTCTTACTGTTGACAAACAGCCAAAGCTGTCATCGCGTCCCAAGCCTAGCCATGGAGCTGGTAAAGGTCTAATGACATCGGCTGGTCCCGTCACGTAGGGAACTATATGTCGTCTTCTCACACATAAGGAACATGCCATTGAGATGGTTGAGTCAATTATCAAGGAGACAGACTTCGACCTTTGTGTTGAGCATTTGACGGAAGACCTAGGTGCATCGGGTCTCTTCGACTTAGCTAGGGTATGTTTTTCTCATACTTTGTTCTATTTCATATTTTCTTCTCTTGATGATGGTTGTTTTTGTTTCTAGGCATTGATTCACATGAAGGCACTCCAGGATAGGTGCGTCGCCAGAGAGGGAGTGATCTGCTGGCTTCGTAAGCGTCAAGATATCCAAAACAATGAGATGGATCAGTACAAGGAGGCTGTCTGCACACTTAACAAGGAGCTAACGGCTGTTACTAAAAAACTGAAGCAAGAATCCATTCTCCGAGAGATGGCGTAAGAGGCCAAGGTGAATCTGGAGGCAGAGCTAATGGCTATTTGTGGGCAGGTAGAGATGGCCAAGGCTGATGCCATAGCAGAGTTCAAGGCTTCCCAGCCTTTTATCGATGCTTGCGTAGTGTACTATGGTGACGGGTTTGAAGACTGCCTGAAGTAGGTTGGGTCTGTCTATCTAAACCTTGACTTATCTAAGGTCACCATGGACGACTCGATTTGACGACTCCTGCATTTGGCGACATTGTCAACGAGGAAACCGACGACTCCACTCATACAGAGCAGGACCCGAAAGACGACAGTGTGGTCCTTGCTCAACCTGCCCTTGAGAAGCCTGTCACTCCCTTGGTCTCATCTATTGTCGACCCTCTTGCTCATGATGCCCAGAACTTCGCTGCCCAGAACGCCCCAAACTCCTCTGCTCAAAACACCCAGAACCTTGCTGCCCAGGACGCCCCGAACGCTTATCTTTAATTCTTAGTTTTTTATGTATCCACTCTTATTTCCAAACAATAGTAAATGCCTTTGTTTTTGGGATTTGTTGCAAACGTTTTCCCTTTTTTATGGGCTTTATTTAATATTTTATTACATCCGTCGCTTTTAGCCTTGTTTCCTATTGTATTTATCCATCTGCCTTTACATACGTGTTAGGATGCATCTGTTTACTTGGATGTATTCGTCTACTTGAATGTAATCATCCCTTTTGAGGACTTAATGTTTTCAAAGCCTCCCATAGGCTGAGCTCGTCCACTAGTGGATTTAACATTTAACCCGTCCTCTTAGGACTTTAATAATAAGCCCATCCATTTAGGGATTTAATGAGGAACTCATCCACTTGTGGACTAAACAATTTCAAGGCATCCCTATGGGATGAACTCGTCCACTTGTGGACTTCATAATTTCAAGGCATCCCCATGGGATGAATTCGTCCACTTATGGACCTAATAATGAACTCGTCCGATTGTGGACTTAATAATTTCAAGGCATCCCTAAGGGATGAACTCGTCCACTTGTGAACTTAATAATGAACTCGTCCACTTGTGGACTTAATAATTTCAAGGCATCACTATGGGATGAACTCGTCCACTTGTGGACCTAATAAAGAACTCGTCCATTTGTGGATTTTAACAATTTCAAGGCATCCCTATGGGATGAACTCATCCACTTGTGGACTTAATAATGAATTCATCCACTGGTGGAATTTAACAATTTCAAGGCATCCTTATGGGATGAACTCATCCACTTGTGTACTTAATAATGAATTCGTCCACTTGTGGACTTAATAATAGATGTAGTTTCGTAGAGACATATATTCATACATAGGTCATATCTGAATAACTCCTCTTATTGTGATAAATGCATGCATAAGTAAAAAATTGTTCTTGAAAGAATAAAAAGCTTCCCTTTGGGCTTAAAAAGTATTGTAGATAGTAAAAATTAACTAAAATGAAGTAAAATGGAAATGAGGAGTGTTGTTCTTCGTGCCGTTGTCTACTGGTAGTATTTCTTCAAGTGCTTCGTGTTCCACGAGTGGTGCAACTTTTGCCCATCTAGCATCTCTAGGTGGTAGGTTCCCTTCCTTTTCCATGAAGCGATTTTGTAGGGTCCTTCTCAATTAGGTCCTAGCTTTCCTTGGGAGAGATCTCTTATAGTGCCTGTCACCTTTCACAAGACGAGATCTCTAACTTGAAAGTCTTTGTGCCTAACTTTTATGTTGTAGTCCATGGCCATGAGGTTCTAGTACTGCGCTAACCTTTGTTCAGCCGCTGCTCTGACCTCATCCACCAAGTCAAGCTGTAAGCGCATAACTTCATCGTTCCTGCTCTCATCATGGTTTCCTACTCTGTAGCTTATGAGTCCAACCTCAACTAGGATGACGGCCTCGCTTTTGTATGCTAGTTGAAATGGTGTCTCTCTTGTAGGCATCCTTGCCGTTGTCCTGTACGCCCATAGAACTCTTGGCAATTCTTCCGGCCATATACCCTTTGCCCCCTCGAGCTGAGTCTTGATAATTTTGAGCAAGGATCGGTTTGTGACCTCAACTTGTCTGTTGGCCTAAGGGTGGGCGGGTGAGGAGTAATGATTCTTGACCCCCATTTGCGAGCAAAAATCTCTGAACGAGTCGTTGTCGAACTGCTTCCCATTGTTTGAAATCAGTACTCTAGGTATGTTGTACCTGTAGAAGATGTTCCTCTATACAAAGCTTCTTATGTTCTTTTCTGTGATGGTGCCTAGGGCTTCAGCTTCCACCCATTTGGTAAAGTAATCTATACTGACCATTAGGAACTTCAACTGTCTCATCACTATTGGGAATGGGCCCATGATGTCTAACCCTTATTAAGCAAAAGGCCACAAGGCCGTCATTGGAGTGAGCTCTTCTAAAGGCTGTCTGATGACGTGGCAAAACCTTTGACATTTATCGCATGATTTGACATAGGCTTGGGCATCCTTCTGTATGGTGAGCCAATAGTATCCATCCCGAATTAGCTTGTGCACCAACGACCATGACCCAAAATGGTTCTCGCAGATCTTCTCATGGATTTCTTTCATGATATAGTCTGCTTCCTCGGGGCCTAAGCACCTTAGGTATGGGCGGGAGAAGCCTCTTTTGTATAAGACATCCTTTATCAGGACGAAACGTGCTACTTGGTCCTTCAGCTTTCTTGTGGCCTCCTTACCGTCAGGTAGTGTGCCGTCTTTTAAATAAGAAACTATCGGTGTGGTCTAGTTACTTCCTGAGCCTATTTCCTGCACTCCGACGCCATTTATCAAAGGTAAGAGCTGAACAAAAAAAAGTACCTTACTGGGGATGAGCATGTGTTCTGCTGATGCGGCTTTCGTAAGACGGTCGACCTACTTGCTCTCTTCCTTGGGGATTTGAACAAACTTAGTCTGAA
The DNA here is from genome assembly GCF_001633185.2 of Quercus lobata. NCBI lineage: Eukaryota > Viridiplantae > Streptophyta > Magnoliopsida > Fagales > Fagaceae > Quercus > Quercus lobata. Next base: position 31,935,801 of record NC_044909.1, on the reverse strand, counting down.
ACTCGCCCTTTTCTGGAGAATGTAGCACTATGCCTGCTCCACCAGCCTGCCTGTTAGACGATCCATCCATGTGAATACTCCATTGGGCATGTTCTCCTACTCCCTGGCCTTCCATGTTGGTGAATTATACAATGAAGTTAGCGACCACCTGTCACTTTATGGCAGTATGCGAGCGATATTGTACATCGAATTCGCTTAACTCTATTACCCATAGTGTCATCCGTCCAGCCACTTCAGGGTTACTCATTGCCCGTCGTAGAGGTTTATCTGTCAGAACGACCACAGTATGGGCTTGGAAGTATGGCTTGAGCTTACGAGCTGCGGTAACTAAAGTGAAGGTGAGCTTTTCCATGGGTGGGTACTTCTCCTCTACGCCACGGAGTCCTTGGCTAGTGTAGTACACGGCCTTCTGCACCCCGTCTGCTTCTCTGACTAAGGCCGCACTAACAACAGTTGGGGAGACGGTTAGATAGAGAAATAGGTCTTCCTTTGGCTAGGAGGGACTTAGCAACAGTGGGGAGGAGAGGTATGCTTTTAGATCATCAAAGGCTTGTTGGCATTTGGGCGTCCACTCGAAGGACTTCTTCAGCATGCGAAAGAAAGGTAGACATTTGTTTGTCGCCCTTGAAACAAACCTGTTCAGCGCAGCTACCTTGCTGTTGAGGCATTGCACTTCTTTTGTGTTCCTTGGTGGTGCCATCTCCATTATGGCCCGGATCTTGTCTGGGTTGATTTTGATACCTCTTTGAGACACCATGAATCCTAAGAATTTTCCAACCGTCACCCCAAATGCGTATTTGCTTGGATTAAGCTTCATGTTGTAAGAGTGGAGGGTGTCAAAGGTCTCCTTGAGGTCGTCTAAATGATTGTCCTCCCTTTGGCTTTTCACTAGCATGTCATTCATGTAAACTTGGACATTTCTTCCAATCTGATGTGCAAACATTTTGTTCATAATCCTCTAATACATTGTGCCTGCATTCTTGAGACCGAACGGCATTACCTTATAGCAGAAAAGGTCTTGGCTGGTGACGAACAAAGTTTTCTCCTGGTCAGCTTTGTCCAATTTGATTTGGTTGTAACCAGAAAATGCGTTGATAAAGCTCAATAACTGATGTCTTGCCGTTGAGTCTACTAGGATGTCAAACCGCGGAAGAGGGTAGCTATCCTTGGGGTACACCTTGTTCAAGTCCGTGAAGTCTACACACATCCTCCATTTTCCGTTGGCTTTTTTAACCATCACTACATTGACCAACCAGTTAGGGTAGTACCCTTCCCTGATGAACTCTGCATCTTGCAATTTGCGGACTTCTTCCGCTATAGCCCGGTCTTGTTCTTGGGCGAACACTCGTTTCTTTTGACGGATAGGGGGAAAAGAGGGTGACATATTCAACCTGTGCACCATGACTGAAAGGTCGGTCCTGGGCATCTCTTCAGGATTCCAAGCAAAGATGTCATGGTTTTCTCTTAGGATTGCTGTGAGCGCTTGCCGAACTGGTAGATTGGCAAGGGTGCCGATCCTAGTCGTTGGTTTAGACCTAGAGTTATCGAGAAGTATCTCCTCCAATCCTTTCATGGGCTCTGCGATCGCCCTTTGTTCTTCAATGTTTATGGTTTGCAACTAGTCATCCATCTCCAACATTGCTATGTAACACTTTCGTGCTACCACTTGGTCCCCACGTACCTCTGCTACTCCATACTTAGTGGGGAATTTGATCATCAGATGATAGGTTGAAGTCACGGCCTTCAATGAGTTGAGGGTAGGTCGACCTAGTATGGCATTGTAGGCAGATAAGCAGTTGACAACGAGGAATGTAACATCCTTAGTAATTTGCTGAGAGTAGTCGCCGACCGTCAGGGGCAATGTGACCATGTCGAGGGGGTATACCCTCGTTCCTTTGAACCCAATAAGTGGCATGTTGGCTGGTATGAGTCGTTCTCTCTCGATCCTCATTTGTTGGAATGTCGGGTAGTAGAGGATATCAGCAGAGCTTCCATTATCAACCAGGACCCGGTGAGTATTGTAGTACCTTACTCAAATACTAATAACGAGTGCATCGTTGTGTGGGTGGTAGCATCTTCTTCTGAGAACCCAATTATAGGGTTGTCTTTGGGATGAAGCCTGTCAGCTGGACGTTCTAAACCATCTTAAGGTAGGCCTTACGGGCCTTCTTGGATGAACCTAAAGTCGTGGTGCCCCTTACAATCATCCTTGGCTTGGGGTGCTCGTTTTCCCTTCTAGCAACTTGCTCCTGTGGTGGATCCGCCCTTTCTTTGCTGATGAATTACTGTAGTTTCCCTTGTCTAATAAGGGCTTCAATTGGCTGCTTTAGGTCATAACACATGTCATGACCATGGTCCCGATGAAAATGGCAATATTTGTCTTTGAACCTTTTGTTGGGATCTCCCTTTAACTTGCCAGGCCATGTCAAGGTCGTGTCGTCCTTGATTTGCATTAACACCTGATCAATCGAGGCAGTTAGCGGGGTGAAGTCGGTGAACCTTTTAGTGGGGGGTTCAGCGCGCCTGTCCTCCCGTCAGTCTCTGGTTTTAGTCATCTTCCATCCCTTTTCCTGTCGAGCTTCTTCTTACTTTTCCCTCTTTTTGGGTTTCTCCTCTCGGGCTAGCAGCGCATCCTCTGCGTTCATATACTTAGTAGCTCGATAAAGCACATCTGTCATGGTCTTTTGGTTGTTTTTGTATAAGGAGAATAAAAACTTTCCCTTCCGCAGACCATTGGTGAATGCAGCAACAAGTATCTTATCATTAGCTTTGTCTATCGAGAGAGCTTCCTTGTTGAAACGGGTTATGTAAGACCTCAGTGTCTCGTCTTCCCGTTGCTTGATGCTCATTAGGCATGCAATGGACTTCTTATACCTGTGTCCTTCGATAAAGTGTGAGGCAAATTGCGCGCTTAGCTCCTTGAAGGTATTGATGGAGTTGGGCGTCAATCTGCTGAACCACAACCTTGTGGGACCCTTCAGCGTAGTTGGAAAGGCTCATCACATGATCTCATCCACCACACCTTGTAAGTGCATGAGGGTTTTAAACGACTCCAGGTGGTCCAAGGGATCCTTTGACCCTTGAGGGCATACGAAACTTTGCAGGAAGAGGGAACGAAGTGACGGCTGCTGTGAAGGGCGAGTCCGTCTGATGGACCAACTCGTCAAGGTCGTTTGATACCCGCCGCTTGAGGGCATTCATCATGAAGTCCATCATTTCCTTCATCATATGCATCTTCGTCACCATATGTGATTGTGCTGTATCTGTGATGGATGAACGACTGGTGTCTTGTCGCTCTAGTTTACTCGGAGCATTACTTCCTTCTGGTCCTTCTTAGTCCCTTCTTTGGGCTCTGGTGCCTTCTTGCTCTTCTCCGTGACTGTTCAGCCCAGTATCCCTTTGGCACAGCTGTTCCTCCAGGCCATGGTTCTGCTTAGCATTCCACAACCACAGCTAGGGTTTATACTTGTCATTTAAGGGTAGTAATGCATGGTTCATCTCCATTGTTGTTGGTTGCCATTGAGTGAATAAGTACCATGCAACTCTTTTGTTCGGGAAGCGATAGTGTGACTTCTAGTCTACTTGATTCCCACAGACGGCGCCAATTGATGATGCCAAAAATCATCTGTGAGCCGCACAGTCCTCACGTGCTATAGATAGAACCTGCGAAACAGAAACAAAAAAGACCTTGCAGAGAATACCGGTGTGGTATCAGCCAAATACCCTCTGAATGTTAAGTTCAGGAACTTTCACAACTCTAAAGTGTCAGAGTTGGGGTAATTTATGCGTATCTTGGTTTGTGAGAGGTTTGAAGTTCTTATAGTAGCGTAGAGCTGGCATTCATTTATTAGCAAAAATGGTATTTCCTTGTAGGGAAGATCCTCATAAGTGCATGTAATTGGCGGGATCATTTCCTTATAGGGATTCCTTTGATTAGGGTTAATTGTGGGGTGCAAGATATTTCCTTATATAGATATTCGTGGGGGTCAAGCAAGGACATGCTGGACTCGTCATGCTCTTTATTCTCGTTGGCTTCTTTTACTTCCACCAGTTTCTCTCTTTTCATCGGCTTGGGAATCCTTGTCATCTCATGTAGATACCATCAGGTATTGAGGTGATGTCTTCAACTTATGGCATTGTCAATTTCGCACTACTTCACACGCGTATGAAGCTGACGGGCTCAACAGATTCGTCAGCTTCTTTTATTTCTTCCTAAAAACACCCTTGTCGAGGTGGCTGAGTTTGACATGGTTTAATCACATTAAGAGGAGATTGAACAGTTACTTCATTGGTAAGAAAGAGCGAGTTGATTTAAGTTGAGGGAATTAAAAAAAAATGAAACTATATCTATTGATTAAAGAAAATATGATGTGTCAACATTCTATTGGAGATTTTAAATATAGAATATAATTTAAATTCAATAAAAATTAAATTAATGATGTGTAAAATAGAGAGACCTTAAAAACCCATGTGGCACAATATTATGAGGTCAAAATCAAACTAATTCAGCTTTTATATAAACTAGTTGGTAATCCCATGCATATGCATGGATATACTTAAAAGATACACATTAAGATGCATAGTATAATAATCTTACATATATAATTTAAATATTATTGATAGTCATTCTTATATATATATATATATATATATAATTTTTTTTAACTATTTAAAAAGTCTTGTAAGAATGTTATTAGGCAGAAAATGTAAAATGTCAAATTTTTAAACATTTTTATGTTCATTAATTCTAGACTCTTTGGTTTTTGTACACAATAACTCACTTGAATAAATATTTATGACATGGTCTTAGATTTTATTCCTAAATTAAGAAATAAAACTTTCTCTGAAAATAAATAATTTAGGACCAATGCGCACCCTTGGTGTGGTGGTCATTCTACAAGTATAAATACTTGCGGGGTATGGGGGGCAAGAGCCGAGGTTCAAGTCTCTAGGAGGGAGTTTCACACGCATATACACTTAGATTAGGCTAGAGTAGAAATTATATCTTGTATATATAAAAAAAAAAAAAAAATTAGGACACATGGCTCAAAATTGGACTTCAATTGTAGAATCTAATATGATTTTCTCTAAACTTTACTTATTTTTGTGCCAAATGAATTATTTTTAGTTATAAAAAAAAGGCTCATAAATATAAAATCATTCAAACTCTCTCTTCCTCTAATTTTATATATAGTGGTATATATATGATTATGTTTTTTTATTATTTATTTATATTGGACTCGTTATTTTCTATTCTAAATTAACTCATTTGGCACAAAAATTAAAAAATTTCGATTAGATGGAACACGTGCCGTAAAATTAAACTCTAATTGAAATTCAAATTTTACACTGAACTAACTAACTTGGTTCAAAATTTTAAAAATTTTGATTAGATGAGACACATGGCACAAAATTGAACTCTGATTGAATTTCAATTTAAAATCTAATTGGATTTTTTCTCAACTTTACTTATTAATATATATATATATATATATATATATATATATATGTATATATGTATATGTATATGTATATATAGATGACTTATAAACTTGAATTTTTTTTAATTCTACAAAGAAAAAGGCTCATAAATATAAAATCATTCAAAAATTATGTTTTTTTTTTTATGGTTTACTTATATTAGACTCCTCGCTTTTTACACTAAATTAACTCATTTGGTACAAAAATTAAAAAAACTTAGATTAGATGGGACACATGTCGCAACATTAAATTCTAATTGAAATCCAATTTTTACATTGAATTAACTCACTTAATACAAAAATTTAAAATTTAGATTAGATGAGACACATGGCGTAAAATTAGACTTTAATTGAATTCCAATTTAAAATTTAATTGAATTTTCTCTTAGTTTTACCTATTATTATATATATAGATGGTAGATTTATTTATTTTTTTCGAGTTTTAATTGTAGATTTAATAATATTTTATTAGATTAATATTTAAAAAAAAACAAAACTATTGGGATTACACATTTTTTTCGTTTTTGATACGCATGCCAAAGTGCACATTAATAAGATATTATTTAATATTTAATCAGTTTACTCATGTTTTGTGTATAACTTTAGACTATATATATACTTTGGAGTCCAAGTGTCTATTGGAGAACAACTTATTTAATTTTTTGGTGAAATTTTTTTGTTAAAAATACTGTAATAAAAAGTAAAAGTTAAATAAAATAAGCAAATGACTCATTCAGCACTTGCGAATAGTAGGAAACATAAAATAAGTAGGTGACTTATATGAGATTTGTAAATAATAGGAAATTTAAGCAATAAGCTAGCGGTTTATAAGTACATCCCAAATAATAGGAAATAAACATTTTGTCCATGACAAGTTTGGAAACAACATTACAAAGGAATCAAAAGCTTAGTTATAATACATGTTTAACAATAGAGGAGTAAGTAAGGGCCTTGTAGCTAAATTGACAACTCCTCATGCACAAAGTCCTCATACACAAAGTTCTCAGGTGTCTAGGGGAAAATGGTATGATATTAAAGATATTATAACTTTTACTACATAAAATTTACAAACTGTTGTGGCAATGTTTGTGATTGATGAACTTTAACCATCTAATAAATAAATATTTGAAATATGTTTTAGTAATTGATGACACATAAATTTGTAAGCTCTAATTATATAACTCAATTGGTTAAATCTATGGTCGTCCTCCAAATATTAGTGTTTTGAGATGTTGATAATGATTAATTATTACAAGCGGACGATGTAACTTTAAATCCTTTCATATCTATATACAAAATAATGATAAATAAATAGGTTCATTAAACATAAGAAATTCTTGCGATTAACTCTTTGTTATCACATCAACAAATTCATTAGCCTCTTTAGTCTCTTATGAACTCCCAAATAAAGTGTATAGTAATTTTTGATCATGCGGGTTCGTTTGAGAAATCCTACCAAACAACTTCCTACAATGTAATTAATTTTGATTAGGGTGAAAAAAACAACTTTGATTAATTTAATAATTTTTTTAGTTTATAAATATTTCTAACGAATGTTTAAATAATAATAATAATAATAATAATAATAAAAAAAACAAACAAAACCCCAATCAACACCTTTAGTTTAGTGAGCTAAAACTTGCGTAATACTGCAGGCCCTTTTGACAAAATCGAATAAAATCCCAGCCCTACCCTTCCTTTTATAGATTATAATCAATTAATTACTAGTTTTTCTTTTGACAAAACTTATTCGAATCCCAGCCTTTCCTTTTAATTATACCTTGTACTAATAGTATTGCAGGCCCAAATTAAAGCAAAGGAGTTTCGAATGGACATTGCTTTGCTTGTAATTAGGGGTGTCAAATGGGTGAGTTTGGGATGGGCATAATTGGGTTGGGTATATAAAATCTATTTATCCATTAAAACTCATTTAATTAATTGCTTCTAACTCAAATCCAACCCAACACAATTATTATGGATAAACTCCAACTTACCCAATTACCCAATTATCAAAATTACCAAAATGTTATTAAAGTGAAAACTCCAACATTGGATTTCCTTTTCCACTCTCTATAGTCTCCATTCTTGGGATTAAAAAATTCCACATAAGCACATCCACGTCAGCAAATATATTAAAAATCTAAGTGCTCGTTTGGATAGTACTTAACTTTGTTGCGTCTACGTTTTCACTTTTTTTTTTTTTTTTTACATTTCACGCGTTTTGCAGAAATGGGGGACAAACAACACTGTAGCGGCACTATTGTAGTACTGTAGCAGTACTGTTTATAGAACCCACAACCACTTTATTCATTAAAAAATATTAAAAATGGGTTCCACGGTACTATTTACACATTTAAAAATTATTTTGCTACAGTGTTTTCAGTTTTCAGTTTTCAGTTTCAGCAACAATAAATTCAATCCAAACACACCCTAAATAAAAAAATATTTTCTTTCCTTTTTTATTTTCTCTCACTTACTTGCAAACCAAACAGATACAAAAAAAAAAAAAAAAAGTCATTTCAAGCTCAAAATTACTCTGCCGTCCGAAACAGTTTTTTTAAAAACATGAAAGACAATCAGCAAACTCCATCACCACTCACTCTTACTCACTCCACTTTATGTTCACATTCTCCATTATTTCTCTAACTAATCACTCACTCACTCTCAGTCTCTCTTGCTAGTTCTTTCTCCAATGGCTTCGTCGATCGCTTACGCTTCCAACCTCGCCTTGCTCCGCGGCAAGAACCACCACAACGACGACGCCACCGCGGAGGTTGTGGATGATCGGATCGCAGAGAAGGAAGAGCAAGCAGTGAAGAATCGTAGAGTTCTTAGAATCCGTATCGTTTGCGGTGGTCCCTCGGCGGAGCGTGGAATTTCGCTTAACTCTATGAGATCGGTTCTCGATAATATTCAGGTTTTTTTTTTTTTGGATTGATCATATATTTGTTTATATTCCGTTTGGTTCCCAAGAAATTAGCCGAGAAGGAGGAAAGGGAAACCAAACACTGAAGCGTAGGTTTTTTTTTTTCTTTTGTTTAAATGGGAAAGGCCGGAATGAATTTGGGTATATGGGTTTTGGGTTAAATTGGGCCTAATAGATTTTTAGTTAAAACCCAATAATCACTGAGTCTAATTGAGTTGATGTTTATTTAATCCAACTAATAATTGGAGGGATTTGGATTCAATTAGAGTAGATGAGTTTGTGTGGACAATTGAACTTGGGCTTACTTTGCTACCTCTACTTGTAATAGTATTTATATTCGTATAAAACCACACCAAAACCCTGTCTGCTTATTCTGTTTGTCTCCACAGTAGTTCTCTTCGTCCTTATCAGGTACGTGAACAACTCTTCATATAAAGATCTGTACGTGTCTTTCTGTATGTATGTATTTTGTCATACTTTTACAGTTTCACTTTCAAAGTATTGGTTTGTGTATCATGTTTTCTTTCGTATTGTATTGTACATGTTTTTCATATTTTACTTTCACAGTCTGAATGAATATATATGTTTCTTGGTACTTATACAAAAATTGTATAGATGCCTTCCTTTGATGAAGGCTTACATCTCATAGAAGTATGTGCTTGTATACCATGTTTATGCATACATGATTCATCAATTTAATAAATGGTGCGCACACACACACTCACTCTTGTTCTTCTCTTTCAAATTTTTAGAGCCTTTTGGTGTTTAATTTTATTATCTTCTTTATGAATGAGTAATCACAAATAAAAATATAAACTTATTGTGAAGACTTTCTAATAATAATCTTCAAATCTCTCTACACCACACTATCAGGGTTTAAAGGTTTTTGCAATGAGTTTAGGGTGGGTCAGGTTTCAAGTTCTTAAACTTGTCATTGCTTGGGTTGCGGTTTACAACTTAAATTTACTTTTAATAAATATTTTAATTATTTTCAAAACTTTAAATCCCTTATGGTTTGGGTTTACTAGCTATTTTTTAATATTATTCACACAAAATCTATGGTTTTGTAAGCATGCCTCTCTTTCTCACTTAAATAATTTATTTTTAAAAAAATCCAAATTTTTATACTAGCGCATGTAATAGAATTGTAATCTTAATTTTTACGTTGGTATATAAAATTACTACCACTTCAAACGTTAAGTCTTATTATTTTTCTCTCTCTTTTTTAAATATATATTCTTGTAAATATCAATTTTGTGCTTAATGGGGACGCTTCAAAAGAAAAAACAAATTGTCCCTTAAAAGTTTAAATGCTTCAATGGTCAATATGTTTTAAAAATACCTCACCTTTTAATTAGAAAAATAAAGTTCATGATGTTTAGCCATTAGTAATTAAAAACTAAAAACAAGTATTAGCTCAGGAACCCTCCAAAGATTCATCATAGAGTAATGTTAAAGCTTTATTCTTTTATTTTATTATTTAATTCCTTTTGCTATAAATGAATTGCCTACTAAATTTCAAGATCACTAGCACTTTTATCTTCCATTGTGAACTTTTCTTTATCTGATTCTAAAATTTGTGACTAAATTAGATTATGGATTTGAGTCCTGCTCATTGAGTCTGATAGCAAATTTAATTTTGTTAGATCAAAAGATGGGGCGTGCAAAAATAAACATGAAACTCATCAGCAACGAGAAGTCTCGTATGGTAACCTATAGTAAGAGAAAAAAGGGTTTGAAAAAGAAGGCCTATGAGCTTTCCACTCTTTGTGGTGTCGATGTGTGCATGATCGTCTATGGACCCATACAGAAGGACAATTCTAATGAGCTAGCAATCTGGCCTGAAAATCAAGAAAAAGTCGAGAAAATAATCAACAAATACAAGGGCACGAGTACAGGTACACGTAAGAAAGAAACTCTTAGCTTATCTGACTATTTCATTCAACGGAAGAAGAATATTGAGAAGGAGATCTCAAGAGTGCGTATGGAAAGCTTCAAAGCCATGTATTCGACATGGATTGAAGGTCTAAATAGTTTTTCAGATGCACAAAAAGAAGTACTTCTTGGGTTATTGGACTCTAAGATCGATGAAGTACAAAGAAAAATTAATGTTATAAGAGGACGTAATTATTTGATTAATGATGCAGCATTAGGAACAGCTAGCAGCTCCAACTTTGGATCAATCCGAAGTGATTTTTCTTACACTCAAGGCATGATTCAAAGGAGTGTAGCACCAAAGATTATCAACCAACAGCCTATATCTTATGTAAAGGTAAAGCCACTAGAAAACCAGTTGCCTATGACATGGGGTGAGCGTCTCAATAATTTTTCGGATGCACAAAGAGCAGTACTTCGTGGTATATTGGACAATAAGATTGATGAAGTACAGAGAAACATTGATGTTTTAAATGGAGGTAGTTACATGATAAATGATGCAGCGTCAGGATTAACCAGTAGCTCCAACTTTGGATCAATCCCAACCGATTTTTCTTACACTCAAGGCATGCTTCAAAGGAATGTGGAAACGAGTCCTATTAACCAACAGCCTATATCTTATGTGAAGCCACTGGATTACCAATTCCCTTCTTGCTATTCATCTGATCAAAGTCTTTTCCCTTTACTTCCATTTGATCATCTTAATCCTATGGCCAATCCAATGGAGGTGAAGGGTGTGGATTATTCTCAATTTGGAGGCATGTGTAGTGGCATACAATATACTCCATCAAATGATCAAATTTGTTATGATCCAACAGTTGGGATGGTGGACAATGTGATGGTGAACAACTCTAGGGTGCCTGCAATGCACTACCACAATCCTGCTATGCAGCAAATGGTGGCCTATGGACAGCAACCCATGATGCAAACTTTTTCTTCTCAAATTGAGGGTTCTCCAGTGGATGAGTTCTACAACATCAATGAGTTTGAAATGAAGAACAAGATGGAAAGGTTTTAGGCTTCTAGGTATATCTTAATAGTTTTGGATTAATTAGTTTTAGCATTATCTTGGATTTCAACTTTGATTTACTATTTTTTAAACAAAACATATATATTCTACATTATTCATGTGGTCTTATCTTGAGGGTTTTATTTTGATTACAATTGTTGAGATGACATGTTATGATAAGTGTATATCTTACAAGCTTTGGAAGTAGAGAATATTATGTATTGCATTAGTTTTAGCATTATCTTGCATTTCAGCTTAGATTTTACTATTTTTTAAACAAAACATATATTCTACATTATTCATTTAGTCTTATAATCTTGAGGGTTTTATTTTAATTACAATTGTTGAGATAACATGTTGTGAACTGTATACATCACAATTTGACTCAATAGAGCCATTTTTACCCCATCATAGAAAGATTGAATGGAGCAACTTGCAAATTCAACACAAGGGACAAGGCTTTGTTTTGAACTGAATCCCTAATTTTGGCTTTGCTTTCTAATCTTCCCTCACTCTTTCCTATCCCTCCAAACATGACACGTGGTTGCATCCCAAGCCAATCTACAAATAGAATGCTTTCAAGTTTTTCCTTTTCAGATTGTGTGGGAAACTATATAGGAATTGTCTACCATACCTTTATGCTGTGGAAAACTAGGAACTGTCTTCTCTTGTTTAATGTTGTGATTCAAGTAATAATTTTCAAATTCATTAGATGTGAATTTATCTATATATGTTGTCCGAAGACACTTCAAAATCTTCCTTTTCTTCCTTTTTTATTTTTATTTTTTATCATCATAAAATTTCTTGAAGTACTAAAAAAATTAGTCTTTTTTTTCCCCATAAAACTCATCTACACATTTCTATAAGTACGATCAACCAAATCGACAAATTAACTATTGTCATCTAAAGATTAATGAAATGATCACTCTATGATGTTTGCCAAATAAACCAAATCTTTCAAGTAGAGGATTTCTAAAATGAGATTCTAAAATGTTTACCAAATAAACAAGAGCCACAGGGATTTTGTGATAAGAAATCAGAGACTAATATTTTGCCAAAATGTGCAAACCATTTTCACTCATGTTAGTGAGGCACTGATGCCACAAGTTACTTGTCTCTCTTATAAAGTTTTACAACAAATCTTTCCTCTATCAAAGACCAATGACCCTCTTGATGCTTTTCTAAAGAGAATTTCCATTAGTTTGTTGATATATATGATGAAACACCATTAACGTCCATACCCTGTCTAATACCTCGAATGATTTTTCTATACATATTTTTCTCTCTTTGTTTGATATAATGCTTGGCTTGGCATTAGCAATATAGAATGCCTCCCATCATTAGCTTCCGACATGAATTATTTTATATGAACAAAACTTAGGTACAATACCTTAAGTGCTGATCCTTAAGTTTCTCTCTTAAAATTCAGCCATGTGATTACTTAATTAAAAAATATATTTTCATTCTATGAAAAAAAATCCACATAACAAAATCTTAATGGGAGAACCTAAAGAATAACACTTAAGTACTGTACTTAAGTTTTGTCCATTTTATATTGTGAGTTTAATTATGATGCTCCACATAGTCTCCAATTAATTTACAAAATAGTGCCCAAACAAACAAGTCCAAATCTTTTGTCCTACTTTTCCTACTCTACTCTATGCTCTACTAATAAAAACTTGTCATATGTTCACCTAACTAATTAAATACTACTATTATTGACTTATTATATATATATATATATATATATATATTAGGTGAACATGTGGCAAGTTTTTATTGGTGGAGTATAGTGTGGAGTAAGAAAAGTGGGACAGAAGATTTGAACTCCAAATAATAACCACAACTTTGATGCCACTTGTTGGAGCAATTAATTGAAGCTCTTTTATTTATTTATTTATTATTTTTATGGGAGAAATAATTGAAGCTTTGATACTACCAACTATCTAATTAAGCAATTAAATTAAATTAAAGAGACCCAAGCAATGATTAAAAAAAAATTCACACACACCAAAACACGCCAAATTTACGTTTAAAACCCTCTAGTGTAGGGATTATATTTGGCTGTCTTATAAAGGTAATTAAATTAATTATTAAAAAAAAAATAAAGGTTATCAAATTGGGAAAATAATTTTTTTATAATAATTTTTTTTGATAATTAATTTAATTACCTTTATAGTGAATAAGTGGACCCGACTATAAATATAAGAGAAAAAAATATCATATATTGTATTCCGCGAGGACTAATGCTATAGCTATAAATTATTTTACAATAGGACTTAGTTTAAGTCCAGTGCATCCAGTGCATTGGACCCGGTCAGATAGTAACACGTGTTCAAAAGTGGATACATGTTATTATCTCAACGAGTCCAGTGTCTACCTGAGCTTGACCCTTTACAATATTTTTACAAACTGTTGATATGACTAACTTCTTATTAGATTCACCAATAACCATCCATCACATCAACAGTTGGTTAAATTTTTTGTAAAAGACTTTGTATTTTTAGTATTACTCATTCCGAGAGTACCCAAGAATTACTCATCAAATTGATGATGTTGTGAGTTTATATATGGCTGTCTTAAAACGGTAATAATTTCATTGACTTAATTGATTATTGATTATAATATGATCTTAATTAATAAAGTATCTCGTAATCTCACGATTATAATATGTCAGATGGAGAACTGGACTCGGTGTGATTCTCCAATAAAAGTCATGAAGATGGTCTTCAATATTATGACCAAAGAAGCACGCAGAAAAAATATTAGAAGAATTCTCCTCTGTAATGGTATTTACTCTATTCCAATTATTTTCCATAGACTCCAATCAATATGTTAATGCTTCATCAACTCCAGAATTAAGGATTTGATTGATCTCTCTCAATAAATTGATTAAAAATATATAACTTCTTAATTTTGTAGAATTCCATCTTGTATCAAAAAAAAAAAAAAAATTTTTGTAGAAGATCAACATAGAATTTTACCAAAGAGGCTAATCAAACTTAGTTCTTTATTAATAGTTTAATATTTAGCTTACATGAATAATAGATCTCCTCATGAATAGCATCTATAGCAGTGGAGCAAAAAATTTAGCTTTTTAACTCTACCAAAAGTTACTTTATATCTATTTTACCTATACACATGCTACAGCAGTGGATTTATTTTAGCTTTCAACACAATAAAATAATATAAATATCACAATAAAATAATATAACCACTACAATAAAATAATATATCCCACTAATAAAAAAACATCCATAGCACCAACCACAACCACCTCTACCATCAGCCACAACCACAACCACCACCACCACCACCGCCACCACCATTTATCAACTAGAGAAACCCAGCTACCATTCATCAACCATCAACAAACCCCATTCATCAACCATCAACAAAATCAAAACCCATTCATCAAAATAAAAATAGAACCCATCATCAACTATCAAATTAGCCAAAAGCTACCATGAAACCAGAGAAACCCAGCCACCATTCATCAACCATCAAAAAAATCAAAACCCATTCATCAAAATAAAAATAGAACTCATCAACATAAAACCTAGTCACGGTGACAACGCTGTTTTGTCAATCACGGCGACAAAATCAAAACCCAGCACCAACGATCATGGGTCTTGGTGTTTGAGATGGAGAAAGATTGGGAGACAGAGTACAGGAAAAATGAGATAGTAGAGAGATAGGGGCGGATAATGAAGAGATCAATTGGCATTGTCGACGTTGGGCAGGGGCTTGGGTCGGTGTTGTTGGTGCTGGGCAGAGGCTTGGGTCGGTGTTGTCGGTGCTGGGCATGGGCTTGGGTCGGCGGCGAGTGAAGGAATTGAAGCTTGCTGAGGACTGACTGAGGGGAGAGAAGAGCAACGGGTAGAATTGGTTATAGCTCCACTGCTGTAGCTCTTCTTTTGTGATTAGTGGTGCTAAAAAATAGCAATATAGCTATTTAGCACCACTGCTGTGAGTGCTCGAGTATACATATTCATAACATTGTACTCTCTCCCTCTTCTTATATAAATAGTAGATCTCCTCAATTAATGAAATTCACTATTATGAGAGATGAGAAAGCATAACATGTAGTGAATAATTTCTCAAACTTATATTGTTTTTATTTATCATCTAATATTTTTTCTTATTTGAAACAGGAAATTCTTTTTCTTATTCTAAAGCAATAAAATGTCAATGTGCAAGAAACAAACCGAGAGCGAAACCATCAACAAGACCACTGAATATACGTTGCAGCCGTAGAAATAAGGCTATAATGTTATTAGTTGTTAAATCTTTCTCCCCCTTATGAAAGAAGTTTATTATGTAATTAATTTTGCAATTCAAAAATGAAAAATAAGTATAACTATAATCACAAAATCTTTCTAACACATGAAAATATTTAAGTCTGTGCTTTATTATATATATATATATATATATATATACATATATAATGACAATATGATTGAGAGAGGTCAAAAAACTCGGTTGACCTGTTCTTTTCTCGTCCCATAAGGGAGAAATACCACAAAAAACTTCAAAACTCTTGCTACAACTCATCACGTAGCGAATTGTGAGTAGTGAAAGTGTGGATTTACATAGACCCATATCGACATTAGTTTTGAAAAGGATTCCTCTTCCATACAGTATCTGCAAAGAACCTTGTAGTTGTAGTATACTTCAATGAAGAGTCTAGGGAGTCAAGTAGCTATCATATCCCTCTGGAAGTCCTACAAGCTCCTGAAATAGCCACCAAAAGTGAAAGTGATCAAGTTGGAAGGCAATTCAAATTATTGCTGGTCTCCTGCCACTGGTTGTGTAAAGATCAACTATAAAATTAGGCCCAAGAAATCGGCGAGCCATCTGATGCAGAAATTGGTGGTTCATGAGCTATGTTGGAAACTGTTTGATTTTTGAGGGGAAAGCAACCTGTTATAGGTTCCTAGCCTTTGGTATTAATCTCATGGAATATGTGAATTTCAAAGTAGATTCCCTCAATGAAGGTTGTTTATTGTCATCATAGATCAAATAGGCTAGCCATTTATTTTTGTCTAGATCATTTTTAGTGGCTATAAGATTAATCTTCCAGCCAATTTTCATCCTAGGCTTACCAAAAGTCTCAATTACTTAGCTAAAGATACGATATCCTTATTAGTTGAAGAGAGACCAAATATTTCTGGTCAAAAAGACGACTTGTACATGCAGAAACGGTATGACACTAGACGCATAAACTGAATCTTGTATGGCATGTTTTTACTTTTTTGGAGTGAAAAATGACATTCAACAACGAATGCCGTGTTAAAGTTATAATGTTTTGTCTTATTATTTTATAAAGATGGGTTCAAGTTACACCTGGTGTAACTCTTGTAAAGTGTTATAATGTTTTGTCTTATTATTTTATAGAAATGGGTTCAAGTTACACCTGGTGTAACTCTTGTAAAGTTACACATTTTTTACACTGTAGATTTCTAAAAGATTTAACGGTTAAAAAAGACACCATTAAATGCTATTATTTTCCACCTTATTACCTAATTAATACTAGCATTCTCTCTCTCTCCTTATTTATTGTTTTCCACCAAATTATATTTCCTTCAACACAATCTAACAAGTATATATATATATATATATATATATATGCTTTCCACCAAATAATATATGTAGCAATATATGCTACGTTAAAATTTTTTTTCCTCTCTCTTTCAAATCTCTTGAAATGTATTTAAAATTGTTCCAAATGGCAAAACACAAACAAAACTTAGCCAAGTTTCCTTGCACGACTTGGCTAGCTCAAATAATAAATATAGTGAAAATGGGAAACCAATTTTCTTTTCTTTTTTTCCCCCTAAACCCCACTACGAAGAAAGATAATCATTTCTTAAAATTCCATATCCATATGCAACTCAAAATACCATATCCATATGCAACTCGGAACAGAATACATATGCTATGTTAAATATTTGCAACTTCCAGGTTCCAATTTGTTTCAAGTGATTGAGTTTTATGGAAAGTTCCAATTTGTGCTTTGCCATTTGGAACAATTTTAAATACATTTCAGGAGATTCGAAAGAGAGAGGAAAAATAATAATAATAATTACTCGAAATTTCTAGCCTAATTTTATTGAAAAGTTTAATGAAATTTATTTACTTGAAACAGGTTGGAACTTTGGAAGTTTGAAACTGTTTAACGTAGCATATATATATTATTTGGTGGAAAGCATATATGTATATATATACATATTTTGGTTGATTGTATTGAAGAAAATATTATTTGGTGGAAAGCAATAAATAAGGAGAGAGAAATGCTAGTATTAATTAGGTAATAAGGTGGAAAGTAATAGCATTTAATAGTGTCTTTTTTAACCGTTAGATCTTTTAGAAATCTACGATGTAAAAAAGATGTAACTTTACAAGAGTTACACCAGGTGTAACTTGAACCCATCTCATATATATATATATGTATATATGTATTTTTTTTTCGTGAATTTGATTTAAATAGCCCAAACTTATTTTAGAATTATCAATCCTTTGCATTATCCATTTTTGTGTATTAAAAAAAATGTACTTGAAGTTCTGGGTAACTCAATTCACAAAATACATTTTACTAAAAACTGAGGTTTCTGTAAAGTTAATAATTGATGATCCTATAAATAATAGCCAATTAGCCACACATTTGGGTTCAAATCTGTTCGGGCTTGAATGAATAACATATTTTGTTTTACAAGTATAGGGTAGAACTTGACATTCAAACTGAAACATATGAAACCAATGAATTTCTTGTAATAAATACTCCAGTACATATAGAACTTGACATTCAAACTGAAACTAAGGGTCCTTTTCATAATAAAACAAGACAAACAAAGTGATGAGCCATCACATATTCACTTGAGTTCCCCCCTCACATAAATGTCCTTATCTATGTGTCATGTACTATCTAAATTTGTAGAGACTGAGACTATGAATAGCTATTGGTAGAAGTACATCAAATATCACTATAGGTGATAACATATGAATTTTACCTTGGTGTTTGTGAGTTACTGGTTCATCGATCCTATTAGTGATTTGGTTGCGTTTAAAGCCAATGTGAATGAATTAGTTGGTTTGGCCCCTATTAAGCAAGGGCTTGATAAGAAATTCCATTATGAGCTGAATTGCAAAGCTTGTAGATTTGAGTTAGACTCGCCAAGAGAGAGGTCTCAATTAGCCAAAATGTTTTAGTTAAAAAATAATGAGGCACACTAATAATGCAAAACTGAATGTTGCTCATTGCTAATAGAAATTACGACACATTTGAGGACCACTAAAGGGACCTCTATGTATAGAGAATAGAGAAAGACCATACCTTAATAAGACTGATCTTGTTATGGGAAATCTAAAACTAATTTATATTTTAGTGTAGAAATTAAATATGCCTCCTCATAAATTCAAAACGGGTGGGGTCCTAACATGAGAATGATGGGGAAACCACAAATTAGAAAGTGGTGGAAAGAAGCATTAATTGCAACCAAGAAAAAGATCAGATTGTAAAAAGAGGAATTCACATACATTTAACCAGCATCCTTTTCACTCATAATTTTGTTTTGTTTTGTTACACACTAGTGTTTGAGCAATGAGACATATCAAAGTTCCCTAAACATGCTTGGTCGGTTGGTGATCTCTTCATCCACATCATCCACAACAATCAAAATCTAAACTAAAGAGATATTGGGTAATGGTATTTTGATTTGACAGTAAAGAGCCATTATCATTGTGATTATTTTAGTGTAACTAGAGCACAAATACAATATCCAACCAAAAGAGTTGAAAAAAAAAAAGACATTACAAAGCAAGTTGATTGATGAAAAGCACATCTACATATAATGTGACCTACTTTACCAAAGTATATGTCATTTCTAATGCTTAACAAATCTAATTATTGATTTATGATTACTTTCTAAAAATCTAATTAAGAATGAGTTAAATAAATTAATTCCAACCATTATTTAAGAAGGGAGTTGTCAAGTCATTGAATGTACGTCATTTTCACCAGTAGAAACTTGAATAGGAACAAGAATGGAGGGCCGCTAAATACATATCTCTATGCAAGGGTGATTTAAAATAAAACAGAGAAAGAATGAAGGTTTTGAATCTTTTGATTAGATATTCACATGGTTGGCTAATTCAGAACTATATTATCATATAATATTATTAGCCTCACCGCATGTGCTACGGGCTCATAATTTTATTTTTTAATTTTTATTTTTAAATGTCAATATGGAAGTCTTTTTTAAACTTATGCAAAACAATTAGATTAAATAGAAATTTCGATAGAAGATATGTTATATATGTATAACAACATGAATCACATATGCCATTAACTTTGAGCAGATTTTAGTGTCTTTCATACTTAAAAATGTCACACATGAGAATGTTAATTTAAAGAAAGAATAAGCTTTTTAAGCTTTTTACACATTAGAATCTTTTATATGTCATGTCACAAGCCATTCTACAAAGAATTGCTTCCTTGAGTAGTTTTATTTGTTCATTTCATAGTTGTCCTAAATTCAGATATGAAGGCTTTAGATGGGCAACTTAGTTATTTTGAATGCCAACTAATTAATTAGGCCTAATATAAGGATTAAAGAATTTGCTCCAGTCCAAACCCAACCCTGCCTAGATAAGGCCAAGCTTATATAAGTCGTGTTCCAATCACTTTACAAGACTAGGGTTAGATCAAGTTTATGTTGTGTTTTCAAATTGTTCTCATTATGGTGAAGTATGTTTTTTTATTCTTAGCTTATTCGTTCCAAAATTTTGGATTAGGTTATGAAAATACTCAACAAACTAACGAAAGTCAAATAGAACATGTTTTATGCTCCTATACATTCCCATATTTGACCTAATCTGTATATAAAACTCTGGACCTTGACTTCGAAAATACAAGCTTTAACTGTCAAGACTCAAAAGAGTTTCAAAAGGTTGCAATAGAATAGACTGATTAAAATATTTATATTAATATAAAAGTGGTCAAAAAGTAATAATAATTGCACATTGTGTGCATCTCACCATCCCACTAACATTATTTATTTTATTTTATTTTTTAAATTTAAGATTAAAATTCTAATCTAAATATATGTGTGTAAAACTTTTTTATGGAGATTTGAACCCTGACATTTACCCTCCATCCCACAATAATTTATTCTTGAAAAATCTATTACGATAAGGGTGCATACTGCATAATGATTCCAACAACATTGTCAACTTAAACATTCAATTACATTCCCAAAAAAAAAAAAAAAAAAAAATCAATTACATTAAAGTGTAAAACTAGAGTTTTTGTTTTTGTTTTTTCCAGTTAGGATATAATTTGAACATATGTGGTATGTTCCGTGATAATTGCTCTTATCATAAGGGTCAAAACTCAACACACTAATTTATTATTATTATTATTTATTTATAAGAAGGCCAAAATACCAATTGATTATTAGTATAGGTGAGGTTTAACTCGAGGTCCCTTATATGATAACGAATTTTTTTACTAATTTAGCTAAGTTAGAACATGTAAAATTTAAATCTAAAGTGTAATAACAATCTTTATCAAATCGAAGCAAATGTGGCCTAATGTTAAAGTACCTGTAGTCTCATCATTATCAATGTCATCATTGTTAACATATTTGAGCTAAGGGTATAATCAGGACGCTATTTTAATATTGAACATTGGAGGGATTATGCTATGACGTTTTGTGAGGATCCTAAGTAAAAATGTATTAAGGGAGATAATACCTTGGTAGACTTCAATTCATATTTTAAAATAGGGATACTACTTTTTAAATATATAAGTTTGGGTCCGGTTATATTATATATCATATTATATTATATTATATTATATTATATTATATATAATAAAAGTTGGGCTTAAACACCGTGGTTGCGTCACATGGCTTTACCAAATTGCAGAAATTTTATTAAATTTTTAGATTTTTAAAGAACTAAAAATTAATAGTATACTATCAGGACTCTAATTCATTCTTATCATTAAATAAATTTAGATTAACATTATTTTTTTATTCGTTAGGATATATTTCTTAAATTAAAGGATAATATTGAACATCCAAAAATTTAATTTAGATAATATTTATCATCAAATTAACATTATTTTTTATTTGTTAGGATATATTTCTTAAATTAGGGGATAATACATAACATACAAAAATTTAATTTAGATAATATTTAACATCTAAATTTTCAAAATTTTAATATTATTAAATTACTATTATTTTATTAGAATATCAAGCTACAAAACTTGATTATTAAGGGATAAGCATAATCCAAATTCTTCAAGAGGTGATTAATATAAATTGGGCTTAGACGTCGTGGTTGCGCCACGTGGCTTCACCAAATTGCAGAAATTTTATTAAATTTTTAGATTTTTAAAGAACTAAAAGGGAAATAGTATACTACCAGGACTATAATTCATTCTTATCATTAAATAAAATTAGATTAACATTATTTTTTTTATTTGTTAGGATATATTTCTTAAATTAAGGGATAATATTTAACATATAAAAATTTAATTTAGATAATATTTATCATCAAAATTTACAAAATTTTAATATTATTAAATTAATATTATTTTATCAAAATATCAAGCTACAAAACTTGATTATTAAGAGATAAGCACAATCCAATAATTTGATAATCTCTATCCCAAGAAACAGTATATATCTCCAATAATTTGATAATCTCTATTTATTCCAAAAAACAGTATATATCACCATAAATTTGATAATTTCTACGTTGATGACATTTAAAATATATATATCAAAATTCCTTATAACTATCAACCATGTTCTCTCTTTTTTTTTTTTTTTTTCATTCTATTCATATGACCATTTTTTAATTTCAATTTTTATGAGATAAAAAAAAACACATTGATTAGATATCTTTAATTTCAATAAGATTTAAATGAATTATATTTTAAATGGAACTCTACCAATATATATAACCTTATATATCCCTTTTGGAGTGAAGCTTATTTCAACATGTGAATGCCTAAATCGCATGACAATGCAGATATGCATTCTTTCTTCTTTTATTATTATTATTTTCATTTTGTTTATTTTGTTTAGTGTTATTATTGGTTTTTTGTCTTCATGTGATTTTAATTGATGAATTCAAAATATTCGAAAACATTGTCAAGTTTCTAAAGGCTCCTTCTTTATTTTTGTATTTTGTTTTTATTAAATTGATTAGGTTTTGTGTATTGGTTGCCTTTTGTTTAAACTATTTTTCTTAGCTTTGATCTAATTTATATGCTTAGGGTTAGGGTCTTAGAATTAATGATTAAATTGTGTTAGAATTAATAGATTAATTTTAACAATTTTCTTATTTGATTTTTATGTTACATCAAATTATTAAGATGTTCTACACGTGTATTCTTGAATTATCACCTTTAATTTATAATTTATAATATTATCAAGATTTTATTAATTTTAGATTTATCAATTTTTTAGTACGTTTTAAAAAAAATAATAATTATCAACTTAAAATTCAATTTGGAATTATCAATTTAATTTAGTAGGAAGAAATCTTACCCCTTATTTTAGTGAGATAATTATTTACACTTGATAATTTTTTTCTTTTATCTTTATTGAATCTATTAAAATATATAATTATTTATACATTTATTTTATAAGCTTTTTCACAAAACCGTGCAATGCACGGGCTTATAACTAGTATTAAATGAAAATTCAATTTTTTTAGTAAAAAGTTTTGTAATTCAATAATAATAGTATTAGTATTAGTGATTATTCCGATAAAAAAAACATAGGTTCTACTTCCTATCCTTTATCTATTATAAGTTTATAACTATCGCAAAAAAATCCTTAATTATGTAAGTAATTTTTTTCTTTATATAAGATTCACTTAGGTGCATATCCAACAAAATCAACTGACTCATGGTACATATTATGGGGTCATTTGTAGAGGCCATAATTCATAAAAATTTGTACCTAGTTGGCATTAAAAGAAAATAAGAATATCTCTCAAATCAATTGGACTTGACCTAGTTGGCATTAAAAGAAAATAAGGATATCTCTCAAATCAATTGTATTCAAGTCCAGTAGGTCATTCCAGTATTCCACACGTTACCGAACTTTATTTTGATTTGACCCTCTTAACATATGTCACATTAAGTGGTAGAATTAAAATGTCAATTGGCTTGTATTCTCTACTCTATGACTAGAATAATTGTCCATTGTCTTAAAAAAAAAGGGACAAAAGACAAAAAATAAAGGAAAAAGAAGAGAATTCTTGTCCATTAAGGCATTAACTAATGCATTATCTTGCTCCCATTCAATTATTTAGACCAGTAATGTTAATGGTACAACTTTTATCATAACATTTTTCTATATAGATTAAAGTAAATATTACTATGAATTTTTATTTTGAGGAAAAGGTAAATGAACTTTATTACTGTAAATCAAACTAGAATACATCATTCAAATTCCATGGAAGGTCTTCCAACCACACATCAATATTTGCAGATAAAACTACTCTTCTAGCAAGGGCATGAGCTAATTTATTACCCCTCCTATTAACATGCAAAAAACTACAACTAACTATGGAAGACAAAAATCTAATCTCTTCAATAACATGTCTAAACAAAGTCTTAACTGGCCTAGTATCAATAATGGCTTGAATAACTCGCAATGAATCCCCTTCAACCACCATACGATGAATACTAAGCTCCTTGAGAAAGTTGATGGCCCTACTGGCAGCTTAGGCCTCCACCATATCAACCGAACCTGGGAGCCTCACTTTCTGACTTAAGGCCGCAATTATAAGCCCATCTGAGTCCCTAATGACCACCCCTAAACCTGCACACCCCTGATCCAAAAATAAGGCACCATTAAAATTGATTTTATAGAGACCAGAATTAGGCGGCTTCCAACGTAGGTCCTCATTATGAACAATCGCCCGAAGAGGCTTCTTATTATGAATTAATATTGATGTTACTTGTATTTTATATCAATTGATTATGTCAGTGATTTTTTAAAAATATTTTGTTTCTAGAAAATACTCCAAAAAAAAAAAAAAACATATTTAGAAAATACAAATATTTTCTTAAAAATAATTAAATTTGTCAATTTCTCAACTTTCCAAGCATCCATATAATATTTCCCTTTATTATTATCTTCTTCTTTTTTCTTTTTTTGCCTTTTTAACCTGTTTAGAGGGAATAATCTTGGCCAAATCATCTCAATTAATCATGTTTGGATCGATCTCTACAGTAATTTCTTTAATCAAAATTGGGTTTTTTTTTTTTGCTTTTTGATCCTGAGAGACAGTAAAAATAACTTGAGACCAAGAGTTTTTTTATTTATTTTTTATTTTTTAATAATTGTTTCCATTAACAAGTCTCATCTTTGCTAAAACATAAGAAGCATGATTACTACCAAACGTAATAATAATTTGAAAAGTCCTAAAACCTGCATGATTAACAATCACGGTCCATTTTTCTAAACTTTAGATTAGACCATAGATATACTGTGTGAATAAATTGACCATGCCCATGGTGTCTG
This sequence comes from Quercus lobata, assembly GCF_001633185.2. Taxonomy (NCBI): domain Eukaryota; kingdom Viridiplantae; phylum Streptophyta; class Magnoliopsida; order Fagales; family Fagaceae; genus Quercus; species Quercus lobata. The sequence continues at coordinate 31,910,898 of NC_044909.1, read as the reverse complement.
GTTTATAATAATTATTCTTTAGTCTTTATTATTAAGGTAGGACACTAATATATGTTTATTTTTTAGTATAGGTGTGATTTAATATGCTATTTCACAATGAAAATAAATGAATTTACTAATTAAACTAATAAGAATTCATCTTCTCTTTGTAAAGCCAAGTAACCAAAGGAGGTACCTCCCCACCTTATTTTTGTACTTTTGGCCAATCATGGCTAATATTTTTTCTTTTAGTGTACGTTTAGATACTGTTTATTTTGTTGAAAACTGAAAACTTATTGTTGAAAATATTGTAGCAAAATATTTTTTATTACTACAAATTACTATTCATCCATTTTTATCACTTGGCTGGTCCATGAACAGTGCTATGGACCAGCCAAAAAAAAAACAATAAGGAAAATAAATGCAAATGCAGCCGCTCTACACAAACGGACCCTTAATATAAGTTGATTCCGTTTGCTTCTAAAAAAAAAAAAAAAAAAGGTAACCAAACCTTTATTGATAGAACACAATTCTTTTTTTTTTTTTTCCTTTTTTCTTTTCTTTGTTAAAAAAAAAAAAAAAAAAAAAAAAAAAAAAAAAAAAAAAAAAAAAAAAAAAAAACTAAGAGTGTAGAACTTGCGCGGTTAAAAAAAAAAACTATTTTGTATAATCTATTTTTAACAACTTTTCCATGTATGTTCATTTCCTTAATTCTAGGTCAAACCCTGCATTGACTATGAAAACGACATACCAGCCACCACGGCAAGTTCATGCATGGCGCCAATGGGCCTAAACCATAGCATTTGAGTTCTATCAGTGACACCGACTAAATCTTGGTTAAAAAATAAAAAAGTGACACATATATGTGCTAAATATAAGAGTACATGCCCAACTTTTATTACCACAAGAGGCCAACATCAAAAGAGTAGTGTTGAAGACGCAATAAATTTCATAATAATTGACATGTCCTATTGTGAATTTATGATTGAAGTATCACTTTTAAGTGAGTTTTTCAATATTAATGATATTATTTTAACTTTGAATCAATCACATTACACTATGTTAGCAGTTGTGAAAAAAAAAAAAAAAGATAAATAAAAAACTTGTCTTCTGTATTTTATTTTATTTTATTTTTTATAGGTAAACTTACTGAATCTTTGTTGTAATATTATTTCACGATCTATACAATCAAGCCATGATCATTCAAAGTATATAAATCAAGTTTGTTAGACTTTGGCAGTGGAGCTATTCATTTTTCACGTAACAATGTGCCTAAGAACAACGTCCATGCAAGGAAAATAAATAAATACTAAATAAAAAGCAAGCACACCGTTTGACCTCAGGCTCAATTAGTTGGTGCAATCTATAATACATACGAGTTACTTTTTTTTCCTTTTTCTTTTTTCCCTATTAGCATGAAACATCCATGGCCAAATTATATAGTGTTGTGGCCCTAAACCATAGCATTTGAGCTCTATTAGTAACACATACTTGGTTAATTAAAAAATAAAAAGTGACACACATGCTAAATATGATAGTACATCGCCTAACTTTTAATTTTTTTATCATCACAAATGATCAGTATCAAAGAGTAATGTTAAGGACGTAACAAATTTCATAATAATTGACATGTCTTATTGTGATTAAAACATCACTTTCAACTGGGTCCACTATTAAAGATACAATATTATTTTTATTTTGTATCAATCACACTGATTGGCATCAAAATGAGCAATGAGTTTCTTTTCTTTCTTTCTTTTTTTTCAAATTTTGGGTTTTTATTTTTGATTGACATTTATCCTAGTGCACATATACGTGGACTGCACATGTCCTAATCTTGTTTCCTTCACACATTGTCAATCAGTCTCTCTCAATCTCAGACACATACACCATCATATGCATTCCTAAGACACATTTGAAATCTAGATTTATGAGATAGATTCTTGAAGGGCATATTAGTCACTCAATGAAACAGAAATATTGAGTAAGCTTTTGCCCTATTTGGTGCGAATTTGCACCTGCAAAAGCATCCACACTTAGCAAGAAACTACTACGTCTTGTATGGCATTTAGGAAATCCCTATTCCCCACATCCTTCTCTCTCTCACTATAGGTAGACAAAGACAGAAAGAGCTATTAAAGAAGAAGAGAAGTAGCAGAGAGAACTCTATGAGCAAAGTTTCTTAGGGATATATTAGAAATTTTTTTCATAAAGCTGAACTAGCCGGAGTGAGTTCCAAAGCCAGGTCTGTGCTTGCCTCATATCTCTTCTTGCTCTAGAATATAATATTCAAAGTAGGTGAAGTTTTGAGTTCATCTCTTAGATCTATTTTCAGACAAAAGGATTTTCTTTTCCTTATTCAGGTTTACATTCCCATTTATTACTATTTTCTTTTCAAAACCCTTTTCTAAATTTGCTTGATGATACTGATTTTGTTCATGTTATAGTATTTATTTTTGGCTTCTAGAACTCATGGTTTTATGTAATAGCTAGGTTCATGATGGTGCTTTATCTTTCAGTAGTGCTGTTTCTTAAGCTTATTTACTAGCTTTTCCATGGCTTTGTTTGGAAATGTTTTTTTTCCCCCCTCAAAATGATTAATGAAAAATTTGCTTGATATTGCTGATTTTTTTTCTTTATATATATATATATATAAATATGGCTTCTAGAACTCACGGTTTTATGTATTAGTTCATGATTGTGCTTTATCTTTCAGTGCTGTTTCTTAAGCTTATTTTCTAGCTTCTCCAAGCCTTTGTATGGAAATTTATTTCTTTTTCTTCTTCTGTTCCCCCCCCCCCCCCCCCCCCCCCCCTCAAATGATTAATGAAAAATACTAGGCCATTGCCTCAAGTCTCATGCCAAGTTTGAGTCCTAATGATTTTCAGATTTTTAAAACAAAAAATTCTCAATTTTGTTCAGCTGATCTGAGTTGATTTTGACATGTTTCTAGTCTCTGAGCTTCTCATGAAGATCATGGATTTGGTTAGCGTAATAACCATAAAACCCTCAAAACACGCACAACACTTGCACACAAAGACACAAAAACTAATAAAGAAAGAGAAGGCCAGTGACAAGAATATAGAGGTCATGCACTCTTAAAGTACTAAACGAAAATCTTAGGAATTTTACTGAAAGATCTGGCTTTGTTACTAGGTTAAGTGCATGTTTCAACAGTAGTAGTTTATAGCTCTTAATTTATGCTTCTCCTTAATATTGAAGTAATTGTTCACGATCTATGTCATCCCTCCTTAATATTCGACATTCAACACATTAAACCAATACCTTTTTGTTTTTAGTAACCTCATTTCTTAAGGACAAAAGATTTTTAGAGATGTACTTTATTACAGTACGTATATGTACTCAATTAATCCTAAAATGTACCGTTGTTCCTTACAATTTCATATTCAATTCTGCAAAACCATTTTGGCAAGCATCAATTTTCTGTTGAAACTCTTAAATTTTGAGGTCTGTGGGGTCCTACAAATTATGACTTTGATTTTTTTTTTTTTTTTTTAAATTCTAAAAACTCTACATTATTTGAAATGTTTAATTAATTACACGCATCAAAGAAACGACTTGTGTAATTTTCTCATATTGAACAGATACAACTACTGATTTTGCTAAAGTAAATAACATATAACTACATGATGTCACTTTCTAATGTGTTTAGGCCTCTCAGGTTGTGCAATGGGGAGAGGAAAGATTGAGATCAAGCGGATTGAGAACACTACAAACCGTCAAGTCACCTTCTGCAAGAGGAGAAATGGTCTTTTAAAGAAAGCCTATGAACTGTCTGTCCTATGTGAAGCCGAAGTGGCTCTGATCGTCTTCTCCAGTCGTGGGCGGCTTTATGAGTATGCAAACAACAGGTAAATTAACCTCACATATCTTCATTTTCATTGTTTGTCATGTTTCTCTGCTCATTGGGTGAAAATAGTTAAATCAAACATATATAAATATATTTGTATTTTGGGATTTTCTAATTTATCTATATATGTACTTATTTATTTTTCTTTTTGACATTGATATCATAGATCTTTTATATATATATTTTTTATATGTGGAAATTATGGTCTTCTTTTATGTCATGACTTGTGTAATGAGTTAAAAGAAGAGAGTGAGGGCAGACTATATTCAAAGTAGGTAAATGAAAGTGAAGATACAAACATGGACTTACAAGTATATTTTGAAATTTAATGAGCTTATATATATATATATATATATATATATATATTGTGGGGGGGGGGGGGGGTGAGGGTAGACTACCAATGATTTCTGCAAGTTTCATTCATGCTGCTTCCTAGAAAAAGGAATTAAAAAAAAAAAAAAAAAAAAAAAAAAAAAAAAAAAAAAAAAAAAACCAAGTTACAGTTATCTCTTAAAAAAAATATACTAGTCTAATCATATGGTATTCTTTGAATTGAAGTACTTGTTAAGAAATGTCTGCACTAATGTGTGCGTATCAATCTAGAAAAAGGGAGTTTCAAATAACTGCCCATGAGAGTATCTAGAAACAAGTATCTTTGATTTGAAAAAACAGGCTCAAAGTATTTCTTAAAAATCTAGTTGTTGACTTGTGCCAAGGTTATAAGAGCCTTTACACTTCTAAGTAGTGTAGTTAATTAAATCTGATATCAAACAATAGTGACAAAAATAAGTGGTTAAGATAATATTGTTGGGATCAAACCTACAGACTTAAGCTTTCAACTATCATAAACCCCAGGTCCCAATACTTTTTTTTTATTCTAAGAGTACCTCTAGCAAATTCATTAAATTTTTGTACTATTTGGAGAATGAACAGTAACTTTTACCTTTTATCTATTCACTTTTTCAAATACACTTTCCAACAGATTCTCTATCACATTCTCTATCTCATTTAAATATTATTTCTTCATTTATTATTATTATTTTTTAATAACTACACATTTTTTAACATTTTTTTATTCAACACCTATTATTATAATAGAAAAAAAATTGAAAAACAATAGCCCATCAGACTTGATAAGCTACTGTTTATGAGCCAAAAATTTTTTTGAGTATAGAGAATCCATTGGAGTGGCTTTTTTTGGTCTCATTTTCTATTATAGAAAATATTTTACTTTTGCATAGACCATTGGAGATGCTCTAACATAGTATAAGGAGGTATGGGATTAAATGGGGATTGAATTGGGATGGCATGGTTTATATATCATTGGAATGGTAACATTAATATAATCCAGCACCTTCCTTCTTTACCCTTGTAAAATATACCTATACAAATTAAATATACTCAACAATATGGATTAGACTATATATATACACGAAAACCAATTGGTTTTGCTAACAAAACAAGGAGAAAAATACATACAAATGCAAGATATCCATCCAAGCATTGATGAAAATATTGCACTGCTACATCTCACGTACAGTGTCTTCATATGGTAATAGTTCATGTACACATATGTTCTCAAAGTTGTTTGATAAGACTGAGATGCATGAAGAAAAGGCAACAAGAATTCCCAGATGCATCTCTAGCAGTACTTTTGCATACAAATACATATGTTTACCAACAGTAACCATAAGAAACAAATCCTTGCTGGATGCCTTTTACACTTATTTAATTTCACTTTTTAGATTTGTGATCTTTGAGATTCTAGCAGTGTAAATAGAAAGATTACTTATCAGAGGTTCTGATCCTTTCCTGTTCTGTTGTTTGTGGGATCTCAGTTGAAGTAGTCTTCTATTTCCACTATTAGCTCAAAAATCTTCCTATAATTTCTTTTATTTCTATTGAGTGAAAGCCAATTGCTTGATATTTTATATGTGTGTACTGTACACTTTTGTTTGGTATACTTCACAATGAAAAGGTCTACAAGTTTCAGTGAACTTTTTGTTCTCTTTCTTTTTCCAATCTCATGCTAAGAGAGCTAATGCCAAAAGTCAGAGACTACGTTCTATTAGGGTTTTAGTTTTTAATGGTTGGCGCGTGGTCTACAAGTGCTGTAGGGTTTATCATTACCCTCTTCCATTCTTTGCAGGATCTGTTTTCTGTGGTCATCTTCTACCAATTCTAGCTTTGAGGATTACACTCCCTCCCCCCCCCCCCCCCCCCCCCCCATCTTTTGTTTGCTTTCTTTAGTGAAAAGAATGCATAACATATGTTTTTTTTTTTTTTTTTTTTTGCTTCATCCATGAAAGGTTTAAGACTTGCAAAGAGTCTTTGGTCCTGCTTTCAATTAGTACTTTTTGGTAAAAAAGAATGAAGTAGAAAAAGAAGACAGTCAAAATATTATGTTCATGTATTAGTTGCACAAGGATAACCCTTTCTGATCCATCAAAATGTCATAAAGTAAACAGACTTGAGCGCCACTAAAGCGTTTTCTAGCAATCTTCGGCACCCATTACTTCCTTGTTTGTTGTTTCAAGTTTGTTTCCCTCGACATTTATTTCCTCACCTCCTTTAAAACAAAGAGCCTTTGACTAAAGCTCTTTTATTTTTGTTTCTAATAAATTTTCAAATCAACAAAAGAATTCCTTACTTCCTTTGAAAGAGAGAATGGCTTGACCTGGCAACAGAAGTCAATGGAGACTTAAAACCATGGACGGAGGTAGACTTGGACATTGCCCTAATTTTTTTTATAAAAAATATTAGTATATATATAGCTACTAATTTTAGTAATTTTATTCTATAAAATTACACTTTGTCCCCCTTAATAATATCATTGATTTTTTTAAAAGGTAATACTATAGTCATAAACTTTTTACAACATATTAAAGTAGTAAATTCTTATTGGTTTGCATCTAGAGTTTTAAACTCACTACTTGCATCACTTTTTTACTTACTAATAACCATTTACCACATTAACAATTTGTAAAAAAAATTGTAACTCTAGCCTTTTCCTCTTTCTAAAGGCCATAAAAATTTTTATAAGTACAAGCTAAAAAAAAATTAGCCCAACAAGAAAAATTACTAATAGTGAAGCTAAAAACAATTAAGTTTAATCAACTAGTTTTACCCAAAACAAACAACCCGATCCTTTAAAAAATTTAAATAAAATATTTTTGTCCTTATCAAAAATAATAAATAAATAAGAAATCCCTTAGCAGTTACTTAAGTAGCAGAGCCGAAGGCCAAAATTGCCGTACATAGTCAATAGCAACGCCGTTCTTCTAACTCTAAGTTCTAACTTCGTCCTTGCTTAAAACACTACATGAAAGTCAAAGACACGCTTGCACACACACAAGACATACATACCTTTTTATATGTAGGTAATGGAGACACTCAATGATGCAGCTAAGGAACTTTGATAGGATGTAGTATTTAAAATGGATAAATTCAAGATATTAGAAAAAGATAGAGAACTCCTTTAGTAATTCAAAGGGCGCAACTTTTTTCACAATTTATTGAGATAGAAAATTGGAAAACCATTTTTTGAGAACCATTTAATCTAAAATAGTCGATTTGGTTAGCAACAGAAAACTTCATAATTTTTTTTTCTCACCTTGATCTTGTTAATTGAAATAGTATTACTTTCATGAGGGTCAAACCAGTTAGATCACTTCACAAGGCTACATCCACAACTTTAATAATCATAACCATGAAAATTTTTGTGCAAGAACCATGTTCCACCACCACGGGCAATGATAACATTTAATATTCGTACTATTTTTGTGGGGGGACAAATATTAAGTGGCAACACAACACTTGCCCTAAAAAGAATGTCGACACTGGAGCACAGAGCAAAACGTGTAAGACTGGAATTCTTGTTCATCAAAAGCCCTCTTCACTTTGTGGAATAAAATGGTTTTTCTCTATGCTTTTCTTCCTTTATTGGACCAATTTTGTTATGATACAATTTTTTCTGCAATTTTTTTTTCCAAAATGGCTGATCTAGTAAATTATAGAAAATTACCTTTACATGGATCTACAAGTTACATCACTCTATTTTTTACCATTCACAACCTACCACTGCAATAAGTTATAAACCGTTTTAATAGTATTTTTTTTTTTTTTTAGAAAAAAATAATAAAAGAATGTGTGTAAAAAAAAAATGTAGATTATAGACTCTCTTAGTAATTTGTTTTTGGTTAAATGACATGACTTGGATTAAGCTTAATCCTTATTTCCCTCATTGGCTGAAACTACTAATTATTTGAGTAGGACTAAGTTTAAGCTATGACTTAAGTCGCTTGATGGAACGCTTGTCATCCTTCATCCCCCTCTAGGCCACTCATTGATTCTTCAACAGGTGAAGGAGTAGGAATGAACCCACATTAGAACCAAAGGGTCCATGGCCTCGACCCCCTCTTTTCTTCCTGAATTCAATTAGTCCAAATAAGGTCTAGAAAAACAATCAAAATAAATGGTCGGTTAGTCTATAACTTTTGGCTTTCCTCTAAATAAAAAACCTTTTTAACATTAAATATTTTTGAAATTTGTTGTTTTACACATCTAAAATCAAAGAAAAAAAAATCTTAATTATTAGAGAATTAAGGGCAAATCATGAATAAGAGACTAAAGCTACGTTTGGATTGCGCTGAAAATCAACGCGTTTGCGTTTTTCCCTTTTTTTTTTTTTTCACGCATTTTCAGACTTGCGGTTACTGTTCATGTACTGTTCAATGAACAGTAACCACAAATTTGGACTTTTCAAACTTTTTTTAGCCAATCAGAGCACATCGTGTACTGTTCACGGACCCACAAATTTCACTTTTTAGCAACTTTTTCATTAAAAATGGGTCCCACGGTATTATTCACACATTTAAAAATTATTTTGCTACAGTATTTTTCAGTTTTCAGTTTCAGTTTTCAGTTTTCAGTTGTATCCAAACGGACCCTAAGGGCTTCAAGAAAAATACTTTTTATTTCTATTCTAAGTTAGATGATTGTTCTTATGTGTTTGTTTTTTTCTCTTCAAAATTTTGATGGGAATGGTATAGATCTTAAGTACATATATGTTATTATTATTTCTCTCTTGATTGTGCCAAGTGGTTAGTAAGAATTGGAAGATTAACAACTTATTAATTTGTTTTCCAGCCAAAAATAAATAAAACCAAAGTTTTTTTTTTTATATATATAGTGATTGTACTTGTACTTATTGTTCTTGTTTTTACTACAGCTAAAGTACAAACATTTACAGTTATAAATTTATCTAAAATTTTGCATTAAAAATGAAGAAGGGACTATTTGATTTTGCAGTTTAAAAAGAAGTTATTGTGAATTTAGTAAAAGATCAATCATATATTGTTTTGGGTATTTAAAAGAATTTTGAATTCCATTTGATAAATTCTGAATTTAAAATGTATCGAGACAAAATTGTTTTATATCTTTTCTTGAATTTATAGTTTTTTTTTGGTTAAAATTTTATTTATATCTTAACATTAAATTTTAAATGAATACTAATATTATTTTAGTATATTTTTCATTCATGAATTCTAAAAGAATGTTGGTTCATATATTATTTAAAAGAATGTTGGTTCATACAACTCCTAAAACTAAAAGGCTAGTTCCATCCTTATAAATTAGTTAGTATGGTCATGCCTAGATAAGATAGCTACAACTGATTCTCTCAATATTTGCATTAAAAAATTTATATATATATATATATATATATATAAAACAACTCTCTCTCTCTCTCAATGTATAGTATGTCATGAATCTGAATTTTTTTTATTTTATAAGAAAAATAATAATATATGATAGATTGTAATTAATAGAACACAAAATGGAATATTATAGTACAAATTCTACATTTATTGAAACATTTCATCTTTGAGAGGCCTTTTGTACCAATTAAGAGGGTACCGTCAATATTGTAGTACAAGTTCTTGGTGTCTAGCTTTAGTGTTTTTATTAGAATTTATACACTATACTTAGGTATGTCAAAAAGGTTTACCTTATAGTAGCTACATTTCCTTTCTTGTTCCATAGTTAACATAAAAATCTTAATTCCCATAGTTTTTCTTTCTAAATCTCATCTTTAAAGGTTTAAATTCCCTTTTTTTTAATGTTTTAATTAATTAAAAGCAATCTAAAAATATACTTTCTTTTAAGAGTTGTTCACTCTTCTATAGGACTAAAACTTTCAATACCGGTTTTTTTGGTCCATTCTGCTTTTATAATTAATTATACCAAGTGATAGATGAAGCAAAAAAGTAAATACTTATTCACAGTATGGTTTCTTCTATTTAGTGTAGAAATGAGAAGCAGGAAAGGTGATGCATGTCACCCTTTCTATACTTTGTGTGTGGGGATGCAAATGCATAGGGTTGGCATTAGTTTTTCTTTCTATGTAATTGAGACACTGAGTTGACTTGAAAAGGTACCACTTATAGAGTCATTAATGATTCTTTGGATTTTAAGGACATTGTTCTTCATCTTCTCGACAACATGTACAGATCACAAGGATTCTATTATAAATTTGATTATGAACACACCCCACTTCACAACCTATTGATTTGTGTAATTATGAGTGGTTGATGGAAAGTGATGTTCATATAATTAGTAGTAAGTAGAAAGTGTTAACCACTACTCACAACCACACAAGTTAACAAGTTATGAAATTAAGTATGTGATTGAGTATTCCTAAAATTATGCCCCTATTATATACCGAGTGTAGTCAACCTACCGATTGAACTCCTCATCTAGTTTGTCTTTTCTTCAATTTGGTTGAGCTAACTTAAATTTCTATTGTTTTAAAAGTGATGCTACAAGTGCAATATTTTTGTAACATTTTTTTTTTTTTACTCTTGTTGAGTATCAAGTTATTATTGATTTTCACATTGATTATAACTAATATAGTAATACTACTTAATTTCTATCATTAACAACTTGTTACTTTAAAGATTGTGAAAAAAGTTTTTGGCTATAAACTTATAGTTTCTCTAAATGATTAGTTTCTAGTCTTGATAAAGTATCATCCATAGTGTGACTCTCGCATTTGTTAGGAAGTAAAATGGAGATAGGATTGACGAGCATGATCAAAAGTATAGTATTCCTCTCATATGGCTAGTTCTAAACGCATGTATGTCGGTAAAATAAACAAAAGATTTATTCAATTAGATGAATTGTGGAAAATGTTATCAGCATTGCTTTGAAAACTAAAGCTATAACTTCAAGCCTTATGTGTTCTGATCTTAAATACTTACCTTCCCTTACATAATTTCATCTAGTGAACAATGTCTTTATTTAATTTTTTAAAAAGTACTAAACATGATCATCTTGGAAGCATAAGCATTTTATGACATCAATTTTACTAAGAACATAATTTTGTAAGAATTTCTAATTTATGTATGTGTTTTATTCATTTATGTGTTTGCATGTGTACAACTTAGATGTGCGTTTGAATTAACATTAGAAACTTAATTTGTTTTGCCAAACAGCACAAAATCAACCATAGAGAGGTATAAGAAGGCATGCAATGATGGCTCAGGAACAAGCTCTATTGAAGAAACAAATGCTCAAGTAAGCTATTTCTCTATGTTCTTTTTTACTTTTTTATCTCTTTCTTCTAGGGAGATATTTTTATATATTCATTATAATGAGTAAGGACATATTATAAATAAAGACGACAATACCCCAAATGTATTGGATTAAATGAGTATATATTATGCGAACATGTGTAGAGTCACAAATCATATGCGTATTTAGTCAATTTGTATCATACAAATGATTGCAAAATTCTACCGGTAACTTGACTATTCTTTTTAGGGCTTCGTGCATTTTGCATATTAACAATTTTTTTGTTAGTTGTTGCATATTTATTTATTTTTTAATTCTTCTTGTTTATCATATGTAATATAGAATTTATGAACTTGACAAAACTAACATATGCTTCCTATATAATTTATGTTTTTGAATGAATACAGTATTATCAGCAAGAATCTGCAAAACTGAGGCAACTCATTCAAAATATGCAGAACTCTAACAGGTTATTTCTATTTGTCATTGTTTCCAAATTCAAACGGAAAAAGAAGGATTAAAAAATTATTTTTCAATTTTATTTTTCTTTGTACGCAATTTATCAAAGACATTGAAAATTTGTTTATTCTATGGCATGAATTATAAGATTTTACAATGTTGCACACATTATGAAAACAACCAATAATAAAAATGAAAGAAAGATAAAACATGAAATTAATCCAAGAATTATATATATTGAATTTCAATTAGGAATTTAAGTTTAATACTATAAAGTGGTGGTCTCACAATTGACAATTTGACATTGTCTCAATTCCACTTAATGCTTTATGCCTCATCTATTATGCTTGTGATATTAATATTAATCAATCAAAGTTATCCAACAATAAATCTATTTGTGGCCTTGTCATGAAAGAGATGAAAATCTAGCGGTCATATCATTCCTTTATCAGTATATGTGCATCCATAAAACCTCTTAGGCAATTAAGCATGAGTTATACTAAGGATATATACAAACATTTTTGAATGTTTATATAAATGGGAGTTACATAAGAATTTGCTTACCTCAATTTTGTTTTTACCACAAGAACTTGAATGTGTTAGATCAAGAGAATTCTTTTCAATAAATATGCTTAGTTTCATGTGTTAGTAATATGTTGGCTTTATAAATTGATGGATGATGTATTAACATAGATAAGTTTGATGATTGGAGGTATTTTGGAGGCTCTTAAAGAGTTTAAAAAAAAAAATTGTTATTTGGATATAGTTTCATTGGTGTTAAGAAAATTATTTTCCTTAGTATGAAAGGAAATAGTTTTCCTTACTAAAAAAGTAATATAGTATTCATTATTCATCAAGAAATATAATTAAAAATTTTAAAATATGCATTATTATAAAAAGTTTGGTTGCTTTATTCGGATGAGAGTTCTGTTTAAATTAGTCCTTTCGTGTAAGGGGTGGTGTGGTAATGTTTTTAAGGTTAAAAATACCAGTCTATATGAGAGATTTTTTGAATGTGTTTGGACTTATGGATTGTGAGTTTGTATGTATGAGATTTGTGGGTTAGTTTTTTATTCTTTTTTTTTGTGAGGGCTTTTTGTGCAAGACTTTTGAGTGAAGTTTGTGAGGTTTGGTGGGTGTGATTATAAAACATATTATTGATGGTGGATTTTGATTGGTATTGTCGATGAACATAAATTTGTAGTTGACAGAAACACAAAAAATATTATTATTTTACGTGGATATCTTTATTACTTGTTTATATTAATGCATTTCCATTAGGCTTAAATCAATGAATTATAACAAAGAGCTTATTATAATTTTCTTCTTTACTTGTAGGCACTTACTGGGTGAGGGATTAAGTTCTCTTAATATCAAAGAGATGAAACAATTGGAGAGCAGGATTGAACGAGGACTCACTAGAATCAGGTCAAAGAAGGTAAATATATATATATATATATATATATATTGGTGACATGGAAAGAAAAAGTAAAGAAAATGTTAACATGCATTCCAAGACACAATAGGATAAGACCAAGTTCAATCACATTTTGACATATTACTGATTTCTTAACTTCTACAATTGAAAAATGCTTAACTTCTACTATCCAATATCTTAAAACCCTCTTGTCTATCTCAATTAATTTTCCACTCTTGTAATGTAGTCTAATTCTCTTACTTGTTCACTACAACAGCATGAAATGCTGCTGGCTGAAATTGAATATTCTCAGAAAAGGGTAAATCCTATCTTACTTTATTTTTATTCATTTCTATTTTACTACTTGTCAAAATTTCTTATAGGCTAATTGAAATCCAAAATTTTCTCTAGGTGATGGAGCTTGAAAATGAAAGTGTTTATCTTCAAGCAAAGGTATATTTGCTAAACTTCTTAGACTAAATTATAGAGCACTAACTATTGCACACACTTTAGTGTACATTGTTTATACACATCATCCATTTTATGCCTTAAACTTGGATATATTTGAAAAATGTGGATATTGTATGTGAAATTATAGACATTGTGTGTACGGAGTATACATTAATAAGTGTGTAAGAATATTTCTCTTAAATTATATATGTACCTGAACATGAGATTTGTTAAATAGCTTTCTATTTTGAGGATTGGTAACAAATTAACGGACTTAAAATAACTTATCAAAACAACTAGTTATTTGTATTTACAGATTCCAAATAATTTTAGTACAACACTTGTTTAGATAGGACATACCTATTCAACCTTTCAATAGGATTATCCCCACCTTATATTTAAATGGTGTGTCTTGTGATCCATTGCTTATTTTCACACCAAATTGACTTTCAAAATCCTTCCATGGAGTCATAAGGAGGAGGACGGAGAAGGAAAAAAAAAATACAAAACAAAACAAATAGGAAAACACAAGCAAGAGTTTATTAACTCCTTCTAGAAAGTGATTTACGTACTAGAACTCAACATTGTGGGATTTTGATATTTGATAGTTTGAATTGAATTTACATGCGGTCACCTTTGAAAGGTGATTTACGCACAAATGAGTGAAACATAACAATTCAGTTTCATGGCATTCACATTTTTAGTCTTATATATTTTCATTTCTAAAGTTGGAATTGATAATCTATGAGCTAAGGTACATGTCTGAATCATTCTAAAGTAGACCTAAAACCAAAAAATTATTTCCCAATAAAAAACATAATTAGAAAAAAAAGAGAATAAAATTTAATGGCATCACACGTAAACTTTTTTGCAAAAACGTACATTTCTTACTTCTAAATTTTTTTTCTACTTTTTAGATAGCGGAAGTTGAAAGGCTTCAGCACGTAAACTTGAATATGTCTGGATCAGAGCTCAGTGCAATTCAGGCATTATCTTGCAATTTCTTTACTCCACTTGTAGTTGAGGGTAGCACTTCCTACTCACAACCTGAACAGAAGATACTTCGTCTGGGGTAATTTATCTACTTCCTTTTATTTCATCATTTTTAAAACATTTATCTTTGGACTAATTAGTATTACTTATATTTACTTATAAGATCCAATGAAAAACCTTGTAATCAACCAAATTTTAATACATCAGTAATTTTAAATACTATGCTCTCTGAATACAACTACAAGATTGAAAGTTAAGCCTATAAGAGTTAACATAAGTAAAAATACACCATATGGTCCATATGTACTTTGACACAATTTTTTTGTCCCAAGCTCTATGAATATTGGTATTTAACATCTAGCTTGGTATTCTTTGACTTGCACTTTTTTAGAATTATTATTTTTTCCCTTAGGTTTAGTATCCATTACTTATCAATAATGGAAACCTAAGATACTATTCTTATCAAGCTTAGCAATGAAAAATATCTTTATGTTCGACTTGATGATCAATAACACTAGAAAAGAGAAGGATACATATTCTAACTTTAAATTCTTCATTGTGTTTATGCAGGTAAACTGTTCAACACTAAATCTGCAAGTGAGATCATATTATATAATGCCTAAATAAAGATCTCACTATCTACTATCTTATTAAGTTATTTGCCATTGAATCATTGTGACTTCTTGTTATGTAGCGTCCAACATTTCTTTCTATATGATAATTTGCACTTAGCTTTGCCTAACAGTATAAGATATGGTTATATTTTTATTAAGGAGTATAATATCAATGACTAGATTAATGCCAAGTGTATTTACTGTTGAATGCCAAGAGTATAATATCAATGACTAGATTAGTTTACTTTTGCATAATGTTTGTCAATCATTTTAAGGCAAAACCAATGTGACACAAACAATGCACAAGTCATGCATGTTATCCACAAGATAACTAAACTTGTGATCCTCATTCCCTTTACTTCACTTGTGCTAGCAGGGGTTCTCTATTGCTTAAAAGGGCCAAAATGGGCATTTGCCCTTTTCGCCCAAAACAAATAGCAAAATGCCCATGTTCTGAAACTATTTAATTAGCAAAATGCTTTTGTTTTGAAACTCGATTTTTAAAAAATCGAATTTCAATGAAAAACACGATTTAATGAAAATCGAGTTACTTGCAAAATGTTACATGGAACTCGAGTTCCATGTATTTTTTATTTTATTTTTTTTAAGTTTTTTGCCTATAAATCGATTTTCTAAAAATCAAGTTTTTCATTGAAACTCGATTTTTAGAAAATTGACTTTAAAACAGGGGTATATGGCTAAATAGTTTCAGAACATAGACATTTTACTACTTGTTTTGGGCGAAAGGAGCAAATGCCCATTTTGGCCGCTTAAAAGTTGGACACATGATGACCATTTTTTATTATAAGTAATGAAAAATAGTTAAATTTAAGTTTTTTTTTTGGTAATCCAATGATATGCATAATCTAGATTGTAAAGGTGATTAAAATTTAGTTTAAATTTTAAGTTTTTTATTGTGTAAAATTCTTGTGCAAACAACATTTTTCTTTAATCCCATAATGAATCACTTATTAGAAGACCACAAAGCTTGTTAGGGGTGTCTTTATCCCATAATGAATCACATTTTTCTAACTCAAATGTATTTTTTGAGTGGTAAACTTCCTTTGGTAATTTGGTTTTTGTAATAAGAAATGATTCTTAAAAACTTTTATTCTTTTTTTCTTCTTCTTAGAATTGTGTTTAGTTGGCAAGTAGATTCCTTTAAATAGGACTGCTCTTCTTTTTATTTTTAACCAAACCACCTCCACAACTAGTTCTATCCCATGATCAATTTTGGCTAAAATTACATCAAAATTTGTAACCATGGCCATGGAGTTCCCAATATGGAGCCTTGTTGTTGCACCATGGGAGTGCAACATTGAGTGGTTGCCAAATGGGACTTGGAGTCCATTTTTGTCCTTAGTTATTCAGCCAAACCAATAATTAATCAATTATTTTTGAAGAGGTGAAATTTGAACCATGATTATCCTAAAATTTTATTTTGAAAAAAAAAAAGAAAAAGAAAAAATGTCAATAATAACCTAACTACAAGCCTTTTAGCATTATTAACTCATTTTCAATGAAATGAACTTTATAGAGTCACAATATATTCATTACAAATGCCTATCCTAATGCTGTATTGAGTGAGATTGTATATGGCAAAGGCAATTCTTGAAATCCATCTAAATGCAACATTTCCATAACCAGTAATTAGTATAGAACCGGGACATTTTAATTGTCAAGATAGCTTTGTGACACCGACATATGTATAGTGGCAGTAAGTAAGCTTGGAAAGCATTGAAAGATACATAATAGTAGATAATGATTTATGATCTCTAAAATGCACTACATGAGTTTATAAATAAGATGGATTAAAAATACAAATTAAACAGATACCCAAAGTATCATATATTTCAAGTGGTAAAAATGAAGTTGGTATAGACATTAAATTGTATATGGGCCCACCAAAACATGAGACGCTAAAGAGAGCTGCCATTGTTGTTGTGTTGTGACTATCAGATTACAACTGGGCAGTTAATGCTAGATTGCGACGCAGTCTTGCCATTTAAGGAAAAACAAATAGACCACATTTGGCATCTTATAATAAAGTATAAACCATGTACCTCGATTGAAGTTGCTTTGGCCTGGTCCCATGTTATATTAATCTTTTTTTAATTTTTTTTGTTTACTATGATTTATATTTTATTTTTCTTGTAAAAACAATGTCAACTTTCGTGCCTGACAAAAATATAATAGGAGAGAGACAAAATGGATGCCTTAACATCATCATATACTTCATGGTCCAATTTAGAATAAATGCTAGATTTAGTGGGTATAAAAAACATTTTAGCTTTTTTTTGGTTATTGTGCTTGGTTGATAATAAATGCAATTACAAAACCTAATTTCATATAAATATTTTTATCCAAGAGAAAATACTAGTAAACACCCTATTACACACTCTTATACACGAACATTTCAAATGTGCATTATAGGGTGTGTATAATAAACACTACTTTTTTATCCAATGTTAATCTTTTGAACATGTCATAAAAGAGAGAGAGAGAGAGAGAGAGAGAGGTCAATCTAGAACTCAGTCTACGTCACCTCAAAACCTTTAGCTAAAAAATGGTTATGGAAAGTGTTACGGCATCTAAAATCATGCTTTGGCAGGCAGTCATAGAATAGAACCATTTTGTTATCATTGTGGGTGAATCATGAAGCTATTGAAGCTCAAAAATGGTTGATAGGAGTAGAACATTCAAGTACATGATAGTAGGAAGGGGAAGCACACCTAGTACTGGCTTGACTTATGGCACCCAAAGCCAAAAGGCCCTCCATGGTTGCATTATAATTCAAGGGTACCGGTACAGTTAAATGCTATAGGTACAAAATTTTAATAGGTAATCAGGAATATCTCATGGCATCTGCCTCCAAAAAGGTCCATCAGTTGGTGGGATATGCAAAGGGCTGTAGTATAAGTCCTTTTTCCCCAGAACTAGGTAGGATAGTATTATGAAAGACTACAATTAGATTCAACTGGCTAAGTTAAAAAAGGTTAATAAAAACATATCTATATTATATATTCTTGTTTTGATTCTAAGCAGGAATTGTAAACAGATACATACAGATCAAATCTTTTGATGATTAGATAAATTTGCAAGCAATAGCTTAAGAAAACTCCACAAAAAACAGAAAAGGGAGGAAAAAATATATTCTTGATGATCTGAACTCCACAACACATTGTCTTTATAATCTTTACCTCATAGAATGGCACACCGATTCTCACTTCTCTTATGGAGTTTCTCCTCCACTTTCTCTAGATGTTCTCTGAGCTTACGAATTTCATCATTTGAGTTAAATGTGCTAGCTCTTCAGCCCTCAGACGTGTAGCTTGCTCTTCTGCCAATTGTTGCTCAAGACTAGTAGTTGTCTCTCTAAGCTTTGTCTTGACCTACAGAACAATGCATCATTCATTACTAGACAAATTAAAGTAACAATCCAAAAGTAATTTTCTTCACAAAGCAAGATTTGAACCTGAAAATTAAACACACTACCACAAGCCCACCCACCTTACAGCTTACACTAACCATTTTCCACCTAAATCAAGGTCTTGTGATATACATAAGTTGTGCACAGCAGTTTGCTAAATAGTTTAGAATTAGATTACCGCATCAGATACATGTAGTTATAAATCTTTAAAACCATCTAAAAAATGGCTTCTAGTATTCAAACTAAACAGGGCAAAACAATAACACACACAGAAAGATCTTTCAACTACTTGCGAATGACCAATTAATCCTTAAAGATAAAAGAACAAGAAAGGACAACCAGAACCAAATAATGAGAGCATAAACTATAAGCTGCTTGAGTTCAAAGAGAATGATATTAAGTTATAAGCACTGATCCTTATTATTTTCTTTCACCAAGAATTATTGATGTGGTAAACACCAAATACTATTTAACAAATGAAATCCTACTTCATCAACTTCTATGTTATTAGCAAGTCCACATTCTCCAAAATTCCAAACACACCAACTCAAAATGCAATTTATTACTTGTGAAATCAATGAAGTTGACACCAACAGCATGTCATCCATTTCATATTGATTCATAGTATGATGCCCTGGATTGTTATTGAATTAATTGTGTTGTTGTAATGAGTCCCACATTGGGCTTATACTAGCCTAGCTTTATAAACAACTACAAGGAGCCTCAATTGTGACTAGACTAATCCTTTCAAGTGGTTAGCACTTTACTTTGGGTCATTACAGGTAATCATCACCTTACGAGATTCTAGGAGTAGGACATAACTGATAGATAGACAGATTCAATCAAGGTCCACTTCAGCAAATAAACTACAAGTCTAAAATGTGTATAACTAGTAGAAAAGGAGGGTAAAATTTTTACTTGGAAAGAATGTGCCCAGTGTTGCTCAAGAGGCACTTAATCACAAAGGTCTCATAGAGCATCGGTTCAAAGCATAAAGCAAAGGTGGGCCTGAACAAAGTACAGCACATGTTTTGGTGAATTCATCTAAGTCCTATATTAGCTAGGGATGGACTCAGCAATTATTCAATTATATACACCTCGTGTCCACACCATTTCTTTTTATTGGTAAATCACTCACAAAACCTGGTGGGTCTTGAGTTGTGACCGAGTAAAAAATGAAGGAGAAACTTATATATATATATATATATATATATATATTTAAAACAGGAGCAACTTATATTAACTTATGCAGCTTCACACTCATGTCTAACCAGGAGATAAAAGAACAAAATATGTTTCTGCATAATTTAATCAAGGTGCCTGATAAGACATCTTTTGCTGAAGGTAGGGTGGTCTTTAACAGTCATGGATTAAGAGTGCGGTAGTTCACTCCTTACCCAGGTTCTGATTTTAACACATTGATGACAAAAGTATACCAACTGTGAGAAGACAGATGCAGGTGGCAAAATATGTAAAATAGAGGAGCATTGAAGATACCATCTCAGTAATTTGTTTGAGCTGCTCCTCATATGAAAGATATTATCCTTTAATATTTCTCGTTCAGAGTAACCTTTCAGAGAATCAACATGTTCCTATTGATTGCGGAGTTTCATGGCCTCCTTCTGTTAAATGATCGAATTTGTTAGAATGATACTTTCATAGAAATTTTGATGAAAATATGAGAATTAATGTAATTAATGACCTTTTGTTCAGAAAATATCTCATCTGTACATGGTTGTCCACCATTTTGTGCTATTACCATGTTTACAAGCGAGAGAAGCTTCTGAACCTATTCAACCCTCTTGCTTTCATCCTTGGTCTTGTTATCAAAAAGCACAACCCGATTAGTATAACTATTATTTTCATAACTATTTAACCATCTGTGGTTCTTCCACAATAACATATGTCAACCAGCTTACAGCACCTTAGCATTTGCATATTGTTCTCATATGATTTTGTGACCAGACTGGGCATTAGCAGTTCGGAAGGTTATCAGCAAGTCCTTTCATGAAAAGAAAATGGGTAAAGGAAGTTGAATGGCAGAGGACCACAGTCGATCAAACAATTATACCCAAATAATAATATGATATTTATTCACAAGTCATTCATCCTATGCATTCTTCTTCCTTTGCAACACCTTTATTATCACCAGCGAAATCATATTAACTTTCTTCAAGTTATGATTCATGATTAATTATTGGCTAGGAAGCAATAGATTCATCAAGATTGAGAGAAATATCTGTATGCCTAAAATCCACACAGAACTGTGAAGAATAAGAGACAATAATATACCAAGATTCCTCTCTTCATAGAAGGGGCATCCTAAACAAGAGAGGGAAAAACACCTAATAAAGTAAAGAGGAATATGACATCATAATCATAACATTCTGACTTCATGAGATAGAAAAATACCATAACAGATTTTTCTACTGGGCTGGGGGGGCATGGAAAAAGCAGAGGAAATGTAAGGACTACTACCTTGAACCACACCTCACATTGCTACATGTTTCATGCACATCAAGAATCACGAAGCAAAAGCTAAAGTAGCTAATAGTTTTTCTCAATTTTTAATGAAAGAAATTCATCACATGCTAAGTTCAATTGATTGTCAATAGCTCACTACAGGAAAGTGGTCCTCATATGCAAGTGACATCATAAAAATAAGACCAAAAATGTAAAAAATAGAACATTTTAAAGCCGTCATTGATGTAACCATTTCCTAATATAATCAATATTGAGCCATGATGATTAAAAAAAAACTTCTACAGGCATAGTAGGAAAGTAGTCCTCATGCACCAGTGACATTGTAGAATTGGTCCAGAAATGTGAAAGATGAAGCACAATTCAAACATCACACAATGTAAATGTTTCCTAATATACTGAACATGGAGTCAAGATGATGAAATTACTTCTACAATGTATATTTACAGGTGTAATGAATCAATAAGCAGTTTGAAGAGGTACATAGGAGCTATCAACCATCACATGTCTGGACTAAAAAAGATAAATGCAAAACCAGAATACCCTTTCAAATATAAAAACTCAAATGATGCTTTTGAGTGAGAAAGCAGAGTGAGTTCAAGAGAAGGGGGATGGGGGAGACAACAAGGCATACTTTATATAGTTAATATTCTATCTTATGATGGTGTTCGTTCCATAATATTCATGCTGAACTTAATGAATTAATACTATCTCTAAGGATGACAAATAAGAATTCAGATTTCAGAGGTTTGGAAAGTCTACAGAAGATCACTGGTCTAAATTGTTGAGAATCCATAGCATTGCTGAAAATTTGGAGCCCTAGGAGATTGATGACAATCACACTTATGACACATTCAATAACAAAAAAAAAAAACAACAACAAACAAACAAACAAACAAACATGTCTAAAGAGCATAACTTGAGTCATTTCCAGCTTCAAAACTGAGATCAGTTCTCTTTTGTGTATGATCAGTTCATAAGTAACATAAAAAGGGAGCTATAAGAACAAACGTGGATACGGTTTTATTATTATTATTTATACATCTATAGTTGGGGGGGTGGGGATATTTGAACCCTAATGCCTCTGTTGGAAACATCAGGATGTGCATGTTGAGATACAAGGCTTTTGGCAAGAACAAACATGGATACTAACATATGAAGTAATGAATCCTATAAATTAAGGGGAGTCATGCAATTCAAAAAGTACTTACGGTTTAGACACCAGCAAGATTTTCAGCCAAAGAAGAAAAAAACATATGTGGAATCAAAGAGCTCTCTAGATGTGAGCTATTCGTAGTTAAGATGTAATTTATGTGTGTTTTTTCTAAAGTGGGCAACCTAGCATTGTACAACAATGTTTTTTCTTGTTCAATCTATAGACAGAGAAAATCAAGATTTTAAAATCATATAATCAATAGCTGAAAATATATAAAAAAGAATTTCAAAATTCTATCTTAGTGATTGCGAGGTTGAGCCCACATCGGTGCAACAACTGGAAGAGTACCAAAAACTTAGTTAGCATTTGACATCAGGCAATCACCAATAACCTGGTAAAGTAGATTTCTTAGTTAACAGAGCAGAGAAGTGAACAAATATCACCTTGACAATGTCAGCATCGCATCTGTTCTTCCACGAATCTCATGACTCATATGTCATATCCATTTCCTAAAGAAGCGTTGAAAGGAAGAGGGAGTGAGATAGAATCAATAAATCATATAATAACAAGATATAGTCCTTCTCAGAAATAAAACATAAAATAAAATAAAATGATGTAGCTTGTTACTCAATTCAATTCAAAAGCCTTTTTCGCAGAGCTGGTGATAGTGTGGTTGTGTTCTCTGTCTCTCTGTCTGTGACAACCCGAAACTTTTATACTCCTTTGTTGTGTTCCCTTCTTATCGTCGTTGGCGCCACCCTAGTCGTAAAGGAATTCCCAGAACTGAAATGTAAGGCCTGTTTGAGCCAGAGAGAACATGTAGGGCATGAGAGGTATAGGGTTGGTTAAGATATGTGTTACGAAATGCAACGGTTGTAAGAAAAACATGATAATTGAGTGTTGGACCTAGGATAGTATGGATAGGTTGTGGAGATCCAACTCCTCTGTCAGCTCCAGGACTAGTTGTCCTCCTGATATTGTAAATGAAGAAGATCACACTATTGATGAAAATGAGTTGATCCTTGATTTTCGTAAATGGAATATTCCTAAAGTTGATACTAAAATTGTTTATAAAACTAGTTTTGTTGAGAGTACTCTTCATTCTGCTTACAAAGCTAGAACTGTTGAACAAATTCTGTTCTTATGTGTTTAAGAGATGCTAGATTTAAATCTTTAAAGATAGCATTCTTGGTATGATTACGGCTTCTATGAATGATGGTCCTGTTTACTTAACTGTTATCCTGATCTTACTCTTACTTTGGATGATCCTAATATTGTTAAAGCTTTGACATTGAATATTGCTTCATATGGTTACCACATGGAAGAAGGTAGTAAGCCTTTTGTTTTGATTTATCGCATTTATTATAGACTGTTGGGTACTCAAATAAACCCTGGTGCTAAGATTCCTAGAGAACCTTCTGGTTAAACCATGTTAATTCAATGTTCAACCCCTGATGCTAAAGTCAAGTCCCAAAAATGATCCAATGGCAATATGTTAAGCTTCCTAATGATTGGTTGTTGGAACAAGAATCCCCTCCTGCTAAACCTGTTTTTGATGAGCTAGATCTCACTCATATTCAACAATATCTTGATGGTACTGTTAAAATAAATTTTCAAAACAATCCACCTTTAAAGATCAACGAAGGAAGACATTCCTTTGCTAGATTTGAAAGTATTTCAAAAAGAGATCAAGAGATCAATGATTTTTTGCAAAAGAATTTTGATAAACCCTTTGATTTAAAACTAAAAGGTATTTCAAGTGATAAATCTCAAATTAGCTCTGTTTACTATTCCACTAACCCTGACACTTCCTCTCCATATAGCAGAACAGCTAATGAAGAAGAAGATGACACTAAATCTGTTTGTCCTTCTGATTCTGATTTTCCTCCTATTAACAATCCTGTTTACCAAAATCAACTAAGAGTTTTGAATGTTTTGGATGAAAGATTTGAAGTTGATATAGTTTCCCTGTATAATGAATTTATGCTCGCTAAAAACATAAATAAAAGAAAATATTTCTAAAATAATTCTGCTCAGTCTAAAAAAGACTGTGTTAAGAGAAAATGGTTAAAAAAGATGAATCAATTGAAAAAACATAACTTGTTTTTTTATTTTCTTAAAAACCATTATGTTTCAAAAGATGAAGCTTCAATACAACATTTAAATGTGATAAAAAAATCAAATTTTGTTAAAGAAAACAAAACCATTGTTAAGTCTACTCATCCTCCTCTTGAAATAATTTTGATAACTACTAAGAAGAATGAAGTCAAGGCTTCTCCTTTCAAAATTGTTGATGATCAAACTCTCATTGTTAGTCTTATTGAACAAAACAATTTTACTAATGAATCTTTGCATATTATTGGTCAACAGTTTGACTGCATTGAAGAAAAAATTGTTGAAAAAACTGTTTCTCTTGAAAAATCTATTTCTATTAAAATTGAGAAACCTTTGATTGATTTACCCAGTCAAAGAGAAAAAGTTATGTTTAAAACTTCTCAGTCCAAGACTCTTGAAATTGTTGAAAAAAATGTTTTCTGATTTAAAAGATAAAACTGAAGGTACTTCTACAAGTACTCCGACCACTCAAACCACTACGAGTACTCCAGCTGCCCGAACTATTTCTAAAAATAAAATTGTTTTTGAAGAAAATACAGATTCTGATATTGTATCTTCTGTTTCTGCTAAAAAGTTTTTTGATGATGATTTACCAGAAATTAAAAGATTTATTGGAAATTCCAAACTTATGTCTTTTACAAAGAACTGGTATTCAAAACCCACTCCTCCTGATATGCAATTTGAAGAAAGATCTTTTCAAACACAGTTTTCTGTTTCTGCTGATAAGATTTATGAATGGAATATTGATGGTTTGTCTGAACAAGAAATCATTAATAAAATGAGTCATATGTCTATGGTTGGTATTGCTTATCAAAATAATCATGATCTTGATCAACCTGAAATTGTTAATTTACTTGATACTGGTTTTTCTGGTAATCTTCGTGGATGGTGAAATTCATATATCATTGAAGAATCTAGAGAGTCTATTAAACATGCTGTTAAAAAAAATGATGAAGGTTTGCCTATTTTTGATGAAAGTATTGGTCGCGATATTCCTAATGGTGTTAATACCCTGATATATACTATTCTCAAACATTTTGTTGATACTCCATCCAATATTTCATCTCGTGTTTCTGATTATTTAAATAATTTGAGTTGTCCTACTATGTCTGATTACAAATGGTATCAAGATGTTTTTACTTCCAGAGTGATGCTCCGGAAAGATTGTCACAAGCCTTATTGGAAAGAAAAGTTTATTGATGGTCTGCTTCCTATCTTTGCTCATAAGGTAAAACAAGAGTTAATGGGTAAAAATGATTCTATTGATTATGATAATTTAACCTATGGTGATATTTTCAGTACTATTAAAAAACTTGGTATCAATATGTGTAATGATGAAAAACTGTTAAAACACCAATTAAAGAATAAAAGAAAAGCTAAATATGAAATGGAAAATTTCTGTGAACAATATGGTTTGCCTCCTATTGCTCCTTCTAGGCAAAAAAGTAAAAAACATTATAAAAGCCATAAAAAATTTAAAAAAAAAATACAAAAACAACTTTGTTAAACCTAATGATTTCTATGCTAAGAAGAAAAATGTTTCTAAAAAATATGATAAACAGAGATCAAGTAAAGATAAATGATTTAACTGTGATAAACCTTGACACTTTAGTAAAGACTATAAGCTAAAACCTGGTAAGTTGAAAAACAAGTTTAACATGTTAAATATTGATGATAAAGAGCAAGAAGAATTATTCAGAATTCTTGAATCAAACAACTCGTCTGATTCTTTGGAAGATGATTTTTCTTCTTCATCTGATTCTTGCTATCAATCTGCTAATGATTCTTCTGATTCTCTTAATATTAAAATTGGTTGTAGAGATTCCTGTTGCAATGTTATTAATTCTGTTAATGCTCTCACTAAGAGTGAAGAAGATGAAAAATTAATAATTCAACTGATAAATCAAATTCAAAATCCTAAATTACAAAAAGAATATTTGGATAAGTTTAAGAAAAATTTGATAAAAGATGAAACTAGTAAAAAACTAAAATCAACTATAAGCTTTGAAGAAACTTTGGAAAGATTTAATAAGAAGAAATCCAAAGAATTGACTGTTAATGATCTCTAACATGAAATTAATGTTGTTAAACAAGAGATAAATGAATTAAAACATGAATTTAAAAGCATTAAAAATGATAACAATAATCTCAAACAAGAATTGATAATGTTAAAAATTGATAAAAATCTTAATAAATCTGATAACGAACAAGATGAACAAGATGAGCACAAAGATGAAGATGAATCCAGTTAACAGGCTCTTCTTTCTAATAAAGGTTGATAATTCTCAACTTAGTCTTGTGAATAAATTGCTTCCTCCAAAATGGTTTACAAAAGTTAAAATTGTTGTTTCCCATGATTATTATTTCACTGTTATTGCTATGATTGATTCTGGTGCGAATATGAACTGTATCCAAGAAGGATTGATTCCTTTAAAATATTTTGAAAAATCAACTGAAAGATTGGTTTCTGCTAATGGTTCCCAAATGAAGATCAAATATGAATTGAATAATGCTCATGTTTGTCATGATAATGTCTGTTTCAAGATTCCTTCTGTTCTTGTTAAAAACATGACTAATAAAGTGATTCTTGGTCTTCCATTTATAAATGCTTTGTATCCTTTTCTTGTTGAACATGATGAAATTATTATTGATCCTTTTGGACAGAAAGTAAAATTCAAATTTGCTTCAAAGTTTGAAATTGATATTGATAATCTGTCTTATGAAAAAGACTCTCCCATGAATGCGCTTATTCAAGAACTAATGATGAGTTCTTGCCAATATTTCACAGATGATTTTAAAGGTAATATTCATAATACCAAAATGTTAAGTACTATCAACTGTCCTAACATTATCAATGTTACTTTGCAAGAATCAGCACATGTCTCAAGGATAAATACCACTAATAAGTGGAATAATACTAATACTTATACCACTAGTAAGTGGATTATTATGACTTCCTCGGCAGAGAGGAGGAACAAGGGAAAAGCACCAGCACTCTATTCTCAAGACAAAAGGCTATATATATACAATGACAATGAGATTAAGAGAGGTGAAATATTGGTTGACTTTCTCTTTTCTCATCTCGTAGAGACATTACCTTGCCCTGTCTTTCAAATTAGGGAAACTTGCCTGGCAAGACTTCACCATACCTTGGTCTACAAGGCCTTTTGTAAAATGTTTAATAATAAATAATATTGATATTTTAAAACACAAAGAATTTCTTTATCAAGCAATACTCAATGAAAATACAGCAAATCTTTAACACTATTAATAAAAAATTTCACCCCAAATTTTTTAACAATCAAATAATACAAAGTTTAAATTACTAACACAATAATTTGTTGAACCAACAAATTCCATCTAATTTAAAACATGCCAAGTAATAATAAAAATAATCTCATTGAGGAGGTTCATTATTGAGTATTGACACTCCCTGTTTGTCAACTCCTTTTTTTAGACACAAAAGGATTTGAAAATTTTGGTGTTTATTTCATGACGATTGCTCAATGTTGTCAAGCCAAGATATTAAGTGAATTTTTTTTGGTAGACAAAATTTAAATCCAAATCCATTATTCAATAATAAGAAATTTTATCAACTGAAATAATTGAAATTTACTAGCACATCAACATATTGATTAGCCTCTCTAGTCTCTAAAGTAGTGTTTGATATGAATTTAAGGAATCTGTTGATCAGCTTCCCATAATCTAATTATCTTTAATATAATAAATTTTTTATTTAGTTTAGACATATTTTTAGAGAAGGTTTTTTTTTTTTTTTCCCTAGAGAAGTTTTTATAAATAAAATCCATTATCGTTTAAAAAAAAAATCTATAAAGAAGAAAAGAAAAATCAATGCCTTTTGTTTATTGAGCTAAAAACTTGCGCAAAATCTTTTGGTCTGAAATCCACATATGTAGCTCTGTATTTATAGATTAATTAATTAAGTTCTTTTAGACAAAAACTAATCAAATCTCAGCCCTTCATTTTAGGCACAAAGGAGAGTTGCAATTGCGAACCGAACTAGCTTTTTTTTTTTTTTTTTGGTGAGAAGCCGACAAAGCTAGTACCTAGTAGAATACTGTATATATACATAGCATAACGCCAAAACCCTCTCACAGCCCTTTTTTCTTGTTTCTACACTGTCTTTAATTTCTTATGTTTCCACAAAGTACAAACTCTTCGTCCTCTGCTGGTACGTGTTGATCTTCGTCCTCAACTTTTCTACTAGTCTAAATCTGTATTTATTTTTCGTATATATTCTTTCTTCTATATCTGTGTTTTGTGGATCTTTGTTTGTATTTTGAGTTTCATATATAGCCTGTGTGTGATCAGTATGTTTCTTGGTACCCAAGCAAAAACTATAAAGATAACTTCTTTTTTATGAATGCTTTTGATAACAGTATAAAGATACCTTCTTTTTTTATGAATGCCTCTGATAACCGTATGTATTTTTATATGATTCTATTTGATCATCAATGATTAATATTGCACTTGCACAGCTTCTGCCACAATGTAAATATATGTGGAATTTTGTATCTATGTATGAATTCTTTATCTTTCTCTCTCATTCACTTTCTTTTAATCTTCTTGGTGATTAATTTTATTATGTTCTTTATATAATACAAGTAATCACAAATCTAAACATAAACTTCTTCGGAAGATTTTCTAATAATTATCTTCAAATCTCTGTTGCATGGGTAGGCTAGCGTTGTGGTTATTCTAACCTTACACCACACTATCAGGGTTTAAAGCTTTATGGAATGGGTTTAAGGTGGGTTAGGTTTCACCCCTTCAATTTTCTCTTTGGGGGGTATAAAATTAATCATGTTTGTTAGTTTTTCTGGTTGCATTGGTTTGTTACAACAAATTGGTAGGCTTAATTAGATACATAGGTAGGCACTAAATTAGGTTAGAACTGAATTTGGTACAACAACTGCAAAAATTTGGGTTGGAATTGGATTAATTGATCAAAGTTTGTAAAATCGATTTGCAATCTATTCTTAATAACACGACGAAATTTAGGATATAATAACTTTAAATATACTTAAATGAAATTTACTCGTTTGATCACTTAAATTAGATTGTTGCATGCCGTTGCATAATGACATAAACAAAGTTAATGTTAAAGATATTAAAAGTTAAAACACAAACCCAAACCCAAACCCATGATATTATTCAAATCAAGATTCATGATATTATCCCAGACCAAATTGTACTAATAATCCTAATCCTATTACTACGTATATATGTATATCTTTTGCTGCCAATTATATATTATATGTTATAATGATTTTGAGAGTAAGGTTGTGTTTGTTGTTGTTGTCTACGTATAGAGAAGTTGGGGTCAAACTATAAATATGGGGTACCGCAAAAGGATCTAATCTAATCCAATTAAAAATAATTATTTGTCCAAGCAGTATTAAGATCTTAATTTGTGGGTTCAATTTATTCGCTCGATTTTTTGTCATTGAATAAAAGACTTGTGTTCAAATCGTATTATATTTATATTATTAAAAAAAATTGTAATCTTACTAGTATATGTTCTTATAAAATGGTACTCTCTCATATCTCATTAATAATGGATCTCCTAATTAATTTAATTAATGAGACATTATTATATAAGAAGAGAAAGATTCACAGGTGTGTTGAATAATTACTCACTCCAAATTCATATTGATTGTGCTGTGTCTATTTGCTATCTAATAATTTTCTTATTTGAAAGCAGGCAAAACTCTTTCTTATTCTCAAGCATTAACAATGTCATCTTACGAGAAGAAAACCAAGACCAAAACAATAAACAAGACCACCAGAAACATACCGCATCAGCAGATGCCAACAACTAGAGGAACAAGAGGGACAAATGAAAAGTGCACCTCAGTTGAGGCTTGGTCACCACCATACATGGATGGCAAAAGCAAGACCACAAACAAGACCACCCAAAACGTAACACAACAGCAGATTCTAACAACAAGAGACAAGAAGCAAACCGAGAGCAAGCCTATAAACACACCACAGCAGCAACAGCAGGAGATACTAACAAGAGGGACAAATGAGAAGTGCACTACTTCAGTTGAGAATTGGTCACCATATATGGAAGGCATAATGCCAGAAAAACCAGAGCACATGAGCCCAGAGATGGAGTTTCATTTTAGGAGGGCATTTCATCATTTTGTGGATGACTTCTTATATAATCCAAATAGGACAACTCGTCGGTTGCCAATCTTTGAACAACAATGCCAAGAGGAAAAATGAATATGGGAGAGCTTTATGCATTTTAGTCTTAGAGTGCAGGGAGCAATATGGACATGTTAACCAATCTAAACACTCAATGACTCTTTAGCTCATGATAATTCTTTAGTGGAAAAAACTAAAAATTTTAGCTTCGAACCAATATAGAGCTAAAGTTTGTCAATCTTTAGTTAGATGATTTTTGTATTTTTTGTGTGATACTCTATAGTGATGCAAATTTGCTCTTCAAATCATATTCTACATTTCTATGTCAGGCAACTAGAATTCACTTGGAAGCCAACTCTTGCTCTTGTCATCAAGATGATTTTGTAGACGGTAAACCTACGCAAAAAGTTGCTATTAGCTAGTTCCTTAGATTCTTTCATAAAAATAAATTAGAGAGAACTTTGAATCTTCATGCTCCAAAATTATAGAATTTAATTTCAAATTAAAAATCAGAAAAGAACATTTTACATAACAACCGAGCTTTTTTTTGAGTCACAAAGCCCACTTTTTTACTCAATAAAGTTACAAAATAAACTCTTGCCAGTTTGCCAAAACACCACTAAGATTAAGATTAAAATTTAAAAGTAGTGAAAGTATAAGTTAAAGTATGAGTTTGCTATATTTTAGGTCTCAGCTTTATGACCATAAAAGGTCAATTGGTACCAGAAGCACTCGAAAATATATGTCAAGGTTCACTATATTCATTATCCAAAGTAATTTTTAACTTGTACATTTAAAAAAATGCTTTACAAACAGAATTACTAAGAAAAAGAATTAAGAGAGTTCGATTACAAAGAATCACCTGTAGTTTCAGGTTCAACAATTAATTTTCATACACTTTAATTAATGGTATGACAAAAACCGCTTACTATGGGAGAGCCTGTAGATATAAAAGAATCAATAAAACGTTTAACCAGCATGGCAAAGAAATGGATTAACAGCTTATATGTGCAATCTTTGCAGCTAGAGGCAGTGATCATCACACGTTAATATCTGAGCGCTTTGATCTGGCATTACTGCTGAACTCTGAAGAGCCAGTCAGGGAAAATCTAGGGAGGCTGTAACTTTCTGAAACTGAAACTGGCTGCTGAGGATAAAGTGTGGGAGGTGGCGTGAGATTGCGTTGTGCTGGAAGGGGAGGAAGCACGTTGTATTTGTAAGGATCACCACTTAAGCTGCTGGCAGTAAATATATTGGTAAGCATAGCTACACATAGGGTGACTGAAAACAAGTTAAAAGTAGAAAGACAATAAATGATAAGCCAAAGAGGTCATGCTATAGAGAGAGAAAGCATATCAAAGGAGTCAATCAGTAAGACTTGTAACTACCAAAAAAAAAATAAACTACCATACAAACCCTTCATAGTAAAAGATTTCAGAGTTCTTGTCCTTTCCTCCATCTTTTTGATGATTAAACAAAGGCAAACCCAAAGAGCTATTATAAACAAATAGAAATGTAATCATATAGAGTCTAAAAATCAATTACCATATTCTATCATATGCAAAAGCTCTAATTTTAATCAAGCATACTTCAGCACAAGATGATGGGGCTGACAACAATGATTATTGTGATTGTTGTATAAACAAGCTTTGAATTGAAAACAAATCAGAAATTGTAAGTGTTCAGCAGAGAGTACCTCGTATTCTTATAAGACTGATCCTCATCACTTAAATCTTCATCTAAACGATGTGAGACTCTCTGCACTGAAGAAATAGACCAAGGAGTTTGTACAGATAAGTCATCTGAAAAGTATCTTCTTCTGATTAGCTGAAACAAAGGGTTGACACAGGAGTTGGATGACATCCCAAAAAGAAGGGAAAGGAAAAGAATGGGGAGGGGCAAAACATACAAAAAGAACAAGAATACAGACCGAACGAAAAAATTTCACCACAGCTTCCTTGTCATATCTTGCTTCTTTAGCAGCCTGCATATGTCCAACATTTACACCATTACATATATAAAGTAGTATGACATACACCATTACATAAATACATACAATGCATCAAATACTACTGTTTTAGTTTTACTACATGCTACACCTGCCTTTCAATAAAATAGTTTAGGAGTTAAATGACCATCAGGTCTTCCTAAATGAAATTAGGAATGGAACCTTTTTTATTTTTAAAAATTTGTTGCACAGGTCTTCCTAACAGACAAGATAAAACTACCCATAATTGAAAATGAAAATAGGAGGATAAAGTACACTTTTAACTCTCCAATTTTCTTTTTCTTTTTTTCTTTTTTTTTTGTGTATAAATAAATGTCCAATTTTCATTAATTAGTCGCAGTTCTTATAAGTATACCATATTGTCCTCCAATTTTTAACATCATTCCAAATTTGTCCTTCTGTCCAAATTTGTTAAGATTAAAATAAGACCATTAGTCCTGGAAGCTGACATTTCTTGTTTACATGGCAACCAAAAACACTTAATTTTCTGTATAAGAAGCCACACCTTAGCTCAAAAACATCACTCATGATACTCAATTATAGGGTCCATGTTGAAACCATTAATATAGCATTAGCCAAGAAGAAAGGAGAGAAAATACCCCAAGTTGAACAAATATTGATGCATTGAAACTTAAGAGGTTAAGTCCAAATTCTTACTGCAAGAAGGCCTCCACTGCCTGGAAAACTCTCAGTCAGCGGAAGTTCTTCACTGGATGGAAGCAAACCCTGCTTCTCAACCCACTGGCGAGCTGCATCAACAAGATTGCCACTGCTTCCTCTTGTACCCTCTTTTGCAGCAATATCAGCTTTGTTACCAATAACAATATATGGGACAGGAAGGCCAAAGGGACCTCCAGATCCTAGGGGAGCTGAAAAGGTCCCATTTGCAGCAATCTCAGTTGCCCATTTCTGCAAGCTTGTTTTTGTCCTTCTCTGGGAGAGATCATGAACAAAAATAATACCTGCATCCAAATTTCATGCCAGAACCATAATTAGAAACCATAGGATCGCCCTGTGTGCAATAAATATTGATGCACCATTAGTTTCAATGGGAACTGAAATTAGGAAAAGGACTTTATCTCAACATGGAATGATTTGTGTACCACTACAGTGATAATATCAGTATGCTGCTACTACTTATGAGAAATGTGAGATAGTAAGAATTTTATAAATGGCTCCAGAAAGCTTCCTCTAAAAGATAGATTTTTTATACTTCATCTATTTTTTTTTTTGATAAGTAAGAATGATATATATACGAAAGGCTACTCTATGCATGAAGAACATAGAGCAAACCTAGAAAAAACAAGAAGAAGAAAACAGAACAAAAACCAAAAAGAAAACCAAACAACAGAATAATTACAAAAGAGAGAGGGGGCTAAGAAAAGAAGGGAGAGAGTCACTAGTCGTGAGTCCCCATGCCTGAGACCAATCAAAAAGAGTCCCACTAAAAGAAGGAAGCATCTGATCACCGGTACTATCCAAGTCCTCAAAAGTCCGCCGATTCCGCTCCTTCCAAACACACCATAGGATGCACAACGGAACTAAATTCCAAATCTGAGACGAGTGCTTCCCCAATCAATTCCACCAGCCAAAAAGCAAATCTGGTATCGATCTAGGTATATCCCAAGACAAGCCAAAAGTTATAAAGACAAATCTCCATAACCGATAAGCCATCTCACAATGAAGAAGTAAGTTGTCTACCGTCTCTCCACAATGACGGCACGTAATGCACCAGTCCACAAAATCCAATCTCCTCAATCTCAAGTTATCACCCGTTAGGATCTTATTCCAAGCTACATACCAAACAAAAAAAGAAACTCGCCTAGCGGCCTTTGCTCTCCAAATAGCTTTCCAAGGAAAGACAATTGAGGGAGAATCCCTTAATTTATTATAAAATTTTCACAGATTTACTTTCAACAAATTACCAAATAACTATGATCACGTAACAAGTAAGAAGAACTTTCTAGATTATTTACTAAGTTTACTTTTCTACAGCATCATACTCAAGACTCAATGAGAAACTAATACTTAGTTGGGGCATATATGCATTTGTTTACTCTTCACTTGATGTCGATACATTGGCAAATTGCAGGATGGATCCAACTGACTAACCCATAGTTCTCAAAACTTGGTTTTCATAGTGTGAAAGTCAAATATGCGATCATCACCATATAGAACCTGAAAGGATCAGGAGATGCAATAATGTCTACTTATACACTGACTAGTGACAAGCCTAAGCAAGGTAGTGTATTTATTAACTAAACATATATATCACTTAT
The DNA here is from genome assembly GCF_001633185.2 of Quercus lobata. Lineage (NCBI taxonomy): Eukaryota > Viridiplantae > Streptophyta > Magnoliopsida > Fagales > Fagaceae > Quercus > Quercus lobata. The sequence continues at coordinate 31,875,900 of NC_044909.1, read as the reverse complement.
TGGAAATTACTATACTTTTGGAACAGTTTTTATCTTCTTCAGGTTTTACATACACATGTTCTTTTAGGACTTCTTTCTTTTTTTAGATTTGAGTCATTTTGACACACACAATTAGCTATGAGGAGAATATGACATTTGTGAAAGGATGGAAATTCAGTAATCACCATTAATTTGTGAATAGAAAAGAGACCGGCAGTCTTTGTAACGATCATGGCCTGACACATCCCATAGTTCAACAAAGAAATCTCTCTCAGCATCACCTTTTATGCCACTTGAAGAGCTCCCGGAATATCCATAAGTAATGTGCTGGATAAAAGAAACAGCAATTACTTGGTGCAAAATTAAATTTCAGCACTATCTTAAAATTTCCTTGCAGAATTAAAAGAATATTAAATCTTACCTTCACACCAACAGTACACCCAATTGTTTGAGTAGGGCGAGTGATGGAGGAACCTTTGATAATCAAATGAACAAGAGAAGTTTTCCCAACTCCTATCAAAAGGTTATGAATTGAAAATAAGTACCTAAACATTAAGAGAAGTAACAAAAAAAGAAAGAAAAAAAGAATGCTATATGTACACACATACAAAAAGCAGCACTCATTTAGTGAAAGCAGATCATGGGTCTTCCTCCATTCGTCATTGATTTACATAGATTAGCATATCTCATGTTAGGCACAAGCACAAAATCAATTAAATGCCTATGAAAAAGCTTAAATTCAAATCACAGTCTGCATGCTTTAAAATTACTTCAAACTAACGCAGTTGCTCAGCATAGAGCCAATCACTGTCTAGTACAACCTAGTTCTGAAAACCAACATGCATGCGCGTACATACAAAAACACACACACCTGGGTTATAAGCACCTGAAGAACTTGTATACTTCTTGAAATTATTAAGATCTACATTTCTAATCTTAATTTAAGGAAAAGGCAGGTAAGGTTTTGCCAAAAGTATGGCAACAGTTACCAAGTCCTCCTGACATACAATGAGAGTAGAGTTTTCTGGTAATCAAAAGAATAAATCTCTAAACCTGATCTCATTGATAACAAGTCTGACTAAATAATTCAATCAGAGTAAATTCTGTCATTTAAGTCAGTCATCCTACCCAGTGAGATTTTCAAGTCCATGCCAATGAGCTATAGCTCAAATGATACCAACTTTTTCCTGTATGAACAAGATGGAGGGTGAAATCATGCATTCAAAACCTACCATGTGTTCTGTAACTTTCCAATAAGAAAAAAAAAAAAATGCCTGCAACCATCTGCCATTAAATACAATGATTGAAACAAAGACCACATACACTTCCAATTTGGAGTTTAAAAGTCATGGAATATCAAATCATCAATTAATATAGGTCTATAGTTTCATCTCTAGAACCAATTTCACGGATCATCTAAGTTCTTGTACGCTTTTCTAAATGTCAGTAATCATCTGAGAATGAAATGAGATCTTGTATAATTACAGTTCACGGAAGTAAGAGTGAGAAAAATAAAAGTTCAATCAGTCTACTTAAGTTGCACTTCTTGATCCAGAGTTCATGCGCTAATATAATCCAAATAAGCAAAATCATACAAATATTTACCTCCTATTCATCCAAATTGTTTCAAACAGAAATTAAGTCTCAGCAGCCCTATTCTATATATGGGGTTAACACATAAGGAAATCATTAAACATCCAACACACTAACACATTACCAGAACCATACAAGCATATATAAAACAACACATACCAAAAGCAATCAAAATTGCCAGAACCAACATAGAGTTACAAAACAGCAAAGAAAGAAGATTAAATTAACAATTACCTGAGTCACCAACAACAAGTACTCGAACCTGACCAGAAAGTGGTCCACCATTTTGCTCTTTGCTCTCCCTCTCCCTATCACGCTCCCCTCTCCAAAACATGTTTTCCTCCAAAAATCACTTCAAACTCCAAACAAAGCCAAACAAACAAAAACCCACCAACCAAATCACTCTCCCTCAAAACTCACACATTCACAAATCTCTCCAACTCTAAGTCCCATCAAACAAACTCAAACTCCATGAAAAGAAACAAATTTTCCAATTGGGTACCCCGGATTCCAATCTCAAATCCATACTAAACAAAGATTAGCCCAAGATCTAAGCTTGAATTACAAAACCCATAACCATACATCTCCAAAAAAACCCAATAACCCCAGCTGCAACAAAATAGATCTGGCAACAAATCTTGAAGTGGGTCTCTTTGGAAATCACAAAAAATAAGAACTGTGTCAGTTAAAGAACAAGTTTAAGCTCACAAAACCACAAAAACAAGAGGCGGGTCTTGCTCCAAATTGATGGAGGAGTTCAGTATTGAATAATAGACAATAAAGAACAAGATTTGAAGGAATAGGAAATGAGTGGGTTTTTTGGTTCTGTGTTTTTTTTTAGGGTCCAACAAAAAATGTTGGAAACAAAATAAAAAACGGTAAGCAAAATTGGTTTAGATCGGTGAGGTTCGAAATCCTTGGATTTGCTGGAGAAGGTGTAGTTCACCTTATGGAAGCGCGTGCATAAATGCTTTTTTGGATATTTAATATTAGTTAATAAATAAATACAGTAGAAAAAAAAAGTTTTAATTAAAGCATTTGTTTTTAAAAATCACTTGTTTAATTGGAATTTGTTTAGAAGAGATCAAAATCTAAATTAATCATAATATCTTTAATGCTGCGCTGCTTTATCAAAAATAAATACTGAGTACTCCTGTCAAAAATAAATAAATACTGAGTGAACCAATTGGGTGGAGTTGAAGTGGTGTGAATTTCCAATTGCGCTGGTTCGGAAATTTCACATGCAACATGTCTTTATGAGAGAGAATTGATAATAGGCTTTTACTATTATATATAGTAATAGAAATGATTGAGTTTTTTTTTTTGAAAAAGAGTTTCAATTTATGACATTTGCTCTTAATGATAGGATAAAATAGATAACATCAATTGATTTTTTATGTAGATGGGAATTGAACCTCAAATCTCTTAATTAATCATCAAAGATTTTACATATTGAGTTAATTGGAACCCACTATTAGGTTTTAATTAGTTTAAGATAGGATAGAATGGATAGCATTATTTGTAACACTAAAAACTATATTAAAAATATATACATAAAAAAAAAATGGATTTTTTAAGTTTATGTGGCAACATTAAAGAAACTATTATCTGTAAGTGCCGAAAATAAGTTGACGTAATACAATGAAAATTTGTAGAGGCAGGAGCTTGAATCAAATAATCTAGCACAGTTGAAGTAGAAGAAAAAGACAAGGAATGATGAAAAACACTAGTCCTCAGCTAAAATCCGAGGACTGATACTTGTGTTGGACTAATCTCAAGAACAGTTTGCTACAGTATTCCTCTCTCTCTCTTGGATTTTTCCAAACCCCCTCTTTCAAGAGGATCCCTTACATTATATAGCTGCTTTTCGCTGATCTTGGCTCTCTATTTGTTGATTATGCAGGCTACTACTCAAGTGCTTGTCCCATTAAACGCCATCCTAAGTCTTCTGTGAGTTGCGACAACCAAGACAGCACTATTCAAAAGTCTTCTCCACATAAATGTGACTAGGGGGTTTGGTAGGGTGCATTAAATGTGGTGGCAGCTACCATCCCTCCAATCACACCAGGGTTAGCTCTCTCTTTGAAGCTCTTCCTCTACAGTGTGACCCTTTTTGGTAATGTGCCATTGACGTGGCCATGGCTTGCCTCTCCAGCCTTATCGTCCGAGAATACGGTCTCCTCAGAACTGCATTGGCCTCCTTAGCCTCGGGAATGACATACGGCATTATTACCTTATTACCCAAGGCATGGGTCCCAGGGACTAGGCATGGCCGAGGTTTTGTTTATCCCTTAGATAATTTGTTGAGGCATTAATTTACCCAAGGCATGAGTCCGAAGGACCAGGCATAACCGAGATTCTATTTGACCCTTAAATGATTTGTTGAGGCATTAATTTACCCAAGGCATGGCTGAGGTTCTGTTTAACCCTTAGATGCAATGACACAAGAATAACAAATGAAATATTCTTGCATTAATAGTAATATCTTTTCAAGTTACTTACATTTCAGGTCGTAGTACAGTGTTTCCATCTAAATCTTCTAGTCTAAATGCACCTATGCCTACTACTGAGGTGACGTGATAAAAGTCTTCCCAATTTGCCCCAGGATGGGTCTCTTGTATTACCGACCACTTTCCTGAGGACAAGATCCCCTAGCACGAGTGGACGTGACTTCACCTTTTTATTGTAACCCTACCTTAGCTTTTGTTGGTAGTGGGCCAGTTTTATTGTTGTCATCTCTCTTTTCTCCTCAGCCCAGTCCAGACTTGCACATAGCTGACTATCATTGTTATGCTCCTCAAACTGATCTGTTCTCATCGATGGGAATCCTGTTTCCATAGGTATAACTGCCTCCACTCCATACGTCATGGAGAAAGGGGTTTCCCCAGTTAATCTTCTCGGAGTAGTTTTGTATGACCATAGTACATGGGGCAACTTGTCTACCCATTTCCCTTTTGCCTCATCTAGTCTTTTCTTTAGCCCATCAAGGATCACCTTATTAGTGGCCTTGGCCTGCCCGTTTCCTTGTGGGTATGCAGGGGTAGAGTAGTTATTCCTAATTCCAAGTTCACTACAATATCTCCTAAAAGCCTTGCTGTCGAACTGCGTCCCGTTGTCAAATATGAGGGCGTGTGGTACACGGAACCATGTGACAATGTTCCTCCACACAAATTTCTTCACGTCCCGGTCTCGGATATTAGCCAACAACTCGACTTCTACCAATTTCGTGAAGTAATCTGTCCCAACAAGTAACCACCTCTAGTTTATAGTAGCTCGGAGGAATGGGCTCATGATGTCTAGACCCCACTGAGCGAAAGGCTATAGGCTAGAGAGTGGGTTCAGAACCCTTCTGGGTTGGTGGATATTCGGGGCGTATCTCTGGCACTGATCATATTTCCTTGCGTAGTCTCGGGCAAATTTTTGCATATTGGGCCACTAGTACCCTTGGGTGAGGGCCCTATGAGTCAAGGATCTTCCTCCTGTGTGACTCCCACAAATTCCTTCATGTAACTTTTCTAACAACAACTCCACTACTTCTGGGTGTACACACAATAGGTATGGCCCAAAAGAAGACTTTCGATACAATTTTTGCTCCTAAGATAGCTAATATTGTGGGGCACGCCTCTGGATCTTTACGGCCTCCTCCTTATCCTCTGGCAGGTCTCCACCTCCTAGGAATGCCACTCTGGGGTCCAGCTTGAACAAACTGTACCATGGTTAGGCTCTAGTCCTTCCACCTTGGCCTGTCTAATTCCTCCACTATGATTAACCGCGGAACAGCACCATCGGACATCGTCGCCAGTGTAGTTAGTGAATCAGCATGAGAATTTATGCACCGTGATACTTGCTTCAAGGTGAAGTCCTGAAAGTGTGCCTATAGTTGCTTTATCTTACCCAAATAGGCTTGCATTCCTGCATCCTTGGCCTCGTATTCTCTCAGTACTTGTCCCACTATTGGTTGGGAGTCACTGAAGACCTCTATGTTGTTTCCTCCCAAGCCCTTTATTGCCTCCAGTCCTGACTATAATGCCTCGTACTCGGCCTCGTTGTTAGTGGCTGAGAAGGATAACCTTAGGGATTTCTCCAGAACTATCCTGTTTGGGGAGACGATGACAACTCCAACTCCTGAGCCCCACTGGTTGGCTGTCCCATCAATGTACATAGTCCATGGAAAGGAAATTTCAGTGGCAAAAACCCCCAACAGCTTCCTGGCTTTGTACACCCTCCTTGGTTTGATCCTCTGAGAACTCGGCAACGAGGTCAGCCAGGACTTGGCCTTTAACTGATGTCCTCGATTAGTACTTGATATCAAAAGCCCCTAGCATAGTGTTGAGGTCTAAAATAGGTCATAAAGAAATAAGCCCAAAAACAAAAGAACAAGTCAAGCCCAAAAGAAAAATCTCAGGCTAAGCCCAAAAGTAATAGGCACGGATGACCCATGGGAGGCAAAAGGAAGGCCCAGAGGATCCTGAAGCCCAGAAGAGGAAGAATCATCCCAAAAAGAGACCACGGCAAAATAAAAAGAAACAAGGATCCTCAAATCCCTTCAAGCACAAATAAAAAAAGAAAAAAGAGAAGACTGGGACAGATCGGTAGAAAGAAGACAGGAAAAGAAAAGAACAAGAAACGCAAGCTACCTTTCATGGCACAGACAGCAAAAGGGGCCTCGGGAAACCAGGACAGGGAAGAAAGAATGGCAACGAATGACTTTCAAAAATGGCAGAACAGGATTCCGCCCAAATAGGAAAGAAAGGAATACGCCAGAAATGAGGATACCGAGAAGGGCATACCTCAGCACGTCCTAAAGAGGATGGCCAACCAGAAGCTTTCGAAGGAATCAGAACCAAGAGAAGGAAAAAGTGAGAAAAAACGGCAAAGGGACTTACCGAGGCGACAGAGACAGAACATGCTCTGTTTGCAAAAGAACAAAACAGGGGAACCCGGGACACCCAGAAAAATTCCATTATAAAAGGAGGGGACGGGTCGTGAAGAAAGCAGCAAGAAAAAAGGAAAGAAAACACACACAAAAAAGAAGAAACTCTCTAGGAAGAACCATCAGAAAAATCTATCCAGAAAGAAAATACTAAGGGAAGAACGAAATACTTCTTCCCGATATCCTATAAAGGCCACTATTGCACATACTCGGATTCAACAGGAATCAAACTTTGCAAGTTTTGAAGGCTGAAATAGCCATTCAAGACTGCAATTTTTGAGCTTGATTGGACCTTGTATCACGTCCTAGTGAGCTTTCTGTAATCAAACAGATAACTTGTTAATGAAATACTGCCTCATAACTTCTAGGATCCCCACTGCACCTTTTTCTTTATCGTTTTTTGCTAATCCTGTCTTTGTTCTGAATTTACGTTGCTAACATTTTTGGGCATTCTACGATATCCTTGTTTGTCATTTTTTTATATTGTCAGGAGTATTCTCTGTACCTACTTGATTCTTAAACAGCTCGTTAGCTGCGGTGAGTCAAGGCCCGGTCCACCAAATCCCTCTTTTTTTTCATTTGGGCCCGGGATCCTTGGGCCTGAGTATCCTAAAAAGGGCACTCTCACACATAGTTCCCCATTGCACCACCCTTTCAGAATAGTCTAATTTCGTAATACCACTTGCAAGAGAAGCCGAGTCAGGACCACCACCGTATGTGCTTGGAAGTAGTGTAGCAACTTCCTGATAGCGTGGACGAGGGGTAAGATGGCTTTTTCTACGTGAAAGTATCTCGTCTCGGCATCTTACAAAGATTTGTTGACGTGGTACACTGGTCTTTGAACCTTGGAATAGAACTGAATTAGGACAAGGCTGACCGTGTGGTTCGTGACAACTAGGTAGGCATAGAGGATCTCCTCCTGCCTGGGACAAGACAACATCGACAGATTCAATAGATACTCCTTTAATTCTTGGAAAACATGATCACACTCCTCAATCCAGGAGAAATCCTTCAATTTGTGCAGAAGTTGGAAGAATGGTCTTCATCGGTCAGCCGATCGTGATATGAATCTATTCAGGGCAGCTGTTATGCTCGTCAACCGTTGCATCTCTTTGGGTTCTGAGGCGAACATAGGTCGTTTATGGCCTTGATTTGATCTAGGTTGACCTTAATGCCACGATGTGTTATCATAAAACCCAGGAACTTCCCTAAGCTCACTCCGAACGAACACTTTGAAGCGTTCAACCGCAGTTAGGGTTTCCTAAGCATAGAAAAAGCTTCCTCCAAGTCTTGTATGTACTTGGACGCAACTTTACTTTTTATCACCATGTCGTCTATATAGTCTTCCATATTCCTACCTAGTTGGACTCGAACATCCTTGTCACCGTACTTTGGTAGGTGGATCCTACATTTTTTCAACCTAAAAAGTATCACTCGGTAGTGATAGTTGCTGAGGGGAGTCTTAAAGGCTGTCTTTTCTTGGTCGGCAAGCGCTAGAGGCATCTGGTGGTATCCCTATAAAGCATTAAGAAAACTCATCCGAGGGTGTCCAAAGGTGGCGTCTACCAGCTGGTCTATCCTCGAAACAGGGAAAGGGACAAGCCTTATTGAGATCAGTGAAGTCCACACAAACTCTCTACTTACCATTCTTCTTTTTTACTACCACAGTGTTAGCCAGCCACTCTGGATAGAAAATTTATTTTATTGCCCTAACTTGTTTCAGCTTATTAACTTTTCCTTTTACTACATTGGAATGCTCATCGAAGGATCTTTAAGGTGGCTGTTTCTTTGGCCGAGTTTCGGGATTCACGTTCAATTGATGGCATATGAAGTCCGAATCAATCCCTGGCACTTCGTATGGGCCCAAGCGAATACATCAATATGCTGCTTGAGGAAAGCCACCAACTCGTCCCTTTCTACTGGTGATAGATGTGCTCCTAGCATAAAGTATTTGTTAAGACCGTCACCAATAGCCACCTTGATAAGGATCTCACAAGCCTTTGCCGCTCTAACCCTATCATCCTCGACCTCAGCCGAGATAAGCATTAACTACTATAACTTCGGTGGCGCTTCGTTCACTCCTTTTAGAGGGGTTTGATTATTGATTGCTGCGATGAGGCATTGTGTCACCAAGGCTTAGCATACTCGTAGTTCTCCGATTCGACCTTCGGTCGGAATTTCACCTTTTGGTGCAAAGTGGATGATACGGCTCTGAGGGCATGTAGCTACGACCGAGCTAGAATAGCCATGTATGGTGAATACGCGTCTACCACAATGAAGTCCACCATCACCTCTTCTTGCTCTACTTGGACCAATAGCTTGATTCTCCTCTTTGGGATAACCATTTTCCCATCGAATCCCATGAGTAGGGCTCTGTAACTCTCTAGGTCTTCCTCATTTAGCCCCAGTCCTTTAAACAGATTAAGGTACATGATTTTAACACCACTTCCCCCGTCAACCATTACCCTGTGCACATCAAAGCCCCCAATATGCATTGTGACAACCAAAGCATCAACATGGGATCAGGCAATGGCCACCAAGTCTTCATCGAAAAAACCCATGACCAAACTAGGTTCTGTCCTAGCCCTCTTATAGAGGTCTTCTTAGTTGAAATTGATAACAAAGGAGACACGGACATCACCCTTGTTGATGTGGCCAATGCATGTTTAGGTTCGGCGAGGATGACATGAATAGTTTCCAAAGGGGGCCGTGGCCTTGGCCCTCCCTGATATCCTCGATATGGGGCTCCTCTTTGTGCCAAGGTATCGTTCATGAACTTTTCCAACTTTCCTTCCTTAAGCAGACAGTTCAAGTATGACCATAGGGTTTTACACTCCTCAGTGGTATGCCCTTTATTTTAATGATGTTGGCAACACACTAACTGATTTCTTCGAGTCAGCTCCCTACCTATCTTGTGCGGCCAAGTGAAGTAAGGCTCATTCCGGATCTTCTGCAGTATTTAGTGGACTGGGACCCTAAACACCGAGTTAACCGGTTGGACCTTACTCGACTGTCCCTGATTGCGGAAGTTTGCCTTGGGCCAGTTTTCCCCTGTCTTATTGAAGCGGTTATCCTTCCCGTCGTGGAAGCCCTTTGCCTTTCCCTAACCTTGTGCTTGGTCATCTTCCACCCTTTATGCTTGTCTATCCGGTCCATCAACTGTCTCATGTTCCAAGCAGGCTTCATGGTGAGGGACTCCTACAGGTTAGACTTAATGGGCAACCCGTTCTTGAAGGTGTGTACCACCACATCCTCGAAGTCCCCATCCAAATTGTTGTATAGTTCCTAGTACCTATCCAAGTATGTCTTCAAGGTCTCTCCCTCTCTCATTGACAGCACTAGCAGGGAGTCTAATGTCCTCGATACTCTACTGCACGTAACAAACCTTGCACTAAAAGCGCTGGTGAGCTTGTCGTAGGAATCATTAGTCCTTTCACGTAGTCCATCAAACCATCTCATCACCACTGGGCTGAGGCTAAAGGGAAACACCTTGCACATCAAAGCCTCGTTTCTGGTGTATATGGCCATCTTCTGATTGAAATGGCTAACATGTTTTATGGAGTCGGTCCTTCCATTGTAAACAGCGAAGGTGTGTTGCGCGAAGCGTTTGGGCAGATTGGCCTTTTCGATCCGCCTTATGAAAGGTGACTTGGATATCTGGGAAAGGGCCTTACTCATGGTGTCCTTATCTTTATTTCCCCAAGGGATAGGTCTGTGCTATTTGTGATGCTGCCTTTCTTTGTACGAATCTTCAGAGGAATCGATTTCCGTTACGCTAGAAGGTGTCCTACTTCTCCTACGATGCCTTCATTCTGGCTTTGAACTAGAGCCTGAGCTTGCAGTGAGACTCCTACTCTGTCGGTCGCTCTAGTTCTGCCTTATTCGCCTGCGAAAATGGTTCACCTCCTGTCTTAGGCCAACGGTCTCATTTGAGAGATGACTACGTTGACCAGGATGGGCTAGTCTCGAGCTCCCGGACTCGGACCTAGCTATCTCACGATCTTGACGGTTTTTCAAGTTTACGAACTGGTCCTGCTGCTTAGGATAAGAACTCACGGATCCTTCCCTGCTAGACATCCTTTGGCGTTCTCCTTAAAGGTTGTAGGTTAAGTGAAGTTTTCCACAGACGGCGCTGATTGTAAGTGCCAAAAATAAGTTGATGTAATACAATGAATTTTGTAGAGGCGGGAGCTTGAATCAAATAACCTAGCACAGTTGAAGTAGAAGAAAAAGACAAGGAATGATGAAAAACTCTGGTCTTTAGCTAAAATCCGAGGACTGATACTTGTGTTGGACTAATCTCAATAATAGTTTGCCACAGTATTCCTCTCTCTTTCTCTTGGATTTTTCCGAACCCCCTCTTTCAGGATGATCCCTTACATTATATAGCTGCTTTTCGTTAATCTTGACCCTCCATTTGTTGATTATGCAAGCCATTACTCGAGTGCTTGTCCCATCAGATGTCCTCCTAAGTCTTCTGTGAATTGCGGCAACCAAGACAGCACTGTTCAGGGGTCTTCTCCACATAAATGCGGTTAGGGGGTTTGGTGGGGTGCATTAAATGTGGTGGCAACTACCATCCCTCCAATCATGTTAGGGCTAACCTCTCTGTGAAGCTCTTCTTCTACAGTGTGGCTCCTTCTGGTAATGTGCCATTGACGTGGCCATGGCTCGCCTCTTTGGCCTTATCGTCCAAGAGTATGGTATCCTTGGAATTGCATTGGCCTCTTCGGCTTCGAGTATGACACAAGACATTATTACCTTATTAAATTTCTATATCCCACACTATCAAAAATCATTTTATTGTGTAGGTTTTTTTTTTTTTTTTGGTTGAATCGTTAGTGTTGTCCCTAGAAAAGGTGAATAATTAAAAAAAAATACATAAGCAAATAATATAATTATTTAAAAGAAAAGGTTATTATTAAGATATTAAATGGTGTAAGGACATGGTGTAAAATTCATGTTTTACCCTTCCAATCCTAACATGTCATATCATCTTATTATATATTTAATAATAAGTACAATCACACCCAATTAATTCTAATACATACATACATACATACATACATACATATATATATATATATATATATAAACACAACCAAATTGGGAGTTTATTGAGATGTTATTAAGTGTAGTAGGATATATTGAATTTTAAGTAAAATACTGATGTGAAAATCTCTTATTGGAATGTGTAAAACTTAGGTTTTACACCCCATCTTTACCAAATTTGGACTCTATTATTAAACAGACGCATGACTGTTTTATATTCATTTGCTTGATTCTTTTTATAAAGAGAAATTAGATTGAAATTCCCTTACTCTTATTTGCCGTAACAAAAAAAAAAAAAAAAAAAAAAAAAAAAAAAATACCATCAGCAACTCAAACCCATAATTTTTTTTAATGTGAGTACAAATCTCTTCACCTTTATTTGATGTAATTCAACAATAATTGGTCACCATCATACCTAATCAAACCCATAGTTTCTCAACCAAAAAAATAAAAAACTCCCATAGTTTCTATTAAGAAAAAAACCCATAATTTTGTTTATTTAGGTTTGAATCTTGTGGATTCCAGTTTGCTCAACTGGTAAAGTCTCTGATGGTTGAATTGAATGAGAGATCTGAGGTTCAACCTAGGGGTGGCAATTTGTGTTCGCGTATCGGATTCGTATCGTGTTGACTTATGACTATTTGACTATATGGGTGTGAGAGTGCTTTTTTCTTTAGCACACAGGCCCAAGAATCCTGGGCCAAATAGTTGTATTTTTGATGGACTGAGCTTGGTTCACCGCAGCTAAATGGTGGCTGATTACGAACCAAGTTGTGCGCAAGTCACATAAATCTCCTCAAGGAAAAAATGTGATTCCTCCTGGTACCCCGGGCATACTGTCGTGGGATCCCGGGACGTATTAGGCCTGTAAGAACCCAGAATCTCTGGTTCTCTGCACTATTAGGATATATATATATATATATATTAATACACATACATATATGTAAGTGAATTTTATGAGAATGATTCAGCCACGAGGATCCTGGCCCCAATTCTCACAGACTTATGCTTTTGCACAAGACTTGTGGGATTTGGAACTCAAGTCCGAGTGGCTTTACTTGGGCAGGGACTCAGCTTTACAAGTAAGAATATATATGTATTGAGCAACAAGAAGCAGTAAAGAAATATGCAAAGTAATCGTTAGAAATTCTCAAATCAATATGAGATATTTCATTATTTTTCTTGATTGTGGATTACAAATGTGCTCACTAAGACGTGATACAAGGTTCAAATAAGCTCAAAAATTACAAACTTTGATGGCTATTCAAGCCTCTAAGACTTGCAAAGTTTGAATCCTTTTGAATCCAAGTATGTGCTATAGTGGCTGTTTCTGGGATACCGGGAGACATTCCTCTGTTTTTCTTAAATTTTACAGAGTTCTAATGACTCTGTTATGATATTCTTCCTACTAAAAATCCTCCCCCCTCTTCAACATGGGTTTTCTCTTCCTTTTATAGTAGGTTTTCTAGGGCTCCATGGTACTAATGATTTCTCTCTTTTGCCCCTCAGAGCTCGTGCTGTGACAGTTGCTCAAGGGCTAGTCTCTTCCCCTTTTTCTCATGGTTTTCTCTTCCTTTTATCTAGGGCTCCATGGTACTATGATTTCTGCCCCTCAGAGCTTGCTGTGACAGTTGCTCAAAATGGTTTTCATCTTGTTTCTCTAAAAGTCACTTGCTGACTTTCCATTTCAGGGCGTCCTAGCCTTCAATCTCTCTTCCTTCAAGATTTCTCACTTTTCAGACTCATCCGTCGGTGTTGTTTCCTTGTTGTCATTATTCCCAAATAGTTGGAATCTTTTACTGCTGGGTTGAAAGTTCTCTTCCAGTTGCTTCTACGTATGATTTTCTCATTCTTGGTTCCTTGTGGTACAGCTCCTTTGTTCATGAATGTTTGCTTTATACTTTCTGATTCTTTGCTGCACCAGTGGGTACTTGAGAAGGACATCTCTGTTCTTCATTTCTTGTATTTCGTGGTACCTTTGAGTTGTCTCAATCCTACAGCAGCTGTCCTGCATTACCTGAGGATCCCGGGCCTCTGGCAGCCTCTGGGTATCCCAGCCCAGTTCTTTCACTGAATTTTGCTGGACTTTTTGATGACCTTTTTGTTGGAAATCTGAATATAAATTGGGCCTTAATGTTGATTCTTCTTGCTGCTTGAATTGGGCCTTCTTTACTTTTCATGGAATGGGCTTTTTTTGTGAAATTTTAGCCTTCAACAATGGGTCAACCCTAACCTGACATGTTTATTAAACATGTCAAGGTTCATCAATCCTAAGACAATCAATTTATTAAAAGGGTCAATGGTGTCAACCTATTTATCAGATTTTATCAAAATGAAAAAAAAAAAAAAAATAGTATTAACCAAATTGATATGAATTATGAAAAACAAACAAAAACAAAATTTAATATAAAATTCAGAACTAACGAATAACTGCATTATAAATAGTTAATCAAAATTAAAGCATATTTCAATATCACAAATAATCAATCATAATATGTCAGAGAAAATAAACCACAACAACTAATAAGTTTATATACCTAGGATTTGAATGATATATTGGTAAAATGTTATTCAATTAAACAGGCCAGATAGGTCAAACGGATTCTATGTGATGAACACTAACTCAATTCATTTATTAAATAGGTCAGTCGTGTCAACTTGAATATGACATGAACCCATTAAGCCTCAACACATAACCTATTAATTTCGTGTTGTGTCGGATTCACGGGTCGTGTCTAATTTTGCCACCCCTAGTTCAACCTCCTCTTATACCAAAAGCTGATTGGTGTCTTGGTCTGATTATAAAGAGTTATAATTAGGAGCGGACGCCATAGGTTGGAACTATCTAAAAAAAAAAAAAAAAAACTTGCAATACTCTAAGGTTGAATTTATAATAATCATAGATTTCATGGTTTAATTTAAAACTTTTGAATCTATAAAGTTTAAAAATTACCCTTAAAGTATAGAGTTTACAGATTAATTATCTTATAATTTGTTAATTTTTTATTGGGTATTTTTTTTTTATATGTATTAATTGGGGGTGAGGAATTTAAATCCTAGTTACCTAGACATCTCCATTGAAAATGTCATAAAGTATTGGTTAATTTAAAGGTCATTGGCTTTAATTAGGTAATTTTTTTTTTTTTTTAAAAAGTTTACTAAATCTATTAAATTTTTTGAAAGAACTGATGTGGCTCATTACCTAAAAATATTTTCTCTATCGGTGTTATTTTTTATTTCTTATAACTCCAATAATCAAAATTCATTTTCCTCAAAAAAAAAAATAATAATAATAATAATAATTAAACTACATAGCGGTGGGTATGTATGTATCTTAATAATCGGTTGACCCAGAATTTTCAATTGTGCTCTTAAAGTAACTTCAATACTTTATTTCTTTTTTGGTCCTAAATATTATATTTTATAATGCGAGTACATAATTTCTTTTCTTAAGTGAAACTGCAAAGTCGTACATAACTTCAATATACATAAAGTAAACCCATAAACCTGAGTTTATGGATAAGTCTGGCCCCATTTTCTTTTTGGGTGCCCAGGAGCCTGAAGTGTCAGGCCCAAACTAGTGCAGTCAGAGTCAAGCCCATAGTGGACCCACCTAACGCCAAGTTGCCTACGCAATAGCTGTTCTAAATTCCCAGCAAGTCCCTACTACTATTCTCTTTCCACATTATAAATTATACACAAAATGTCATTTCTGTCACACTCTTTGACTCTGGTACAGTACAAACACCTTGTCTAGAATAGTAACTACGAAAAAAAAGTTGTGTTTTTCATGGCGTAGAAGAGTGGGATGAAGCTTGTGATGTCCAACCATTAGGAATCATGTACGGCATCTGATTATAATAGACCATACAAGGGCTCTCATGGTTGTGTGTTCCTTCATATGTTGTTATCACATAGCTTGAGTCATCTCTGTCCCTTTCGACCCTCTTCTTCACGTTACATCCTCCACTTGAACATTTGTAATAATTCCTTTAATTTAAAAAAAGATAATATCAATTAGAATTTTCTATCTCAAAAGATAAACACAGTAAAATTTCAAGTACAAGTACCAAGTGCATGAGAGCCAAATATATTCCAAAAATAAACATAGTCAAGAATAAGGCTAATAAAAGGGCATAATCATATTGCTTGCCATAGGATTCCCTTCAATTGGACTATCTATGTAGTAGTTTTTAGTATTCTTACATCAATTCATTACCACCATCCACTACTTCTAAGGTAGTTTCCTAAGAGTTATAATCTTAGTATATGATAAGTCGTGAGTTTGAACATTCAAAGGTAACATAAAGTCATTATTTAGTGATCACAATTTTAGTATAAGGTAAGTCTTGAGTTTGAATATTCAAAGAGTAATAACGTATTGTTGATTTGACTTTAAAACTGTGGACTGCTATCATCTGAAACCACTAATATTCTAAATAAACTCATATAATCAATGTCTCTTATATGTGGTCCAGCTACAAAATTTGTATTTGAAATTTGAAAAGATGGCTTGGGTAGTGTTTGTACACCTGTCTTGCAGTCCAATTAATTAGGCTCCAAATGGCCATGTAAATAGACCACATTCTTTTGGACTAACACTTCACCATCATTCTCCTTCTCTTTCAGCCCTCCCAATTCCTCCTATAATTCACCCCATTCTTTTACAAAGCTTTAAGCACATATACTCTAGTTGCTAATCTATCCAGGAAGCTTAGCCTCCGTACTCTCTGGACCCCAAGAATCATACTTAACAATTATTGACCCACCATTAATTTGAGAAGCACTATATCCTGAACTACTCTTCCAACAGAAAGTTCCAACCCACTGGGCAAGTGGGTAACTACTAACCAATGCAAGGCAGCTAATAATTATAAGAAAACTCCACTTGAGTCTTATATATGACTGTAGAAAGGAATGAAAACTCCACTGGTAAAATTTAAGTACAACTTTTAAGGCGTTATCTAAGGGTTTTTTTTTTTTTTTTCCTAATTAAAATTTACTATGTGGGTGTGATCTTGAAACTTGGAAGTTGTAATTATATACAAATAAGTGCATTGGCAAATAAGTTACTAAGCTATATGGTTGTAGTGCATTGGACAAATCACTTGATTGAGTTTAATTTGATGATTGAAGGTACAATTAATCTAAGAAATTGTACCTAAATTAGTGAAAAATTCTGACATCAATCAAGTATTACACCAAAAATTCATTGACAAGTGGATGTTACTCTCTATTTATGAAACTATTTTTCCATAAGCATATTAATAATTATTTCTTTTCAGTAGTGTATGTGTATAACTAGAATCGACAAAGCTATAGCACATCCTGCATAACTCACCGTTATCCTGAATCTACCATGCTTTGCATAAATATAGAAATAAAAAAGTTGGACGACCATGCTTTTGCATAGGACTAGAACGGTGCAAAAGGTGTGCAAACTAGAGTGATGTGTATGATTATTATGATCAACTCAAGTTCAAAGTGTAGGGTTTATGAAGACCCAGAACTTCAGGTGAAGTTGGCTGGCTACAATTAATGAAACATTCACTATCATACCCTAATATTATCTTAAGCATACATTGTACCACAAAAGTTATTGCTGTCAAATAATCCAAAATCGAAGCTCATGTACTAATTAATATGCATAAAACGCAAAACTTTTTGTTGGCTAAGGAAGTGTATCTAAAGCTGTTATATAAGAGAATTGCCCACTTGCTTGAATGTCGATTGTGGTCTAGACTCTTCCTTAATCATTTGTCTTTCGACACATGACAATTATTTTATAAAAGTCATCTTTTCCTTTACTTTCTACTCATATTCCTTACCCTCAGTATTGGAAGCATCTGTTTAGTGATATAATGATAATTATACAAGCCTCTTTGCCTCTTCTGTATGATGTTCCCCCTTTCTCTCACACACACAATACAAAGTACAAACACATGAAGACCCTAGTGCAAGAGCATGTATATATGTGTCATAGAGGCAAGCATAAAAAGAAGAAGAATAGAGGCAGAAGAAATTACTCAGTTAAAAGTGTATGTCAGACAGTGGATGTGGGTGTCTTAACTGTCTTAAGTCCATATATATAGTGGCAACATCCAAAAGTACAGTACTATTACTATATCTAACAAGTTGTTATAAGAAACAATATCTTATATGTTAGCTTAATCCAAGAAAAATTCTTTTCGATTTTCAGATCTATTCTTAACTATTGATAAATAAACAAACAAAATTCTTATGAGATAAGCAATGTCAGGTTGAACGGCCCCCATTGATCAACAAAAAGAAAACTCAAAGATGGGTTTTTCAATCTCAAAGTTGATTTGCTACCCAGTGCTCATTATGTGTGAGAGAGACATAGAAGTGATGAGCCGCCTAACCAGCCAAAAATGCATACATCGAAGCTGGGGTCCATTGAAAGCATTTAAACCACGAGATCGACTGGTTAAAACCCCATGCAATTAGCATAGATGACATCTACACAGCTCCAATACATTACTGTTGGGAAGCTCTTTATGTATCAAACCAATCCACCATTTTTGTTGAGAGAAAAAATACAATTTATTATGCACATTAACCCATCTTTATCCAATTCTTTCACCATCTTAAGCAAAATAATTTTTTTTTGAAAGTACAACTATATATATAAGAAATAATAATAATGAATCATAAAGTTTGAAAATTCAAGAGTATATTTAATTACCTTGGGTTTGGACTGTTTTTCACTGACTTCTTCCCATACTTCCTCCATTTAAATCCATCATCCATTACCTCTAGCTCAGATTTTGTTCTAAATGCAACCCTATGACCCGCTTCCATCTTGTTTTTCTTGACCCCATCTTTGCAACTTCTACAAGAATTTAAAAACAAACAAAAAATAAAAGGTTATTATTCTCATTCAACAAATACCATAAAATAAGATGAAGATTTGAATGTTTGCAGTCACCACTTTCCAATGTAATGAACATGTCATATATGTAAAAGAAACCTTCTTTCATGTATGCTTCACAACTTATTGAAGATCTAAACAATCAGAATTACTTTCTGAAAGTTGGGCGGTTATGTGAACAAATACCATAATATAAGCATGATAATAATTTTTTGAAACAAAAAGAAAAAGATTTGTATCACTTGCATGTTGTTGTTTCTTAATGTTGCACCAGTGGATCCACTAGAGCCCCCCATAACCTGTTCTGATGAGGCCATGCTTTGTGAGGTTGAATCTTGGTCCACAGCATGATGATGATGATGATCCTCAAGCATCAAATACTCCGATAACTCAAAATCCAAAGACCAAGGGTCACTATTTCCAGTGAGGTTTGTGTTACTAAGGTTAGAATTAGGGTTTTCAAGGTAGTCCATTGAGATGGATAAGCAAGCAGCAAGAAGCTGGAGATGGAAGTGGTACAGCTAGTGAAAGATGGGGATAGCCTGTTAGGTGAGTTTCCCAAATAAATAATATATAAGAATATAGAATATAGTTTATAGTATATATTATATATATAGTGTCAAGAAAATTATGATATATATCTCTTTTGCTTTTGTAGCTCTTTCTTTCATACACACTTTCGAGGAGAATTCACCGAAGGTTCTTTGCCATGGGAGCCACGTGTCACAACAGGAAGAGAGAGTGATGTCATGGCGGTGACGTATAATCAATTTATCATATGTATAGTACTACTATAGGGTATTTGGGACCACATTCTAAATAGTACTTTGTTTTATTGCTTTGATAGGCGGCGGAATGTTGGTGAGCAAAGTGGTGCATTGCCACTAAAAATTGTAGATAAGAAAAGCCATGATGATCAATACCACTATATCTCTTAGCCATTGGATTCTCAATTTTTCTTTTTACTTAGACATTTGAATTTTCAACTCCTATAACTGTTATGGTCATGTTCTTTTTGTTTAGGTAAGTTTTCATGACAATCTTTAATAATAGTAAAAAAAATTATTATGATGTGAGCAATATCACTAGATCTTTAAAGTATTGGATTCTCAGGGTTTTTTAGGTATTGGATTTTTGTAAAAATTGTTTTGGTTATGTGTTCATGACAACCCGTTTTCTTATTAAAAAAGAAAAAAGGTATGGTATGTTGGTTTTTCACGAAGCAGTTGATGAGTTCTCTTTGTGTATATAAATGAGTGAAAAATTATAAGCCAAAATTATAACAAAAAGAAAGAAATTTGAGTTGAAATCTTTTTTCTGGTTTTTTAGTATAATCCTACAAACACTGGTTGGATTTGGAATTGTAAGAATTAGTGCAGTAAATATGTCTTCACCTACTAAATAATTAACTGGATTAAATACTTTAACAATTAAGAGAATATATGTTTATTATACACAATTAACATAAAGATTGATTTATGCTATGCTTATGGTTTTGAGCTCCTATGAAAATGTATAACTCTTCTCTCACTTTCTTTGAATATAAGGGGTTATTGTGGATGATTTTTGTTTAAATTAGATATGAAAAGACAGGAATATGATTCTCTCCATTTCACTTGAAATGAAGATAATTCATTTCATAGTTCGAATTTTATTTTTTGGATTTATCATTGGCACGATACTAGATACAATTTTTTTTTTTAAAATGTTTATAATATTTAATCTAAGCCATGAGATAAATCCATTTATAATAAAGATGATCTTTTTCTAAGAAGATGCTGGTATGTTAAAATCTCATTTTATATTAAGTGGATGATATTTCCCTATTATGATATTGGTATTTCATTCATGGCACGATATTGGCACGCAATTTTCTATTAAATTTAATCCATGTGTTCTAGGAGGTCAGAGGACTTGCACAAACTTCAGCCTCATGAAAGTTATTCAATTTGTCAATTTTATATTCGTTATTGGTGACATATTGGTCGTTACATTACTTTCAGAATCATAGTCAGATTTTTCATTTGACCACTTAATCTAAACCATATATAGTTTGATAGATTCCCCTTTAAGATTGAAGAGCAATTAGGTGAAGAACCATTAAATTTTTGTTACCATCACCTTCTCAGAAGTACCATATTGATACATAATAGCAATAAAATAGTGTGAGTGAGATGTACGCCAACCCAATGGGCCATGGCTTGCAGTAGAACCTCTGATTCTGAAGTCAAATTGATGGAAGGTTTCTGAGACACAGTCTATATGCACATGTTATTATTTAGGACATTACATGTGACTTAAATATTTTCAAAGATCTCTTTCGGAATTTACGTCTTTGGAGTAAAACGGACTAGGATTTTAGCCCTAAGCTAAAAATTGCTTGAATGAAGACATAAAAGGTTAGAGTTCATGTAAGGGGAGAAGGAAAACTGGTCAAGGAAAGAGGCAGCTTAATTTTACTCCAACAAATCTCTTACTAATATATTTCAAATTTTTACCATCTGCTGAATCCCAATCTCTTAATATATTTCTAAATTTTTTAATGGGTAAATTATACTTTTTGGTTCATGAAATTTGGGGTAACTTCAATTTTTGGTCTTTCAAATTTAACAAGTTTGAATTTTTGTTTCTAAAATTTCAAAAAGGAAACAATTTTGCCTCTTCATCTATTGAGCTGCTTTGATTTTGGTCCCACAAATTTGAGATTGGTTTGTTTTTGGTTTTTTTTTTTTTTTTTTTTTTTTTTTTTTTTTTTAATACAAGATAAAAATTGTATTCTAGTCTAATCTAAATGTATATGTATATGAAACTCCCTTCTAAAAACTTAATCCCAACCATTGCCCTTCACTCCACACCAACTTTGTATTTGTGAAATAACTATTACACCAAAGATGCACGACGAATTGTTTTTGGCCTCTTAAATATTATGTTGTTTTGTTTTTGATTTCTTAAATATGGTGTTGGTTTGATTTGATCCCTTAAATATATTGTTGGTTCGATGTGGTACCTTGAAAATGTTGTGTGCCTCAAAATCCCATTAGTGACTTAAATGGTAAAATAGATTAGGGGACTAAACTATTCCCTTGTTTTTAAATGGATGGACCAAATGTAAACTTTTTAAATTCGAGAGTATCCGATCAAATCGAACTTATAATAACCATAAAGTTTGAAATTTTCAAAAAGTTTCTCAGTTTCTCAGAAAAGTTTAAAATTTTGAATATAATACATAAAGTTTCTCAGTGACAAGTTTGCTGCGGAATTTTTAACTTGATCCATACCACATAAACAGTCTTTTGCTATCATTAAAGCCATTCCAAGCAAGCATCCCACAGCAAAAAGGCCTCCACAAAAGAGGTGCAGAGCTTAATTCGGCTTAATTAGGTATCCAAGGATTGGATGGAAAGCTCTATTCTCCCTCTAATTACTGAGAAGTTAAAACTTAAAAGTTAGAAGAAGAAAATAAAATTTAAATTTCAAAATCATTTTGTAATCATTTGGGACCGAGAAGCATAAATCTCTATTTGATTTGGCTTGGTTAAAGCAACACCTTTAATATATTAAACATCAAAATCATAAGATTACTTTACCATCTTTTTCATTCCTCAGATTCTAACAACCCAATAAAGCATTAAAAGATTACAAAGGAGAAGAAGAAGAAAATAACCATGACCGTTTCTATATATAGCTTTGAAGATAACATCTTAAATGATGCTATACAACCTACAATCAGCTCAATAAAATAATGGGAAGAGAACAAAAAGAAAGCATTAATCTCTATTACTAGAGCTATAATAGCAGTTCATTTGCCAAGATAAACATTTTTAACTTAAAATCTTTTTCTTTTCTATACTTTTTTTTGTTTGTTTGTCAGACTTGAAAATGACTCATATATAAAATACTGAGGGACAACAGGGCCCATGATATAGTAAGTGATAATAGCATAATATTCAGGGGGCAAAAAAAAAGTGACAATAAGACAATAATGATAAAAACCACATTAGCTACACACTTTCCAGCTCTCTCTCATTCCCTTTCTTTCTTTTCCATGTTTTTTGTCACACATTTTGTCTAGGCTTCACCAATGGTTATGGCCCATTCAGTGCACGAGCGAAAAGCTATAATTGACAGGATGTGTTGAAAAGGTAAGCTAATACTTCATATCCCAGTCCAGTCATTAAAATTAATTCATAGTATTATAATTTATAACATGAATCTATAGGATTTACAGTGTTAAAGGCAATTTGCAAAGCCAGCAAGATTCTTTTATGTCTTTAGGCTAGCTAGCAATAAAGACAATATTGCTTAAAACAATTTCATTCCCAAAAGCAATTAATGATAATTGGTGAGCGTGAAGAATGTGATCCAATTAACTAGTGCAGTATCTTAACAAATATTAGGTCTAGCTAGTAATCAATGGGAAATGACATATCTAATGCCCCCGCATAGGGTGGCCAGGATTTGAGTCCTAGAAAGAAGTGGCATGTACATATTGGGGTGCACCAAATCCTATGGATTGGGTTGGTGGTTACAAATCTGATGACAAAAGAAATAAAGTACTTATTATAACAAAGAAAAAGTAATAAAAAGAAAGCTGTTCCCATTTCTTTAGCTAACTCTTGTAAAAAGCTAGAGTCGGCAACAATTTTAGTAACATAATATGTGTGTTTGAGTGTGTGTATATATATACACACACATACATACACATAAAATTTGCTTGTATTACCAATCACATAAAGTTAATTTATATATGTATTATTAGTTATTAAAAATGATACTAATCATATTCATTATCATGATAATTTGTAAATTTTTTGTAATAAAATTTGAAGTAGCTTTAATGTTTTTCTTTAACAACTACTGATATGAGCTATTGTTGTTATCGATGCATGATAAAAAAATGTTGGAACATATAAAAGAGATATTGCTCCAATTACAAGCATTATAAAAATTTTAAAAAAAAAAAAAAATCATGAAGATGTTACATACCATTTCCCATCTGTCTTCTTTGATATTTTGGAGCGAGAATAGATTTGAAGAAGATTATTTTTCTCTGACTGTTTGTTGCTGATTCTAAAACCAAAAACAAAAAGACAAAACAATGTTTTTGTTCCTGTTCCTGTTCCAATAAAAAATTGTTTATTCAACTAAAACAAAAAAGATGTCCTCATGAGTCACGTGACAAGTAGACCGTTGTGTATTTATCATGGGTTGACGCCCTGTTGCCAAATTAATATACTTTTCCTTGATGATAAGGTTGATTAGTTTTGAGCTTTAATTTGCCACACAATTGAAATTGAAACGAAAGCCTTGGTTCCAGTCAAAAGGGGGCTGGAGGCAAAGGTCAATTAAATTAGGGTACAGTATGGATGACCATATGATGACAAATGAGGGAATTACTAGGAACTCCTATTGAGGCTGAGGGCTGAGGCGCACCCATTATTGTCTATCAAGTCATCAACCTTTTGATTAGGAGAAAATTGATGCGGGAAAGTGCAAGGAAATGCAATTGAGGACCGCGACCTTATCAATAACTTTCTCCTCTTATGTCTAGATTCAACCCCTTATCTGTTTTCATATTAGATTAATGTTAGAAAACTGGAAGGAAACTTCACTTGACAGCAATGATGCTTGACACTTGCATGTTCATTTCAACCCCCTCATTAAAGTCAAGAATTAAATATTTTACTTTTTCTTTTTTGCTAATAATAAATTTTCCGCATTTAGCCTTTTTAGATCATTGTGTTTAGTAACATTTCAAAGAAGAAGGTTCCACGTTCCCTCTTATAGTGTCTGGGACTCTGGGTACATGATTCAGAGTCCCGCACACAACTACGGAGTTCACACATACACTATGAAAGAAACAATGTATATATTCAATTCTTGAAATATCATTCCCCTTAAGATTACGAGAGGTAAACCTTAATAGTCTGTTTAAATTAAGGAGGATGGAAAGAGAGTAAAGTAGAGTTAGTTGGAAATTACAGCAATTCTTGAGATATCCTTCCCCTTAAGGTTACAAGAGGTAAACTTTAATGGCCTATTTAAATTGAAGAGGAATAAGGGGGAATAGAAATAAATAGAGTAAAGTTAGCTGAAAATTAGTTGTAATTTACAGCTAAGTGTGCATTTGCGTTAAGATAAAAAATAAAAATTATTTCACTATTCAATTTATTTATACTACTATTCATGGGCTCCACTGCATTTTTTGGCACTATTCATAGGTCTCACTGTACTATTTCAACTAACTTTTACCTTTATCTACAGTATTTTTAACAATAATTTTTCAATTTCAACAAAATAAGCAATATTTAAACGTACCCTAACTCTACTTTATTCTCCTCCCTCTTGCTCAATCCAAAAAAGCCTAAAGGAGACCGCCATCTCACCAATAGTGGCTAGAGAAACCAGTCACCATACACCTAATTTGTCCAAAAATATGGACAACTTAATTAGATTCCGCTATAGGTGAAATGGGAAATGTCAAGGAATGGGACATCAGTCTTTGGCTCTTTTCTCCCCAAGAGAACAAAATGACAAAATGCTTAGTCAGGAATGTCCTGTCCTAGGTTCACAAAGTAGAAAAATAAAATACACAACTAATTATTTTTTAATAGATTTTAACTCAGTTATTTATAAAATATCAAAATGGAACTCTACATTTTTTTAATTATTTCTGTGGGGCCCAAATGATTCATGGGCCAGGCCCATCTACCCGGGGAGAGTCCAAATGCCCAAGCCGAGGAAGGCTATGGCCCAAGCTAGACAAGATAGCCTAGGGATACCGCCGAGGGCAGTTCAGTCCTCGGCAGACCCAAAGTCCCCCCAGAAAGAAGGGTAAAAACGATATAGAACTGAAACTCGGAAGAAAGATCTAAAATATCCAGGGAAAGCTGCTTTTACTGCCATTTAATGCTCTGAACGTAACAGAGCCGCATTCTTTGGCTTTTACAATCACCCCCAACGACTTTGAGTATGAGATGATGGGACAAATATCAGCCTTGGAAATGTTGACCCTATACGTGGATGAAGGACAGTGAACATAGGCGAGTATAAAAGGAAAAATCAGTAACCTAAAGGAGGGGTTGGGAAAAATGGCCAAAAACCAGAGCCTCCCAGCCCACCTCCAGGAGAAAGACTCCAGGGGTGAAGGAAAACTTAAACTTGTACGAACACCACGAAAAACCCACCGCCTGTCGATCAAGGCCTAGCCTTCCAAACCCACGCTCTACAAATGATATTGTTAGGGCCTTTTCACGTGCGAACCCGACACTGTTACGGTCCGCCACGAATCGTGTCCTTACAATTGGCGCCGTCTGTGGGAAGGCTTGTGTGTTGGCATAGGCGATAGGTCGAAATAGTTCCTTTTTTTATTCCTAACAATTGGTTATAGAGTTTCAGCGTAAAGTTCCGTTAGAGGCTATGCTTCTTGATTAGGGGCTACGTTTGTCAACGTTAATCGCGCGAATAATTCTAGGGGCTTGGCCGAGGAGCTAACTCCCGTAAAACCAAGTTCCAGTGCCAAAGAAAACTAGGTTTTGGACAGAACCAGGGCATTGCATGGTCCACGGACTCAAGCCTATGGGGAAACCAACTACTTGGATGAGGAAAACTAGGTTTTGGACAGAACCAAGGCATTGCATGTTCCACGGACTCAAGCCTATAGGGAAACCAACTACTTGGATGTGGAAAACTAGGTTTTGGACAGAATCAGGGCATTGCATGGTCCACGGACTCAAGCCTATGGGGAAACCAACTACTTGGATGTAGAAAACTAGGTTTTGAACAGAACCGGGGCATTGCATGGTCCACGGACTCAAGCCTATGGGGAAACCAACTACTTGGATGAGGAAAACTAGGTTTTGGACAGAACCAAAGCATTGCATAGTCCTCGGACTCAAGCCTATGGGGAAACCAACTGCCTGGATGAGGAAAACTAGGTTTTAGACAGAACCAAGGCATTGCATGGTCCACGGACTCAAGCCTATGGGGAAACCAACTACTTGGATGTGGAAAACTAGGTTTTGGACAGAACCAGGGCATTGCATGGTCCACGGACTCAAGCTTATGGGGAAACCAACTACTTGGATGAGGAAAACTAGGTTTTGGACAGAACCAAGGCATTGCATAGTCCTCGGACTCAAGCCTATGGGTAAACCAACTACTTGGATGAGGAAAACTAGGTTTTGGACAGAACCAGGGCATTGCATGGTCCTCGGACTCAAGCCTATGGGGAAACCAACTACTTGGATGAGAGGAACTAGGTTTTGGACAGAACCAAGGCATTGCATAGTCCTCGGACTCAAGCCTATGGGGAAACCAACTACTTGGATGAGGAACCAACTATTTAAAAAAAAACTATGACACATAAACCTCAAAATCCATCAGAAGAAAACTCCTTGTTAACAGATGGGTTAATACCTTGATTGTACGGATTCCTCGGTCTACCCTCGGATCCCCAGTATCAAAGGGGTTGATGCGGTACGGTGCAATATATTACCCAAAAGCACAACCAAAGTCCCTCGCTACTCGGCTACCCTCTCGGACGAATTATTTAGAGTTTATCGTTCTCGGACACCGCTCTAGCATGCATCGCGCAGCACTCGGCGATTATCCCGGTTAGTTCCAAGAGTTTAATTTATTGAGGATTAACTTTGTTATGCTTGATAATATTTGTGAGTTTAAACTAGTAGGAATCTGTGTTAAGGCATTTTTCTGCCTGGAATATCATTAAGGGCAAGCTTACATTTAATATTCATGCATACAGTAGTTGTTACGGAGAAGAAAGATATGTATAGAGAAATAGACACATATTTTATTAAGACAAAAGAACAGTACAGTGTACAATGAAAAGCTGAAACAAAGCTTACATTAAAGCTAACTACGTAAGTAACGAAAAATACAAGAGAGTGAAGATAAAGCCGAGGAGGTAGCACAGAGGAGAAGTTGGCTACTGCCTCGAGACCTTATTCCTCCTCAATGCTTTTGCACGCCCATAACTCAGGCAGCAAAAGAACCCGACTTAAGCCTCACACCGCTGAGGGAAAGGTGCAGGGAGCCGGAAGTTGAGGAGCCTTCACCAAAAATTTGCCTGCAACAAGGCAGAGGCGCTGGGGGCGGAGAACCTTTCTTCTGACACACCAAAATTCTGGCATGAACAGAACCTGCTTCGGATTTTGACTAAAAAAGGGAGAAACACCATTTCCCCTCTGTCAAACTGGAATATTCTCTTGAATTCGTGCTTCCTTTGCCCGTACCTCACTATCTGGAGTCTCAGGAGGACACGGCGCCTTTGTGGCGGAGAGAGTTCCTTTGCCCCAATCCTCGCCTCAAACATGATGTACTAGGAGAGGAGACTGAAGGGTTTGTGCGAAAGTAAAGCAACTTTCTCTCCTATTTATTTAAAAGATAAGGTGGTGGCATTTAATTCACGCAGCGTCCCAAGGAACGCTACAGACAAAACGTCTCTGGCTCGATTTCCAATGCCGTCTGCAAACCTGAGATTAAAGGAGTCTCGCGAAGGCGCACCTCGAACACTGGGACGCCAAAAAGTACCGCGTGACCAAAGACTACAGAAATGCCTCTTAATTTGTGGGCTTAGTAAAATCGTGGCCCAGACCCGTTCTGCATGGGGGTCCACGAACTACGGCCCACGCCGAGGAATAACCGTTGCCGAGGACAACCTCCTGCTCGGCAACTTGTGAGATACTTGAGGAAAGGGATAAATTGAACCAAGGTCTTGTATGGTCCACAGACCCAAGCCAATGGGGGAACCAACTACTTGTAAAAAAAAAAAAAATTAAATTAATTAAGTTTCGAAAGATTGGCTACTTGATAAAAATGCCAGGTTACTTTAGCCACGGCTTAAACACCGTAAAAGGCTAAGGCCAACAAAAGTGTAAGGAAGGGGGTGGAATGCCCCAGTATTCAGTAGCCTAAGAGGGCTATTCATTTGGCGGGTGATATGTCCTCGGATGGTTATTTCTCACACGGCATCAAGCCTTCGGTTCTCTCCTCGGCTAGTTCCGGGTAAGTACTATTTCTTACGGGTCGGCCTTATTGTGCCAAGCACTTCTATTAAAGTTATGGCGACATCTTTTTATTATCAAGTATTTTGGTCTTAGTCGTCATTGATTTAGATGCTATATTATTGTGCCGAGCAGCGCTTGCAAATTTATAAAAACATAGAGACATAACATGCGAAATGAGATAAACAACAATTTTTATTAGTATGAAAAATTATTACAACGTACAAAAAGGGGCTTAAGCAAGCCTATACAAAAGGTGAGTTGCCGAAGCAACACTAACATCCGCAGTACAGATAAGTAAACGGTCGGGCGCCTTTTAAACTCGTCTTCAAAAGTCTCTCCAATCTCTGCCTCAATGTTGCTCATATTAAGAGAAGAACCTTCTTTGGAAAAAGATGAAGGAGAAGGAAATAGTAAGGAAGAAATCAATGAAGAAGATGGAGGAGATGAATGAAGAAGATGGAGGACATAAGTAAAGAAGGAGGAAAAGAAGAGAGAAGAGATGAAAAGAAAGAAAAATGAGTAAAAGAGGGAGAAGTGAAAGCACCAGGATGAATCTGGTGCTGGGAAGACTAAGAAAGGGAGACGGAGGATAGCACCAGTGAACGAAGAGAGGAAGAAGCAGAGACACTTAGTCCCTGCCTCGATCCTGACTCTCAACACACTGGAGCCATACTAGGTATGCTCATAGGAGAGCGGTTGGTACCGATGATGGGTGTTCTCGACTCAGTCACGCATAAAGTTTGACGTGATGAGTCCCTGCTTCGGATTTTGACTGAAAGAAGGGTGAGGTTAATTTTGAGTCTTTACCATCCCTGTCCCGATCGAGCCATAATGAGCTTTATTGGAACGTGGCGTTTATGGGAGGGGTATGGCTCCTGCATCACTCGTTGTTATGGTAAAGTATATCACGATTTAGTATATAAACCAGTGGGTAAAATGAACCCTAGGGGAGGCCAAGTATTTCAAATCTCAGAAGGATGAAAATGTATTCTTTACAAAAACAATAACCTCCTCCCGTCTTTCTTATACAGAGGGCGAAGCGGGGGGCATTTAATAGGTACAGATCTCCAAAGGAATCTGCAAACACGAACATGCCGGTTCCACTTCTCTACCTCATCAAAACAAACCGTCGAATTAAAGTAGTTCCGTAAATAGAGGTCATTAAAAGCGCGTTTTAAATACCCAAACGATAAGAACGCATCAAGAGTAAAGTCAAAAGACTGTCTTGTAGACCGGTGCATTTCTTGGGCAGATGAAGAGCCGCCAGCATTATTAATAGGCCGAATTGATTGGGCCGTAGGAAGAAGTTCGGCATCACCAAAACCCCCCTTTCCAACCAAGAGGTTGGACAGCCAGGTTTTGAGGGGCTATTGTGGGGCCCAAATGATTCATGGGCCAGACCCATCTACCCGAGGAGAGTCTAAAGGCCCAAGCTGAGGAAGGCTATGGCCCAAGCTAGACAAGATAGCCTAGGGATACCGCCGAGGGCAGTTCAGTCCTCGGCAGACCCAAAGTCCCCCCAGAAAGAAGGGTAAAAACGGTATAGAACTGAAACTCGGAAGAAATATCTAAAATATCCAGGGAAAACTGCTTTTACTGCCATTTAATGCTCTGAACCTGACAGAGCCGCATTCTTTGGCTTTTACAATCACCCCCAACGACTTTGAGTATGAGATGATGGGACAAATATCAGCCTTGGAAATGTTGACCCTATACGTGGATGAAGGACAGTGAACATAGGCGAGTATAAAAGGAAAAATCAGTAACCTAAAGGAGGAGTTGGGAAAAATGGCCAAAAACCAGAGCCTCCCAGCCCACCTCCAGGAGAAAGACTCCAGGGGTGAAGGAAAACTTAAACTTGTACGAACACCACGAAAAACCCACCGCCTGTCGATCAAGGCCTAGCCTTCCAAACCCATGCTTTACAAATGATATTGTTAGGGTCTTTTCACGTGCGAACCTGACACTGTTACGGTCCGCCACGAATCGTGTCCTTACAATTTCTTAATGTTTCATTTTGCTAAATTTAAATATGATAATATTTATGATTGAAAATGAGCGTTCTATAGTATTTGCAATAGAAATCGGAATATTAAGTATATATATAACAACTTTATAACACAAACTAGTAGGTTATTGAGCTTTTAGTCCTTGCTAGTCATTATTCATTGGCATAATTCACAAAATTTTAACAAAGCTTTGAAATCTAGATGTTGAACCATTTATATTCATAATGGTGAAGTTCCATTTTCAATTGTAGTTTTTCATAATTTATGAATTCTTGCATAAAAAACTTACTTACCCAAAAAAAAAAAAAAATATCATAAATTTAAAAAAAAATTCATGTGCTTCTTAAATTTCCTCTAATTAATAGAGTTGTCTTTTAATTACAGTCTCCTGGCAGTTCCATCCCTGATTAGAGTAAATTTCTGATTTCATTATGAAATATTCTCAAAAACACATTCAACACACTGTACCACACATGAATTATATGAACAACACAACTATCTTATCTTCTTCTTTTTATTTTTATTTTTTATAAAAATCTCAAGCGTTTTCACAACATTAAAATAGCTCTCACCTACCCTCTCTCTCTCTCTCTCTCTCTCTCTCTCATTGTAATTTTCTTTGCTTTCTTACCTTGTGTAAAAGTCTCAAGTAAGACCTTTAGTGACTGTTTGGAACATAGGGTTAATCTTTAATGAAGGTGAGGTTAAAGAATTAAGTTTTGCTACAACTTAAGTCTAGCGGCTTGTACTTATCATCATCTTTTTGTTGAATTTATCGCCTAGTTTTAGGATTTCAATCTTCCCTCCTTATTAATCTGTCCATTAAAAAAAAAAAAAAGCGCACATTGCTATTTCACAACTAACATCTTTGACCTCTCAGACTCGGTGTGTATTCTTGTTTTCCTTTCCCACCTTGTCTATATATACATATAGACTCTGATTAAAAGACATATGCCTCTTTTTTCCATAGATATCCTCCACCTTGATCCATTCCGCTTGCGCTGTTTTTTTTAGACATGTCAGACTAACATCCGACATGTCCAGCATCCAATTTTCCGCAATTTAAATCAAGTACATCATACTCTTTATTTATTTATTTATTTATATATATACATATAATTTGAAGAGTGACGTTAGAGATATTATATATTTTATTAAATTTTTTAAAATAATATGCAATTGCGTGTGTCACAAATCATAAATTAAAAAAAAAAAAAGCACTTCTAAACAAAAAAAAAAATGAATCATTAAAAATATTTAAACATTTATTAGTATTAATTAGTTTGTTGAAATTCATCAATCACATTTATTTCTACACTTTGTAATCATTTCATTTTATAGTAATCATTTACTAATTTTAGCATTTTCCATATTTGAAAACCAAAAGAAAATAAATTTCTAAAATGATACCAAAAATATAAAAATAAAAACCCATAAGGTATGACCAAGGCTAGTCCTAAGCCCTTTTCTATGATCCACAACTCGGGATAATATATATATATATATATATATATATAGAGAGAGAGAGAGAGAGAGAGAGAGAGAGAGAGAGAGAGAGAGAGAGAGTTACACCTGGTATAACTTAACAAGAATTACACCTTTTTTATACTGTAGATTTCTATTAGATCTAACAGTGATAGATCTCTACTTCTTATACCATTAATATAGAGTCATTAATGCTAGATTTTAGAGGATATCTTAGTATTAATGACTGTTTGTCATTTTTTTTTCTTCGGATAAACACACCTGTGAACCTGGATACTTTCATCAATATCTGGGATTCTAAGAAATAAAACACTATCTTAGGAGAAATTATAGGGTCCTCTGGTGGACCACGTCATCTGGTGGACCACGTCATCTGTCTACCATTCCACTTAAAGACTCCCACTTGTTTAAAATTGCTGAGTCAATAATCAATTTCTTTTTTAAAAAAAAATTCCAACTCAGCAATTTTAAACAGATGTGAGTCTTTTCGTGAAATTGTGGATCACGTCACTTGTCCACCATGTGAACCTTATAATTTCTCCTATCTTAGGATCAGATTTATCATTCTCTCCAAAATTAGGGATCAGTGTTTATCCTCAATTTATATTAAACACAAACCACGAATACTGAAATTAAAGGATCAGATTTTACTTTTGTCCCTATTAGTGCAAAACAACATAAATATATATATATATATATATATTTATATATATATATATATATATATATATAAATAAGTTCAAGATTCAACGCTGATGGCTATGCCCACAAATAATAAATAATAGTGTTTCCATCAATGTGACCCTCAATGGACGATAATCTAGAATGGCATGGATTCCTCTTTGAACTACCTACCAATAGCATCTGTGTTTTATTCATGTATGTGATTAAAGTGGGGAGAGATCCAAGGAACCCTTACCCACCCAAGTGAGAATTTAGCCACCTGGAAGAGATGGGGTGCGAGATGCACAGCACAATAATTATTTATTATGCAACTGAGAGAAACATTTTTTTTTTTTACATATATTGAAAATAGATTCTCAATTTATTCAAAAGTAAAATTTTTTGTGGGGGATCCAATTATTCTGGAACAGACTTCTAACTTCAAGTAGGCACTTTTGGTGAACTTGGTCAAAGCTAAGATCATACATGCGCAGCCTAGCTAGTGCTATTTTACAGATTGACTAAAGCATCTGAGAAGATGAAAAATGTCATTTGGTGACTACTGACAATTAATCAACTCATAGGTTGTGCGAAGTTCTGTCAGGTTATCTAAACATTTTTAGGTTGTACGTGTTATATATATTTCTACAACTTTAGGAAAAAATCAATTAATTTCACCAATTAGGAATCAAATTGTTACAAAGGCCAAACCCCAAAAACCCATGGATGTTATGGAAAGAAAACACGGAATGGACATGTATCGTCTTGGCCATAGAAAGAAAATGAATACAAGACATTATTTAATCAATTAAACTAAATAAAATTACTAATTTAGTATCGAATTATTGGGAAAAATTCAATTTAGTTCTTAAATTATTATTTGTGTTAATTTAGTGGCTCAATTTCCATATCAAGTCAATTTGATCCTTATTCAGTCAAATGACCGGGAAATGGATGAAAATTAGGACTAAATTGGCTTGATTTTAAAAATTGAAACTAAAATTGATAGATCAAATTGATATTTGCTTATTAATAATTCAATGATCAAATTAATAATTTCATCAAATTAATAATTTCAATTTTATTAATCTATATCTATATATATATTAATAAGAAAAGCTTAGAGAAAGTTTAATTAGAATTTGAAATTCAATTTTGCGTCATATGTCTAAATTTATGTGAATATCACACCATAATTATCTACTTAAGTTTGTGTCATGTGTCCACTTAAATTTTTTAATTTTTGTGCCAAGTGAGTTAATGAGTGCAAAATAATAAGAATCTGATATTAATTAATTAACTATAAAATTAAATAAATAAAAAAAAACCAATTACACATACTCAATAAAAAATTACCACACAATAAAATCACTACATGTTCTATCTTATTAAAAATTAGAAAAAAAAATCATATGTAGTATAAAATTTAGGTGAGAATTTTAATTAACAAAATAATTTGACTAATTATTTATATTTTATGATAAAAATTGTGTTTAATTTTAAATGTATTTATACGTATGCATTAACGCATGTGTTACATACTATTTTTAATAATTTGATTAATTATTTAAATTTTTATAATAAAAAAGTGTTTAATTTTAAATGTAACCGTGCGTTTGCATGGGGTTACATGCTAGTCTACATATATATAGCTAAAACTAAGAGAAAATCCAATTAAATTTCAAATTGGAATTCAATTAGATTTTAATTTTGCGTCATGTGTCTTATCTAATCTAAGCTTTTAAAGTTTTGTGCCAAATAAGTTAATTCAATGTAAAAATTGGATTTCAATTAGAGTTTAATTTTGTGTTACGTGTCCCATCTAATCTTAATTTTTTAAATTTTTGTGCCAAGTAAGTTAATACAGTGTAGAAAATTATGAGTCCAATATAAATAAACCTAGGTAATATATAGATATATATATATATATATATATATATGTATGTATGTATGTATGTATGTATGTATTTAAAACCAAAGCTTATAGAAAATTTGATTAGAAACAAAATTAGACTTTGCCTTTGTTAGCTTTTCATACAAATTAAATTGTTTAGATTTTTTTTTTTGAACTAATGAGTATATTTTTTATACTGTTTTTGTTTCTATTTAGATATTTTGTATACGAAGATTTTGAACATAACAAACTGTAATTGAGCTAAATGATCCCATACACCTATCCTCATTGAATTAGGAGATACTATTAAACCAATTTATTCTTTTTATTTTATGTTGTATTTAATAGAATTTCACGGATAGTGATAATGAATTGATATTGTATATGTGTCGTCCAATAGTGATTTTCAAAGTTATATACATAACTGTAAGGACACGATTCGTAACGAACCGTAACAGCGTTGGGTTTGCACGTAAAAAGACCCAAACAATATCATTTGTAGAGCGTGGGTTTGAAATGCTAGGCCTTGGTCACCAGGCGGTGGGTTTTTCGTGGAGTTCATACATGGTTCAGTTTTCTTCACCCCTGGAGTCTTTCTCTTGGAGGTGGACTGGGAGGCTCTGGTTTTTGGCCATTTTTCCCAGCAACTTCTTTAGATTACTTATTTTTCCTTTTATACTAGCCTGCGTTCACTGTCCTTTGTCCACGTATAGAGTCAACCTTTCTAAGATTGATACTTGTCCCATCAGCCCATACCCAAAGTCGTTGGAGGTGGTTGTAAAAGCCGAAGAATATGGCTCTGTCAGGTGCAGAGTATTGAATGGCAGTAAGGGCAGCTTTCCCTAGATATTTTAGATTTTCTTTCAAGTTTAGTCCTATACCGTTTTTGCCCCTCTTTCCGGTAGAACTTTGGGTCTGCCGAGATCTGAACTGTCATCGACTGTATCCCAAGGCTATCTTGTGCTTTATATTATCGGGCTTGGGCCATAGCCCTCCTCGACTTGGGCCTTTGGATTCCCCATGGGTAAATGGGTCTGGCCCATAAATTATTTGGGCCCCACAATAACAATAATGTAATGAGAAATTTGGCATAACCAATATCATTAAAATTGTAAGGAAAAATCATTTTAGTAACACCAAATGTCATGGTCAAACTAATCCCATATATTTAATAACCCAAACTAACATCAATAGAACCATTACAATTCATCATTTCTGTGCGTAAGCGTAGGTTACATACTAGTATATATTAATAGACAAAGTTTAAAGAAAATCAAATTAGAATTTCAAATTATAGTCCAATTTTATGCCAAGTGAATTATTGAGTATAAAAATCGAAAGATTTAAATCCAATTAAATTCTATAATTTAAACCGTATAATTGTGATTGTTTTTAATTGTACCCGTGTATTTGTATGGGATTCCAATTAAATTATAAATTGGATTTCAATTGGAATCTAATTTTATGTCACGTGACCATCTAATTTTTTTAATTTTTGTGGCAAATGAATTATTTGATACAAAAATTGAAAAGTTTAAATTCAATTAAATTCTAAATAATATATATATATATATATATTGTGGGGGCCAGATAATTAGAAAATATTGATAAAGCAGTATTAATGGGGCCTAAGGCCCTATCCGAGGACGTTAGACCATCCAAGGAGGCCCAAATAAGGCTATGAGGAGAATAAAATGAAGAGAGGAGTAGAGACAATGTGAGAGGGGTCCAACAAGCGTCCAAGGACAAAAGTCTTCTCGACAACATATGTCCAAGGTAAATCTGAGTGTCATATCATCACAGACTTACTTCGGAGTTACATCACAACTAAAGATGGGACATTGGACCAGGGATAAGAAAAGAAAGGTAAACAAATATCTTCAAAAGCTGCTACCTCCGCATTAAATGCCTCTCAACCAACTCTCTGACCGCATTAATGTGGAAGTGATGCCTGAACAGTGATCAAGCAACCTTACAGCTACTAGTTGATAGTTCTGAGAAGTGCTGGATGGGACAGGAAGGAATCCCCCAAATCAAACCTACACATGTGTGGTAAGGATGACACTAAGATTGTAATATATAACGTGGAAAAATGTACTGAAAGGGAGAGAGATTGGAACTCTGGTAGATTTTTATTTTCAAAAAACCATATGATACGAATTACTTAAGCTATTCCAAGGATAGGTTTTTCCAGTCTTACTTGTGTCAAACCGTTTTGAAACGTTAAATCTAATCGTGTTTCTTCTAGGATAGATCTAGTTCTCTAATCCACGCTCTACAAATTTATTGTTTGGGCCGTTAGTGTTTGAGCCCAATCCGGTTTTGGGACCAATCCAATTTTAGTCCTTACATAAATATATATATATATATATATATATATATATATATATATTTATATATATAATGAGAAACCATGTATAATTTGAACTATATAATTATGATTTTTTTAATTATACCCGTGCATTTGTAATTAATCATAAAAATTTTATTAATTTTAACTGTCGTTGTGCTGGCAAATGTTCACCAACTTGACATTTGGGTTAAAATGAGCAAGAGAAATGCATAGTCATAAGTATTTGAATTTTGAATGTGGAGCCAACACAACAAGCTTGTTAGTTATGATTAATGTTTATGAAATATGATACATAGTGTGAAACTTTGAATATCGTCAAATCAAGATCCTATAAATATAAATTTAGATATCATCTTAAACTTTACTCCGAATCTAGACAAAATTTTAAAATGTGTTTCACACTTTCACATGCAAAATTTTACTCTTTTTTTTTTTCAATTTTTTTTTTTTTTCTTGAGAGTGCCTTTACCGCAAGGGACACTTTATTTCAAATTAGTTCTCCCTATAACAGCATTCACATTGAGTTCAACAGATCATTTATCGTCAAACTTTAGTGAGTGTTGAGAATAAAAGAAATAATATAAATTGTAGAAAGAATAAACAGTATAAAGTATAAATTATATAGTTTATGTGTGTACTGTGCATCGGAGTACATAATGAGAATGCTCAAATTTATAGGTCTAAAAAAAATTTAAAAAGAAAAAATAATTAGGGCTAAGTAGTTGACTCAGGGGAGACAAAGAGATCCCTGATTGAGACTCAAATCAAGGACAATATTATTGTCCTTGATTTTAGTTCATCAAGGGTATGATGATAATACATATTACCAAATTTACTGCAAAAGAAAAAAAAAATATATATATATATATATATATATATATAAATATATATAGTCATAGGTATTAACATAATCCCTCGAACTTGAGGTGGCATGGAAGAGGTCACATGTATAATTCAATTGGAATCTAATTTTACGCCATATGACATCCATCTAATTTTTTTAATTTTTGTGCAAGTGAATTATTTGATACAAAAACTGAAAAGTCTAAATCTAATTAAATTTTAAATAATATAAATAATGAGAAATCATGTATAATTTGAACTGTATAATTGTGATTTTTTTAACTATACCCGTGCATTAGTAATTAATAATTTAAATTTTATTAATTTTAATAGTCGTTGTGCTGGCAAATGTTCACCAACTTGACATTTGGGTTAAAATGAGCAAGACAAATGCATAGTCATAAGCATTTGAATTTTGAATGTGGAGCCCAACGCATCAAGCTTGTTAGTTAAGATTAATGTTTATAAAATACGATATATAGTGTGAGACTATGAATATCGTCAAATCAAGATCCTGTAAATATAAATTTAGATATCATCTTAAACTTTACTCCAGATCTAGACAAAATTTTAAAATGTGTTTCACACTTTCACATGCAAAATTTTACTCTCTTTTTTTTCCAATTTTATTTTCTCTTGAGAATGCCTCTACCGCAAGGGACACTTTATTTCAAATTAGTTCTCCCTATAACAGCATTCACATTGAGCTCAACAACTCGTTTATAGTCAAACTTTAGTGAGTGTTGAGAATAAAAGAAACAATATAAATTGTAGAAAGAATAAACAGTATAAAGTATAAATTATATAGTTTATGTAGGTACTGTGCATCTGAGTACATAATGAGAATGCTTAAATTTATAGGGCTAAAAAAATTTTAAAAAGAAAAAAATAATTAGGGCTAAGTAGTTGGCTCAGGGGGAGACAAAAAGATCCCTGATTGAGACTCAAATCAAGGACAATACTTCTGCCCTTGATTTTAGTTCATCAAGGGTATGATACTAATACATATTACCAAATTTACTGCAAAAGAAAAAAAAAAAAAAAAATATATATATATATATATATATAGTCATAGGTATTAACATAATCCCTCGAACTTGAGGTGGCATGGAAGAGGTTACATGGAGTTTGGAAACAAAATCTTGGAGACAATTTGGCAATTGAGACCTAATGAACACACCAGCAAGTTGGTCTTCAGAGGAAACAAAGTGGAGGTGAAAACTGTCTTGCTAGAAATGATGGCGAATGAAGTGACAGTCGATTTTCATATGTTTGGTGCACTCGTAAAAAACATCATTGAAGGTAATATAAATGGTTCTATGATTGTTAAATTGAGAAGCACCCGTGTCAATCAAGACTCAAGAACCACTAAATCTAGAGAAGCTCAAATGTGTATTACAACAGACTTGGAATGCAAGATATCCAACTTAAAAAATCACTCCAAATCCCCTCAAACCACCCCCCAGGGACGGAATTAGGATTCGAAATCGAGGAGGACAAATATAATTTTCTTGAGGGGGATAAATATAATTTTTCTTGAGCTTATATTCTAAAATCTTAAATATATACCTACTATTTAATATTTTAAAAAAATTTGGAGGGCACAACCCCCTCAACTTGTACATGGTATTGTCCCAGCGGGCCCCTCCCCCACCCCCCCTCCCCCCCCCCCCCCCTTTAAAAACATAATGTTATTATTATTATTTTTAAATTAATGTTATTCTTAATTAGCCTTCCATTATCTAATTTATTCATTTTTGTGTTCAAACCATATCCATTCCTTTTAGAAAAGAGAGATTTTGTTAAGATTTAAGATTTTAAATGTTAGATGGTGCACAATTGTCACTTGGATTAGATCCTTTAAAACAAAGCCATTATGCCATATATAAAGTTGACGTGTCTCTTGTGGCTCTGAATCAATTTGCTTGAAATGTTTGACCCTTGGCTTTTGCTGCTAGTCTGGAAGACGTGGATATTGACTTGAAATTCTGTGTTCAGAAGGTGTAATCGTGTTTGTTGAGGACTTTCTAACACCAAAAAAAAACAAAAAAAAGTTTGTTAGTGCATTGATTTTTGTTGAAATATCTCGAACTTATAGACCTTCCTTGTTTTGTAATGCAGCTTTATGAGCATGCATTTCTACGTTAGAACTTTGCGGGCGAGAAGAGGGACAGTGAAAATTCTTCTCTCCTGATCATAGATCTTTCAAAAACATCATTTTTTTAAAAAAAGTTAATATAAATTATACCCTCTAATTTTGACATTTTTTCAACTATTTCCTCCAAATTTTTATTATTATTTTTTTTTAAATCGTTGACTTTAATATGTTTTCAATTTAAGTATTCTATTTAGTTTCGTCAAATCTTACCATTAATTTTAGTACTTATTTTACTTTCTAGCTATACGACTTCATTTAGTGGAATTAACAGTATGGATTGGATAGAGTTGGACGGAAAGAGTGCACTTAAGACAAATAGGAGTAAAAAGGAATGAAATTAAAAGGGAGAAAAATTTAAAGGACTTAATTAAAAATTGGTCAAATTGAAGTTAGAGGTGTAATATTTAATTTAACAAAAAAATGTCAACCATCAAATTAAGTTTTTTTTTTTTTTTTTTTGAGAAAGATCAAGTTAAGTAGAGAAAAAGAAATCTTTAGTCATATGAAAAATTTGTGCCTGTTAAGTTCAATTTGACTCGGTTTATATAGTAATTACATTACATGTTTGTTTTTTAGTAATGACATTACGTGACTGAGAGAGAGATAGAGAGAGAGAGTTCCACATAACTAATTATTAAGGTGAAGAAACTACGCTATAAAAGTGAGTTACTCAAGAATGATTGAACTATCTCAGTCTCACAGATTCCTCCTGCCTTTGACAATGTTTTTGTTTTAGATTCTTGTAGTCTCCCTTTGTGGTTCTTACTTATATTAGTAAATGTTATAATTGTCTCTTTAGTAAATGTTATTTGCTTTCTTTACTTGGAAACTTTGGTTAGCCCGATATGCTAGAATATTCAATAATACATCTTTATCTCAATCTCATATGGTTTATAAATCTATTCATTTAACAATTGAATTCTATTATCTTGCTTGTCCAGATAAATCTTTAAAAGTTGTTGTCCCTCATATTATTAAATGGCTTCCCCCTCTTGAACATTTTAAAATTAAATACAAATGGAAGTTCTTTAGATAATCCAAGAAAGGCATGTCCAAATGGTATTTTGCATAGTAGTTTAAGTTTGTGAATTTTTGGTTTCTCTTTGAACTTCGGCATAGCAACTAATAAAATGACTGAGATATGAGCGGTACGACAGGGTCTTATGTTAGCATGAGATATAAAGTTTAAATTTATCTCTCTTGAAACTGATTATACTACTGTCATCATTTGGCTAATTTTTAATGGTGTATTATCACCTAATGTTGTCTCTTTAATTTATGATTGCAGAAACCTTATGGCACGAGTATAAACCGCCCGTCTACCTCATATATACCGTGAAACTAATGGATGTGCAGATGCGATAGTAAAAAGGGGTTGCCAACAATAGAGTATTTTGGAAGTTTATGACACATGCCCAAATTTTTTTTATCCAGCTTTTGTTTGGAATATGAAGTAACTTGAAACTAGTAGACGGTGTCTTTTAGGGTGTTTTTGTTTGGAGGTGAAATAAGGTGGATGGAAAACTTTGGAAAGAAAATGGGAAGGAAAACTTGTTGCAGTGTGTTTGGTTGGGTGGGGAGGAAGGAAGGAAAATAAATGGTGGAACCCGGGTGTTTTTTTCTTGGACCTATCAAAAAGTTTTCTCTCTAAAATGGAGAGAAAACTAAAGGGGAAAATGGGGTTGTTTAATGGACAAAAATGCTCATGTCCAGTTACTTTTTGTGTGTGTGTGTGCGCGCGCATGCGTATGCTGGGCACGTTGCCTCTTTCTTCCTTTTTTTTTTTTCCTTTTTTTTTTCTTTTCTTTCTTGGACGTCCCTTTCTTTTTTCATTCTTTTCTTTTTTTAATTGTGTATTATCACCCAATGTTGTCTCTTTAATTTATGATTGTAGGAACCTTATGGCACGAGTATAAACCGTCTGTTTACTTCATATATACTGTGAAACTAATGGATGTGCGGATGCGATAGCAAAAAGGGGTTGCCAAAAACAAAGTATTTTGGAAGTTTATGACACATGCCCAAATTTTTTTTTATCCAGCTTTTGTTTGGAATATGAAGCAACTTGAAACTAGTAGACTGTGTCCTTTAAGGTGTTTTTGTTTGGAGGTGAAATAAGGTGGATGGAAAACTTATTGGAGTGTGTTTGGTTGGGTGCGGAGGAAGAAAAATAAATTGTAGAACCCAAGTGTTTTTTTCCTGGACCCATCAAAAAGTTTTCTCTCCAAAATGGAGAGAAAACTGAAGAGGAAAATGGGGTTGTTTAATGGACAAAAATGTCCATGTCCCAATTACTTTGTGTGTGTGTGTGCTCAGCACGTTACCTTTTTTTTTTTTTTTTTTTTTTTTTTTTTTTTTTTTTTTTTTTTTTCTGGGTTGTGGGTAAGATAGTTTTTTTTTTTAAAAAAAAAAAAAAAAAACTAGATATGATTTTTATTTTTTAATAAATTGGGTGATATTTTTTTTTTTTTTTGGTTGTTTGTCACTTCTTTGTTTTAATTGGCTATCATTTTTTAACAATGATGTATGAGTAAATTTATACAAACTCATTTTTTCCATCCCTCCACTTTTCTACTCCCAACCAAATAAAAATGAGAGAAATTAAAATATTTTTTATCCTCCCACTTTTCCATCCTCTCACCATTTTCTATCCTCTCACTTTTCCACTTCTCCAACTAAACGGACCCGTAGAGACTTATAAGCCTGTTATTGTATACTCTTTAATATCTAAATAATAGTCCCCTTTTATAATTTTTTTTTTTTTAATTTTTTCTTTAGGAATACCCATAAATTAGAGGAAAATGGGAGAAGAATAGAATCATAGGAAATAAAAATCTCGTAACATAA
Source organism: Quercus lobata (assembly GCF_001633185.2). Taxonomy (NCBI): domain Eukaryota; kingdom Viridiplantae; phylum Streptophyta; class Magnoliopsida; order Fagales; family Fagaceae; genus Quercus; species Quercus lobata. The sequence goes on along the minus strand of NC_044909.1, from coordinate 31,833,171 downwards.
TATAATATATATATTTTTTTTTCTGAAAAAGGAATTTGTATTCTTATCAAATATCAAATATCAAAAACTGTTGTCGATCCAAATAATGGTCTATGTTACAATTTACCACGTAGACACATCAACCCAAATATTCTTATATGGTAGCATTAGCGTTACTAAACTATAGTATTACGGCAAATAGTAACCGTAATAGATTAGATCCCTAATGAGGAATACAATAAGTTTGGACACATGAAAAAACTACAATAAGTAGAAGTATGCAATACTTCAATTTGTAAGGATTTGTATATGATTTAGATTGTGAAAGTGTTTATACGAGCCTGCGCAAAATCCCATGTAGAGGTAAGAATATAAAAAAGAGTAATGGTAGGAGTAAAACTTTTGACACAATTTTGCCACAACTTGTTCATATAATGAGTTGTGAGTAGTAGAGTTGTAAACTCATATGGATTCACTACTTTTATTTCACTGCTCATAACTTACCATGTAAGCAAGTTGTGACAAAAATTATATCAAAAGTTGTGCTGGGCTCTCGGTCTCAAAGTGCTTGTACTGGGTTCGACTGGGTGTGCTACCTAATTCGAGTCCTGCTACCTGCACTTTGAAAAGAATTTCCTGGGCCAGCGCTTTACCCTTTCGTGGGCCCACTCAGCGCAAACAGTGATTAGTCTCTGGTTGAAAGCCTTGAGGAAATACTGTGGGAAACCAAAAAAAAAAACTTACAATGGGAGATCTAATTAATGAAAAACAACATGCAGGGACAAATTTGATTTATGAATGTCTTGCTATCAATAATATTGGAAACATATATAAATGGGGGAAATTATACCGTATATTGTTTCACATCAGAATAAGTAACTCACAGATGAGACTCATTCGTATATATAAAAAGGGTTCGGTTAATGGGTGTTCTCAGAACATTTGTCAATAGATTATTTTAAGAAAATTTTAATATAACTTTTATGAAAAATATAAAAAATTGTTTAAAAAGTTATTTATTTTTTGCATTTTTCATAAAAAATTTATAAAAATAGTTCCTAAACACATCTGTGACTATTGCTCATATTAAAAAAAAAAGGAGTAATACAGTATAGATTTATAATACAGTAGATTCATATGTGAACTTTTTTTTTTTCTCTCTCAAAAAGAAATAATCTCGGTTCTCAATCTCACCACGTTGGGAGAAATTTTCCTTTAGGAACGTACGTATGACCAGTTGAACACCATTCTATAATTCTACTTCCTCCAGGTGAGTCAGAGTAGATTCATAATGCTGTAGATTCATAAGTGAACTTTTTTTTTTTTTTTTTTTTCTCTCTCAAAAAGAAATAATCTCGATTCTCAATCTCACCACGTTGGGAGAAATTTTCCTTTAGGAATGTACGTATGACCAGTTGAACACCATTCCACAATTCTACTTCCACCACGTGGAGACTGAGTGAGAGTCTCACTCACGTGGTGGAAGTAGAATTAGTCTCACTCACGTGGTGGAAGTAGAATTGTGAGACCCAACTTATACGCGGTATCTATAATTCTACGATTTTCGGCGTTCACATTAGTGGCCTCGTGTGTTGAAAATTTTCAACTTGAAATTCACATTAGTCTTAGAAAGGGAAGTCACAGTTTCACACTCACACATCGATACAAAACAGTTTCTGTCATAACCAAAAAAAAAAAACAGTTTCTGTCATCCAACATTAGAGAATATTTTTCAATCTTTCTGGTGTTGTATTATATTTATACATGAATTCCTCCTAGTCCTCGTCAATGCAAATAACCTATTGTACATTTAATGATTATGTGTGGCTTCTTAAAAATTAACAGCGGATTAAAAGTAAATAAAAAACTTTTTTTTTTTAGTTGGGAGGAGCAAATGACTATCCTCTTATTGGATTAACTTTCGTTCACCATATATATATATACTCCTCTCATTTCATACCCACCAAATAATTACATTGGTTCAACTCTCTCATTATTTATCAATTTTATTCAGTTGGCTTTGAAAAAGAAAAACAAAATCTTAGGTAAACTAAATCATGCATCCAAGCAGTGTTGCACCATCATCATCATGGCCTTGGTCCGCATGGATGGAATTCTGTTTGGGCCATAGCCCATTGGCCCGTTTTCTTGATTCTAACACAATAAGCAGAATGTCCTGGCCGTACATAAATATTGAACCTATTCTTTCGTCTTTTTCATAAGACAAAGTATTCCAAACATTTTAACCCATTGAAAAAACCGTCCATGCCATCCAATTGTCAACTTCAATGCAATTCATCGTTAAACTATCGTATACCTCTCCCATATTTCCATCTATGCCGACTAGACTGGGCTACAAGGATCAGTAGTCCCATTAGACATCCCATTAATTTTCTGGTGAACCATCCTAAGAGCATTTACATCAGTTCGGCTAAAATTATCTATCTATTTTACATACTTACTTTTCAACATCATCCACATCAGTCTATCTATTCTACAATCTATTTTATTTAAACTAGCTGTTAACCTGTGCAATGCACGGGAAAACTATTGAAAATAAGATTTTAAAAAGAAAATTTTATTAATTTTAGTTTATATCGAATATTTTTTATGGTAGTTTAAAATATTATTTCAAATCTTCATTTCATTTTATTTTTGTTGGAATAGCTTATATAATTAAATGAAATGCTTATAAATAAGAGATGACATTAATAATGTACTATATATAGTTAGTGATTATTCAAGATATCATTCAAATATGACAATTTTTTTTTTGTTTTTAAAAAAAGAACAATATTAATGCATTGAAACACAAAATACTATATTGTCCAATAGATATTACAACTTTTTTTTTTTTTTTTTGAAAATATAGATATTACAACTTTAAAACTAAAACATGAGTAATGATTTTTAATGGACTGGGGTAATAGCACAACTTTTAATAGATAAAAAAATGATTTAAAATTTTTTGGAGTAACACTATAGTAAAAATGCCGAAAGGAAGCAAGAAATTCCATTGAAAAATTCTACAAATACATTTGGTTTTTTTTTTTTTTCATTGAGCAAGTACATTACTGTTTAGTAGAGTCTTAATACATGGGGACGCTCCTCCATCCAATACATCATTGTCTAGCAAACCTAGCCAGTTCTTTGCTTCAAATGCTATCTTCTTTGTTGGTCTGTTTGTTCAAGGAAAGCCACAAGGGAAAAAAAATATTCCTAATAGAAGAACCAACTACCAAGTAGTGTACCCATCAAAAAATAAAATAAAAACTACCAGGTAGTCTAACATCATTAAGGATGTGGCCAATGCTCAAATTGGTAGGTCCAATTGACTTTACTTCATCTATTGGACTTTTAAATTCACATTCTACCTCTACTCCATGAAGCCCCAAATCCACAAAGGCCATGTACACCCTTCAATAGGCTATCTAGACTGATTATTTCTCTAAGCTTCCATATATTCCACAGCAAGTTTACAGGTTGTTTGCACCAAATCCACTACTAACTTCAGAGTTTCATCTACATGCCTTTGGTTTCGATTTGACATAATAGCCAACCTCCACCGCAACTAATACAATCAACTGGATTGGTTAAAACAATATATCAAATACTGGAAATATAAAAATACAAAACTTGGTATTATGTATATGATATCGTTGAAAGATTTAAATATCATTGCAGGCTTCCTGAATTCCACCCATCACAAAAGCCACTGCTTACATCAAATTGGACTTTGAAATCTTGATTTCCTTCATCCCTGAAACCTGGAAAATCAAATTTCTAGACTAATTGAAAATTTGTAAATATTTCCAACTATCATCTAACAATGAAATTATTATATCTTTTCAAGAACAAAAAGGAAAACAAAGACCAAACGTTCTATGTAGCAAATTTGAAACCTATCACCAAGAAAAAGAATTAAACCTATTGGAAATTCATTAATTGGTACCAATGCAAGTAATTAGTACGCTAAAAGGCTCATATTAATAACAAAAATAAATAAATAAATAAATAACCCATCTGAAATATAAGATCAAAGTTAAATCAAGGTGATTAAATACCGAAGCTTCCTCCCTCTAAGGCGAAACATTCAACCATAGCAACCCAAAACACCAAAAGTAGATCACCCATATGAACAATTGAAGTGGAGAGAAAGAGCAATATATAGAAAATAATAACAAAGTAAGTAGGTCTTCGATTGAAAGCAAATACTCAAAAACTAAACACAATAATTTTACGAAACATACTGTCCCTTTTCTATGACTTAATTTTGTCATGATATTTCCCTCCTTAAAATAGACAATATTCAATGTTGTCCACCATTCAAATTTGTGTAGTTTGACTAATTTAAATTTCAAAGTGCTATATCCAACCAAGAACCATAAATAAAAATTAGAGGGAGGAAGGCCAGTTTAAGTGCAGAAAAAAATAAAGTCCTCCCAAAAAATTCAAACTCATATCAATAGCAAGCATAACCTCCCAAAATTCTGGGCTCTTTTTTTTTAGCAAAAAAAATATCCATTTTCAATGCACTTCTCAAATGATTGGCTCAATCTAAAATACAAATATAATGTACAATAATAAGCTTATAAATTGAGGACAGCTCCCACTGTTCAATTCGAAGATTCAACTTAAATCAATCAATTGGTAGGACAACCCAAGAAAAATCAAAGAATTAACACTACTTGTTTTATGACTTTGAGGTAAGAAAATATATTGATGAGTAGATAATGTTGACGATGAGAGAATAAAACTTTATAGGAAAAAAATAATATGAATAAATTACTTGTGTATGCTTTGAAGCTACTACCATCTCTATCAAAATTTTGAGGAGAAAAATAGAATGAAATATATTAATAAAAATAATATATAAATTTTATTATTGATGCAACGATTTCTCTAATGTTAAAGTGAAAAAATAATATTCACTCTCACAACAACTCAAAACGTTTACTTAATATATTATATCATCCATACCATCCAGCCACCACTTCCATTCCGAGTGACATTTTGTGGTTGCCTATGTTTCCTGCCCAACACAAAATTCTGCTCCCCACCATTAAAGAAAACTTCACAACTTCGCAGATAATTCTTGTCACATTTAGAGATCTCAAACCAACCATTTTCATTGTAGAAACCAAAATACACACTCAGTAGTTCCACCACTATAAACTATACAACAAACTGAGCTATAGCAAATCTTGGTAACACAAAATCTCATAAAGGATTTAAAAGTATATTCCAAGAGGAAAAAAACAACAAATTTTTAATACAAATAGTTAGAGTCTACCTTTTAATTTGGAGTATGTAAATGTTTTCTCAAAGAATATAATCATATGAAACTTGAAAGCAAGTTCAAAGAATAGGTGCAGTACATAAAAGCCAGTCATTCATTTAAGTTGGAGAAAAAAAATCCATTCTGGTTCAATTGAAAAAGCATTAAAAAAAAAAATGACAGTCATGTTTTTACATCACACAAAAAATGATATTGAGAAATAAGGCCAACAAATACATCTCACCCTAATTAAATCAACAACACAGCATCACATTCCCTACTTATCTTCCTCCTTACCACTCTCCATGTATTATGACTTCTAGAACAACAATAAAAAATCACTTACAAATTTTATCAAACAGCTTGTGTACGTGTAAGAAAAACAACACTTAATGAAAAGAGAGAATTTTAAAAAGAAAAGAGAGTACCATGTTGCAGCAACACCAGCATCAATATAACCAAGGCCTATGCAAGCTTCTTTGTGCCTAAAAATTGAAAACATAACTCCAAATTAAAAGGTATTATGACACCTCATAAACAGGCAAGTTTGGTTATGAAGTCAAAAGATTAAAAATTTGTAATATGCCTTTTGATTTTGCATAATGAGAAAGGTATTCGTTAAAGCTTGCTATTTGTTAAGTCTCTCTCAACCCTCTCTCTGAATCTCTGCCTCAAATTTATAATATCTAATACCATGCCCATCTTGCATAATCATATATAAATGAGTTATATAACTCTCAAACAACTATACTAACCAACCCCGACCTTCAAAAAAAATTCCCACAGAATCCAAAATAGTGGCAACCCCAACATAACATTCCGTAGGCTATCATATAAGACAACCCAGAGATTATAATAATTTATAAAAAGGGAAAACCAATGTAAATGAAGACGACAATAACACTATATATCAAACCATAGCCTTTTGTAAATTCTTGTAGCTGAATTCTTTTAAACAGAAAACAAAAGACATATTACAAATGAATCTGAGAACAAACACCTGAGCATTCCAAACTTGTTCAAGAAATACCACAAATGAATTGGCAAAGAAGAATCAGAGAACAAACACCTGAGCATTCTATCAAACACATGTTCAGCAATCTCAAACAACTATACTAACCAACCCCAACCTTCAAAAAAAATTCCTACGGAATCCAAAATAGTGGCAGCCCCAACATAACATAACATTCCATAGGCTATCATATAATAAGACCTAGAGGTTATAATAATTTATAAAAAGGGAAAACCAATGTAAATGAAGACAATAGTAACACTATATATCAAACCAAAACAAACCCAAAATTGAAATCAAATAAAAGAATCCCAGGAAACAAAAATCCAATAAAACTTGCATAACCAAAAAAAGGGAAAAAGAAAATCCAAACAAATGTAAAATGAAGATGAGAAAAACACTATATATCAACTAAAACAAACCCAGAATTAAAACCAAATAGAAGAATCCCAAGAAACCAAAAATCCAATAAAAATTGCATACAAAAAAAGGGAAAAAGAAAATCTAATTACAAAAATTTCATGATTCTTCTTTGCCATAGATTTGACAACAAAGGAAGAAGAAGAAAATGTGGAAATCTGCAAAGAAAAAAAAAAAAAACTGAAATCCAGAGCAACCCACAACCATAAACCAACAAAATTCCATGAAAACAAAAACAAAAAAAACTTAAATCCAGAGTACCCACAACCACAAACTAACAAAATTCCATGAACAACTGAAGCGGATAGAGAGAGAGCAATATATAGAAATTAAGGAGAGTAAAAAACATGTTTTAATTACCTCAAGATAAAACATGATGGACTGGATTGAGCGATGATGGAGAGGCAAAGAGAAATCGATGCAGTGGCTGTGATCCATGGTGGCGGCGGCAGCGGTAGGATCTGAGTTTTGGGGTGCTTGTATACTTGTATTAGGGTTCTAAATTGATAATCTATATATATAATAAAACATTAAAAAGAATTTTTTTTTTTAAAGGTGACGTAAAAGCTGATGGAGGAGTTGTATTATTGTATACTGATGGGGAGTTAAATTAATAAATTCTAATATAATAAAACATTAAAAAGAATTTAAAAAAAGAAAAAGAAAATGTGACGTGGAAAATTGTGGAACTAGCAAAGGCTTCAGTTTTATATATATATATATATATAGATAATCAATTTTTTCACTTTTTTTTTTTAAAAAATTTCTCTCAACTACCTTTTTACCTTTTTGTATATAGATACACTCTCTCTCTCTCTCTCTCTCTCTCTCTCTACCTATTTCTGAACACTACTTTTTTGTTGCTCTCTCTCTATACCCATTTCTGAACACAAACCTCTGTTGACAATCCTTTACTCAGATCTCCTTCCCCTCTCGGTCTAATCTCCACCCTTTCTCAGTCAAATCTCCTCTACCTATGTTCGACCCTTTAGCTGCCTCAGGCATCATCTCTGCCACAAGCACCAACCCACAATGATAGATGCACATGCAAAGAATCATTCCAGTCAACCCACAAGCACTGATCTTCGCTGCCAACATCAAAACCCATTCCCGTTAACCCATAAGCACCGATCTCCGCCGCCAACACCGATCCACAAGCATCTAGACCCATTTCTGTCGACCCACGAACTTTGATCTAACACCACCAGCACCAATCCACCGATCCACAAGCAACCAACACCAGCACCGATCTGTCTCTTTGTTGGTTTGTCCATGTGGGTGTGTTTGTGTATCTCTGTATGGATGTGTTTGTGTGTAGGTGTGTTTGTGTGTATCTAAGGAAAAAGAAGATAGGGAGAGGAGAAGCCTGAGACTGAGTTCGTTGTGCATGGAGAAGAGAGAGAAAAAAAGGTGTAAAATGTGAAATTAATAAAATAATAGGATACACAACTATAGTAACCGTGCATATATGCACGGTTACTATAGCACATGTGTAAATATACACAGTTTTAGAAAGATTGATGTGGAAGATTTTTAAGGCAAAATGTGTAAAATTTGTTGTTTTTTGTATTTTGCAAAGTTTTACATCCATTGATGTGAATGGCAATGCTCTAAGTTGACCAATTACTAGGTTCATTAAGTTTATCTTAAAACCCATGTGGTAGTACTGTATAGGCCATATGGAGTTGATATTGGAGCTCGGTGTCGACCATGGAATATAATTCAATAAAGCCAACACAAATTCTTTTATGGAAAATTTACAAATTGACATATTAACTTTTAAAATACATAATACAAAATTAATTAAGAAATTTATTTATATTATATTATTGATTGTGGTGGGCCTTTTTGCAATTGCAGGCTGAACTGCCTCTTGCCACATTATGGCCCAATGGTTCTTGGTAGGAGAGTCAAAACTAGCTTGACTGCAACACAGCCTAAGCCAGCTTTTGTACAAGCTAGAGCTCATTTACTAAGACCTTAGACACATACCCATGGTAGAGGAAACTGTTACAAAAAAGTAATGGCAGGTAGGTGTAACATGACAATAATAAGGAGAATATGCTTACTGTTAGCTAGAAAACGGAAAATACTAAATCATGATTTTAATAAAGGAAGAAATAATGCAGCAATATTAAGATGATAACAATGAGGAAATGGAGATCACACTAATGCTTGATCAATAAAATAAAAGGGAGAATGGTCAGTTTGCCATGCTTAATTTCTTTACGGAGCTAAGTTCAGGAAGGGAACCACTCTTCAATATGGGAAATCTCACAAGAAAATCCTGCCACGGAAATTATCCACTTTGAGAGAATGGGCCTAAATGGCTTATCCTTAAATTCCTAAATTCTCACTAGAGAATAGGCTTTTAGAGGGAGAGAAAGGGAATAGCCTATTGGTGCATGCCCACTATCACGCTCTTGCTCACTTTCTCTATTTTTCTTTCTAAGTTTTCTGTTCTATCTGTCACTCCCTTTTCTTGCTTCCTTTTCTCTCTATTCTCTCTTGTTCCCCTCCCCTGTTGTTGTTCTTATTGTGCGCGGCTGAGTTCCCTCTTATACTGCCTGTCGTGACGGGTTTTTACTATTTTACCCCGTAACAACTTTTGTCCTAGCATGGGTGTCCTTTCCAGACCACCCACTAGTCTATCAGCTACCCAGCCATCACCACTTACCTGTGCTGACCATGCCACATCCAATTCCCAGACAAAAGAATCTCATTTTGTTTGCTTGCTCACCGTGGCATTCCCATCCGAATAAGAGTGGGAATTCTCTCTCACTATCTCTCATGGTATGCACCTAGTGAGTCCAACTCATATTTCCCTCTTTTGGGTGGTATGTCATCCCAGTAGGACATTTCTCCAAAAGAGTTTGAGCGGAAACCCCAGAATAGTCTTTTCCCTTCTCCCCATCGCCAAACCATACCCTCTCTTACCTCTGACCCACCTCTGACCCATGCTTTACCACTCTTGTATTGGCTGGATACAAGTTGGTGGTGCATGAGCTTTGTGCATGCTCCACTTCCATGTGTGTCCATGGCTTGTCTGTTGTTCATGCGTTTGCCATGACCTAAAGGCTCGTCTGCACATTTTGCTACTCGTTCTTAACCTCTTGTGGCGTGAATGAGTCTCTGAGCTTTCATTCTTTAAGTCTTACTTTTTTAATGGGTTGGGTCTTGCTTAATCGTGGGCCTTTCCTTCTCCAATCCATTCCTTACCCTCTTTTGCGGGTTGGTTAATACTTCTACCATGCCATCCTGATGTTCCTACCATGCTATTATTTAACTTGTGCTTGCTGGGCCTCTTTTGGGTCTGCTGTATGCTTTCCCTTTGTTCAATTCCAATAACCCAGCACTATCATTGGGCTTGTACTCATGCTGTTTTGGGCATCCTTGTCCCATTTTATTGCTTTCGGGCTTTCTTGGCTTATTTCATTCTTTTGGGTATTCTCGGCCCGTTTCATTTCCTTGGGCATCTCCGGCCCATTCCAATTCTTTATTCCCATGGGCTTTTGCTAATTCTTTTGGGCTTCCCCGGCTCATATTACCATATCCTTCACTTTCGGGGTTTATGGGCTTTTCCACCAATCCTTTAGTTACTTAGTTCCTTCCTTTGGGCTCTTTGGCCCATTCTTGCTTACTTTTCATTTCTCATAATGTCCATGGGTTTACCACTTCTTTCTCCGGACTCCTTTGGACCCGCTTGCTTTCTTTGATGCCCTTTTGCTATCTTTTAGGCCTATGATCCATTATTTTTGCCATTCGGGCTTAATGGTTTTCTTCTCAATTTACTAACTCTTCTTCTTTATTTCCTTCCCCTATTGTTAGGCTTTTTCTTGCTATTGGGCCCTCTCGCCAAAGTGAGCATCAACATTGATGTAACATAATTTATATTTATTATAATTACCATTATTTTTTTAAAAAAAATTATTCACTAATTCAAATCAATATTCCATTCTGTCGTACTAATCGACTTAATAAATGAAACTCGTCATTCACAAAAGAAAAAAGAATATTACTCATAGAGAATACTCGTCAAGATATGGACGAAAAAGATTTAGTCAGTCCATGATAGGCAACATGGGGTGCAACAGACTTCTAAAAATAAAAACACATTGTCTGAGCTTATTTAACTAAAAATGTACATATTGATAAGTACGATGTCGCAACTCGCAACGTGTACTTATAGATGTATAAATAAATTATGTTGGCCTACAAATTTTTTATTGACTAGAATTTTCTATTATACTAAACAACAAAAAATATGAAAAATAATTTCTACAAAACGTGTTGAGCATTAGGGTCACCACATTAGGCATGTTAATAAAAGCTTAATAGTAAATAGTTATTTTGTGGTTTCCATTGTTAATTATTCATGTTCTCTCTTTTTTCTCTTCTTTCATACTTCTCATGTATTTTAATAATGATATGATTATTAGTCATTTAGTTGATTACAATATTAATATAATAAGTGAAAAAAAAATCAAAAAAGAAATCTTCCAACCAATAGATAAATTGAAAACCAATTAAAATCTGTCCAATCTGTCAAGAAGTGCCAAGCATATTCAGAGCAAAAAATGTGGAAAGCACGACTGCACGAGTGTCCCTTTGCATTATGCAATTAGCTAGTCAACATGTGTTATTACACAAAAGAAAAAAAAACAAGCTTCGCTGGCGGGTAACGTTGGTTTTGGTTGGCAAAAAGTTTCACATGTCTCTCTCTACCTGCATGATTGAAGCATAGAGAAAAAAGCAAATCCCAGAACAGTGAAGAAGAAGAAGGATCAAGAACCAACTCAAAAAAGTCAAAGTCGAAAAATGACTATCCCTTTTCTTTGATATCATCATTATACCTGTGATCTTAGTTTCTTTTTAAAAACTTTCCCAACCTTTTGAAGACACATTTGCTTTATATCAAAGTTTGAGAGAGAAAATAAGCAGTTCACAACATTATTGTTTTCTCTGTTGTTTAGTCTTGGAAAGAAGTTTCAGTCTAATGGATGTGTCTACGAAAAAAAGAACCTTGCTAAAAGTTATGGTCCTTGGCGATAGTGGGTATGGTTCAAAAATCTTATTTTATTTCTTTTTATTATTTTTTTCCTCATTTTGTTTAGATGATTTGAGTACTTTTTCTTCGTTATATACTTGACATTATATTTAAGTTTCTCATTCTCCTTTTCTCCAAAGTCATGAATTTCTTTGTTGGTTATGTTCAGGGTGGGGAAGACATCTTTGATGAATCAGTATCCTTTACATAATAATAAGTGTTTTGAGTAATAGTTTACTTTTAGTCAGATTCTTCTACTAAATATTCATGCTCTAATGATGCTCTTCAACAACTTCTTTTTCCTTCTTCTTTTGTTCCTTTATGCAAATAAGCTATATATCATATCATCTTTCTCAACCAACTGATGTCTATTGAGACTGGAAGAATTGCATTTATAGCGCAGTATTTTGACTACGTGATGCTAATGGCAATAATAAGAGAAATCGTGTAAACTTGTATTACCATTTGACACTATACACGTAAGCTTAAATTAAATTTACCATTTTCTAAAAAAAATTTAAGCTTATGAGACAATCGGTAATTTATCAACATGCACACATGCCTTACATTTGAGTTTAATGCAATATTCAGAAACCATTGTCAGGCTGTGTGATTCATTAACTGCTTAATCAGATATGTTTATATGAAGTTCAATCCACACTATAAAGCTACAATTGGTGCTGACTTTGTCACAAAAGAACTACAAATTGATGACAAACAGGTCACTTTGCAGGTAGATGATTAATGCTTTCAAGAAAATTAGTCTTTTCCTTGACTTCTTTCCACTTTAACCAATGGTTTCTAGCAAGTTTTTCTAGCAAAATTGATTGAAGTAATTGTTTGGCAGATTTGGGACACTGCAGGACAGGAAAGGTTCCAAAGTCTAGGGGCTGCATTCTACAGAGGAGCAGAATGTTGTGTTCTTGTATTTGATGTAAACGCACACAAGTCATTTGAAGCAATGAACACTTGGCGTGAAGAGTTTCTCAAACAGGTGCGATGATGCATATTAAGAATGCATATTATGTTAATTAGTGGGCAATCACTTAAAAAGCTTTCTTCTAATCCTGAATATGCGCATATTTCAACTTAATAATTTCTATCCAATGAAGGCTGTGGTGACAAAAGTAGGATATTACAGGGTTTAATATACGTTGAATTTTCTGCTATTTTTTATGGGTAAATTTGGGGTATGTGCAATTAATGTCCTCAATTTTCAAGTGCTCTTTTTTGATTCTTCAAATTTTAATTGTGTAACAATATGGTCCCGCTGTAAATTTTCCATCCAATTTGGCTAATGTTGCTAATGGTTAGCTAACATGGATACCCAAAATTTGGATGGAAAGTTACACTTTTGAAATTTGAAAGACTAAAATTGGGGGAGCAAAATTGCGCATGCCCCAAATTGAGGGACGAAAAATGAAATCTACACTTTTTTTGGGAGGTACCAAGAATCTTGTATCCATAGATTGTACACGTTGGTAGTTCAAGTTAATTATTCTACCATGACTTTAGTATGTGAGAAGAGTGGTGACATTAGATCCTGCCAAATACTCAAGCTGATCATTGGCCACCTGGAAGTTAAATAAATCAAAACTTGGAGTTTAAAAGGGGAAATCTCTTTAAATTTTCCGTATTACGGAGCCAAAATTCTATCTCAATGAAAATATTTCATGGCTAATCTCTGCAACTTTGAAAAACATCAAGAACCCCTCAACTTTGAAGTATGCTAGTTTGTGTAAATATGGTAATGGGAAAGTATTATATTCTGTACCCTATCGAAACATGACAATGACTTGTATTTGCAACTTATAGTTCATACGAAATTTCTCTCTTAACTGCCTAGATTATAGTTATAGATGTCATCTTTAACCCCCCAAAAAAAAAAAAAAGGATTGCTTCATTGACTTCTGATGCAATTTTCTGCTACATCATGTGTGAAGAATCTAGATAATATGCAACCCAATGATTACATGTTGGAGTTATTCTATGTCTTGAGATCCATCACTTTTTATTGCTAGCATAGTTGATTGAATGATATGCACTGATCCTCATTTAACTCCAGGCAGATCCGGATGCACCCAATAACTTTCCCTTTATATTACTGGGAAATAAGATTGACATGGACGGTGGAAACAGCCGAGTGGTATGGACATTGATGCATCTCTAACACTAGTTAAGTTCTTTTTTTCTTGAGATATAACCTAAGGCAACCAGTGGTGCAGGTTTCAGAAAAGCAAGCTAAGGAATGGTGTGCTTTCAGAGGAAATATCCCTTACTTTGAGACCTCAGCAAAAGAGGGCTACAATGTAGATGAAGCATTTCTGTGTGTTGCAAAAACTGCACTGGCTAATGATCAAGGATGTGATCTGGAAAAGTAAGTACTACCCCGGGGGCAATCTTTTATTTTTTAAGCATTCTTCATTTTTTTCTCTTTGGTGTTACATAATAAGATACTTAGCTCTTTGCCTCTTTCATCCGTACCGAAACTTCAAACCAGCCTTCCTTACATGGCTTTTAATTACACATTCAGTTTATAGGGTTCAGATTTCATTTTTGTAAAACTTCTTTTGTTGCTTTTCTATTTTTCTTTTGTTTCTTTTGGATAATGTACAAAATTCCATTACTTCTTCAAGCTATTTTTCTCATGAGCTGCTTATATTGTATATGTTGCAGTTACTTCCAGGGTATCTCAGAATCTCTATCAGGCATTGAACAGAAGGGATTTTGTGCATGCTAAAGTTGTTTGCCAAGGATTGGATATATCTAATTCAAGCTTCTGGGGTTGTTATTATTCTTTTATTATTTTTGTTACTAATGACTATTTGGGGGAGGAGGTGTTTGATCCTTTTCATGTATTCTAGCATTCGTCGTTTATAATTGTAAGGTGTTCATTTTGTTACTTCAGAAAGAAATCAAGTTCTTGTAACATGAACCCTTCTAAAATCCAGAACTCAGTATACGTACAAATATCCTTGTCTGCAAGGTGTGAATTAATTCATTACAGCTAGCTTGGATGAAATATTGTTAATTTTTCTCTTGTTTTCCTAAATTTTCTTTATTTTTTAGTTCACTTAAAGATAATGTATATGCATTACACTTGGTTGGCATAATTGAAACATAAGACCTGTTAAACTCACCATCATAACTTATTGTTAGATTAGTTAAAAACTTTTTTTTAAAAAACTTTTGAGAGAGTTTCAACCTATAGCATCCGCTCCTGATGAGTAATGATAACTCTTTATCATCAAATCAAGACACCAATTAGTTTTTGATTTAAGCGAGGATTGAATCTTAGATTTCTTATTTAACCATCAGAGATTTTACTAGTTGAGCTAATTGGAACTCACGATTAGTTAAAAACTTCAAATGACCAGAGGACTCTTCTTTTTCTTCTTGGGCATGAATTTGTCAACTGAAAAGTACAATGGCTTGAAACAGTGGCTTTGTTTCTATTAATTGGAAGGTTTTGACTGATCTCATGGCCAAAATGGCAAAATATCCCTTTCAACCAAACTTTCCAACAAAATGTCCCTATTCTGAAACTATTTAGGGATATGGTCCTGTTTTAAACTTGATTTTCTAAAAATCGAGTTTCAATGAAAAACTCGATTCACCCAAAATTGAGTTATAGGCAAAAAAACTTGCAAAAATTTACACAGAACTTGAGTTCCATGTAAGTTTTTGCAAGTGACTCGATTTTGGACAAATCAAGTTTTTCATTGAAACTCAATTTTTAAAAAATCGAATTTCAAAATAAGGGTATATTTCTAAATAGTTTCAACATATTGGCTGAAAGAGGGTAAAACCCAATTTTGGCCCTGATCTCACTGATCAAATGCACATTAGAAGCAGGCTGAAACAAAGATTGGAAGGATTAGTATATGTACTATCCAATCCTATCTTTCTAGTTATGTTGTGGAGAAATATTTGTTAAAATGTCAATTTTATTAATCTCAAAATATGTAATCCTGAATCTAGATTCTAGGTCCAATATTATTTTAGATAATAATACAATATACTTTTGCTTTTTTAATAATAAAAAAGTAGTTCTACTTTACTTAGGAGTTAGGATACCTCTTCCGAGCAAAAAATTACTAATTCAAATTTTCTCAATCACTCACTTAAAAAGAGTAACAAAAAAAATATATTAATTAGTCAGTTGTTAGGTTCGTGATAGTGAACAGTTAACACGTCAATTTATTATAAAAACACATTCTCTGCCTTGAAAAATCTTTCTATTCTCATAGTAATAGCAGCCTCAAATAAATAAAATGGTAGGGGGACCACTCGAGCTCAACCACCAAAGTCTACGTTGAACGTGATATCTTTCCAGCCTTTCTGGAACAAAGTGACAAACAAATCTTGAACTTTCAACGGCCAAGATCTTCTGAGCATTTTCTTGCATCTTCCGCCTCAAATTATCACATGCACACGTAACTTTTAATTATACCAATATTGCACTGCTGGGACATTTTTTTATAAACTGGGACATTTTTTTTTTCTCCTCTCCTTAGAAGTTTTCCTTCTCGCTTAGGGTGAGCCGCCTTTCTTCACCACGTCTTTTTCTCGTGGTTTTTCTCTTTCTTCCTCCCTTCTCTTTTTTCTACACCTCACTGCTCTTTGAAGGTACTAGACCAAAAGGTTGAAATCTCGAACACTGAGATGGACTCCAAAGTTATTGATCATTTGCAACGGATTAATTTAACTTCAGAGGAAGACGAAGTTATTGTAGTAAGGCCAGACAGAAGGGATAAAACCCTAGAAGAGTGCTCTCTCAGCCTTCTTGGAAAATTCTTAGCACCCCGTCCATTAAACCTAAGAGCCGCCAAGAACCTCCTTCAATCAGTATGGAAGATGGGATCGAACCTCAAGATAATCGAGGTTGGCGACAATTTGCTTCAATTTAAGTTTGCATTGGAGAGCCAGGTATTGTGGGTCGTGAATAACGAACCTTGGAGCTTTGATAATCGGATCCTGGTACTGAAGCGATGGGAATGGGGCATGACGGCACGTTCAGTCACTTTCACCGACTTGCCTATTTGGGTACAGATCTGGGGTCTGCCTTTTGATCTCATCAATGCAGAGGCAGGCTTGGAGATTGGAAACAGTCTAGGTCAAGTTGTTGAAGTCGATTGTAAGGCACTTACCACGGACCAAGCATGCTTTGTCCGAGTCCATGTGGTGACTCCTTTGGACAAACCAATTCATAGAGGCAGCCTGATAGTCAATCCTAAGGGAGATAAGACCTGGATCGCGTTTCGATATGAGCGGTTGTGTGGTTTGTGTTTCAAGTGTGGTAAAATCGGTCATGAGGCCAAGGAATGCAATATCTAGGTTTGCGAGAGGGAAGAATTACCCTATAGGGATTGGCTGAAAGTTGGGTTCTGACGAAGAGCTCCGAGAAGTGGTGGTTTGACAGAAACTCGGACGAGGAATGACCCAACGAACACACCTTTTGCTCCGACTAGGGAGACCGGTGAGGATAGGGTCCCACCAAATAGCCACGAAGTCACTAGGGTTCCAGTGGACACTAACCAAGACTTAGTGTTGACCAAGGATAATGCTTCTTTTGGTAAGAATGATATCTCGGTGGATTTTTTGGCCATCACGCGATTTTCGCAAGAAAATAGGACTAAGCGAGATTCACAAGATCCCATTCCTAATATATTGAAAGTTGACATTACACCAAAGGAAACTAGCTCTATACTGGGGCTCGCAAACATGGGAGGAGTTATTAGTAAGATGATAGCTACGCATTGTGGCCTATTTAGTGTGCCTATTTCTTACATGCAACCAACTATAGACCCCATAGGATTGGATGGGATGATGCATGACAAAGGAACAGTGCAACCACGTACACAAAAGGTATCCCATGCAAAAGACATTAAGAAGGGTACGTCAAAAAAGTTTCTAAGGCCCATGACAAATTTCATGCACACTAATGACTTGAACCATGATAAGGTTGGCGTAAAAAGGGGAAGGTTAGAAACTGAATCTAGCACGGAGGTTGTAAGCACCAAGGAACCCAGAAAACGTCCTTCGTCTGAGGGACATGATTCGGACAAAATTGCATCAACAGTGAAGGCTAGTGGCCAGCCCTACTGAGCACAATGATCATGATAAGCTGGAATTGCCGAGAGCTTGGGAACCAACGTGCAGTGAATGCCCTTACCTTTTTGGTAAAGGAGAAAGTGCCTAATGTTTTGTTTCTCATTGAGACAAAGCAATCTGTTGAGGAGATGAAACACATTCAGAATGACCTTCACTACCCCTCCATGTTTCGAGTGAGGGCCGAAGTGGTGGACTAGCAATGCTCTGGACAGCTGAAATGAACTTACATATTCAAACCTACTCCCCTAACCATATTGATGCTCTTATTTTTGATAACAGTAACTCACCCTCAAGGTTGACTGGCTTCTATAAGTGACCTGAAAAGCATAGGCGGCACAAGACATGGCAGCTTTTACGCCACCTTTCTTCTAGATTCTCAGTCCCATGGTTATGTGTGGGGGATTACAATGAAATCTTGGTGTCTAAAGAAAAACAAGGTCGTATCCCAAAGCCCCTGCATCTTATGCTGGACTTTCAGGAAGCTTTATCTGACTATTCTTTGATTGATTTTGGCTTTCAGGAAAACATATACACATGGAGTAATGGGCGGGAGAGTGACAACTTTGTTCAAGCACGCTTAGATCGGGCTTGTGCCATGTTGGAATGGAGAGAACAGTTCCCACGTGCTAAAGTCACGCATCTACACTCTTCTTACTCTGATCATGTCCCAATTATGGTTAGCACTCACAACCCAAATACGTCTACAAGAAGGAAGAAAATCCCACATAGGTTTAAGGAAAAATGGGTGACCTACCCAACATGTGAAGACACCATCTGTGAGGCATGGGTGGGGTCAGTATGTGAGGGAAGCCCAATGTTTCAACTTTTTGAAAAGATTAAGCAATGCAGACAAGCTTTGGTGTGGTGGACTTGTACTACTTTTGGGAATGCTAAGGTGAGACTCCAAGAAAAGCACAAGCTTCTGGAAGAACTGGCCAACCAGAATAAGGCAGAGAACAATGAGGGCATTCGGGGTGTACGGGCTGATATAAACTCATTACTATACCATGAGGAGGTGGCGTGGAGACAATGGTTACGGTCCATTTGGCTTCCTGTGGGTGATAAGAACACCAAATTCTTTCATCAACGGGCCAGCCAACGGAGACGAAAAAATCACATTGCTGGGACCTTTAATGCCAATGATGAGTGGTGTACCATGGATGACGGAATTGCAGATGCAGCGAAACAGTACTTTAAAGCCTTATTTACTTCAGCTCAACCAACTAACATGGAGGCTGTTTTAGACCCAGTAAACAGACTAGTAACCCCAGACATGAACCACCAACTCTTACAACCCTACACATCGGAGGAAATAAAGCGAGCTTTGTTCCAAATGCACCCATCCAAGGTCGTCGGGCCCTAATAGCATGTCTCCATTATTTTTTCAAAAATATTGGCATATTGTAGGGAATGATGTGGTTAGAGCTGTTCTTTCTGTTTTGAACTTTGGCCACCTCCTACACAAGATGAACTATACCCACATTATTTTTATCCCCAAGGAGCCACAGTACATCTCAAATTATTGCCCCATCAGCTTAGGCAATGTGGTATCATGGTTATTTTCTAAAGTTTTGGCTAATCGTATTAAATTAATATTGTCTAATATTATTTCTGATGCTCAAAGTACCTTTGTTCCAAATCACTTAATCACTGATAATACCACTATAGCATTTGAGTTATTACACAAGATGAGAAATAAGAGGAAAGGGAAGAGAGGTCAAATGGTGGTGAAGTTGGACTTTAGCAAAGCCTACGATCGGGTTGAGTGGCTGTTTTTACGGAATATGATGACTAAACTTAGCTTTGATGATACCTGGATATGGCTGGCTATGGAAACGGTTTGCACCGCTTCTTACTCGATCCTCATCAATGGTGAGCCTCGTTGTTTGGTCAAACCCACTCGTGGAATCAAGCAAGGCAATCCCCTCTCGCCATATTTGTTCCTCCTGTGTGCTGAAGGCTTGTTCGCAATGCTTCGAAGGGATGAAGCGAATCAGTCTCTTAAAGGAGTTGTATCTTGTCAACACGGAGTGAACATTTCTCATTTGCTCTTTGCCGATGACAGCCTACTGTTTTGTCAAGCCACGATTCAAGAGTGCCAAGTGTTGTTCAACATTTTATCACAATATGAATCGGCCTCTAGACAAGCCATTAACCATCAGAAAATGTTGCTTTTCTTCAGTCGAAGCACCATACAAGACACGAGGGACTCAATAAAAAATTTGCTTGGAGCTAAAATCATAATGGATTGCAAGAAGTATTTAGGTTTGCTGATGGTTGGGGGTCGAACTAAGACAACCACCTTCAGGGAAATCCAAGCACGTGTTACTAAGAGAGTATTAGGGTGGAAGGAGAAATTCATCTCCAATGCCGATCGTGAAATACTTATAAAGTCGATTGCATAGTCTATACCGACTTACTCCATGAGCTTATTCAGGCTTCCAAAAGCAATGTGTGACGCCATCAACTCGACCTTGGCCAGATATTGGTGGGGACAGAAATACGATGAGAAAAAGTTCCATTGGATAAGTTGGCAGAAGTTGTGTACGAACAAGAATAAAGGAGGTATGGGGTTTCGAGACATCAACGCTTTTAACCTCGCAATGTTGGCTAAGCAAGCATGGCAACTAATTCATGGCACTCATTCTCTCTTTTATCGAGTGTACGAAGCCCGGTGTTTCCCCAGTAGCATGTTCTTAGAAGCCCCATTGGGCCATAATCCTTCATTCGTATGGCGGAGTCTTTTGTCTACTAAGGACGTGATCATTGATGGTTTGAAATGGAAAATAGGCGACGGTAAGCGTATTGGTGTCGCTATGCACAAGTGGTTGTCTCATAACCCTATCTTCAATGGTGAACCCAATCCTGAGTTGAAGGTTAATGACTTGATAGATGCTGATACAAGACAGTGGGATAGAGGCAAGGTTCATGCATTATTCATAGCCAGAACTTCATGCAATTCATAGCCAGAACTCGAAATGAGATTCTAGCCCTGCCCCTAAATGATACACAAGCTAAAGACTCTCTTATATGGATGGAGAATAAGTATAGGACCTTCTCAATCAAGACCACTTATCATGTTGCGCTCCAGTTGAAGCAACAAGTAATGGAGCACTCAAAGGCCTGGTCAAACAAGCCAACCCGGAAAAAACTCTGGACACTAAATGTACCCCCAAAAGTCAGAACCTTCATGTGGAGGGCATGCTCTAAAAACCTACCCACTCGGGACAATTTGTGCAAAAGGAAGGTTCACGTTACGGAGGTGTGTGGGTTGTGTCAACAAAAACCCAAAACAATTGGGCATATACTATGGGAGTGTCCCCTTGCCAAGAATGTGTGGGCCTTGGTTAAGGGAAAGATTCAAAAGTGGTCTAATGAGGCTCGCGACTTTTTCTTGCTGTTCGGTTTTATGGTGCAGAGCTTAGACCAATGGGATTTGAAACTCTGGGCAATAGTGGCATGGTCTATTTGGAATGCCTGAAATAAGGTCTACTTTGAGCAAAAACAAACTCACCCAAGGACTATTTTGAGTGGTGCAGAAGGTCTACTAAATGAATACCAAAAGCTGATGGCATCTCGAATTTAATTTTTTTATATATAGATGTCTTTTCTTAGCTACGTTGTTGTAGCTTTAGTCTATGGCCAACTGTTTGTAGCTGGCCTCGGACTTTACATGGCTTTTCTACTTTATGTGTATTCAGTTTGCTTAGATTAATAAAAGTTTTTGACCGTTATCAAAAAATAATAATTATATCAATATTTTCAAAATCTCATTGGCGATTACGTGTTTTATTTTGTATTCCTATTATAAGGAATATACTAAATTTCATGTCAATAGCACTCTCAATAAGATTTTTAAATTTTTATTTTTAATTACTGTCCTATACTTCCTGATGAACCTAAGTTTTATTCACAATCTAAAAATTAAACTAAATTTTTTTATAGATCTGATAATCATTGTTCCCTAGTATTTTTTAAGCATGACAGGTATTAGTTAGAAAAATATAAAGAAAAAAAAAAAAACATGATGGGTATTAATTATAAAGGATTAGAGTTCTTAAAGTATCTTCTCAAAAAAAAAGTTTTTTTTTGGTTAAAAAGATACTTTCATTAAAAGAAAAAAACAAACTAGCCAAAGTCGGCTAACAGAATAGAGCTGATGTCTGAATTAAGGAATATCCTCCATTCACATAGAAAGACCGCTAATATATCAAGCATGTCTAGCAAGCTTCCACCTCTGCCATAGAATGGGGAAGAGGAATATGTTCAGACATTGAAGCTAAAACCATCCCATGCGAATCATGAATCATGAAGTTCTTAAAACCCTAAATACTTATGGTTAAATTAATGATTCACATCTTGTTATAACATTATCATTCCCCTTCCTTTGTGTGTGGTTGTTTCTAAAAAAAAATTGACCAACCTTATTTTAATATAAATTTTAGATATAATGACATGCTAAACTGTATATCATTCATTTAAGGACAAAACTTAGGTAAATTTTCTTAATTAATTTAAAATATCTGGTTGCATTGAGTTTAATCATCCTAAAAAATATATAAATACTTGTGCTACATTACATAATACAATAATGTGTTTGAATTTAATTAGCGAAACTAATACAACACTTAAGAAATTATAAATAAGTTTTGTCTCTTGTTAATTATAAATCATTAGGAATTAGGGTTTTAAGCACTTCATAGGAGTGGTGTGGCCTCAACCTAATACATAATGTTAAATGCAAAAACTCACAATCTTCTTCATAAATTATTAAGGTGACCAATTGTGATTAATATTACATCTAGGAATAGCAATTAGGTTCGGCAAAGCCTACTCATAATTAAGTGTCCTATCCCCTCCTGCAAAGGGCATTATCTTGGCTTGTACTTACCTTATTCCTAATTTAAAATATGTAATAATACGAAGATTGATATTTAATAACGTAAACATAATTTTAACCCAACAGTAATGATAGTATAAAGCCAATCTTTAACACTAAGTCACTAATATAAATAAAATAAAGTTCACATCAAATTGTTTAGTAATACAATAATATAAAGTCCCCCACCTTCATCCCCATCCCCGTCCCATTAACTCTTCACAAGACAGGTATAGGTCCAGGTGAAACCACTATCCCTATTCACATCATTTTTATATAGATATCTAAGGCCAAAATTTTGATAAAATTGGTAAAGTGCAGTATTTTAGGTTTTTATTTTTTATTTATTATTTATTATTATTTAAAGTAAACGCAAGCTTGTATTGATCAATACGCAATATTATCTTTCTAAAAAAAAAAACTTGAAATAAATGATGTATTTAAATATAATTGAAAAACCTAATATTCTACAAATTTTAATACAACACAGATTATACTTGAGTTTTATTCTTTTTTTTATTATAGGATTTATCCTCATATTTAATCCTTAACTAATCACAAGTTAACATCATTCCACCTTGAATAGTTTTAAAAGTCATGTAAAAAAAAAGGTTTTAGAAGTCCAAAAAGAAGAAAAATATTTTGTATCAAATGATAATACATTATCCTTCTTAAAATCTAATAAAAATCTAATAAATTTAATGCATGTTTTTCAATTATTAATAAATTAAATTATTTTTTATTGACATATTTCATACTTATTAAATTTTAATGCGACATAATATCATTCAATACCGAATTCCTTCTCAAGTCTCAACAAATATTAGTCCAATTAAGTTGTGAAACTGCGTACGTAATGGCAGTCTTTAATATTATCGTAACCTTAAACAAATTTACATAACTTTCATTTACAAAATATAAGCACACACCAAAAAAATAAAAAATAAAACGTTTCGGTTCTCTCCAATGGCGTCCTCTGCAATCACGACTCGTTGCCCCTCTATTCTTCGTCTACCAACGCCACGCCCATCTTCAAGCTCAAGCTTTTCACCCCCAAACTCTGTTTCTTTTCGATTCAATCTCAGCCGTCCAAAACCCATTTCAATTCGAGCAGTTTCTTTTCCAGGTTCTCCTTCTTTTTTACTTTTACATACATGTGCTTTGAAATGATATGTGTTTTTCATTTTGTTCATTGATTTTTGCTTGTTATGTTATTTAAATCTGAAAAAGTATGTGATTTGTTTTTCTTTATTTTGCTTAGTTGGTATGATATTGCATGCTTCATAGATTGATTTAAATGTTTGCTCTTTGTTTTTTTTTTTTTTGATGGATAATATGGGGAAGTGTAGGCAAGTGAGCTTGTAATTGGATTTAGTTTGCTTGAAGCTGAAATGGGTTTTTAGAAAAATTGTGTAGAATATGTTAAAGTGTCCAACTTTCTAGGAATTCTTGCCCAATTAGGAGAAGAATCTTAATATCCCTTTATTGCTTGTTAATTTGTATGATAGCTTTTCGGCTCTCTTTCTAAATCTAACTTGAACTGCTATTTGGGTTCACCACAAAAAGTTAGATGGTAACACTAACAGGATTCCACAAGTTTTGGTGGTTATATTTGTGTCCTCAGGGAAGCATAAGTAAGAGAGCTTGTAATTGGAGTTAGTTTACTTGAAACTGAAATGGGTACTTACCAAATTGTGAAGAATATACTAAAAGTGTCCAACTTTCTAGGAGATGAATGTTAATCCTTTTATTGCTTGATAATTTGTATGATGGATTTTTGGTTTTC
The DNA here is from genome assembly GCF_001633185.2 of Quercus lobata. Taxonomy (NCBI): domain Eukaryota; kingdom Viridiplantae; phylum Streptophyta; class Magnoliopsida; order Fagales; family Fagaceae; genus Quercus; species Quercus lobata. The sequence goes on along the minus strand of NC_044909.1, from coordinate 31,808,656 downwards.
TTTTTCAAAATCTAACTTGAACCGCTATTTCGGTTTACCTCTATATGGTTTGGTGGTTCTATGTGTGCCATTGGGGAAGTCAGCTTGAGTTAGTTTGCTTCAAACTGAAATGGGTATTTAGCAAATTGTGTAGAATTTACTGCAATTGTCCCAACTTTTATAAGAATTCTTGCAAGTTAATTTTTATGATGTGTTTTTGGTTCTCTTTCTAAAATCTAACTTGAGCTGCTATTTGGGTTTACCACAAATAGATGCTTACTAATTTTGACAAGTTTTGGTGGTTATATGTACCATTTGTGTTAGATTTTCAGTTACATAGGAAGTTATCAATTTTAGGAGTGTGTTCATCACATGGCTAACAGTCTAAGGATGAATGACTCTTTATGATTCTTATTTGTGTAATAAATGGTACATATATGACACATTATACCCTAGCTTAGAAAAGAATTGCAGATATGTAAGAATATCACTTAACTTTTAGTTATATGACTTGTTTGAAATTCCTTGAGAAAGATTCATTTTGTACTTCATAGTACATATGCTCCATGTGGCTGTGTTAATTTCATCCTTCTCATTCAGTTAATTGGATTAAGAGTGTAAGCTGCATCCATCTTTCAGTTAATGAGATTCTCACATACTTGGGAAATCATCCAGCATTGTAATTAGAATTATTTTAAAGTTTAAATTGCTTAATGTATATTATTATAATCATAATAACTTCCTTCCGTGTTTTAGTTGCACCGACATCCGAGGGCATCGCACCTGCAGTTACTCTTACGGATAATGCACTGAAGCACTTGAATAAGATGAGGTCTGAGCGTAATGAAGATTTATGCTTGAGAATTGGTGTTAGACAAGGTGGATGCTCTGGCATGTCCTACACAATGGATTTCGAAAGTAGAGAAAATGCCCGACCAGATGACTCCATCATTGAATATAATGGCTTTGTGATCGGTAAGCCTTTTTTTTATCTTATTTTCTTGCTTATGTAATGATGTACAGTTTATACAATTTGAGCAATGATTTATATCATAGTACAGGAGGGTATCAATAGTGGTGTCACTGTGTCAGTCTGTGGAGATAACTTTTAGTAGATTGGTAGCCCATGCAAGGGAGGGTGTGCACCCAAAAACTGGCATGCTTTAAAATTTGAGTGATGCTGTGTTATGATCTACTTCCAAGATATTTGTTATGTGCTGCTTGAATTTTAATCTTGAAAGAGACTAAAATTTCACCTTATTTCTTGAGATTGATAAGGACTTCAAATTATAAATCTAAATGTAACAAAGCCATCAATTTTCTAAGGGTTTTTTTTTTTTTTTTCACCAGAGCTTGTTTAGTAATTAGTAAAATGAAGCCCTAAAGTATTCAATTCAGGAAAAAGACATTCTGTGAATGTATTCAAGGAATAGTTAGGTAAAATATAGATGTAGGCCTATATGGCTGATAAGTCATTAGGATATATATATATATATATATATATTACAATTAAAAGGTTTCTGGTTATATGTATATCGTTCTGTTAAATTAGGGGTATAGTGAATTTGGATATATCTTCTGATTTCAAAAAAAGGTAGGTTTAGGGCACTAATGTGGAAGGGAGGTTTAGAATGATAGGTGAAGGCTTTATTTGAGAGAAAGTAGAGGAAATTGATGAGAATGTAGAAGTAAAAATAGGGCAGAGAGGTTTATTGAATAGAGTCAATTTTAGAAGGATTTTTGTGTGATGAATAGGGTGATCAAATGGATTGCAACACAAGTAGAATTTACAATTAGTAGTAAGAGCCATGCTCCCACTAGAGTTATTATTGCATCTGCCTTTTGATCAAAGGTTTTACATCTTACATAATTAGTCATGTTATTTAACTTTTTTACAGGCAACAAAATGTTTGAATTATCACTAATCAATCTTCCAAAGACTTTTTATGGGTCCTATCATTTGCAAGTTTTATATGATCCCTTGTTATTCATATTTTAATTACTAACTTCAGCATCTTAGATGTTGCCAGTAATAACAACTTCAGGCAGAGTATTCTTTTTTTGATAAATAACTTCAGGCAGAGTATTCAAATACCTCTTTTTTTTTATTATTGGTAAGTTTACCCACGCATGTAGCGAATTTCAGACTCACAACTTTATTCTCACAATGGAACCGGAGAAAGTATACAGAAAAGACAGTTCTTTTTCTATTATATTAATATTTTCTATTCTATTAGTATCAGTTAGCAATCTCTGCATTTTCTTATAGGGGAAGGGGGTGCTGTTTGAGCTAGAGCTCATTGGCTCAAAAACCAATATTTACAAATAATCTTTAAGCTGGAGTGTAGAGAGAACATGATACCCATCATGTATTGGATGCCAAGGTCAAAGCACTGTCACGCCATAATAAAATTTGTTAATCAGAAGCAATCATAACTTCAGGGCAGAGTATGTCTTCCAATGCTAAATTTAAAATTGCCTTAAATTTGTATATTAAAAAATTTGTCACATCTTTCATCTCTAGTTCCATTTGTCACATCTCCCTTTGGGTGCTTCTTTTAAAGATAAGTCTATTTGAAATTCTATCTTGGAGAAGATGGAGCGAAGGCTAGCTGGTTGGAAGAGGTTGTATTTATCCAAGGGGGGTAAAGCTACCCTTATTAAGAGTACTCTTTCTAGCCTACCTACTTATTTTCTTTCTCTTTTCCCTATTCCAGCTAAGGTGGCTAAGAGGATAGAGAAGTTACAAAAGGATTTTCTTTGGTCTGGTATTGGGGATGATCGTAAAATTCACTTAGTGAATTGGTCTAAGGTTTGTAGGCCAGTGAAGAATGGTGGGTTAGGCATTTGGTGCTTGAAAAGGTTTAATAATGCCTTATTAGCCAAATGGCTGTGGCGTTATGGTTGGGAGAATGATGCCTTTTGGAGAAGGGTCATTGGGGCAAAGTATGGGAATGAGTGGGGTGGTTGGTGCACAAAATCTGTGTCGGGGGCTTATGGTGTTTGTTTGTGGAAGTGCATTAGAAGTGGCTAGTTGAAATTTTCCAAGTGCCTTCGATATGATGTGGGTGATGGTTCTCGTGTGAAGTTTTGGGATGATGTGTGGTGTAGGGATCGTCCTCTTAAGGAGGAGTTTCCAGATTTGTATAATATTAGTAGGACAAGAGAGGCTTCGGTCTCTGAGGTTAGGAGCTATGCTAATGAGAGAGTTACTTGGGACATTCAGTTTCGTCGCTTAGTGAATGACCAAGAGTCGCTTTCTTTGGTTTCGTTTTTGGTCCTAATTTATTCCACAAAGGTCCAGGGTGTTGGTGCTAACAAACTTTGTTGGAAGCCAAGCCTGCAGTCGAGGTTTTAAGGTGAGTGGGTATTATCATTCTCTATTCCCATCTACTGTCATTCCCTTCCCTTGGAAAATGGTGTGGCAATCGAAGGTTCCTCCTCGGGTTGCTTTTTTCTCTTGGACTGCGGCTTTAGGCAAGATTCTAACTATTGATAATCTTCGGAAGAGGCCCTTTGTTGTTCTTGAGTGGTGTTATATGTGCAAAGGGTGTGGGGAATCTGTAGATCATCTCCTCCTTCACTGTCCTATTGCATTTGAGATATGGAGTATGATCTTTTGTTTGTTTGGTATTTGTTGGGTGATGCTGCAAAGGGTAGCGGATTTGTTGGATTGCTGGTCTTGCAATTTCAGGCGGCATCGTAATATAGTTGTTTGGAGGATTGTGCCGCACTATTTGATATGGTGTATCTGGCTGGAACGGAATTTGAGAAGCTTTGAGGATTGTGAACGGTCCATTCTTGAGTTTAAGTCTTTTTTCTTTTCTACTCTTCTCGATTGGTGTTTGGTTTTACCTTTTCTTTCTTGTATTTCCCTTTCTGGGTTGCTTGAGCATTGTACTTTGATTTCTTGATGTTTTTGCCTTTTTAGTACATTTCCTATGTATGGGGCTGTGTTTTTTCAATATACTTTTAAGTTACTTATCAAAAAAAAAAAAATGTATGGTAGTTCAAGGTCAAACTACTAAGGCAACATGTCATAATGACATAGATGTGCTCTATTGAAATTACTATATTGGGAACTAGATCTTGCTTGGTATCTCTCTTAAGTATAACTTTGATGTTGTTAATTAGCCACCAAACTGCTAAACCTAATTCCTTCAAAAGTAATATCACAGGTGAGAACCCCTCCCCAGTCTCCACACGCCCCCCCCCCCCCCCCCCCACAAAACCAAAAAAAAAAAAACTTTCTTAGGAAGCTGGGAGCATGCTCTTTTTGTTTTAGCTGGCCTCATAGGTGCAATTCATGTTACCTGAATTAACAATTTCTGAAGAAAAACGAATACCTTCCAGTTTGTCTTAAAACTGTGTGTGTGGTATGTTAATAACTTTTAAGTGAGTCATGCTGATACGGATATTATGGGATGAATTGAAGGTCCATCTAACACAGATGACAAGCATTTTTTTTAATAATAATAATTTATTGGAAAAAAGACTAGTTACTACAATAGGGATGTTGCCTAAGTGTATGACAGTTTGTAGTTTCCCATTTATGCAAGTTTGCATTAATTTTATGTGTCTAGTGAGGGGGTGTATTTGTCCCATTATTTAACCATTTTTCATACTAATAAAAAAAAATGTTGTGTGTCTAGTGAAGGGGGGGTTGTATGTGCACTTTAGAAAAAATTCAGCATCTAACTAGATGTCAGTAATATGGTTGGAAATAATTGAAATGGTATACCTGAAAATACAATTCAAACAGTACAGTTAATCCGGAGGAAAGCATGAGACACAATTATAGGGGACAGATGAAAATGAAGTGAAAAAAGGGGCATTGATGCCAAGACCTCAATTATAGGGTTGATTCTGGATAAAAATTTGAGGGTTGGTAGCTGGGAGTAGAGAATACTTTTTATCTCTTTGGATTCTTTAATACATTTACCATTATCATTAGCAATGATAGTATTGTTCAATATGATAGAAGTCAGATCTAGTTGTCAATTATTGGGAGAATGATGTCCACACAATAAAGAATAATCAACTCAACTGAAGCTAGAGTGGTGCACTGGCGCTTAGGCAAGATGATCATCAATAGATGAAGCATGTATGGTGCTGTGATCTCTTGCAATTTGAAGATAATTGAAAAAAAAAAAAAAAAAAAAAAAAAAAAGAAGAAGAAGGAAAAGTCCAAAAGAAAGGCAAGATAATCATCTATACTTGAAGCATGTATGTGTTGTTTCAGATTTTGTAGTGATCTTTGATAATGATTTGGACAAGCACCACCATTATCACTGGCTATAAGTTTGGGATTGTATCCATTTCAATGCTAAGACACCTGGGAAAACACTAGTTTTAATGTCTTCCTATCATTTCATGCGGATGTGAGCAAACTGAGGTACCGTATGGGAGGTTTTTAAAAGATGTCATGATTAATAACTACGAATAATGTGGGTTGCCGACACTTAGTGCACCATTGATCTCTTCTGTAGTATTAGCATTGAAATTAATATGACAAACAATACAGCGCTCTTACTTTTCTCTGATTTCTGGAAGTCAGTGTGTTTTTCATGTAGAGGAAACTTGATACACCCTGAGTCGTGTATTGAGACAATCGTGCCATTCATCAATTTAAAGTTGCTGATGTCATTTGGTTAACTGATAACTGGCTATCCAAATACCAAATTTCTTTAAAAAAAATTTAATTCCAGAATGCCTCTGCATGCGCTACATAATGTGAATGTGATAGAGTCCAACACCTTAATCCTTCTAATGTTTTTTTTCTTTTCTTTTTTTGGCAGTTTGTGATCCAAAGAGCCTTCTTTTCATATTTGGGATGCAGTTAGACTACAGTGATGCTCTAATTGGCGGAGGCTTTGCCTTCAAGAACCCAAATGCAACGCAAACATGTGGTTGTGGTAAATCCTTTGCAGCAGAGATGTGAAATTATGTGTAAAACAGCTGTACGAGTAAATAGATCATATCAATAACTTTGAAATTGTGTATCAACTTTTTGCAATGGATTAATTTGCCAGTAATGTATAATAAAAGCATTTTCTCCCTCAAGCCTTCCAATTAGTTAATTTTTATATTCTAATGCATTTGATATTTCCATAAACTGCTGCCAATTTCTGGATTCACATCATATAGTTGCATCCTAACTAAACCACAATTTCGATATGCTTGCAAGGCTCTTTAACCTGGATAGTACTTTTTTGAAATCTGAATTTGTTTCTTCAACACAGCCTTAAAACACCACGATGTGGTGGTTATCATTTATTACTAAATTCTGCCCCCACCCTTGATGTAATCATTCATGCTCTATCATTTATAACTATTTTCAGTTCCATAAATTACATGTATATCTGCTAGTGGGATTTCAATTTCTTTATCTTTTATTCTGGAAAAAAAAAAACAATAGCAAAGTCTTACTGCCACTTCCTCGTCCTCAAGGAGGCTCCTAGTCCTAACATAAACTCATGCTCGCATGTTCGATTTGCTGCCTTCATTGGTCTTCATAGAGCATTTCTGAATCATCTCAATTTGCTTTTTAAATTGATGATGTTATATTAGTTTGAGTTTACATCATAACTAAGTTGTGCTGCACATCTTTGCGCAAGGCTGGGAGTATGTCAACCATTAACTTTTCTTGCCATACAACAATGCAAAGATCTGACCTTTGACCCCCACATAATATATGGTCCGGCTCCTTTGCAGAATAGATAGATAATTACATTGCAGGGAACCTGGTGCCACAAACACATCTAGCCATGTAAAAACTCTTCTCAGATCTTAAACACAAGTTTCACCATAACTGTTCGGACTCAATATATCTTCTGCTACTCTCCAGTCCACAACCCACCCTTGGAAGAACTTTGATAAAGCTATCCAATTCTTGCAAAAAAAAAAAAAAAACTTTTTTTTGGGGGGTGGGAGGGATGACTGAGAATTTTTAAGTCATTGTAGGAACCAAACTGAAATATCCGTTAACAAAGAAGCAGCAGCTTTGGCTGCCAACAAATCAACTGTACAGACCAATGTTAGAACTAAACATTATTGGACAAAACTTCCTAACTAAGAAATATTGCTAATCAAACTATGACATTAAGAAGCCAGGTTGTTTCAAAAAGCAACAAGTCTCGTGATCAGCATCGTCCTTGTACATTCTTACAAGAAGTCATTCTCACCGTAACATCAGTTGCAATTGACTTTGGAAGGCAAATCCTCACCGTTAATGCACCTAGCCTCTAGCAATCCATTGTTTACACACAGCCACTGTATCACATCCGAGAATAGCTTCGAACTTGTTGGTCTATAATATGGAGCAGCAACAGCACATGGTTGTTGCAGTTACTGTATTACTCTGCTGTCCTGAGCATTGAGTTTAAGCCAATTCAAAAACCAACATCATTGATCATTGTACAAACTTCATCTAAATTTTTTGATTGGACCAAATTTAGTTTTCTCATTTGATAAAATGTGGGTTGCAACAAAACCTACAAAATTATGTCTCAATTTGTTGTACTTGGAGGTCAAAGAACATTTTTGGTTGCTTGATTAGGGAGGTGGTTATAGATTCATCGAATTATCTTTTCAATGAATTTCCCACTATGGACTGAACACCAAATTTCCTTTCTTAAGTAACCATATTTGAAACAAAGTTAATCAAAAGATTGTGTTTCTCTTGTTTTGTTATTAATAAATGAAATTATAAAAACGGGAATGTAGCAACGTACCATCTTTCTGGTCGTCCTTCTTTTGCTTTTTAAACGATTCTGGAGGGCTATCCGTAGCAATCTTCTGATCACTTGTATATTTGTTGATATTTTCTTGCTTGGCTGCATGCAGGCCCAAGATTTTACAAAAACTGTAGGAGTTTTTTCTTTTTTCTCTTTTTGAGATGTATAAATATTACTCATATTATCATACATCTGTGAAGGTTGAACAAGTAACCAAAAATTCCAACCCTTATTCGAGAGTGTGGAAATGCCATTTGGTACAAAGACCAATGGTTTGTAACTATAAGATGGTTGCCAAGAAAAAAATAATGTTAAAAGAACAATAAGACATTACAAAATGCTAAAACTAGTGTCATAAAAATTAATAAACGTTTCAAAATAAACTTAATTTAAATCAAACTCTAACAACCTACCCTTTGGAATACGGTTCTCTTCTAGCAGTTGTGCCTTGGGCTGCTCTTTTGTCAAATCTGCATGTTAAGCCATATTAATTAGTAGTTGGGAAATCTATATTTAATATTTTGTTGGGAAAACTGATTGGTAGAGCAAAGAGAACTTTTCTTAATCCTTCTGCTGAAACTTGAAAGTACTCTATAATACAGCTATCCAAAAACAACTCTATTTGTGATCTTTTTATTCCTTGCTAGGATCTTTATAAAGAACTATACATGTTCAATAACTCAAAAATATAAGAATGAATTACAAGCCAAGACTTGTAACTCAGGGGGTGTTACTTTGTTCTTTTGTGGAAGAGAACCTAAGTTTGAATCCCTCCTCCCCCACTTGTTGTAAACAAATAAATAAGAACAATCTACAAAGTTTTAGTTTTTGGAACCCATATTAATGTATGATTTGGGAATTGACAAACAACAATAAAAGGCACCACAATAGCCAATAATATTTATTATATAAAGTAACTCAGTTTTTTAAAAAAAGTCTTAACAATCTACCATCTCTCCTACTGTTTTCTTGTCTAATAAGTAATAAGATTACCCTTTGGATTCTTTTTCTCTTCTGATAACTTTGGATTTGTATCTGATTGGTTGTTCACAGTCGATATCTTTGTAAGGTTGGGATTGTGTGGCTCTTCTGGTACATGGCTGGAGACTTTGCCTTCATTGCAATTAGTGCCCCGTTCGCTAACATCCTTTTGCTGCTGCTGTGGCTGCTTCTGCTGCTCCATTGGTGTCCGAATGGGCATTCTAGTAGTATGGTTGTCCTTTCTGCAGGTTGAATATTTATAAATCAAAGAAACTATGAAATTTTTTTCTAGCTCCTTTAATATTTATCTGAATAAATGGTGCTGCTTATGAAAATTGAAACAATACATGTAAGAATTAATAATAGGTCAAAGCACTCTAGAACTTTTTGCTAGGTTCTTCAAAGAAGAAGTGATTTCCTCTTCATAAGATTCTCAAAGAAAATTCCTTGATGAAAAAAGAAAAATAATGGCAATGGGCTTTATTCTATATCCTACCTGGAAAGGAATAAAGCTTAAAACATGGAAAGGTGATATATGCTAAATTGCTAATTAAGCTATATTTATCTATATCCTACCTGAAAATGAATAAAGCTTAAACCGTCCTTTCACTCCTTTGGTCTAGTCATGAAAAATCACATTCATTACAATAAAGATCATAATTCAGAATCTTACTTTCATTTAGCTTAGCTTCAAATTTCAGAACCTTCTTTCCTTTGGTCGACTCGTGAAACATGCCATGCATTACAAATTTACAAATAGATTTACAAATAGAACCTTACTTTCATTTTCAATATCCAATCCCACTTTCTATCCAATGATTTATAAAATTTAAGTCAAAAGATGCTTCGCGACATAAAGGATTCTATTCATTTACTTTTGAAGTGAAAAAAGGTTTATTTTAAGGTGAAGTTTTAATATTGTACTTAAATAAGGTTAAAACATGGTGCCCTGCTATTTAAGATCAGTTTACATTTCACCATAAAATGGACCATTACATTTTCAAAACAAATTCAAGGGATCCTTTTTCTTTGTTTACCATACAATCCATGAGATTCGTAATGAGTTAATGCAATGCCAAATGTAGCGTGAAGACATACCATTTTAACTAAATTCTAAATTCACTTCCACATTAGAAGGAAAAGTCTACTATCTCAAGCTTTTTTGAGGGTATGATGCCTCGACTAGTAACAAGGTTACACATAATAGTAACTTTGTCACATCTATTAGTAACTCATATCACATTGAATAGTATATAATTATACAATTTTTTAGTTTTTTTTTTTTAAATAAATTTATTTTCTCATGTTAAATTGTGATATGATCAAATAAGATAGTGTTTATGTTAAATCTGACGGTAAGTCTGCCATGTCATATAATAACTCATGTTTTAACTTTTAATATTTGTTTTTGTTCATTTTGGATAGGCAGAAACAAGGCCACACATATAATAAGATCCCCTAGTAAGTAGTAACTCATGTTTCATTGAACAATAATCTCATGATTGAATGAATCGAACCTCGAGTGATGAGTTATAGCACTTCATTTTAGCTTTACTCAATTAAGAAATTGAATTTGGACTTTTTGGATTGAGTGAAGGATAGTTCAATTATTTAACTTACAAATCGCATAAGTACACCATTACCGCTTGGAAAAAAGAGACTAAGGATCTTAAATTTTTTTTTTTTTTTTTTGGGTAGAACTAAGGATCTTAGTTGTACTATATATGATTTCTTTTATAAATTTGGCAGGAACTTAAAAATAAAAATAATAATAAACTATAAACATAAATTGGTACTCTCAAGCTTTGATTTTCTGTAGAAATGCGACTTGAAGAATAGCTTTAAGGATCACAAGTCACAACTATAGTATGGATAAGTATTCACAACATGAACAAAATTGATTTGCATATCTGTTAGGTTCAGCATATTGGAATAACAAGTTAACAGTAATGATTGCTGGAAGTATTGATGATGACAGTACTCTCTCTTCAATTATTGTTTAAGATATTAGCAGATAATTCACTGTTGATTTAGTTGTCTTTTGATGAAATTTGAGATATTATCTGTAACAACACAATGTAATTTTCTTACCTTAAAACATTCTTTCCATTTTTTTTTTTTTATGAATCATTCTCTTTTTATCTTTCCATGGGTTGGGATTAACATTTTTTTTTTTTTTTTTTTTTGAGAATCAGGGATTAACATTTCATTTAAAGTCAACACTTTTATTTATTTATTTATGAGATACATTTTTTTTCCTTAAAAAAAAAAAGAAAAAAAAAGAAAACAAAGAAGAAAAAAAAGGATAAGGAGCATTGAACCAAAGTTCTCTTCATGATAATATTACTAAACTACAAAGCTATTTAGAATTTGCCAAGGGAAGTGTCTCCAAAATAAGAAAAGCTAATGGTCATTTTTGTTACCAGATGCACACAATTAGATGCATACAAAAATAAACATTTCTCCCTCAAAAAAAAAAAAAAAAAAAAAAAAAAAAAACAGAGAGAGAGAAAGAAGAAGAAGAAAACTGTCTCTATCTCAAAAGGAAATGCTAATTAGAGAGGATCATGATTTGTTAAAATAATCACTAAGTACTAACCATAATAGACTTTGATGTTGAATTTCATTACCTTGTAGTTTTTTTTAGAAGATTATTACCTTTTGGTTATTTTAGGAATAAAATACAATTATATTACTGTGAGAGTGCTTTTTTTTTTTTAGCACACAGGCCCAAGGATCCTGGGCCAAATAGTTGTATTTTGATGGACTGGGCTTGGTTCACCGCAGCTAAATATGGGCTGATTACGAACCAAGTTGTGCGCAAGTCACATAAATCTCCTCAAGGCAAAAATGTGATTCCTCCTAAGCAATAAAATACCATTATAAGTGTTTTAGTATCATAAAAGGATCCTTTACTCTTACAAAACAAGTAAAATAGATGTTCATAATATTCACAATGAGAAAGAGATTGAAATAGAATATTTAAGGCTTATCTTTTATCGTATAAACATTTTAAAGAATTCCTTCACTTGGTACCCCGGGCGTACTGTCGTGGGATCCCGGGACGTACTGTCGTGGGATCCCGGGGCGTATTAGGCCTGTAAGAACCTAGAATCTCTGGTTCTCTGCACTATACAATCTTTCTCCATACTTGTTATGCAATGGAGTTTTGTCCTTTCCTTTTACCTCTATAGGTCCTACACAAGAACAATTATACAATGCACATATCTTCAAATAATTGTTAGTTTCTTAGATTAGGATATATATATATATATATATATTAATACATATACATATATGTAAATGAATTTCATGAGAATGATTCAACCACGAGGATCCTGGCCCCAATTCTCACAGACTTATGCTTTTGCACAAGACTTGTGGGATTTGGAACTCAAGTCTGAGTGGCTTTACTTGGGCAGGGACTCAGCTTTACAAGCAAGAATATATATATTAAGCAGCAAGAAGCAGTAAAGAAATATGCAAAATAATTGTTAGAAATTCTCAAATCAATATGAGATATTTCATTATTTTTCTTGATTGTGGATTACAAATGTGCTCACTAAGACGTGATACAAGGTTCAAATAAGCTCAAAAATTACAGACTTTGATGGCTATTCAAGCCTCTAAGACTTGCAAAGTTTGAATCCTTTTGAATCCAAGTATGTGCTATAGTGGCTGTTTCTGGGATACCGGGAGACATTCCTCTGTTTTTCTTAAATTTTACAGAGTTCTAATGACTCTGTTATGATATTCTTCCTACTGAAAATCTTCTCCCCTTCAACATGGGTTTTCTTTTCCTTTTATAATGTGTTTTCTAGGGCTCCATGGTACTAGTGATTTCTCTTTTTTGCCCCTTAGAGCTCGTGCTGTGACAGTTGCTCAAGGGCTGGTCTCTTCCCCTTTTTCTCATGGTTTTCATCTTTTAATACTGTTTCTCTAAAAGTCACTTGCTGACTTTCCATTCCGGGGCGTCCTAGCCTTCAATCTCTCTTCCTTCAAGATTTCTCACTTTTCAGACTCAGCTGCGTTTGTATTTCCTTGCTGTCATTATTCCCAAATAGTTGGAATCTTTTACTGCTGGGTTGAAAGTTCTCTTCCAGTTGCTTCTACGTATGATTTTCTCATTCTTGGTTCCTTGTGGTACAGCTCCTTTGTTCATGAATGTTTGCTCTATACTTTCTGATTCTTTGCTGCACCAGTGGGTACTTGAGAAGGACATCTCTGTTCTTCATTTCTTGTATTTCGTGGTACCTTTCTTGAGTTGTTTCAATCCTACAGCAGCTGTCCTACATTACCTGAGGATCTCGGGCCTTTGGCAGCCTTTGGGTATCCCGGCCCAGTTCTTTCACTGAATCTTGCTAGACTTTTTGATGACCTTTTTGCTGGAAATCTGAATATAAATTGGGCCTTAATGTTGATTCTTCTTGCTGCTTGAATTAGGCCTTCTTTACTTTTCATGGGATGGGCTTTCTTGTGAAATTTTGGCCTTCAACATTAGCCCCCCGAACTCGTGGGTTACCTGTAGCCTACGCGTGAGAAAATAAATTGTTTTTGGACACTTTTCTGGTTTGTAGAATCAATGTGTAGATCAAATAATTCTTTGAGGGAAACTCCAAAGGAATTGCTACACTTCCTTCATGGGATGTACTAACATGTTGCGAAAGATTAGAATTCACCTTCATATTAGTATTAGGCTGTAGATTGGTATTCAATAAATCAACTTTGTCAAACTATCAATAATATATGCAGATATATATGTATAACCAAATTATATTGGTATCGCATTTGATACTAAGAGTATATTTCTAGAACTAACGTTTTTTGCTAGCAATTCTAGGATATGCTTACAATCTACACTGGTATGTGCTACAGCTTGTACCCATAAACTTTTGCTTTTGACCATTTTCTTGGTCGTACTTGGAAACTTTTGCTCTCGGCCAATTTCTGGGCCATGTAATTAGAAAAATTGTTCTAGGCCAAGTCTTGGGCCAGGTACATGGAAAATTTGCTATTATCAAGTCCTAGGCCATGTTGCTTGGAAAAATCTATTTTGGTCAAGTCCTGGGCTAGGTACATGGAAAATTTGTCTTTTCCCAAGTCCTAGGCCATGCCACTTGGAAAATTTCTATTTTGCTCAAGTCCTGGGCTAGGTAAATGGAAAATTTGCTTTTTCCCAAGTCCTAGGCCATGCTACTTGGAAAATTTCTATTTTGTTCAAGTCCTGGGCTAGGTACATGGAAAATTTGCCTTTTCCCAAGTCCTAGGCCATGCCACTTGGAAAATTTGTGCTTTGCTCAAGTTCTGGGCTAGGTACATGGAAAATTTGCATTTTCCCAAGTCCTAGGCCATGCCACTTGGAAAATTTGTTCATGACCATTGAATTTTTCAATCTTCAGAAAAAAAGTTCCTTTGTAGCCCCTCATTTTCAAGTGGGCTTACTGAACTGGTTTCTTTTCTTTTCTTTAAAGGGATGAGAATTTGTTTTCTTCTCCGAGGATCTTCTAAAATATCCTTTCTTGGTTGTGAACAAATTCTTTATGTAAAGAATCTTCTTTTATGAGTCATCTAAGGTTGCTCTCAATGGTAGACTGATGGCCAGGAGCTCCACCAAGATGATTCTGTCATGGTGTTTTCTTCAAGTGGGGGATCTTCGTACGGGGATCCTGGAAGAGGATGACTTCCTCTAGGCATGCTCGTTGAAGGCTGTCTTCACAAACCTCATAGTCTGTTTCTTTACAAGGATCTCTACCGCTACTACTTTTTTAGAGATCTTCTCACTTAATAGGTATTTCTCTTCTTCGGGGAACTGGGTCAGTGAGTTTGTTACAGCTTAGCTCTTGATAGCTCTGGGATTCTTCAGACCTATGTTGTATTGGGAAATTAATATTAACCACCGGGCTACTCTTCAAGATTGCAGGAGTTGATTAAGGAGGGCTTTTATTGGATGAGAGCTTGTCACTAATAGGATTTGGTGGGATGAAAAGTAATGATTCAGTTGTTGAGATGCATAACTGCCATACACGCCTTTTCTATGTTGGGATACCTTCTTTCAATGTCCTTCAATGCTTTGTATGCTTGGGATCAAGATCCCAGGTACAACAATAGTGATTTTGCCATGGATAGTACCCATATGGTAGGCAAATGACTCATGATTTGTTGAAATTTTATGAAAGACATTTGGTTGCCCAACTCCCCATATGAAAATATTCCCCTTCTTCAACAGTTTGGATAGTCCACTAATGACCAAGGTTGGTCTTGGTGTGAATTTCCTAATGTAAGAAACTCTTTCTAAGAAGCTCTTTGAGTTCCTTGATCGTGGTATGCCTCTTCATGGTTGATATTGTTATTGCCTTAGTTGGATCTATGCGGAGATCGATGTTAGGCGAAGGAAATTTATCCTTTGGATGTGCCTTATTTAGTTTGAAGGAGTTCACGCCAATAAATCTTCATATTTTTTCAATAGCTCCACCAGTTGCTCTTTTTTTCTGTACTGACTGCTGATTAGGATGGGCCCTGGGTTCCTTGCGTTAGCTCCCAAGTTCACCTCTTCTAGTTTTTCCTTTGGTAGGATTTATGTCTTCCTTTTCATATCTGTAAGTTTCTCCAGGATCTTCGTAAACAGTATATTAGCCTTCCTCCTTCTTTCTTTTTCTGTCCAAGGGATCCCTCAAACCATGGGCATTGCTTCCTTCTTCTAGGATGGGAACCCCTCGGGATCCTGGAGATGGGAAATTCTGACTCATCGTATCCCTAGGTTCCTCCAAGATCTCTTCCTGGGCTATCATGTAAGATGGTGGTCCGAGATCCTCTTGTAGGCTACATTCAGGTCCCGCGTGCCTTCATAAGCAATATTCTGCTTTCCCTCCAGGTTTCTTCTTCTTCTGCGATAGGAACCCCCGGGATCCCAAATATGGGAGCTCCCTGGGATCCTAACAATGAGATATTCTTCAGCTGGAGCCGATTCATCATAAAGTATATTTTCCACAAAATTTACTTTGTGCTGGATGAAATGACTAAGATTGGCAGTGACTTTTGTGGTCTTCCCATTCAATCCCTCTTTCACGTACTAGTGATACATTGAGAGGATTAGGCAATAGTTGTGATGTCATGGTTGGCCTTTAGAGCTAGTTGTAAGTGTCTTCCAGTGGTCTCTGTATCTCCTCCAAATCTTGTTATTTCCATAGGTGAGCCCAATTATTGAGTTGTAAGAAATGATAGATGTATTGTATAATTGTTGAGCTTTCAATAATGTTGATTTTGCTACTAACTTGCAATATAGTGTTTCTATTGATTTTCTTCAAAATATATTTAAGGTCCACTGCATAATATGCTTTAGCCCCCAAGACATGAGGCGGTTGTTGAATCATGCTTGATCCACCTTCTCTTTATGCTATTATGGAACTTCTACCCATTTTCCGGATGCCTCCATTTTTTTTTTTTTCAACCATTTTACTTTGCTGGATTCGTGGAAATACTTCGCCTTTGCTGGAACTAACGATCTTTTAGGCTTTGTTGAAATTGAGGGTGTACTTAGCCTTACTGGAATTAAGGATCTCCTCAACTTTGTTGAAATCAAGGATCTCCCAAGCTTTACTTTCCTGGAGTTAAGGATCTCTTAAACTTTGCTGGAATTAAGGATGTACTCAGCCTTGCTGGAATAAAGGATCTCCTCAGTTTTGTTGGGATCAAGGATCTCTTCAACTTTGTTGGGATCAAGGATCTCCCAAGCTTTGCTTTCCTAGAGTCAAGGATCTCCTAAACTTTGCTGGAATTAAGGATGTGCTCAGCCTTGCTGGAATAAAGGATCTCCTCAGATTTGTTGGAACCAAGGATTTCTTAGGCTTTGTTGGGATCAAGGATCTCCCAGGCTTTGCTTTCCTGGAGTCAAGGGTCTCTTAGACTTTGCTGGAATTAAGAATGTACTCAGCCTTGCTGGAATAAATGATCTCCTCAGATTTGTTGGGATCACGGATCTCCCAGGCTTTGTTGGGATCAAGGATCTCCCAAGCTTTGCTTTCCTGGAGTCACGGATCTCCTCAGATTTGTTGGGACCAAGGATTTCTTAGGTTTTGCTGGGATCAAGGATCTCCAAGGCTTTACTGGGATCATGGAACTACTCCATTTTGCTAAACCCATGGGTGGAGCCAAGGAACTTGTCCATTTTGTTAACCTGCGCCATATGATATTATTATCAAGTTGCTGTAAAATTATTTAGCCCCACAACGTGAGGAAATTGTTTTGCTATGTAATTTACATTTCATCAAATCTCTTTGATTCACTTATTTCTCTTTCTTCTTTTTCTTTTTAAACAAATGAAACAACATCATGATTTTTTTTTTAAAAGAAAGAATACATTAGCCCCCAAATGTGGGGTCATTTCTCTATTATGTAGCTCATACAATCTTCATTTCATCAATATATTTTATTTGTTCACTTCTCCATTTTTCTTTAAAGCAATGAGACAATATTATAATTGTTTAAATATTACTACATGACCCCCTATTTTTCTTTTAAAACGCAGGGCAATGATCTATTATGTTCAAATGAGACAATATTATAATTGTTTAAATATTACTACATGACCCCCTGTTTTTTCTTTTAAAAAGCAGGGCAATGATCTATTATGTTCAAATTGTAAAGCAGAGAAAATAATAACGCATAAAACTTATCTTGTGTTGGGAAATTCCCCAAAATTCCATATAGAGTCTCTCGGTAGAACGTTCGTTGGAGGAACCCACACTTTTGGGATCTTGATGTTGAACGCACCAAGAGGAACTTTCCTTCCTCTAAGTGTTTCCTAGCTTTGGAGCCATGCTTGCGAAGGGACTGCTTTTTTCCCTCTCCTTTTTCCCAGTCCCCAGTGGAGTCGCCAAAATGTGAGGGTGCTTTTTTCTTTAACACACAGGCCCAAGGATCCTGGGCCAAATAGTTGTATTTTGGTGGACTGGGCTTGGTTCACCGCAGCTAAATATGGGCTGATTACGAACCAAGTTGTGCGCAAGTCACATAAATCTCCTCAAGGCAAAAATGCGATTCCTCCTAAGCAATAAAATACCATTATAAGTGTTTTAGTATCATAAAAGGATCCTTTACTCTTACAAAACAAGTAAAATAGATATTCATAATATTCACAATGAGAAAGAGATTGAAATAGAATATTTAAGACTTATCTTTTATCGTATAAACATTTTAAAGAATTCCTTCACTTGGTACCCCGGGCGTACTGTCGTGGGATCCCGGGGCGTATTAGGCCTGTAAGAACCTAGAATCTCTGGTTCTCTGCACTATACAATCTTTCTCCATACTTGTTATGCAATGGAGTTTTGTCCTTTCCTTTTACTTCTATAGGTCCTACACAAGAACAACTATACAATGCACATATCTTCAAATAATTGTTAGTTTCTTAGATTAATACATATACATATATGTAAATGAATTTCATGAGAATGATTCAACCACGAGGATCCTGGCCCCAATTCTCACAGACTTATGCTTTTGCACAAGACTTGTGGGATTTGGAACTCAAGTCTGAGTGGCTTTACTTGGACAGGGACTCAGCTTTACAAGCAAGAATATATATAATGAGCAGCAAGAAGCAGTAAAGAAATATGCAAAGTAATTGTTAGAAATTCTCAAATCAATATGAGATATTTCATTATTTTTCTTGATTGTGGATTACAAATGTGCTCACTAAGACGTGATACAATGTTCAAATAAGTTCAAAAATTACAGACTTTGATGGCTATTCAAGCCTCTAAGACTTGCAAAGTTTGAATCCTTTTGAATCCAAGTATGTGCTATAGTGGCTGTTTCTGGGATACCGGGAGACATTCCTCTGTTTTTCTTAAATTTTACAGAGTTCTAATGACTCTGTTATGATATTCTTCATACTGAAAATTTTCTCCTCTTCAACATAGGTTTTCTCTTCCTTTTATAGTGTGTTTTCTAGGGCTCCATGGTACTAGTGATTTCTCTCTTTTGCCCCTTAGAGCTCGTGCTGTGACAGTTGCTCAAGGGCTGGTCTCTTCCCCTTTTTCTCATGGTTTTCATCTTTTAATACTGTTTCTCTAAAAGTCACTTGCTGACTTTCCATTCCGAGGCGTCCTAGCCTTCAATCTCTCTTCCTTCAAGATTTCTCACTTTTCAGACTCAGCTGCGTTTGTATTTCCTTGCTGTCATTATTCCCAAATAGTTGGAATCTTTTACTGCTGGGTTGAAAGTTCTCTTCCAGTTGCTTCTACGTATGATTTTCTCATTCTTGGTTCCTTGTGGTACAGCTCCTTTGTTCATGAATGTTTGCTCTATACTTTCTGATTCTTTGTTGCACCAGTGGGTACTTGAGAAGGACATCTCTGTTCTTCATTTCTTGTATTTCGTGGTACCTTTCTTGAGTTGTCTCAATCCTACAGCAGCTGTCCTGCATTACCTGAGGATCCCGGGCCTCTGGCAGCCTCTGGGTATCCCGGCCCAATTCTTTCACTGAATCTTGCTGGACTTTTTGATGACCTTTTTGCTGGAAATCTGAATATAAATTGGGCCTTAATGTTGATTCTTCTTGCTGCTTGAATTGGGCCTTCTTTATTTTTCATGGGATGGGCTTTCTTGTGAAATTTTGGCCTTCAACAATTACTAATCTAGTAATTCTACTACTGATTTAGAAGGGACACTAAACTTATAATTAAAAAAAGTAAAATATTAGTTAATAATTTTTTTTAAATCATCACCTAAAAATTTAAATTAGATGACACAGGAAAAAAAAAAAAAAAAAAAAAACTCTCAACCAAATCTTCACCATAAAAATAAATCATCTCCAATTTCCCTCCCACTTCTTAGAAAAAAGAAAAAAAAAATCGTTTACATTATTAAGCAGTTTTTTTTTTTTTTTTTGGAGAAGAAGAAAACTATTAAGCAGTGAGGACCGTTGATATGGGATAGTTGAATATGAAGAAGATCAAACGGTGTTTATATAAGGAAAACCTACTCAGCTATCACACAGTAACATTTTGTTTTTTGGTTTTTTTTTTTTTTTTTCCACTCTCTCAGAGTCTCAACGCAACAAAGGCACAGCTCACACAAACACACCCTATCAACCAAAACAGCTCCAAACAAGAAGAAGCAGCTCAAAACGACGCCGCTGAGTGTCTACTCCGATCATGGCTTTCTCGTCCCGCCTTTTGTCCAAATCCAAACAGGTCTTGCTTTTCTCAAATCTTCGATTTTGTTGACCAAGCTTTTTTTTTTTTTTTT
Organism: Quercus lobata; assembly: GCF_001633185.2. Lineage (NCBI taxonomy): Eukaryota > Viridiplantae > Streptophyta > Magnoliopsida > Fagales > Fagaceae > Quercus > Quercus lobata. The sequence continues at coordinate 31,788,710 of NC_044909.1, read as the reverse complement.
TTTTGAGTCTTGAATCTGTTTGGATACTCTGAAAATGCAAACTTTTTAGGGATGCCAAAGAGAATAGTGTATTAGATCTGCGAAATGATGAATTTTTGTTTCCGTTTCTTACTAACCAAACAGTGCGTTAGGGTTTCTTTGTTCGATGGATTATTATTGTGGATCTGTTGGGTGTGTAGAAGTTTAGGGTTTGGAGTGTAGGAAATGGTGGATTGTTAGGGTTTGAAAATTGTGTAAAAGCATGATTTTTTTTATTTTTTTTTATTTGATGTTTGTGTGTGTGTGTGTGTGTGTGTGAGTGGGCTTATCAGTGTTAGAAATTCTATATGTGTAGCAAATGGGTAAAATAATCGGCATGGCAACGATAGTGTGAAGGCAGAAATTGATATTTAGTTGGATTCATCCTTTTGTAAAAATATACATTGTGTGATGGGAAATGAAATGAATAAAAATGAAGGGTGGTTTGTGTCAATGTTTTTTAATCCAAAAACAATAACAGTAATGTAGGTGTAATAGTTGTAAAACGGTTATTGTGTGTGTGTTGTAGTTAGATAAGGTGGCGTGAGGAACTAAATTATGTTTATGTGACCTATTGTTTTGAAAAAAATTACCTATGTTTAGATGGAGAGAGAGAGTAAAGGAAAAGGGAATATGGAGGAAAATGTACTAAAGTTTAGTGCATTCTGGCTACCTTTCCGCCTCATTTCATCTAATTCCCATCTCCTACAGTTCTTAACATACATGTAAGATGATAATTAACTACAATGTAGCGTGTTTTGATGCAAGTTGACAATCCCCCCCCCCCCCCACTCCCCCAAACAAAATTCCCACATTCCATTCTCTTAGTTGGTGATGTTTTGTAAGATTTGGCTGCAGTTTTGAGTAAAATTAATTTGCTTCTTATCATGGAACTTAAATTGCACAAAGCTCCAATACTTTTAATTCTTTCTCTCACTCATGTCAATATATATATGTACATATATGAATGTGTGTATATATGTGCTATGTGTATATATATTTGCTTACTATTTTATAGGATTTGGTCCATGCAATGAGTTGACTTTATACTCTATTTTTATTCTTCTTGTTCTTTCTCACTTTTTCTTTTCTTTTAGATACAGTTTTGTGGTAGCCAAATCACCTTTCAACAAACACATGCTATTCCAGCCCGTTGCTTTGCCAAACAAGCTGATCGCCCTGTTCTAAAGGGAGATGGTAAGTGAATATGAAGGTTTCTTGTTGTTGCCATCAATTATTAGTGCTTTTAAATGCTTTTCATCACATGGCATGTAACTGCATGTGTGTATTTGCATAAACAGTCATGTGCCCAAATCATGTGTCTTATTTGTCAGTCCATGCTTATAACGTGCATATGTTAAGATTTCTAGGATTTTTGTTGTAAATTGTGAACACATGTATTCATGTATGTTAAAGATATCTCTATGATCACGCAGAATGGTTACTGTGGAAAGTTGAACTATGACATTAATATTCATAATCATTTCACGGCATCCACTGTTTGGGACCATTCTTTTGATGGATCTGTCAAATGTTGCTATGTATGATGATTGTCATCATATATTGATGTATTAATGATCCATTACTAATAGATTTTTGTTAAATTTTTGGTACGTGTTTTTTTATTTTATCAATGAATTCTTTGCCTGCACGAACTTTTAACTGACAAATGATTACATTTGAACCCAATAGAAATGTTGAAGGGCATCTTTCTTGAGGTTAAGAATAAATTTGAGGCAGCCATGGGGATACTTCGCAAGGAGAAAATCACTATTGACCCGGAAGATCCAGCTGCTGTTGCTCAGTATGCCAAGGTCATGAAGACAGTAAGAGAAAAGTAAGTATTTGTTTTCTTTTACCCTTCACCTTTTTTCACCTGTTTATGTGTATGCATGCATTAAATTTTATTTATTTGGTAATTAGTTTATGCAACTAGTGGATCTTTTGGGGGAAATGTTATTTGAGTCAAAGCTCATCAGCATGCATTCGTTAATTTTTCAAAATGTTTCTGTTGTGCAAATTTCAAGGGGGTATTTATATAATAGTGATATGTATGTATGTTGCTATTATGCATCTATTCATGCATCTTGTACTACTGCAAAATTGGAGGAAAAACATATGTAAGGAGTGGCAAGTAATGTAAAGGAAGCTGGTAGAAAAGGAACAAAACTACTTTTATATTTTGGGGGTTGGGGTAAACAATAGCACTGGGAAGGGTTATAAAAATTCCAATAAAAAAAGGGTGAAATCAATTTAAGAATGATGATAGGATGCATCTTAATTAGACTTAAAAGGTTTACTAATTATATATTAATATCTTTTTCCTAAGTATTCTTAATTCCCAACTCCAGAAGCATCTACAAAATGCTATCGTTAGTTGTGCTCATTTTTTACACACTCTTAGAATTTCATTTGAGACTTCACTCATGCTCAAGTTTTTTTTTTTCACAATTCAATTGTAAAAATAAAATCATGCAAAAGTTTGATGAGATCATAGGGATAAATCATTTTTCCCCATTCATCTGAGCCACTGTTGTTGGATAATCTGAACTGTTCCATATATTATAGGTAGCTTTGTTCTCTTGTATCCTCTTTCTGTGTGTATCTATTCCCCCCCTTTTTACTTCTTGTTCAGGAAAATATTGAACATGAATTAGAATATTGTGCCTTTTGATTGGGAATCCTTCATTTCACAGTTATCATTTGAATTGGCTCAAGATGGAACAGTTATGCATTGTTAAAAACTTATTGGTCCACGCTCTTGAAATTAAAACTTTTTTAACACACACACAGTGATAGTGCCAAGTCAAAAGTGAAAATTTGGATTTCATGATTGACATTAAATATGTTGATAAATTTGGGCATTCCTGGCTTGGCTGCACTTATGGAATATCACATGCATAATGATATTATATAATACATTAGATTGGCTCAAGATGGAACAGTTATGCATTGTTAAAAACTTATTGGTCCACGCTCTTGAAATTAAAACTTTTTAAACACACACACAGTGATAGTGCCAAGTCAAAAGTGAAAATTTGGATTTCATGATTGACATTAAATATGTTGATAAATTTGGGCATTCCTGGCTTGGCTTGGCTGCATTTATGGAATATCACATGCATAATGATATTATATAATACATTAGATTTGATTAATGATACTAGTAAGCATCCTGTTAATAGTGTGATTAACATCCTTCCTCAACTGCTTATATATCACTGTACAAGAAGTGAAGAATAAGTTTGTATCTGTTTGGTGGGTGAATCACTTTCATTTTTATGCACTTGGTGTAACCTTTATTAAGTATGATGAATTCGCCTATTCATTTCTGCTGTGCTTTCTGCAGGGCTGACTTGTTCTCAGAATCCCAAAGGATTCAGTTCACCATACAATCACGAACTCAAGATATTCCTGATGCACGATCATATCTGTTGACATTGAAGGAAATACGAATTAAGTATGTGATATTCTGTTATTCACCTTATTGCATCCTCTACTTTAGATATGACCAGTGTGGCTAATAAATTTTCCTGCTGAAAGCTATTTGTAGGATTCTAAATACCTTTATTTCTACATCACATGTTATTCATGCTTACATACATATATTTTTTTGTTGTTGCAGGAGGGGTCTCACAGATGAACTTGGTGCAGAGGCAATGATGTTTGATGCACTGGAAAAAGTTGAAAAAGAACTCAAAAAGCCCCTTATGAGGAATGACAAGAAAGGAATGGCTGTTCTTATGGCTGAGTTTGATAAAATCAATAAGAAGTAATTGCCATCTTAACCTATTTGAACTTCGTACCTTTTTTTATTTTTGGGGGAATATCAGTAACTTTTTAACTTGATCTATGGTGCATCTAAAGTTGTTCCACTTAGCTAGCTATAAAGTGTTTGCTAGGTGTACACAGGCTTTGTTGTGTTTTGTAGTAAGATCATCTTACTTTCCATTGGTCCTTAGGCTTATGTGGGCTCATCTGATCACTGATGTGTATATCAATGTACTTATATGTTCTTACTGTTTTTCACGGTTACATCATACGAATTATTAGTGCTCTGGTTCAAAGAGTTGGCATGTCTGTAGCAATTAAAGTAGTTCCTTCTGGGAGGGTATTTGTCTTTAATATATGATTTTTAGGAAAGGGAATGAAATTTCAAGATATAAAGCATTGTCGTACCGGCTAAATTAGTGTCTTACACAACATTTGAATTTTTCAATGGAGTGAAAATATAGGATTGGTTTTTGTATGCAACTCACTTTTTCATTTTTTATTTTTATTATTATTTTAAGAAAGCAATAAGAAGTCTTTCCTTTTGGATAGCTCAAAATAATTCTTTTGTTTCTTCATGCGACTCTGTTTGCTATTCTGAGAAAATTATATGATAAAAGAAATATATCGATGTGTGTGAACCCATGCACTTTTATTTCTATTCATCTTCACTGGTAAAAGGTTACAGGTTGATTAATGAAGTTGGAGTTTTCGTGTGAGATATAGCATTGCTTGCTTTATGTGATCACTTATTCAACACGTTTATCTGTTAAGGATGAGTTTAGTATGGTTCTATTATTCAGTTAAATTTTTTTGTTTGAATTAACTTCTTTCTCCTTTTAGGCTTTCTATGTGTTCCCTTTTACTTTACATGGTTGTGTGAATATTGAGGTGAATTGCTTATTCCTTTTTTGAAGTTTTTCACTCTTTGAATTATTAACACTAAGAGGTTTTGGCAAGATGGGTGGTATGGGGATCAACCCTTTCAATTGGCTTTTCCAAGGCTGTATGGTATTGCCATTGATAAGGAGGTTTCTGTTGAAGCTTCTTTGCTAAGGCAGGGGGCGGAGGAGAGAAGAACTTGGGATGTCCTTTTTATTAGAGATTTTAATGATTGGGAGATGGATGAAGGGCTGCATTTCCTTTGTATATTGGGAGCCAATACTCCTCCTATGGATGTTGGAGACCGGATGAGATGGAAATTGAAGCCTAATGGGGTTTTTGACATCCGGTCGTTTTATAACAAATTAAGGGATTCTCCCTCAACTGTCTTTCCTTGGAAAGCTATTTGGAGAGCAAAGGCCCCTAGGCGAGTTTCTTTTTTTGTTTGGTGTGTAGCTTGGAATAAGATCCTAACGGGAGATAACTTGAGATTAAGGATTGGTTTTTGTGGATTGGTGCATTATGTGTCGTCATTGTGGAAGGACAGTTGACCACTTACTTCTTCATTGTGAGATGGCTTATCGGTTATGGAGCTTTGTCTTTATAACTTTTGGCTTGTCTTGGGTTATTCCTAGATCAATTCCAGACTTGCTCTTTGGCTGGTGGAATTGGCTGGGGAAGCATTCGTCTCAGATTTGGAACTTAGTCCCATTGTGCATCCTTTGGTGTATTTGGAAGGAACGGAATCGGAGGACTTTTGAGGATTTGGATAGTTCCAGTGATCAGATGCTTGCTTCTTTTAGTGGAACTCTTTTTGATTGGTCTCGGGTGTGGGGACTCACGTCTGGTGATTCCCTCCCTTCTTTTCTTTGCTCGCTTTCTATTTTGTAATTTTTCTATTGTTTGGTTTTCATTTTTGTTTTTCTCTGTTTTCCTTTTCTTGTATTTTCTAGGTTTGCTCTATGTTCCTCATGCATAGAGTAGCCTTTCGTATATATATCATTCTTACTTATCAAAAAAAAATATTATTATTAACACTAGGATTGTTGAGGCCTACTGGTAGTTGATCTGGTTGATGACTTGTCTGAACTCTGGGCCATACGTCAGACTGGCTGTAGCATTTTCTGTTTTACCTACTGTATTTAATTATGAATGGTAGCAAATCTCAGATTTTAGTGATGGTATCTCTGGTACTTTTTTGTTGCTTCTCTAGTTGAGGTGTGATGTAGATTTCATTGCTTTTTTTTCTTCCTTCCCTAATCTTTCCAGGCTTGGAATTCGAAAGGAAGATTTGCCCAAGTATGAAGAACAGCTAGAACTCAAAATTGCCAAAGCACAGCTAGAGGAATTGAAGAAGGATACTCTTGAAGCAATGGAAACTCAAAAGAAGCGGTATGTTGATGCTTGCTGACAATCTTATTCTAATCACTTTTTTTCCTTGAAAGTCAATTTCTGGCAGACCATTCTGGGTCTCCTAGATGATTGGGAGATCAAAATTTCTGGGAATTCTTTGTGAGCCTTGACTCTTTGCTTCGGAGAAAATTCAATCTGATCCCTTTGTTGATTTTGATAAATAGCTATGAATATGGTTTTGTGCAAAAATGGATTTCAACTATTGAGACCACCAGGGTAGCACAATTGGCTACAGACCATGCCTCATGAAGAGAGGTCACTAGTTTGAATCTTTCATTCCTCCTCCCTCCCCTAGGGGCCAAAACTTATTGTTAAGATTTTTAACCATTGAAATATGTGCAAGGGTCTTTATGCCTTGGGTCTCTCAAGTCTCTTAGTGGGGGTGGGGGTTGGGGGGGAATAAGGGCCGAAAGTTGGCAATGCATTGATTTGATCCCGTTTTTAAGGAATGCATACAAAACAAACTAAATTTGTAAGTATAACTTCTTATATAGATTAGCATATATATTTGTTGGAAAAGAGATTGAGAGGAGCGGAGAGGATTCTTCTGATATAATGTAATGCTGACCATGTTGAAATTTAGTGAGTCTGGTGCTGATTGAGGTGGTTTCTATATGGGGATTAGTTTTTTTTTTTTTTTTTTTTTGAAATTGTTCAAATTCAGAGGCCAATGACAATTTGGAGGCCCCAGCTAAGTTGCAAAGTCTGTATTGGTCCATTATTTACATCCAGGGTGATAGGTTCTCAGTAGACCAATGTGGCCAAGTTAGATTAATAATATTACTGGAAGCCACATTCGTTATACTATTTGTCTGTTTAGTAGACATCTCTGCAGAATATTAACCTTAACTGATTTGAAATTAATACATGGTCTTGGTTTGATTTCAGGGAGGAATTCAAGGATGAGCAAATGGTTGATCCGAAGTCGTTGGATATCCGAAACTTTATCTAAGATTGAGATTTGCCTTGTACTTGTTTGTTTGGGGTTAAATAATTGTTTGGGCAGAGTGAAAACCCTCAATTTTTGTTTGGGAAATGGACATTGGAGAGTGAATCTCCATTTTTCTTTGTAACTCTTGTATACTTGGATATGGATATCTGGTCAATGAATTCAAAATAAGTTTGTGTAGTTATTACAAGATTGCAAATCTTTTACAAATCACAGGATTTGAGATCCAAAGGATTCAAATCCCATGATTTGTAATTACATTTTTTGTGAAGCTTTTATTTAGGAACTCTAGAAAGCATTTTTGAAATCTCTAGCAAAGTAACATATGGATAAATCGTTGCCTTAGTTATTCACTAATCCCATTATCGTAGGGTTTGAGCTTCATATAGAAATTCATGCTTTGAATCATATTCCCATACTAGCTGGTACACACTGGCGTTAAAGACCATAACAGTTACTTCCAGTTACTACTTTTGCTTTGCATATACAGTTCTAAATAGGTGTTCAAGCAACATTAATGGTACAAATCTCACATCTAGGGACTGTCTTTTAAGATTTTCATCACTAGTCTATATTTTTTATTAGGCTACAGGAAGCAATAGAGGGACTTATTTCAATTTCATTTCCACACAACATATATAAAATAGACTTCGTATGATAGAGCAGTAACGTTTGCAAGGGAACTGTGCATTTTTCAGGTCGAGTTTGAAGGTGAATGTAAGAATGCGATTTCTGCTATCAACAATTATTAAATAGTTGTCCACTCAATAGCATTTAAGACTTCAAGTTCATGAAGGGAGCCTACATCCACCCAAAAAAAAAGTCATGAAAGTGAAAGGGGGCCTTAGAGTTTGTCTTTGTTGCAGCAAGAGAGCTACTGATGCCTTATATTAAAAAAAAAAGGACATTCTCAATTGGTTTCAATCTTTTTAAAATGTTTGAGCTCTACGTGTTTGTTAAACTCACTAGCCGAGGAATAACCTTGTTACTCCAAGGGGACAAAACAACTCCTTTCTGTAAGAAGGGACAAAACAATTCTACTGAGCAAAGGATGTTGATGGCCAACTTCAGTTGCTACAAGAGAAACTCATTGTTTGTTGTTTCCTTATTTTTACTTAATTGGGTTAAGCTTTTAGTTTTATCTTTTTACCCTGTTCATCTTTCATTCATTAGAACTAGAATGAGAATAAAAATTGGCAATTGTCAAACCAAATCATTTAAATAATGCTTTATTGAATTGGTAAGAAAAAAATAAGATCATACTCTAAATTGATACTTTTCTGAATTCATTCGCCACTATAACTTTTGAGCTTGGAAATGCACCTAGGGATGAGAAAATGATAGTAGCATATGGAAGCATTAAAGTAAAAGAAATAAATGGACGTAGAGATGGGAGAATATACGAATGGTTGGGTAGAGAGTTATAGGTTCCACTTAATGGCTTCAGAATCATCCTTATAAGTTTTCACAAGTCACAACTAATTGAAATGCTATGAGACAGAACCCATAAGGTTAAAAGTACCTTCTTGATACACATTCTCTATTTAAATTCACCTTAACACAGAATGAGAATCCCAACTAACAAATTAAGAATCAATTATATAATAAGAAAATTGTTTCACATGATTTTACCTCTTCCACCAAAATTCAATCACAATCCCAATGCGTAACAAATTAACAAATTATTGAACCATTGTCAAATTGCAGAGATTGAACAATAATAAGGAATTGAAATTTAATAAACACACCATCCATATAATATGAGATATAATCTTCTCTAAATCACACATTCCGTTGTGAAAAATTATTACTAAGGAAAATTTAAAATTAAAAAAAAAAAAAAAAAAAAATTAGCCTAAGCTATACTAATAATAATAATAATAATAATAATGAGTTGAGGCATACAGATTTTCACCCATGAATGAAACTAGACTCTCCACGTAAGGTATAGCTTGTGAAGTTACGAAAGATTTAGGAAAATCTATAAGTGGGAGATTTTTAATAATTTCTTGAAAAATAATGTTATAAAAGACTATTGTCTGATTATCGTGACGAAGTAGGAGAAGAAGCTCTCCATTTTTTGCAAATCCAAGTGGCCTACTAATTCCTGAAATGGGTCCTACGTCAATTTGTTTGGTCAAAAGCTTAAACCCCCCAAGTCCAAGTGGAGGGGTCACCCGTATCTTAAAGACCGTCTTTTGATTATCATAAAAAATGAAAGCATGACAGTCATTAAAGACAGCAAAAGAAGGCAAATTGTAATATGTTGGCATCCTTGTAATTCGAAATACCTCCCGGCCCATATCAAAGCCTATGAATACCTCCCGGCTCATATCAAAGCCTATGATTACCTCATAATCCCTGTCCTTGATGGTACCGTGCCAATAATAAAATCCATTCAAGTATTTTTCATCAAAATTATTCTTGTAGATAATGTTCAAACAATCAAATTTGGGGTTGATTATTTGCCTCCAGGAATCAGTACTTAGGGTGTAAACATGAACAAAAGTGTTTTCTACCATTATGTGGTCCGCATGTCTCTTATAAGTGACAATTCTAACAACTTTGGAGTCATTAGAATTGTTATCATAACCAGATGTATAGTTGACATCAGTGTAGAAGAGATGGGGGTAGAGAGTAAGGGCACATGGAGGAAGTTGTTGGGTCCCAAATTATATTATCACAAATATTAGCAATCCAAACGGCAGTACCTTACTCTTTCCTTCCTCTTGCATTCCTCCCAAGCGAAAATCTATTTTCTCTCTCTTGATTTCATGCACTATTTTCCCTCTCCCCATAGAGAGGACCCTTGGGCCAAAACCATATAATTCTTTGTAACATTGTCTATTTATAAGAGTTTTTCGCTATTCCTTATTGAATTAGGAATACATTACCTCTTTAACAAGGAATCTACTTTCTCTTAAACTATGAATACATTACCTCTTTAATAAGGAATAGACTTCCTTCCAAACCAAGG